>NC_064641.1:544999308-545643058 GCF_023864345.2 Schistocerca serialis cubense | reverse complement strand
GGCTCCACCCGTCGGAGGTTCGAGTCCACTCTCTGGCCTGGGTGTGTGTGTCGTCCTTAGCGTAAGTTACTTTAAGTTACATTAGGTAGTGTGTAAGCCTAGGGACCGATGACCTCAGCAGTTTGGTACCATAGTCCTTACCACAAATTTCCAATTTCTTTCGGATGAGATGCCGATCTTCCCGGGGGAGTGTCGAGGGTGGAGGACTGACTGTCAACCCTGATAGTGTACGATGTGTTACATTGTTTCCACTGTTGTGCCAGAGCAGAGGAGGAGGCGGATCTGTCTTGGAATGCCATTCGGATGAGATGCCGCGCCGGGTAGCCGTGCGGTCTGTGGATTTTCGTCACGGTTCGCGTGGCTCCACCCGTCGGAGGTTCGAGTCCACCCTCTGGCCTGGGTGTGTGTGTCGTCCTTAGCGTAAGTTACTTTAAGTTACGTTAGGTAGTGTGTAAGCCTAGGGACCGATGACCTCAGCAGTTTGGTACCATAGTCCTTACCACAAATTTCCAATTTCTTTTGGATGAGATGCCGATCTTCCCGGGGGAGTGTCGAGGGTGGAGGACTGACTGTCAACCCTGATAGTGTACGATGTGTTACATTGTTTCCACTGTTGTGCCAGAGCAGAGGAGGAGGCGGATCTGTCATGGAATGCCATTTGGATGAGATGCCGCGCCGGGTAGCCGTGCGGTCTGTGGATTTTCGTCACGGTTCGCGTGGCTCCACCCGTCGGAGGTTCGAGTCCACTCTCTGGCCTGGGTGTGTGTGTCGTCCTTAGCGTAAGTTACTTTAAGTTACATTAGGTAGTGTGTAAGCCTAGGGACCGATGACCTCAGCAGTTTGGTACCATAGTCCTTACCACAAATTTCCAATTTCTTTCGGATGAGATGCCGATCCTCCCGGGGGAGTGTCGAGGGTGGAGGACTGACTGTCAACCCTGATAGTGTACGATGTGTTACATTGTTTCCACTGTTGTGCCAGAGCAGAGGAGGAGGCGGATCTGTCTTGGAATGCCATTCGGATGAGATGCCGCGCCGGGTAGCCGTGCGGTCTGTGGATTTTCGTCACGGTTCGCGTGGCTCCACCCGTCGGAGGTTCGAGTCCACCCTCTGGCCTGGGTGTGTGTGTCGTCCTTAGCGTAAGTTACTTTAAGTTACATTAGGTAGTGTGTAAGCCTAGGGACCGATGACCTCAGCAGTTTGGTACCATAGTCCTTACCACAAATTTCCAATTTCTTTCGGATGAGATGCCGATCTTCCCGGGGGAGTGTCGAGGGTGGAGGACTGACTGTCAACCCTGATAGTGTACGATGTGTTACATTGTTTCCACTGTTGTGCCAGAGCAGAGGAGGAGGCGGATCTGTCTTGGAATGCCATTCGGATGAGATGCCGCGCCGGGTAGCCGTGCGGTCTGTGGATTTTCGTCACGGTTCGCGTGGCTCCACCCGTCGGAGGTTCGAGTCCACCCTCTGGCCTGGGTGTGTGTGTCGTCCTTAGCGTAAGTTACTTTAAGTTACATTAGGTAGTGTGTAAGCCTAGGGACCGATGACCTCAGCAGTTTGGTACCATAGTCCTTACCACAAATTCCCAATTTCTTTCGGATGAGATGCCGATCTTCCCGGGGGAGTGTCGAGGGTGGAGGACTGACTGTCAACCCTGATAGTGTACGATGTGTTACATTGTTTCCACTGTTGTGCCAGAGCAGAGGAGGAGGCGGATCTGTCTTGGAATGCCATTCGGATGAGATGCCGCGCCGGGTAGCCGTGCGGTCTGTGGATTTTCGTCACGGTTCGCGTGGCTCCACCCGTCGGAGGTTCGAGTCCACTCTCTGGCCTGGGTGTGTGTGTCGTCCTTAGCGTAAGTTACTTTAAGTTACATTAGGTAGTGTGTAAGCCTAGGGACCGATGACCTCAGCAGTTTGGTACCATAGTCCTTACCACAAATTTCCAATTTCTTTCGGATGAGATGCCGATCTTCCCGGGGGAGTGTCGAGGGTGGAGGACTGACTGTCAACCCTGATAGTGTACGATGTGTTACATTGTTTCCACTGTTGTGCCAGAGCAGAGGAGGAGGCGGATCTGTCTTGGAATGCCATTTGGATGAGATGCCGCGCCGGGTAGCCGTGCGGTCTGTGGATTTTCGTCACGGTTCGCGTGGCTCCACCCATCGGAGGTTCGAGTCCACTCTCTGGCCTGGGTGTGTGTGTCGTCCTTAGCGTAAGTTACTTTAAGTTACATTAGGTAGTGTGTAAGCCTAGGGACCGATGACCTCAGCAGTTTGGTACCATAGTCCTTACCACAAATTTCCAATTTCTTTCAGATGAGATGCCGATCTTCCCGGGGGAGTGTCGAGGGTGGAGGACTGACTGTCAACCCTGATAGTGTACGATGTGTTACATTGTTTCCACTGTTGTGCCAGAGCAGAGGAGGAGGCGGATCTGTCTTGGAATGCCATTTGGATGAGATGCCGCGCCGGGTAGCCGTGCGGTCTGTGGATTTTCGTCACGGTTCGCGTGGCTCCACCCGTCGGAGGTTCGAGTCCACCCTCTGGCCTGGGTGTGTGTGTCGTCCTTAGCGTAAATTACTTTAAGTTACATTAGGTAGTGTGTAAGCCTAGGGACCGATGACCTCAGCAGTTTGGTACCATAGTCCTTACCACAAATTTCCAATTTCTTTCGGATGAGATGCCGATCTTCCCGGGGGAGTGTCGAGGGTGGAGGACTGACTGTCAACCCTGATAGTGTACGATGTGTTACATTGTTTCCACTGTTGTGCCAGAGCAGAGGAGGAGGCGGATCTGTCTTGGAATGCCATTCGAATGAGATGCCGCGCCGGGTAGCCGTGCGGTCTGTGGATTTTCGTCACGGTTCGCGTGGCTCCACCTGTCGGAGGTTCGAGTCCACTCTCTGGCCTGGGTGTGTGTGTCGTCCTTAGCGTAAGTTACTTTAAGTTACATTAGGTAGTGTGTAAGCCTAGGGACCGATGACCTCAGCAGTTTGGTACCATAGTCCTTACCACAAATTTCCAATTTCTTTCGGATGAGATGCCGATCTTCCCGGGGGAGTGTCGAGGGTGGAGGACTGACTGTCAACCCTGATAGTGTACGATGTGTTACATTGTTTCCACTGTTGTGCCAGAGCAGAGGAGGAGGCGGATCTGTCTTGGAATGCCATTCGGATGAGATGCCGCGCCGGGTAGCCGTGCGGTCTGTGGATTTTCGTCACGGTTCGCGTGGCTCCACCCGTCGGAGGTTCGAGTCCACTCTCTGGCCTGGGTGTGTGTGTCGTCCTTAGCGTAAGTTACTTTAAGTTACATTAGGTAGTGTGCAAGCCTAGGGACCGATGACCTCAGCAGTTTGGTACCATAGTCCTTACCACAAATTTCCAATTTCTTTCGGATGAGATGCCGATCTTCCCGGGGGAGTGTCGAGGGTGGAGGACTGACTGTCAACCCTGATAGTGTACGATGTGTTACATTGTTTCCACTGTTGTGCCAGAGCAGAGGAGGAGGCGGATCTGTCTTGGAATGCCATTCGGATGAGATGCCGCGCCGGGTAGCCGTGCGGTCTGTGGATTTTCGTCACGGTTCGCGTGGCTCCACCCGTCGGAGGTTCGAGTCCACTCTCTGGCCTGGGTGTGTGTGTCGTCCTTAGCGTAAGTTACTTTAAGTTACATTAGGTCGTGTGTAAGCCTAGTGACCGATGACCTCAGCAGTTTGGTACCATAGTCCTTACCACAAAGTTCCAATTTCTTTCGGATGAGATGCCGATCTTCCCGGGGGAGTGTCGAGGGTGGAGGACTGACTGTCAACCCTGATAGTGTACGATGTGTTACATTGTTTCCACTGTTGTGCCAGAGCAGAGGAGGAGGCGGATCTGTCTTGGAATGCCATTCGGATGAGATGCCGCGCCGGGTAGCCGTGCGGTCTGTGGATTTTCGTCACGGTTCGCGTGGCTCCACCCGTCGGAGGTTCGAGTCCACTCTCTGGCCTGGGTGTGTGTGTCGTCCTTAGCGTAAGTTACTTTAAGTTACATTAGGTAGTGTGTAAGCCTAGGGACCGATGACCTCAGCAGTTTGGTACCATAGTCCTTACCACGAATTTCCAATTTCTTTCGGATGAGATGCCGATCTTCCCGGGGGAGTGTCGAGGGTGGAGGACTGACTGTCAACCCTGATAGTGTACGATGTGTTACATTGTTTCCACTGTTGTGCCAGAGCAGAGGAGGAGGCGGATCTGTCTTGGAATGCCATTCGGATGAGATGCCGCGCCGGGTAGCCGTGCGGTCTGTGGATTTTCGTCACGGTTCGCGTGGCTCCACCCGTCGGAGGTTCGAGTCCACCCTCTGGCCTGGGTGTGTGTGTCGTCCTTAGCGTAAGTTACTTTAAGTTACATTAGGTAGTGTGTAAGCCTAGGGACCGATGACCTCAGCAGTTTGGTACCATAGTCCTTACCACAAATTTCCAATTTCTTTCGGATGAGATGCCGATCTTCCCGGGGGAGTGTCGAGGGTGGAGGACTGACTGTCAACCCTGATAGTGCACGATGTGTTACATTGTTTCCACTGTTGTGCCAGAGCAGAGGAGGAGGCGGATCTGTCTTGGAATGCCATTTGGATGAGATGCCGCGCCGGGTAGCCGTGCGGTCTGTGGATTTTCGTCACGGTTCGCGTGGCTCCACCCGTCGGAGGTTCGAGTCCACCCTCTGGCCTGGGTGTGTGTGTCGTCCTTAGCGTAAGTTACTTTAAGTTACATTAGGTAGTGTGTAAGCCTAGGGACCGATGACCTCAGCAGTTTGGTACCATAGTCCTTACCACAAATTTCCAATTTCTTTCGGATGAGATGCCGATCTTCCCGGGGGATTGTCGAGGGTGGAGGACTGACTGTCAACCCTGATAGTGTACGATGTGTTACATTGTTTCCACTGTTGTGCCAGAGCAGAGGAGGAGGCGGATCTGTCTTGGAATGCCATTCGGATGAGATGCCGCGCCGGGTAGCCGTGCGGTCTGTGGATTTTCGTCACGGTTCGCGTGGCTCCACCCGTCGGAGGTTCGAGTCCACTCTCTGGCCTGGGTGTGTGTGTCGTCCTTAGCGTAAGTTACTTTAAGTTACATTAGGTAGTGTGTAAGCCTAGGGACCGATGACCTCAGCAGTTTGGTACCATAGTCCTTACCACAAATTTCCAATTTCTTTCGGATGAGATGCCGATCTTCCCGGGGGAGTGTCGAGGGTGGAGGACTGACTGTCAACCCTGATAGTGTACGATGTGTTACATTGTTTCCACTGTTGTGCCAGAGCAGAGGAGGAGGCGGATCTCTCTTGGAATGCCATTCGGATGAGATGCCGCGCCGGGTAGCCGTGCGGTCTGTGGATTTTCGTCACGGTTCGCGTGGCTCCACCCGTCGGAGGTTCGAGTCCACCCTCTAGCCTGGGTGTGTGTGTCGTCCTTAGCGTAAGTTACTTTAAGTTACATTAGGTAGTGTGTAAGCCTAGGGACCGATGACCTCAGCAGTTTGGTACCATAGTCCTTACCACAAATTTCCAATTTCTTTCGGATGAGATGCCGATCTTCCCGGGGGAGTGTCGAGGGTGGAGGACTGACTGTCAACCCTGATAGTGCACGATGTGTTACATTGTTTCCACTGTTGTGCCAGAGCAGAGGAGGAGGCGGATCTGTCTTGGAATGCCATTTGGATGAGATGCCGCGCCGGGTAGCCGTGCGGTCTGTGGATTTTCGTCACGGTTCGCGTGGCTCCACCCGTCGGAGGTTCGAGTCCACTCTCTGGCCTGGGTGTGTGTGTCGTCCTTAGCGTAAGTTACTTTAAGTTACATTAGGTAGTGTGTAAGCCTAGGGACCGATGACCTCAGCAGTTTGGTACCATAGTCCTTACCACAAATTTCCAATTTCTTTCGGATGAGATGCCGATCTTCCCGGGGGAGTGTCGAGGGTGGAGGGGGGGTTTCTCTGGGTGATGCGACATGACCCATCTCTTCGTGTTCTGCTGCCTTCCCTGAGCCATTCTGCACACACCCGTTGCACTGCCGATACACTTCGTCCCACACGAGCAGCAGGTTCCCGTATAGATCCATTGCGCCCTTTTTTCAGATTCACTGATTTGACAGAACGGTTAGCGCGTACGTCTGCGAGGCGTTCTGCACGTCTGTTCAAGTCACACTAATCCATTACGCCCGGCTTATAGCGGACAACGAGAGCGACATGCACATTTTACCGATAGCTGGTGTTGCACCGTGATATCAATGTTGAACTTGAGCTGGCGTGGTGACACGGTTCAAATGCTAATCATTTCTGCAGAACATACTAACATACATGTCTGGTGAATAAGGACATCCTGTCTGTAGTCGTTCAAGGCGATTTTTTTTTTCTGAACATGACTGTGTACATAATAATATCTCTTTATAATCTCTTTACCAATAGAAAAAGTTATTCAGACTTACTGGATTACACGTTGTGGCAGAGGCACGTTAAAATATATCCGAAAGGCGCCAGTCAAAAAAAAAAAAAAAATATCACATCCATAATAATTTAAAACATGCACAACATGGCTGTTGTCAATTGGTGTTTCGTCACCAACGTGCAGTAGCGTAACGTGCGCAACGCTTGGGCTAAAGAAAGGTTTTGCCAGAAGATATTAGGTAATTCCCATAGACATAGTGACCGAAATAGTGCTGCAATCCGGAAAACGCCTCGCAATGATCTTTGCTTTTGTTTCACTGTTTTCCATGTTTCGGAACACATTTCACTCATGTTAATATTCAGCACATACCGTATTAATGATAACAAAGCTCATGCTGTCTCCTCTGCAGCAGTCTTTAATCTTCTTGCGTTCTTTGTCCGCGTCACTGTCTCCTCAAACCTCAGAGAAGCTGCCGCGTAAGCGGAACTGCGAGACAAACAATGGGGAGAGGAGTCTTGTGAATTGTGCCAGCTCCGCGGCGCGCCCGTCCGCCCAGGCTCTCTTCGCTGTTTGTTGGTCCCAAACAATAGCAACCGGCGCCAGCCATTAGCCTGTCGTCTCCGCAGAGAGGCTCGTCACCATGGAGACGGCATGGACTCGCTACACCCGCCGAAAGAGCGCTCCGAATCTCGGCAAGATATTTTTCCTTTGCGTTTCGCGTGAATAAGGGCAAATATCTGATGGGAACTACTAGTATTAGTAGTGTGGTTTGCTAATGTGGCATTTGGAGATCAAAATCGCTAGTCGTCATTACTAGAAAGTTACTACAAGCGAACACTATATGATGTTCTTGAGATCAACAGTAAAATTTGTTGCTTCTTACTGTCATAACAATGTCAGATCATAAAATGGCCGATTAGTTTCTCTAGAAACAGTTATAAAAATGGAGACGACTATTTTTTTACCGTTTTCTTAAAGGCATAGCTCCAAAACAATAAATCTACATGTTTACATTTTAGTAATCCTTCAGAAAAACTGTTTACGATACTGTTTTGCAGACTTGCATCGTAGCCGTGATTCATCAGGAATGAACTTCGTGAAGGCCAACCGAATTTGTTGTTGTACCAGACAGACATTGACACTTCGGGCACAATGACTGAGGAGAATCAGCGTATGACTCCCTGCAAGAAAGAAGCGTCCTTATACACACCGAAGACTGCTGCCCGTTCTCTCGCTGCAGGAACGTTTAGCTATGAAAAATATCTGTTCTCCATCTGTTCCGCAGAATTTGACGGAACTTCAAAATTCACACTCGTGTCGATTGCCGTAAGAAAATGCTGATAAGATTCGATCTGGAAATGCAAAATCCTTATACAATATCGTAACAGAAGATGAAACTTAGAGATATACTTGAAACTAACCATCAACAATTTTATTGAGTGTTCTGAGATGAAGATAATTGAACAAATGTGTTTGAGAGTTTCAGGATGGACTTCCGCAAAGTCTCAAAGATTCTTATCATGAGAGACCGGAAGTTTAGACACTATAAAAGAATGAAATAGAATGTCAAGAATAGTTAAACAGCCAAAATAGGTAGTAAAAGGAAATTTACAGAAAAACTTTACACTGTGCTAGATTGCACTATTCAGTCACACGATGAGCGTGTTTGTTTTAACATCAAATGTTCCAATGTGTGTGAAATCTTATGGGACTTAACTGCTAAGGTCGTCAGTCCCTAAGCTTACACACTTCTTAACCTAAATTATCCTAAGGACAAACACACACACCCGTGCCCGAGGGAGGACTCGAACCTAGGCCGGGACCAGCCGCATTTTAACATCGTGTTGTATTTCATTTTTAAAATAACTTCCAGCTTTTAAACTAAATGATGATTGTTGTTTCTTGAAAGCCTATGCTTAATAGCGCATTATCGGGGTATTGGTTGCACTTAACAACCAAACGCCTTTCTAAATTCTCTGCTGTCATGTTGAGTCTCTCGTCATACAACATATTTATCATCTGAGAAAATGACTTCTCAACAACTGCAGAGGTGCTCAGAGCAAATCTAAAAAACTGAGCTATTGGAGACCCATTTCTGTTGCAATACCATTCTCAGCTTTTAGAATTTTTGGAACATTTCTAAGTTTGTAAAGAACAAGATTTTTTGTAACCACCGATCAACACTTTCTCTAACTAATAACTCTCATTTCCTTAGCCCACTCTTCAAGATTTGCGCTATATCATCCACAAATTCCACTGCTTTCGTCAAACGCCGTTCTGTTTCTTGAAGCTGCAGATCAGTTTTGGCATTAAAACAAATTGAGCAGCAATAAAAGTTAACTAATTATTGCCTGTCAAAGATTAGAGAAGTTTCTTTGCTGCCACATTTGAAGATGTTTCAGTCTCCAGACAGATGATCCCTTTAGTTCTACTCGTGAAATTTTAAGCGTGATTAACTGCTGTTGAGATGGACCCCATTTCGTTATGATAGTTTGAAGGGGCAGAGGTACATCGGGAGCAATGTCTTCAAGTATGTAAATCCTTCCCGGGGGCTTCACAAAGATATCTTTTATTACTAGCATTCAGTTTGTCGACATTCAGTTTGTCCACGTCCTCAATCAAACTGCGTATATCTTCTGACACTGTGTGAAAACCACGTGCTATGCAGGTGAAGCATCTTTGAAAATAGCAGTGTTAGCGTTCGAAAACGAAAACATAAACCCTAAAAGTTACTGGAGGTCCAAGAATTTGGAAGGGCATTATAATCGTTCCGTTCTATTCAGACTGTAATGAACGATAATAGGTGTTACTGAATCACTTATTATTCACAAGTAAGTTAATATTAACAAATCAAAATATACATTTTATCTGTTCAGTACATGACGGGCGGGATACGATCTTATGAGAACCGAGACTCCATTCAGTATTGGTCTCAGCCTCACAGCAGCTACAGTGGCGTTAGGCATCGTGGGCTTGTCGCCTGCTGACCAGGCACATGTCACTCCACAGAGGGCAGTACTCTCCAGAGAATCGATCGAATGCAGCGACCGAAAATATCGGACGCTAAAGAAATATTAATTACTTCCCGAAAACAGTGCAAGTAAAAAAGATGAAAGAGAAAGCATTGAAATGCAAGTATCATTCCGTCTCTCGACCAGGTAGTATATCAGCAGATAGAGTCTATGACTGGCACTGGAAAATTACGATCACGTAACCAAAAACAGACTGAAACAAAAAATTTGCCAGGTGTGTGTAACGGTCATGCTCTGAGGGTTCCTTAAAACCTTGGTTATGTATATGGGTAGTTCATCCAACCAGGGAATCGAGAAGCTTGAACTCCAATACTTTCACGATGTTTTAATTATAATTTAGGTTGGATAACAAATGGCCAAAGAAATACGAGGGCTGTACAATTAAGAATGATCATATTTTTTTGACACAATACCTTTACTCATCCTTATAATTTTGATTGTCCTTCTCAAAGTAGTCGCCCATGAATGCGATGCACTTGTCCCAGTCTTCAAATACATGCTGGGAACCATTTTTTGAGAGGTCCTTCAAAATCTCCTCTACAGCCTTCACCATTGAATCTGATGACTGATAATACCTCTCGCGAAGGCGGTTCTTCACGTTAGGGAATAGAAAAAGTCACATGAGGCTAAATCCGGACTATGGGTAGGCTGAGGGATGCACTTCACATTGATTTTTGCAAGATATTCAGCAACAACATTGGCAATATGCGGCCGCGCATTATCATAGTGCAGCATCCAGCCTGCTTCACGGAAATGTGGTTTTCTGATATGGACTTGGAATGTTTTCAAAACATCCCTGCAGTGTTGTCCACTTTCTGATGTGTGTGCAGGTACAACATGCTGATAAACCATTCCATGAAGATAAAAAAATTAGATGACAATAACTTTCCCAGCAGAAGCACCCACTTTTGCTTTTTTGGGGGTTGGAGATGAAGGAGATTTCCGCATTAAGCTTTGCTGTTTTTTATCAGGATCAAAATGATTTTGCCAAGTTTCATCAGCACTGATTACATTTGAAAGAAACTCCGATCTTCCTCTAACATCAACTTTAACTGCATGAAGACCTGCACGCGAATGTCCTTTTGTTCTGGAATAGACAGTCTTGGAACCCATCGCGCACAAACACGTGTCGTGTGTAATTTTTCTGTCACCAACGTGTGGGTGGCACCCAATGAAATGTTCAGCATTTCAGAAAGTGATCTTAAGGTAATTCGTTAATCCTCTCTCACAACGACAGCAACAGTGTCGATGTTTTCTTCCGTAAGAGCAGTAACTGGAGCGCCGGGTCCACCTTCCTTTGAAATTGATTGTCTCCCCTCTTTAAACATTTTAAACCACCCTCGAGCTGTGCTGTAGGGAAGAGCAGACTCTCCATAGTCCTCCTGTAACATTGTATAGGCCTGCGCTGAAGATTCGTTGAGACGAAAGCAGAATGCCAATGCCGCTATCGTTCCTCACATGTCTGACCTTGCCTGCCTCTCACATACGGGAACTAGGAATCCCAAGAATGAAACTACTATGTCGTGTTTGTTCCACATTAAGCTAACAGAATATCATACGATTAAATTTTAGCGTGAGAAATAATGACCATAAAAAATTATGATCATTCTTTATTGAACAGACGTCGTATTTTCGCATGTGATATAATTACAAATTAGCAACTTTTTGTTTTTTTTCCGTTACTTGTACTGCGAAACCTTGCTTCTTGACAAATTTCATGATTGTAGGTCAGTGGAAAGTACCCTATAAGGTTTAATAGTGAGGTTGCGAGTATCAAAATATGTGGCATGAATTCCGGTATCTTTTGATTGTACCGATTTATAACATATTATTTTAGACGTCGGGCAATCGCAGCCAAAATTTCACATGGAGAACAAAATCTATCGTAATGGCTGTTAAAATACTTTTATTAAGAAGTGACAACCGGTTTCGCTTCAGTAGAGATGATTCCTCACATGATAGACTTTTTAAAAGTCACTGCGCGGTGAAGTGTAAATAAAACAGACAGCTCCAAGCAACCACTTTGCGTGGCATGACTTTTTAAAAATCTGTCACGTGAGAATCCATCTGTACTGATGCGAAAACGATAGTCACTTTTTAACACAAATATTTTAACAGCCACAACCGTTCAGTCAGCACTGACTTGAAGCTTCAGTTTGTTTCGTCGCCAAAGAATCGTAGACCTTAGTATATGACATAAATTACAAAGTGACACGGCAACCCGTTCCTGAGTAACAGAGTTTTTAACAGTCAAAGACAGACAGACAGGTAGAAAAGTGATCCCATAAGGGCTCCTTTTTTACCAGTTGAGGTATGGAACATTAAAAACTACGAAATACACTGATTCTGCTGAAAGGTACGCAGCGAACAAGAACAAGAAAACATGAAAGATAAAACACACGAATATATTGTTGACTTTTGTATTACTTAAGACGAGAAAGTACATAGCTTGCAGACTCGTCTCTTATATCTCTTATATGCATCGCGCCCGGGACATACAACTTCACTGATGGCGATCTTCCATAAGGGTGGCAGGTCATCTTCCCTTAATATAACCAATGCACCAGGTTGGGCATTCTGACTGGGACTTCCCGCTCTGCTTGCTGCTGCACATGACGCAGGTAGTCAGATGAGAAGTACCGCCAGAAGATGTGTGAACCCTGCTGCAGCTGTTCCCACCTTCTGAGCAAGCTAAATGGCTTTACCTAGATCTTGCTAAGAGGTATTTGTGACTGAAGTCACAGTCAGGAAACGACCGGGATTGAGGACTTGAACGTCACTAAGACCGCGAGATAATGGTGTGAGATCACGATAATTCAAACAAGGCTCAGCTTGGAAACGAGGTTTGTCAGCTCTTCAATGTCACTTCCCATCGTCCATCATAAGTCGTGCTTGAGGGGACTCACTCCTGTTTCTCATAATACATCTCAGTGTCACACGGTATTAGCACACTTGAATACAATAAAAAAAAATCCTCATATACTGGACATACGATCACGTGCGGCAGAAGATAACAGCCTCGTTGCTCCATCGCTACCAGCAGTTACCTCTCAATGCATCTCGCTACTGGTATTTAATATCAAAACTCGTCTTTACGAAGGAATGATGTGCCAGCCGACGCATTCTTCGTCTTGAATTTCTCTGATAATGTGACATAGAACTTTAACTATTCCCTATCGCATCCTCTGATGTGCAGCAACGTTATAGGTATGTAATACAGGCCATGAAGTGACGTCTTTGATAAGCTAGGCTGTCCTTCCCATCAAAGGCTGTATTCCTTCAAGTTTGCTGGAGACACTTCCCTCCACTGTCAGATCAGCTAGGTTTATCACTCTAGACCATTGTAGACACATGATTCCACATTTCCTAAGTCTTCATTCACCCTCTTATACACTGTGTAGCTTTCCTTAAGCTGCAGTTGTCCTGCTAGTTCCCGGTCAATTTTAGAGAAGAGTGTTTTGGTAGTGTGAAAAGAATAATCACCTGTTTGACTTGGCTCTTCACGAAACGGAAGACGGACAACGAATCTGCCTCTCGAATCTTTCGTTGCGTGTTCGACAAGGTGTGCTTCGTATTGTTCCTCTTCGTTCGCCTTTATAACTTGATGTAGTTCTTCTATCGCCCAAAATTTTTGCAAGTTTTTGAATATCAGTGTCAGCTTTTACAAAATAGGACAGGACCGGATGGCGACTTGGTGTGCTCTACCAGTTGGTACGGCCCTCACATGAGCCAACCTAGTTCTGTCTCTTGGAGCACTGGATGATCCTCTCCTCTGGAGATGACCTTTGACATCTGTACTACGGACAAACTTCTGCTTCTACCAATACGTCGATCTTACCACTACCCACAATTCTGGATTAGCGAATTATACATTCGTCATGTTCATTTATTTGTTCCGGACAGGTGTCTGTTATTATCGGAAAAACTAAACATTCTATATACAATATAAAGTTGTTTATACAGTTGGGCCCACTTGTAGAAAGACGCGATGTTTTGTTTCTGAGAGGATTGGCCTTATTCCCTGAAGCGGTATACTGTTGTGATTCCTTTGAAATATGAAGCATTGTGCACATATCGCCGATAAAAAACATTACTGCAACCCAGAAACTAGAAGAGTACGACATGTCTCCCATTTGCCACAGCTGTCTTGCAGTTTTACTCTTGCTTTCGTAAGGAGTACTTGTCTGCCTGGGCTGTATTCCAGCGCACATTAACTCCATGAACTGGACTGATGTTCGCCAATGTTCCCATATTCCATGTTACTTGGAAAAGCCTTTCTTGTTCCATCTTGTGTTCTTCGTGATTCCAAGTGTAGTAACTTGTGGTATCGTTTCTCACAAGTATCACAGCTAATAGATTTACAGTTAGAAGCCCCGTGACCACTACTCGGATAATTGCAGCACAAACTGCTGCACATCACAACGTATTTGCGTTTGCTACAAGAGATTTTCTTGAATTTACCGCACTTGTATAACGCGTGCGGCTGGTTGCACATGATACATGCAGCAATAACACATAGTAATGTTAGTCTGTCTCGGATACCCAAACTGCTTGGCGTTGGAGACATTTTATTTTTATTAGCGGGTGTACCACGACATGATGGTATTTTAACCTTGACTATTTCTATGCTTTACTTTTGTTTTGGAGAAGAGCACATTTTTCATTGAAAGTTATGGAACTGTTCGAACTCAAAACAGCTTCAGACTTTACTCTTATGCTGTTCACCCCTTTCTGTAAGGAGCTGCGGCGCGGTTATGTCTTGAAAAGACACACCTATATGTTATGCCATCACCGCATGTACTTAGCTTGAAATATCGTTCACTAGAGCTCGGATTTCACTTGCACATGCCATTGTCATTGACGGTAGCGTTAACAGTTATCTAACATCCCGATGCAATCAATGGAGGATTGCTGTTTCTGTTAGAAACTAAAACAAAAGCTATTTTATAAGTTAGTGTAAATTACATTGTGAGCTTCACCTATTAATAAACTAAGCAAATGGTGATACTTAGCAAGTCTTCGAATTCCTCATTATTTACGACGAGACCCACAAATGTGTCGCAAAAATGTCAGAATTGCGATGCGTCACTGTTGAGTCAGTTGAGTGACAGTATTTTTATGGTGGGCTGCCTGATACTACGTTTTGATGCACGTATGACAGATCCAACACATGACGAATATTTATGTGCTGCGTGGCCATGATTCATCCGACGTCCTCTTTCTTTTTACGAAGGTTTCTCTGTCTTCGGCGTTTATTTCTATGTCTTCAAACAGTTCTAACTGTGACTGAGCGTCCTCATACATCTACACGATCTTCGACAGCTCTTCCAGCCTGACAGTAATATCGAAAGTGGGTCGATTTCCTTGTTACGTCGAATTCGTTTGCAAACTTTAACAACTGAGTGAGGCTATCTTTCGCCACCGACGGTGTAGTAACAAGTTTCTTCACTGAAGTTTCGACCATCATGGAAAACTAGATGTTTGTCAGCAACAACAGAAGCAGTGTTTAAAATGGGTAGGTATTATATCAGGGTAGGCAGATAAGGAACTTAGCTTATAGAGGCGCCGTGTCGATGCTGCTGGCTGCATTTACGAGCGTTTTCGTTGTCGCTGCCATTCCATCGATGAATAGCTGCCTCTGCACCTTAATTTATCAAATCCGTCACACTAAGGCCCGGAGGATTAAAATGTCAGCATCCGTAGACGAAACCGTAAACCACAAATGTTACCATGGCATCAGGAATCTCGGTCTGTATACTGTTTCGAATCCATTATGATTCTAATAAATAACGATAGATGTTGTTGAATCACTTATTATTCAGAATTAAGTTAAATTTCAGAACTCAAAATATAAGTATCGCCATTTAGCCTACATAGCGAGCAGGTCATGAGCTTACGACTGCTGAGCGGCTGGTGACCTGCTGGCCATTGTCTCTTACATACATATAATTCCAGAGAGCGCTGCACTCTGTAGTGACTCGGGCGAACGTAGCGAACAATCAAGCACTTTTGAAGTTCTCCCAGCCTTTTTCGAGTACTGTGCAGCACCTGAGATGAAAAGTAATACATTGTATTGGATTTATTCAGGCAACAATAATAACTGCAATGAAATCACAAGTAACTAAAGAGGAACTTTACTCTCTTGTTCGAAGATACAAAATCCATGGGACTACTAATCACTTCTCATCAAGATGCTGTCATAGCACAAGGACTGACTTCTGTGAAATTAATAGGAGAAGAATGAAGACTGATTTCACAGTCATCTGTGTCTGCAGCTTTATCAGAGGGATTTCCACCACATTCTCCGGCACGTAGAAAGTCGGTTAAACAAATATTTCTGTTCTTCTGAAAATGTGGCTATGTCGTTATTAGTACTATTAATCGCACATAGTTACACATTAACGAGATAGGATGCAATTTTAAGGATTGTAAATTCAAGTTATCATTTTTCTTTCCTTATGAAAGAGTATTCCATGGAATTTTTTACTAACAAATAGACACATTTAATTTGCATTCAAGTCAGATTAGCTACTTGCCAAGCGACGTGAGTTCAGTTACGAAAGACGTTTTAAAAGTTTCAGTCATAATTGCCATTCGATAGTATAATTTACTGTCTAATGAGATAAGTACATTCTTGCCGTTTGTGTAGGTAACCTTCTCAGTATCAGAAGCCTTTGGAAATCCGAACTATTATTTTGACAATAAGAATCCGATTGTATATTACCTTCTTGAAAGTTTTCGAGAATTCTGGCAAAACTGAAACTGGAAAGAAATTAGGTGACGTTTCACTATCTCCTTTCTTAAACAAAGACTTAACTTAAGCGTATTTCAACCACTAAAAAACGTTTCACTGCTTACACACATAACTTAATACGTTACTGAATTCAGAAGCTCTTTACTTTGTCGATGTTTTAAAATACCATTAGATTTTTTTTATTTCTAAAGATTTTATGGTGACAGTGCTTTTATTGATGTAGTGTGGGTCATATTCATATTATCGAAGTTATTTTATAATGACTTGTTTGAGATACTCGATGGCAGCATTTACTGAATCTGATAATCCTGTCTTTAAGTAACAGTTATGAAATGCCCGTTAAAATGTTGTGCAGCACTGCACACATCGCTTACCAATGTATTATTTACTCTTGATGCTACGTGCTCCTCTTCATGTCTGGTTCTAACAGCCTCCTCCTTCACATTATCCCATATCATCCTTGTTTTGATGTCCGAGAGCACCAGCAGCAGCGAGTACTGTTTGTATAAAGCGTTTATTTTGCATTTTGTTTACGACCTTCCACTAAGAAAGGGATTCTATTTGTGTTTATCTGCTCTGCATAGTAACTAACAGTTCTTGATAAAACTTTACGTAGTTTTCGTGTTAGATTTCTTAGTGTTTTCTTGATCGTTTAGAACAGAAAGCGCCCTAAAACCGTCTTTTGTTTGTTTCGCGGCCGTTAGCCACTAGTCACTTGAATCAGCAGTTGTCTTGTGACAGCCAGAGCGAGAGCACCAGCAGCGGCGAGTACTGTTTGTATAAAGCGTTTATTTTGCATTTTGTTTACGACCTTCCACTAAGGAAGGGATTCTATTTGTGTTTATCTGCTCTGCATAGTAACTAACAGTTCTTGATAAAACTTTACGTAGTTTTCGTGTTAGATTTCTTAGTGTTTTCTTGATCGTTTAGAACAGAAAGCGCCCTAAAACCGTCTTTTGTTTGTTTCGCGGCCGTTAGCCACTAGTCACTTGAATCAGCAGTTCTCTTGTGACAGCCAGAGCGAGAGCACCAGCAGCAGCGAGTACTGTTTGTATAAAGCGTTTTTGTACTTATTGCTGCGCTTAGCTTTTAAATAGTTTTTCTGGGAAAACCTAGCGTAGTTTTCGCGTCTCGTATTTCAGTGAGTGTTTCTTGATTATCAGAGTAGCTCATCAGAAGATTATCTTGGGAATTTGTCACCGTATAGAGTAGGGTAAACATAGTCATGTGTAGGGACTGTGGTTGTTGTGAGCGGACGCAAGGAGAATTGGCCACTCTTCGGGGGCAGGTGGAGGCTTTGTCTGTTAGGCTCATCGAGCTCGAGGCGCAGGCGTCGGCTCGTAGTGGCGTTGGGGCAACTGTGGTGAGACCTATGCCTACTTCGGTGGCCTTGGAATCACATGGAACCCCTGATGTCGCTGCGTCTTCCAGCAGTGAGCATCTTACCGGTCAGCCATCACTCCAGGGTGAATGGCGGACAGTGGTGGGCTCGCGCGTGCCTGGCCGAAAGGCGAAGGTGGGATCTGGCCGCGTGGCAGCTGCCTTACCCCTTTCCAACAGGTACGGGGTGCTTCCTAGTGGTGATGACATCGTTTCCGAGCCACCACAGGATGCCTCGCCTGTTGGGCCAGTGGCCGATTCTCCGGCAAGGTCCCGACAGTCACAGAGGGCGAGCCTATTAGTTATAGGGAGCTCCAACGTTAGGCGGGTTATGGAGCCCCTCAGGAAAATAGCGGGTAGGTCGGGGAAGAATGCCAGTGTGCACTCGGTGTGCTTGCCGGGGGGTCTCGTCCGTAATGTGGAGGAGGCCCTTCCGGCAGCTATTGAACGCACTGGGTGTGACCGGCTGCAGATAGTAGCACATGTCGGAACGAATGACGCCTGCCGCTTGGGTTCTGAGGCCATCCTTGGTTCCTTCCGGCGGCTGGCTGATTTGGTGAAGACAACCAGCATCGCACGCGGAGTGCAAGCTGAGCTTAATATCTGCAGCATAGTGCCCAGAGTCGATCGCGGTCCTCTGGTTTGGAGCCGTGTGGAGGGTCTGAACCAGAGGCTCAGACGACTCTGCGACTATAATGGTTGCAAATTCATCGACCTCCGTTATTGGGTGGAGAACTGTAAGGCCCCCCTAGACAGGTCAGGCGTGCACTACACACCGGAAGCAGCTACTAGGGTAGCAGAGTACGAGTGGCGTGCACAGGGGGGTTTTTTAGGTTAGAGGGACCCCCCCTTGGGCGAAACGATAAAATACCTGACGGCTTACCAGAGAGGACATTATCATCGTTGATAAAGAACGTCCGTCCTCAGAGACCAAAAACAGGAAAAGTTAACGTAATATTGGTAAACTGCAGGAGTATCCAGGGCAAGGTTCCTGAATTAGTATCTCTTATTGAAGGAAATAGTGCGCATATAGTATTAGGAACGGAAAGTTGGTTAAAACCGGAAGTGAACAGTAACGAAATCCTAGACACAGAATGGAATATATACCGCAAGGATAGGATAAACGCCAATGGTGGAGGAGTATTTATAGCAGTAAAGAATTCAATAATATCCAGTGAAGTTATTAGCGAATGCGAATGTGAAATAATCTGGGTTAAGTTAAGTATCAAAGGTGGGTCAGATATGATAGTCGGATGCTTCTATAGACCACCTGCATCAGCAACCGTAGTAGTTGAGCGCCTCAGAGAGAACCTGCAGAACGTCGTGAAGAAGTTTCGTGATCATACTATTGTAATAGGGGGAGACTTCAATCTACCAGGTATAGAATGGGATAGTCACACAATCAGAACTGGAGCCAGGGACAGAGACTCTTGTGACATTATCCTGACTGCCTTGTCCGAGAATTACTTCGAGCAGATAGTTAGAGAACCAACTCGTGAAGCTAACGTTTTTGACCTCATAGCAACAAATAGACGGGAACTTTTCGACTCCGTGAATGTAGAAGAGGGTATCAGTGATCATAAGTCAGTGGTTGCATCAATGACTACAAGTGTAATAAGAAACGCCAAGAAAGGAAGGAAAATATATTTGCTTAACAAGAGTGATAGGGCACAAATCGCAGAATATCTGAGTGACCACCATCAAACGTTCATTTCTGAGGAAGAGGATGTGGAACAAAAATGGAAAAAATTCAGAAACATCGTCCAGTACGCCTTAGATAAGTTCGTACCGACTAAGGTCCAAAGCGAGGGGAAAGATCCACCGTGGTATAACAATCATGTACGAAAGGTACTACGGAAACAAAGAAAGCTTCATCATAGGTTTAAGAGTAGTCGAATCATAGCTGATAAGGAAAAGCTGAACGAAGCGAAAAAGAGCGTAAAGAGAGCAATGAGAGAAGCATTCAACGAATTCGAACATAAAACATTGGCAAACAATCTAAAGAAGAACCCTAAAAAGTTTTGGTCATATGTAAAATCGGTAAGCGGATCTAAATCCCCTATTCAGTCACTCGTTGACCACGATGGCACCGAAACAGAGGACGACCGAAGAAAGGCAGAAATACTGAATTCAGTGTTCCGAAACTGTTTCACTGCGGAAAATCGTAACACGGTCCCTGACTTAAGCCGTCGCACGGACGCCAAAATGGAAAATATTGAAATAAACGATATCGGAATTGAAAAACAACTGCTATCACTTAGTAGCGGAAAAGCATCCGGACCAGACGAGATACCCTTAAGATTCTACAGTGATTATGCTAAAGAACTTGCCCCCTTTCTATCAGCAATTTATCGTAGATCGCTGGAAGAACGTAAAGTACCTAGCGACTGGAAGAAAGCGCAGGTCGTTCCCATTTTCAAGAAGGGTCATAAATCAGATGTGAATAATTATAGGCCTATTTCGCTTACGTCAATCTGTTGTAGAATAATGGAACATGTTTTGTGTTCTCGTATTATGACGTTCTTAGATAATACAAATCTCCTTCATCATAACCAACATGGATTCCGCAAACAGAGATCATGTGAAACTCAGCTCGCCCTATTTGCCCAAGAAATTCACAGTGCCGTAGACACTGGCGAGCAGATTGATGCCGTATTCCTGGACTTCAGGAAGGCATTTCATACGGTTCCGCACTTACGTTTAGTGAAAAAAATACGAGCTTACGGAATATCGGACCAGGTTTGTGATTGGATTCAGGATTTCCTAGAAGAAAGAACACAACATGTCATTCTTAACGATTCAAAATCTACAGATGTAGAGGTAATTTCGGGAGTACCGCAGGGAAGCGTGATAGGACCTTTACTGTTTACAATATACATAAATGACTTAGTTGACAACATCGGTAGCTCCGTGAGGCTATATGCAGATGACACGGTTGTCTACAAGAAAGTAGCAACATCAGAAGACTCGTACGTACTCCAGGAGGACCTGCAGAGGATTAATGCATGGTGCGACAGCTGGCAGCTTTCCCTAAACATAGATAAATGTAATATAATGCGCATACATAGGGGCAGAAATCCATTCCAGTACGATTATGCCATAGGTGGTAAATCATTGGAAGCGGTAACGACCGTAAAATACTTAGGAGTTACTATCCGGAGCGATCTGAAGTGGAATGATCACATAAAACAAATAGTGGGAAAAGCAGGCGCCAGGTTGAGATTCATAGGAAGAATTCTAAGAAAATGTGACTCATCGACGAAAGAAGTAGCTTACAAAACGCTTGTTCGTCCGATTCTTGAGTATTGCTCATCAGTATGGGACCCTTACCAGGTTGGATTAATAGAAGAGATAGACATGATCCAGCGAAAAGCAGCGCGATTCGTCATGGGGACATTTAGTCAGCGCGAGAGCGTTACGGAGATGCTGAACAAGCTCCAGTGGCGGACACTTCAACAAAGGCATTACGCAATACGGAGAGGTTTATTATCGAAATTACGAGAGAGCACATTCCGGGAAGAGATGGGCAACATATTACTACCGCCCACATATATCTCGCGTAATGATCACAACGAAAAGATCCGAGAAATTAGAGCAAATACGGAGACTTACAAGCAGTCGTTCTTCCCACGCACAATTCGTGAATGGAACAGGGAAGGAGGGATCAGATAGTGGTACAATAAGTACCCTCCGCCACACACCGTAAGGTGGCTCGCGGAGTATAGATGTAGATGTAGATGTAGATGATGGGGCTGCTTTTCCTCGTACTGCATTTCACTGACTTCAATATTTTATATTATGTCTTTTGTTGAGCTATAGCATCAACGAAAGACCTGTTTCTGACAGATAGATACAATTTCCTTAATATTTTAAAAGGTAAATAGAACTCATATAGCTGGCCGATGTGGCGGTGCGGTTCTAGGCGCTTCAGTCTGGAACCTCGTGACCGGTACGGTCACAGGTTCGAATCCTGCCTTGGGCATGGATGTGTGTGATGTCCTTAGGTTAGTTAGGTTTAATTAGTTCTAAGTTCTAGGCGACTGATGACCTCAGAAGTTAAGTCGCATAGTGCTCAGAGCCAGCCAGAACTCAAATTATCCAGATTAATTGGGACTAGACCCATTCAGATAATCGAAATTTCAGTTAATTGGGTGTTTTTCGGAAAAAGGGTCTACGTATTTTATTTACAGTAATTATTTACTGTATGTACAGTACTGTAAGTTGGAAATGCGAGAAAAAAGTGTTTTTAGAGAGAAAAGATTTTAATTATTAAAATAAGAACGTAACAAAATGGTTCAAATGGCTCTGAGCACTATGGGACTTAACATCTGTGGTCATCAGTCCCCTAGAACTTAGAACTACTTAAACCTAAATAACCTAAGGACATCACACACATCCATGCACGAGGCAGGATTTGAATCTGCGACCGTAGCAGTCGCGCGGTTCCGGACTGAGCGCCTAGAACCGCTAGACCACCGCGGCCGGCAAAAACGTAACACTTTTACGTACATGTTATATAGCGGACTGCACTGTACAGGTGCTGAATGTCATTGCTTGCTGAACATCTCAGTCAAAGTAAGCTGTTTGACTGTCTTCATCCGTTTTCGGGCAGCCAAGTCGCGCATCCACTTGACAGTGAGAAGATGCATGTGTTCTCACTCGGGCTGAGGCTTCATCCACTTCAACGCTATTTCGAGGCCGGCAAACGTTTCACTGGCTGATCGTCCCGTGTCTGCTACAGCTTCGACACTAAAGTCATCTCCTTGCTCGACACTTTCTTCTCTCACACTTGCAGTAAGTTCATCATCCTTTAGAATTTGAAACCCACCCATCCATTCTACTGTATCTTAAGCAGTAACTTGTCAACTGGCCATTACCTCTTTCCTACAATACTCCAGTGCGATGAGCTGGTGCATTTTTAAGCAATTTACTGCCTTTTTTCTGTGGTGTCACCTCCAGACACCACAGTTGCTAGGTGGTAGCCTTTAAATCGGCCGCGGTCCGTTAGTATACGTCGGACCCGCGTGTCGCCACTATCAGTGATTGCAGACCGAGCGCCGCCACACGGCAGGTCTAGAGAGACTTCCTAGCACTCGCCCCAGTTGTACAGCCGACTTTGCTAGCGATGGTTCACTGACAAAATAAGCTCTCATTTGCCGAGACGATAGTTAGCATAGCCTTCAGCTACGACATTTGCTACGACCTAGCAAGGCGCCATTACCAGTTACTATTGATGCTGTAAAACATGTACCGTCAAGAGCGATGTTCACCAATTATGGATTAAAGTATTCCAGCAGCTACGTACGTTTTTTGTTAGTCTTATTTCCTTGACCTGTTCCAGACCTCACGCCAGCCTGCGTGAGCTAAAACGCGTTCCTTTCGGCTTCCTCTCATAGTGGGTTGGCTGTCTTGCCAATCCACAACATTTTCCATTAGATTTTTGTTGCTTTCTTTTTCACTTCAGGGATCAAAATTTCGTCGTACGACTCAGTAAACAATGCTGCAGCCGTCCAAGCCTGGGACTGGTTTTTATAAAAGAGGAGGAGCTTTTTCACATTTTGAAATGCTCTTGGGCTCTTTGACTTCCCTGTCAACAGAAAGGGTACTTTCTGGCTTCCTGTAGAGGTCAACAGGTAAGCACCGTAACATGGTCTTCAGTAACTTTATGTCTTGTAGCACTACAATCCCTTTTAGATGCTAATGTTTACGTCCCGTTTTGTTGCGCTTCATGGCAAGCCGTACTTAGCTTATATTTCTGTAAGATAATGCCCGCCCGCACAGTGCAAGAGTTTCTACTGCTGGTAATTCAAGCTTGCCAATCTCTACCTCGACCAGCAAGGTCGCCGTATCTCTCCCAAATGAAGAACGTTTGAGCTATAATGGATAGGGCTTTCCAAACAGCTCGCAGTTTTGGCGATCTAAGACTCCAATTGGACAGATTTTTTCACGATATCCCTCTGGAGGAAGTTCTACAAGTCGAACAAGCTGAGTAACTGCTTGCTTAAGTATGAACTTCCAGCATGCTGGAGTACCTTGGGTCAGCATCTTCTGTTAATCAGTAGAACGAAGAAAAGCCAGTCCAAGTTGCAAATTTTTACTTTTTATTCATTCGATGTCTAGTTTCGGTCCGAGACCCAATTTCAAATCATCATAACAAAGTCGAAAATGGCATTTCTGAAGATGTTAAAAATGTTATTTGGACATTTTTGACGTCTTCGGTAATTCCATTTTCGACTTTTTACGATGATTTGAAAATGAGTCTCGACCTGAAAATAGTCATCGAGCGAATAAGAGGTAGACATTACCAACTTGGAGTGTTTTTTTTTTTTTTCGTTCTTCAGCTTGCTTAAGTGCCAGAGGTGGACCAACTCGTTATGAATTGCTCAAGTTGTGAATCTCTTTCTCTTCAATAAATCGTCACCGAGCGAGGTGGCGCAGTGGTTAGACTCGCATTCGGGAGGACGACGGTTCAATCCCGCGTCCGGCCATCCTGATTTAGGTTTTCCGTGATTTCCCTAAATCGCTCCAGGCAAATGCCGGGATGTTTCCTTTGAAAGGGCATGGCCGACATCCTTCCCTTTCCTTCCCTAATCCGATGAGGCCAATGACCTCGCTGTCTGGTCTCCTTCCCCATACAACCCAACCCAATAAATCATCCAATTTTTCTGAAATTGTAGTCCTTTGTTTGTCTGTACATGCACATCACATTTACTGGTTTCCGTCCCACTCTAATAATTCCTCCGTGATGAGTCGTTTTTTCCTTTGTCTTTGAGTGTATTTTCTGGGCCAGTTTTATTTTCTCAGCCCTGTACGAACATACCTGGAAATATTTGTGGAATATTGCGTCTGTACTTAGAGGTACATAGACATATTAAAAACTGAAATACACGGTATTAACGTTCGACAATAATATTTCTTTTACGCTTCCTTGTGAACCGGCTTTGGCTTTCTAATTCCCATCATATGATGGCCTAGAAAACCAAAAGCCAGTTTACAGCTATACATAGAATAAATATTACTGTGAAATGTTAATGCTGATGTTTTCCAATTTTAACAGCTGAAAATATTAAACAATATTTTCATTATATGCTGAAAACAAACGTGTATTTGAGAAAACTGATGATGCTTCATAAAAAAGATAAAGGGAAGCGATATGCGTAAGTTATATAGAAAACAGCCTCGTAGCTACATAAATGGATGATATCTGGAAGTGGATAATAATAATAATAGTAATAATAATACACAAGCAACAAAGGGAAGACATAAAACCAAAAAAAGACGATAATAATAAGTACTGAAGTCATAAGTTTTGGCACGCATGGTATACCCGAGTTGCCAACCAGGACAATCAGCTAACTGAAAGAGCTTACTGTACAGTGGGGCCAGATGCAAAGCGACACGTGGCAGCGTTTCGTAGTCACATACACGGATCAGAACTTTCTTGCACTGGCGTCGGCTACCTGCTGCAACACGTAAGACACTTTGGATGACAATAGAGTAATCACAGCTACAATAGGCCATGTTACAACCCGATTCACAATTTTAATTATGATATTGTCCCTGTGTTTGCTGCTGCATCCTAAAATCAACATTATTCAATATTTCGGCGATCCAGTTGCCCGCCATCTTCAGGAGAACATTGATGCTGCTGAGTGCCGCTGACAATTGACGCCAAGCCCCCAAATCATCGTCCTATATAGCCCTCCGTACCGTGCACTGCGCATGCGCCGCCCTTCACAGTTGCCACCCTCCAATACTCGACCGCTGGGGCCGCCCTTAGGAGAACACCGGCGGCAACGGTATATCGCACTCAAAGACTGTTTTCAAACACTTGGGATGGCTGCACCGAAGACGTTCCGATTTGATGCGAGGTAGTACGGGGTTCCACGTTCTTGTAAGAGGAGAGCCATTGTGTCTATTTACAAGGTATGCCAACCTCATATCCATAAACACTGTTCCAAAAACAAGAAGTGTTGGCAATTGTCACAATCTAGTCAAATTACATGCCGCTTGTGTAGTTTAGGCAATGTGGAGCTACCGCTGATTTTTATGGCTGTTGTAGTCTCGTATGACGGCGTTGTTTCATGCGTCTCTGGTGAACAGTGCGCATCGAACGTCCAATTTGAGCTTTTCTACACTGACACGGAATTTTATGTTAGGATTCCTGAGCCTAAAATGAGCTCTCACAGAGCCGAGTAGTGCCGTAATCTTGGAAGATGGACACACTCTTAATAGTAAAACGCCTTAATATTCTTCCAGCATAAGAAATAAAGGCCACTGATCTACTCTCCTCTTGATCTACCTTCCCGGATGGTACATACTCCTGGAAGTATCCACTTTCCTTAGAAACAGCTATTAAATATGCAAGTTTTTACATTAAACTATCTGCATCGTAAATGGCAAAGGTTCTGTCTACGAGAGTCTTAACGACGCCATTGTGTAGGTAAGGTGGACGGCAGCTTTTAGCATGTAGATACCGATCTGTACCTGTCGGCCCAATGTCCTGTCTTGTTTTTATAAACTATGACCTCTACAAATGGAAGCTTCCCAGCACTTTCGACGTCCATGCTAGATTTAATGTTGGGATGAAGACGAGATGGTGCAAGACTCTGTTGAGAGCATCTCGTCCATGAGGCCAGACATAAAAGATATCATCTACGTGTCTTCAGAAGCATGTTGGTTGCAAGGCTGGAGTCCTAAGAGCCATATCCTCGAAGTCCTCCATAAGGAAACTGGCGACTATGGGTGATAAACAGACCATGAGTTTGATTAATGAAAAACGAGATGAAGCTTTGTCGTCATGTGCTGACATCCAGGAGTTTTTCGTATAAGGGCAACATTTTCTAACAGAATGGCCCAAAGGCTGTGGGTAGCCTGACAGGGGCGGTTTAATCGAAGATCTTGGACATTTGATGGCTGTTTTTAAGAAAAATGGATACTCTGAGAAGCAGATTCGTCGGCTTATGGAGTTTGGACCGTTCCCGGGGGTACGTGAAGAAGATCTCTAACCTTGATCTTTATTACTTATGCTGGCGCATATTGATTAAGACTGGAAGAATTTTAACGACTTTTAACATTAACAGTGTGTTTCCTTCACCTACCGAGATTAGGCACTAGTCGGCACCTTGAAAGCTGATTTGAGGCTCGGGAAGTTTGGAATATATAAAATTTCATGTCAGTGTGGGAAGGCTTACATTGGCCGTTTGATTCGCACACTTCAGCACATGTGCGTGGAACATCCTCCCATATGCGGCGACAAAAGCCGGAGAAACTGTCGGTAGCAGAACACTGCCTAAACGACGGCCACGGGATGAAATTTGACCACACTGTGATAACTGCCAACAATTCTGGTTTTTAAAACAGTGTTTATAAAAAAAAAGCTATCGAAATTAGGTTGGGAGTCAATTTGATTAATAGACATAATTGTTTTCCTCTTAACAGGGCGCGGAACTCTGTGCTATCCCGGATCAAAACACAACGTTCTTCGTTGCGGCCAGACGAGCGTTTGAAAATAGCATTTGAGTGCGATATATCGTTGCCACTGGCGTTCTACTAAGGGCGGGGTCGCCAGCCTAGTCTTGGAGGGCAGCAGCTGTGATAGGCGGCGCAAGCGCCGTGTACAGTACGGAGACCAGTACAGGACGACGATTTACAGCCATGGCACATCAGTTTTCAGTTGGACTCAGCAGCAACAGCGTTGTCCTGAAGACGGCGGACAGATAGATCGCCAAAACACTGAATCATGTTGATTTTATGACGCGACAGCAAAATCGTGAAAACAATCAAGAATTATTACGCCGGGAAAGCCTACGAAGTCACACACTGTTAACCAATTACGGAGAGTACACCTGAGTGGCGATGGCATTGTTGTGGCGGGAGTAGGTGCGGAGGGTGGGGCAGCCGGTGGCTGGCAGCTCGCAGTGCTCAGACGCCTGGGCGCCGCAGACGTCCAGAGCGTCGGCTTTGTCCCGCGCCGGCCGGACGCACGGTTTAATTCAGCTGAGAGCGCAGCTCGGCGCTGCTGGCTGGCTGGCGTGCCTGCCTGGCCGCGTTAAAAGCTGCGGCCGCGCCTGCGTGGGCTGCCCGCTCCGGCTGATATTAACGGACCTCGGGCGGGCGCCGTCCGCTACCCACTCGCCGCCTATTAAACGCCTCTTGCTCTGCTCTGGCGTGCCGCCGCCGCCGCTGCTGCTGCTGCGACCATCCGCGGATTTCGCAGGCCACTCGTATTTAACTTTCCGAGAGCGTCACGTTTTATTAAACGCAGCTTCATTACTCTCGTCTGTCTTAATTTACACTGCTGTTCTTTTTTTTATTAGAGGCGAAAACAAGAGCGACAATGACGTCAAGTGTGTAGTGTCAACAATTTCAGTACAGATTTGAAAAGAGATCGGTGACGAAACGAAATGCGATAAAGGTCCGTAAGTGAACATCGAGATTTTTCCCAAACTGGAAATAAGTACTTCTGTAGCAGTACCGTTTAGAGGAAAATTAGACGAACATTTTCATAAGGAGCATTAAGACCATGTAAATTTCTTTACCTGTCTTTAAATGGTCTCCGTAGTTTCTATACATTTACTTAAAGTATTGTGCATCTTTCTATACATCTACTTAATTATCACATTACCATTGGAAAGCCGACCGCTGTAGCCGAGCGGTTCAAGTCGCTTCATTTCGGAACCACGCGGCTGCCAGGTTCGAATCATGCCTCTCGGCCATGGATGTGTGTGATGTCCTTAGGTTAGTTAGGTTTAAGTAGTTCTAAGTCTAGGCGACTGATGACCCCAGATGTTAAGTCCCATAGTGCTTAGAGCCATTTGAATTTGAACCATTGGAAAACAAATACGTATATTTTAGGTCGTCAGTCTTTTGAGTGATTTGATATGGACCTTGGTGGACTCATCTCCCGTAGCAACCTCTTCATCTCAGAATAGCACTTGCACCCTACGTCCTCAATTATTTGCTGGATACGTTCCAGTCTTTGTCTTGTACTACATGTTGTTCCTTCTATAGGTGTGAAGGACATTATTCCTTTATCTCTCAATACATGTCTCGTCTCAGAATAGCACTTGCACCCTGCCTTCTCAGTTATCTGTTGGGAGCATTTCAGTCTTTGTCTTTTCTTAGATGTTGTACCTTCTACAGGTACGACGGAAATTATTCCTTTATCTTTCAACACGTTTTGTCATTCTGGCCTTTACTCTGGTTAATATTTTTTTCTTTTTTCCTTGGCGATTTTGTGGCGAACCAGCTCACTTCATTTCTCATCAGTGACCATAATTTTTCAACGTCTTTCTGCAGTACCAAATCTCAAATAGTTCGGTTATCTCCTTATCCAGTATTCCCACAGTATTCACTTACATACAATGTGCTCAAAATGCACTTCTTATAAACATCTCCAAATTAAAGCCGATGTTTCCTACTAGTAGAATTCTTTTGGCGAAGAATTCTCTCTTTGCTTGTGGTAGTCTGCTTTGTATGTCCTCCTAGCTTCATCCGTAGCCTGCGGTTTTCCTTACAAAGAGGCAGAATTCCTTCTCTATCGCTGATCTCATTTCCGCTCCTCCTCTCTATTTTCGTCTTTCTTCGGTTTACTCTTAATCCATAAAGTGTGTTCATTAAACTGTTAATTATGTTCAACAAGTCCTGAAATTTTCCCTGACTTTCACTGAGGCTAGCATGCCAACAATAAATTTTCTCGCTGATACTTTGAACCTTTAATTTATTTCGTCATTTCTTCTTCAATGCAGAGACGGAACAGTTGGGGTGAAAAATTTCATCCCTGTCTTACAGCCTTTCCCTCCTTGGTTCTTACACGTATTACACATTTACCTTTATCTTTTAAGACAATTTCTTTCAGAGTTCACAACTTCTCTACATTGTCGAACACTTTACCTTGATTAACAAGCTCTATGAGCTCTCGGTTTTTCTTAAGTCTTGATTTCGTTGACATACGCAAAATCGGAACTGTCCCTCTTGTGCTTTTACATTCCCTAAAGTAAAACACATCTTCATCTAACATATCCTAAATTTCTTATCCGTTTTTCTGTATATTATTACTGTCAGCAACTTGGATATATGAGCTGTTGAGGTGATTGTCCGATAGTCATCACACTTATCTGCCCCTGCTATCCTCTGGATTGTATGCATAATATTTTTCGAAAGTCTAATGGTATGTCTCCAGATTGATAGATTATACAAACTACCATGCATAGACGCTCACTACCACATACCCAACGACTTCATAAGCTCCAAAAGAATGTTATATATGCCTTTCTCCTTACTTGATCACTAACAGGCAAAATCATTTAACACAGAACCTGGAACTGTTCTCCTCCTCATACTTCATCTCTGCCTCAAAACGTATCCCACAACCACTCCACTTTCCATTCCTCTCTACGTTTATATTCACTGATTATCACCTTCCACTCCACATTAACCCCCCACCTCATATCCTATTCAACTTTCTATCAACAACTGTTCACAACGCACAAACACATATATAAAAACTATACATTAACATGAATAAGAGAACGACGTACTCCGTAAATCAATGTCAAATGCATGTCGTGTTATGTTAGCCTCATATATTGTGGTCTCTACCCCTTCCATTCACTATACAGCGCGGATAGCTTCACTCCGCACGTTGTTATGAGTTATGAGTCGCTGGTGCATTAATCATAAAATATTACGTTTTGCGATTTTGGAGGTGCACAAGTTTACATTTATGATCATTGACAGTAAGTTGCCAATATCTGCACTACTTCGTATTCTTATGACTGGATTTGTAATTGCAGTTTTTTCAGATAGTATTTAACTGCGTACCGCGTCAGTAAATGGATAGTTCTGCAAGTGAAAGTGAAAGTATAGGAGTACCCTGTAAATGTTCATTATCAGTACACACATCCAAGTAAACAGAAAACTTAGAAAATGCAGTAAGTAAAAGAAATCACAAACGTTTTACTAAACGAACTGTTTGCTGGATCTACAAACAAAACAAAATTTTAAATACGTTTGATTCCAGACAACTGACATTTTTTAAATCAATAAATCTGAACTCGTGTTGTACAGTAAATACATAATTTTATTAGACGGGTAGACAGGCTGTTATTTCTTGTTTAATATGTTTCTAACTTGTGCAATACATTTTTATATCTCTGAATATTTGCAGTACTTCTTTTATTTCAGTTAACTCTTTATTATTTGGCAGTTCTACTGTTTCAATTTTTATGATTGATACTAACTGATATACTGTTTTTGTAACATTTAACAGATCAATACATTTCCTCCATTCAAAAAAATTATTGCTGTGATAGTGACTTCACAGCTAACAGTAGTCAGACATCTCCTACCATTACATTTGATTGTATAATGCACCATAATATTTTTTTCGTGACGAATGTGGGAAACATCGTCACTGCAGCATTAAAATGTACGAAATAAACGCAGTCAGTCAGATTTTCTACTGTTTATTTCGATAGCTCATATGACCATCTCGGTTTGTTGTACTCAATCTCATTCACTATTTTATAAACCTATTATACAGGGTGTTACAAAAAGGTACGGCCAAACTTTCAGGAAACATTCCTCTCTCACAAAGAAAGAAAATATGTTATGTGGACATGTGTCCGGAAAAGCTTACTTTCCATGTTAGAGCTAATTTTATTACTTCTCTTCAAATCACATTAATCATGGAATGGAAACACACAGCAACAGAAGGTACCAGCGTGACTTCAAACACTTTGTTACAGGAAATGTTCAAAATGTCCTCCGTTAGCAAGGATACATGCATCCACCCTCCGTCACATGGAATCCCTGATGCGCTGATGCAGCCCTGGAGAATGGCGTATTGTATCACAGCCGTCCACAATACGAGCACGAAGAGTCTCTACATTTGATACCGGGGTTGCGTAGACAATATCTTTCAAATGCTCCCATAAATGAAAGTCAAGAGGTTTGAGGTCATGAGAGCGTGGAGGCCATGGAATTGGTCAGCCTCTACCAATCCATCGGTCACCGAATCTGTTGTTGACAAGCGTACGAACACTTCGACTGAAATGTGCAGGAGCTCCATCGTGCATGAACCACATGTTGTGTCTTACTTGTAAAGGCACATGTTCTAGCAGCACAGGTAGAGTATCCCACATGAAATCATGATAACGTGCTCCATTGAGCGTAGGTGGAAGAACATGCGGCCCATTCAAGACATCACCAACAATGCCTGTCCAAACGTTCACAGAAAATCTGTGTTGATGACGTTATTGCACAATTGCGTGCGGATTCTCGTCAGCCCACACATGTTGATTGTGAAAATTTACAATCTGATCACGTTGGAATGAAGCCTCATCCGTAAAGAGAACATTTGCACTGAAATGAGGATTGACACATTGTTGGATGAACCATTCGCAGAAGCGTACCCGTGGAGGCCAATCAGCTGCTGATAGTGCCTTCATACGCTGTACATGGTACAGAAACAACTGGTTCTCCCGTAGCACTCTCCATGCAGTGACGTGGTCAACGTTACCTTGTACAGCAGCAACTTCTCTGACGCTGACATTAGGGTTATCGTCAACTGCACGAAGAATTGCCTCGTCCATTGCAGGTGTCCTCGTTGTTCTAGGTCTTCCCCAGTGGCGAGTCATAGGCTGGAATGTTCCGTGCTCTCTAAGGCGCCAATCAATTGCTTCGAACGTCTTCCTGTCGGGACACCTTCGTTCTGGAAATCTGTGTCGATACAAACCTACCGCGCCACGGCTATTGCCCCGTGCTAATCCATACATCAAATGGGCATCTGCCAACTCCGCATTTGTAAACATTTCACTGACTGCAAAACCAAGTTCGTGTTGAACACTAACCTGTTGATGCTACGTACTGATGTGCTTGATGCTAGTACTGTAGAGCAATGAGTCCCATGTCAACACAAGCACCGAAGTCAACATTACCTTCCTACAATTGGGCCAACTGGCGGTGAATCGAGGAAGTACAGTACATACTGACGAAACTAAAATGAGCTCTAACATGGAAATTAAGCGTTTCCGGACACATGTTCACATAACATCTTTTCTTTATTTGTGTGCGAGGAATGTTTTCTGAAAGTTTGGCTGTACCTTTTCGTAACACCCTGTATATCAGTGACCATGATTCATTTGTAAGCACCTAATATTAGGTGATGCAGATTCTCATTGAGATTTATGTGGATCATCTTTCAGAGAAATACCTTCCAGTTTCTCGATTCCTGCAAGTGGATGAGCGGACTCTTTGGAAATCATCATCTTTTGATTTATTTACGTTGATACTTCATGTACTGTCGCGATATTATGCGGAAAATTAACAACAGTCACAAGCTGCCACAGAGAATTAAATGTCAGTGTTTTATAAAAAGAAAAAGCCTAGAAATTTCTCAAGGAAATTCCATTTTCCAGTTCAGTGTGACCATTTAGGATAGTCTGTCGTTCCATATCTACATCGATACTCTGAAAACTATTTTGAAGTGCATGGAAATAAGATACCTTCCACTGAAAAGCATACTGGAGTTGAACTGCGTATGTTTCGAGGCCAGAGTTAGTTAACATGAAAGTTTTTCTATGTTCGGTACCGTGTCTTGTTGTAAATAACTACCACTGGTGACACCAACGTTTGGGCCACGGGTAGTAGCCTTCTTCAGGATCTGCTGGTTTCACCAGTAACTGCTTTTTACATTACGATGCTGTATTGTACCAAAAAAACTTCCGTGTTATAGTTTCCTACTGTTCGATTCGCGTATGGAGCGCGATAAGAATGACTTTAAATGGCTCAATGCGAGCTGTAACTAGTCGAGTAATCTGTAGCACATTTCTAGATTCCTCAATACTTGTTCTTGGAACATGATAAACCAGCTGTCAGGGATTCGTTGACTTGTGTCTTCAAGCGTCGACACAATCACCAAGCATTTACCTGACGCTTTCCCGTTGGCTAAATAAAGCACTAACTGCTCATGTTGTTCTCTTTTCTATTCTTTCAATGCCATGTGCTAGTCATACCTGGTGTGGGTCCAAAATACTTGAGTAATATTCTGAGTTGAGATACACGAGTGTTTTGTAAGCATTTTCCTTCGTAGAGCGGTTACATTTTCCAAGTTTCTTCCAACCAATAAACAGAAGTATGGTACTTGCTGTATCTATAACTGAGCCTCTGCTTGGTCGTTATGAAAGAAAAGTTTCAATTCTTTCATTAGGTACAGTTACTGCCTTTGTCTGCAAAATCATTAATATTAAATCGATACAATCCTCTGAACTTCTTGTCTGATAGGAAGGGGAAAATTTCGTGATCGCCTACTGCAAAGAAATATACAAGAAGATACCAATTAAATTATTATGATTTTGGTGCACGATATACCATGACACAAAAAGTTTACTTTTTGACGTTTCATCATCATCGTAAATAAATCAAAAATTTGTAGTTCCACTAGCAACCATTTCATTTGTTTTCAAGAAGATCCATCCAGAGACTGCAGCAACAGATTAAGACACCGAGAAAGTGCCCAGAGTGGCGTAGAACGATAGGTTGGTTGGTTGGTTGGTTGTTTGGGGGAAGAGACCAAACAGCGAGGTTATCGGTCTCATAGGATTAGGGAAGGATGGGGAAGGAAGCCGGCCGTGCCCTTTCAAAGGAGCCATCCTGGCATTTGCCTGGAGCGATTTAGGGAAATCACGGAAAACCTAAATCAGGATGGCCGGACGCGGGATTGAACCATCGTCCTTCCGAATGCGAGTCCAGTGTGCTAACCACTGCGCCACCTCGCTCGGTAGAACGATAGGTGAAAACGGTGGTATGGAGTAGCTTACGCCACAATCGTGCCAGAGGAAATAGTACAGAATATTTTACATGATAAATTAATCACAAATCTCTGTTGGAAATGGGTGCTGCATTTGCAGTATGGTGAAGAGGCGCAAAAACAAAGATGCAATATACCGACTGTTTTAAAAAGGAATAAACAAATTTTGTCAACTGATGTGCTGCTGCGTAAACGAAACAGCAATAACAGCGTAAAGTAGAAACAGGTTAATTGATGCTAATGAAAAAACTAAGTGAACGTCATCTGACGTAAAGCTTTTGTGGAGTGTATTTTCTTGGATCTAAAACCTATTGTTCCGATTAATTAAGTTGTAAAGATATATCATCATTCCTCAACTGCAATAGAAGACAGTATACGTCTAGTATCTTTCCTGTAGCTATACATGGTACTAAATATCTGTCTCTGTCTCCACTTTCCCCATACGAATCTAAAGGAAACCACCCGGTAACGTGTGTATCTTAAAAATAAGATAACGCTTTATGTTTTCTTATTGTGCTAGCCTCTCCCTCTGCATAATCCAACTGTCTTCCTTCTGTATAACACTGTACAAGTAACTCTGTCCTATTGTCAACTTTATTCCCTCTTTTCTCGTCCCATCCATTTCCGTCTTTTTTGTTCTTCCAGTGCATCTGTTAAATTCATCCTATTAAATCTAGTTCTTTCCCAGGTCAGTCTTTTTCTAATGATCTTTGGATTGAAGCTCTTCTGTCCGTGTTTGCTTACAAATAGATTGGTTTTTAGAGGTGATCCACCTCGGGAAAAACACAGTTTTATTCCTTCCTCTATTTCAAAGACATATTTGTGTCTGGTTCTTGAAGAGGGGCAGCAGCCTTTTCAGTAGTTGCAGGGGCAACGGTCTGGATGATCGACTGATCTGGCCCTGTAACACTAACCAAAACGGCCTTGCTGTTGTGGTACTCCGAACGGCTGAAAGCAAGGGGAAAATACAGCCGTAATTTTTCTCGAGGGCATGCAGCTTTACTGTATGATTAAATGATGATGGCGTCCTCTTGGGTAAAATATTTCGGATGTAAAATAGTCCCCCATTCGGATCTCCGGGCGGGGACTACTCAAGAGGACGTCGTTATCATGAGAGAGAGAACTGTCGTTCTACGGATCGGAACGTGGAATGTCAGATCCCTTAATCGGGCAGGTAGGTTAGAAAATTTAAAAAAGGAAATGGATAGGTTAAAGCTACATATAGTGAGAATTAGTGAAGTTCGTTGGCAGGAGGAACAAGACTTTTGGTCAGGTGAATACAGGGTTAGAAATACAAAATCAAATAGGAGTAATGCAGTAGTAGGTTTAATAATGAATAAAAAATAGGAGTGCGGGTAAGCTACTACAAACAGTATAGTAAACGCATTATTGTGGCCAAGATAGACACGAAGCCCATGCCTACTACAGTAGTACAAGTTTATATGCCAACTATCTCTGCAGATGATGAAGAAATTGATGAAATGTATGATGAGATAAAAGAAATTATTCACGTAGTGAAGGGAGACGTAAATAGTCATGGGTGACTCGAATTCGACAGAAGGAAAAGGAAAAGAAGAAAACGTAGTAGGTGAATATGGTTTGGGGCTAAGAAATGAAAGAGGAAGCCGCCTGGTAGAATTTTGCACAGAGCATAACTTAATCATAGCTAACACTTGGTTCAACAATCATGAAAGAAGGTTGTATACATGGAAGAACTCTGGAGATACTAGAAGGTCTCAGATAGATTAGATAATCGTAAGACATAGATTTAGGAACCAGATTTTAAGTTGTAAGACATTTCCAGGGGCAGATGTGGACTCTGACCACTGAAGAAACTGCAAAAAGGTGGCAATTTAAGGAGATGGGACCTGGATAAACTGAAAGAACCAGAGGCTGTACGGAGTGTCAGGGAGAGCAAAAGGGGACAATAAACAGGAATGGGGGAAAGAAATACAGTAGATGAAGAACGGGTAGCTTTGAGGAATGAAAGAGTGAAGGCAGCAGAGGATCAAGTAGGTAAAAAGACGAGGGATAGTAGAAATCCTTAGGTAACAGAAGAGATACTGAATTTAATTGATGAAAGGAGAAAGTACAAAAATTGCAGTAAGTGAAGCAGGCAAAAGGGAATACAAACGTCTCAAAAATGAGATCGACAGGAAGTGCAAAATGGCTAATCAGGGATGGCTAGAGGACAAATGTAAGGATGTAGAGGCTTATCTCACGAGGGGTAAGATAGATACTGCCTACAGGAAAATTAAAGAGACCTCTGGAGAAAGAGAACCACTTGCTTGAATATCAAGATCTCAGATGGAAACCCAGTTCTAAGCAAAGAAGGGAAAGCAGAAATGTGGAAGGAGTATATAGAGGGTCTATACAGGGGCGATGTTCTTGAGGACAATATTACGGAAATGGAAGAGGAGGCAGATGAAGATGAAATGGGAGATATGATACTGTGCGAAGAATCTGACAGTGTACTGGAAGACCTAAGTCGAAACAAGGCCCCGGGAGTAGACAACATTCCATTAGAACTACTGACAGCCTTGCGAGATCCAGGCCTAACAAAACTCTACCATCTAGTGAGGAAGGTATATCAGACAGACGAAATACCTTCAGACTTCAAGAAGAATATAATAAATCAAATCCCGAAGAAAGCAGGTGTTGACAGACGTGAAAAGTACCGAACTATCAGTATAATAAGTCACAGCTGCAAAATACTAACGCGAATTCTTTACAGACGAATGGAGAATCTGGTAGAAGCCGACCTCGGGGAAGATCAGTTTGGATTCCGTAGTAATGTTTTAACACGTGAGGCAATACTGATCCTACGACTTATCTTAGAAGAAAGATGAAGGAAAGGCAAATCTACGTTTCTAGCATTTGTAGACTTAGAGAAAGCTTTTGACAATGTTGACTGGAATACTCTCTTTCAAATTCTGAAGGTGGCAGGGGTAAAATAAAGGGAGCGAAAGGCTATTTACAATTTGTACAGAAAGCAGATGGCAGTTATAAGAGTCGAGGAATACAGAAGGGAAGCAGTGGTTGGGAAGGAAGTGAGACAGAGTTCTAGCCTCTCCCCGATGTTATTCAATCTGTATATTGAGCAAGCAGTGAAGGAAACAACAGAAAAATTTGGAGTAGGTATTAAAATCCATGGAGAAGAAATAAAAACTTTGAGGTTCGCCGATGACATTGTATTTTGTCAGAGACAGCAAAGGACTTGGAAGAGCAGTTGAACGGAATGGACAGTGTCTTGAAAGGAGGATATAAGATGAACATCAACAAAAGCAAAACGAGGATAATGGAATGTAGTCGAATTAAGTCGGGTGATGCTGCGGGAATAAGATTAGGAAATGAGACACTTAAATTAGTAAAGGAGTTTTGCTATTTGTGGAGCAAAATAACTGATAATAGCCGAAGTAGAGAGGATATAAAATGTAGACTGTAGACTGGCAATGGCAAGGAAAGCGTTCCTGAAGAGGAGAAATTTGTGAACATCGAGTATAGATTCAAGTGTCAGGAAGTCGTTTCTGAAAGTATTTGTATGGAGTGTGGCCATGTATGGAAGTGAAACATGGACGATAAATAGTTTAGACAAGAAGAGAATAGAAGTTTTCGAAATGTGGTGCTACAGAATAATTCTGAAGATTAGATGGGTAGATCACATATCTAATTAGGAGGTATTGAATAGAATTGGGGAGAAGAGGAGTTTGTGGCACAACTTGACTAGAAGAAGGGATCGGTTGGTAGGACATGTTCTGAGGCATCAAGGGATCACCAATTTAGTACTGGAGGGCAGCGTGGAGGGTAAAAATCGTAGAGGGAGACCAATAGATGAATACGCTAAGCAGATTCAGAAGGATGTAGGCTGCAGTAGGTACTGGGAGATGAAGAAGTTTGCACAGAATAGAGTAGCATGGGGAGCTGCATCAAACCAGTCTCAGGACTGAAGACCACAAAACAACAACATTTCGCTGAAATTTCAGTATCATCAGTGGGCTTTTATTTTATTTCTATAAAACAGGGAAACGTTCTTTTCTACTTGTACTCACATAAATATGCGTTTTTAATATAGTTTGTCCAAATTTGAAAAACTGGCATAGTTTTCTTTATATAAACATTTTTACCACATGCTGTTGTTTTCCTGCGTTTTTAATCTTGTTATTGCACTTGTATTCTTACACAGTTTGTCATACGCAACTATATAGAACTTAATGTTACATTTTAATGCTCTTCTGTGTTCTATGCATCTGGTATTAAAATTTCTGCTTGTCTGTCGTATATAAGCTGATTTGTGCGCTGGCAAGTCAGTTGGTAAATACCAGACGTGTTCTGTTTGTCTGTTTTTGTATTGGGAACTGGAGGGAAAGATAAAACTGTGGTTTGCTCAAGCCGAATCCCCTCCAATACAAATAAATCTTTTCTTCTTCTGCTCCTCCAAATTTGGTTCCTTATGTATCTAATCTGGAGCAGAAGGAGGAAAAGATTGATTTGTTTTTGAAATGGGTCCCATACATTTATGTTAGTATGTCGTTACTCCAAATTGACAGGAACATATGTGAAGAGCAAGATTGTTTAACGTTATGTTAGTAAGACTTACATTTCTGTAATACCATGTGTCCTGTACTACGACAATCACTGTTAGGTACAGTTCATTTACCTTGCATTGTGATACAACAGCACTGTGAAGGATGTCTAATTAGATGTTGGACAGGTCCTCAACGCCCTAATCTCCTCGCGCGAAACAGTAGCTGATGTATTCTATACTTCGGCTTTGGACCAAGTAGATGATAAAATATGGAAGAATAGTCTTAGACTGCAAATACCTGGAATGTTTTCTCGTAAGAATATGTTCGCTTGCAAGGGTAGGCCCTGTTTAGTTAAGGGATTTGGCTCTTCAGTTTTCACCAGATGTAACACCTCATGACTCTAACTTCATATATAAGACAGGGTGTGGCTTAAGGAGCGTTTAACCCATTGAAGACGTTCCAGCAGTCGTAAACCCATTCTGCAGACCTTCAGGACTCTCTTTAGTAATAAAGTTAATAAACGTGCTATCTCAGACTGCAGCCAATGAGGAAATCTTCCAATAAAGCGCTACAGCTAGCTTAATGTATTTTCATTCATTACGACGTTTCGGTTACTGACATTATCAAAACAAAATATAGATCTCGTAACAGAAAACTCAGTATCTTTTGCAATGAAACTAGGAACTTGGCAGTAAACGCCCTGCCTAATAAGTTTTACTGTAACCGCCTCCAAACTTTATTTTATGAGTTAAGTTTTAATCTGATGATGGCAGTACTTGAAACATCGTAAAAAATTAAAATATATTAAGTCATCTAGATGGATTTTATTCGCAAAACCAAATTTCAGGGACGGACTATACACTTTTTGACTTACTTCATTTAAATAAAAGCAGATCAAGCTGTAAAATAAGATAGTTTCTGACTTGAACATCACGGATTTTCATTACCGGGCCACAACGTCTTGACATTCATCTGCATCTACATGGATATTCTGCAAATCTGCAATCAGAGGGTTCATCGAACCACCTTCACAATTCTCTATTATTCCAGTCTCGTATAGCGAGCGGAAAGAAACGTACACCCATATCTTTCCGTGCGAGCTCTGATTTCCCCATATTTTATTATGGTGTTCGTTTTCCCTATGTAGGTCGGCGCCAACAAAATATTTTCGCATTCGGAGGAGAAAGTTGGTGAATGAAATTTCTTGAGAACACTCCGCCGCAACTAAAAACGCCTTTGTTGTAACGATGTGCACCCTAAATCGTGTATTATTTCAGTTGTATTCTCTCCCATTTTTCGCGATAATACAAAACGTGCTGCCCTTCTTTGAACTTTTTCCATGTAGTCTTCCAATCATATTTGGTAAGGATCCCACTCCGCGTAGCAGTACTCTAAAAGAGGACGGACAAGTGTAGTGTAGGCAATCTCTTTAGTAGATCTGTTACATTTTCTAAGTGCCCTGCCAATAAAACGCAGCCTTTAGTTAGCCCTACCCACGACATTTTGTGTGTGTTCTTTCCAATTCAAGCTGCCCGTCTTTGAACTTTTCCATGTAGTCTTTCAATCATATTTGGTAAGGATCCCACTCCGCGTAGCAGTACTCTAAAAGAGGACGGACAAGTGTAGTGTAGGCAATCTCTTTAGTAGATCTGTTACATTTTCTAAGTGCCCTGCCAATAAAACGCAGCTTTCAGTTAGCCCTACCCACGACCTTTTGTGTGTGTTCTTTCCAATTCAAGCTGTTCGTAATAGTTCTTCCTAGGTATTTAGTTCAATTTACGTCCTTCAGATTTGACTGATTTATCGTTTAACCGAAGTTTAACGAATTCCTATTAGCACTCATGTGGATAAATCGTTTGCCAGTTTGTTTTGATCTTCTGATGACTTTACTAGTCGATAAGCGACAGCGTAATCTGCAAACAGCCTAAGACAGCTGCTCAGATTGTCTACCAAACCGTTAATATAGATAAGGGACAGCAAAGAGCATGCAACACTACCTTGAGAAACGCCAGGAATCACTCCTGTTGTACTTGATTACTTTCCGTCAATTACTACGAACTGTCACCTTTCTAACAGGAAATCAGGAATCCAGTCGCATAACTGAGACGATATTCCATAAGAACGCAATTTCACTACAAACCCCTTGTATGGTACAGTGTCAAAAGCCTCCCGGAAATCCAGATATATATAGAATCTATTTGAAATCCCTTGTCAATAGCACTCAACACTTCCTGTGAGTAAACAGCTAGTTGTGTTTCACAAGGACGATGTTTTCTAAAACCGTGTTCACTGTGTGTTAATAAACCGTTTCCTGCGAGGTACTTCATAATGTTCGAGCACAATATATTTTCCAAAAACCTGCTGCATATCGACGTTAATGATCCGGGCTTGTAATTTAGTGGATTACTCCTACTATTTTTCTTGAATATCGGTGTGACCCGTGCATCTTTCCAGTCTTTATGTAATGGATCATTCGTCGAGCGAACTTCATGTAGTCCAGCCTGAACCAAGTACCACGTAGACTAGCTAGAAAAATTGATTTCCTAAACCGGATGGCGGTAAGGGGGTTGTAAGTGATAAACCTAAGTAAACACGCCAGCGTAGAGCTGTCCTGCCAGTGTCTCACGGGCCTCCGCCGTCCTTGGTGTGTTGCAGGAAACCAGAGCCGGGCAAGCCCGTGTGCCGCGCGGGTGCGTGCCGGGTCTGCCTCAAGAGCTTCAAGCCCGAAGACTTCTTCCGCACGTGCTGCGAGTGCACCCAGAAGGTGTGCGAGGACTGCGCCTCCTACTCCAAGCTCGACGAGAACCAGGACGAGGTGAGCACCGCCACACACTTGTTGTCTACGCTTCCTCCTGTACGCGCAGTTCCACGTTGTTTTCTACACTGTACCACTTTCATGGAAGAAAGAACTCGAGGTAGATGACTCTGCATTGCAGTTGTCCCAAGAAAACCTTATTTCAGAGAGCACAAATTTTAAAGGTAGTTTTTTGGATAATTACAGATAAGACTTTTCAGCTAGTTCGTATTTACCGTGCTACTGGTTGAGTTGACATTATGAGCGAGCACAAAAGTACAGAGTGTTTCAAAAAGAATATACGTATTTCGAATATTTATTAACCTTAAGACATACGAATATGAAACCTTACACACATATTTACGAACCTCTGAAGTTCAGATTACAGATGTTCAATATGTCCTCCATCAGTGACACGAACAATATCATATCGATTCTCAAATTCCTCCCATACTCGGGCAAGCATGTCCTTCGTCACTCATGTTACAGCAGTACGGATCCGGTTCTGCAACTCTTCCACGTTTTATGAGAGTGGTGGTACATAAACGTTGTCTTTAACGAATCCCCACATGAAGAAGACAGAGGGTGTCAAATCCGATGACTGTGAAGCCCAGCTGACACATGCTAAGTCGCCAGCTCCTTGACGACCAATCCAACAGCTCGGTAGAGTTTCATTCAGGTCAATTATTCAAAAACAGTCTTAATCGCATTTATTGTTATTATAGTGCCAACCGGTTTCAACCCGACGTAGGGGTCATCTTCTGGGCGTTTACACTGTGAAATTATAGATATCCATCTGAATGACTCCATTATACAACAGCTAATATTACGTAAATTTAAAATATGTTACCCATTGGTCGACTGCTGGTGGTGTCACCTTGGTTTAACATAAATTTAATTGACAGTAAATAACAGGAAAAGGAACCATTCCATTTAAAAAGATTTACAATTATAGTGTTAATTATAAAATACTAACAAATGTTCCGTAGTCAACTCGTAAAATTCGTAAAAGTATATTACATTATGTGCCATAATATAAAGTAAAACAATTTGTGACTAGTAATTACATATAATAAACTGTATCAAATGCCGTTTATTGCCGTCTATTCACGTGATCTCAGCACACTATTTAAGCCCATACGAAGGGTTAGTCTCGCATAGTTTCCTGCTGTTATGTAGACAGGAGTGACACCACCAGCAGTCAACCAATGGTTAACATATTTTAAATTTACGTAATTTTAGCTGTTGTATAATGGGGTCTTTTTGACGCATATCTATAATTTCACAGTGTAAACGCCCAGAAGATGACCCCTACGTCGGGTTAAAACCGGTTGGCGGTATAATAATAATAAATGCGATGAAGACTGTTTTTGAATAATTCATTAATCATACTAATCGCTGCTTCATCTCCACAACCATGTCGTCCAAATATTTTGTTCAGATATTCACGCACTTGGCGACTCCAGTGACGGGGAGCCCCGTCTTGTTGAAAAATGAAGTTGTCTTCGTTCAGTCTCGGAGACAACCAGTTCTGTAACATAAAAAGATACTGCTGACCGTTAACGTGTTTCCATCAAAGATGAATGGGCGTAACAGATGATCGGGATATCGTACAAAACACATTGACTTTGGGTGAAACTCGTACATGTTCTAAGGCTGTGTTGGGTTCTGTAGGCCCCAAATTCGAACATTGTGTTTGTTTACGTGACCACTAACATTGAAAGTCACGTCATCACTGAACACGATGCGTTGTCCGAAAGTGTTATCATTGTCAATAGCATCAAGAATCTCTTTACAGAATTCCACACGCTTGCGTTTGTCATCAGGCCTCAGAGCTTGTAACAGCTGTAACTTCTACGGCTTCATAACCAACCGACGTCTCAAAACACGCCAAATTGTTGTTGTAGACGATTGTAACTCCCGACTGGCACGACGAGCTGATTTTGAAGGACTACGTTGGAAAGCATTATGAATTAGTGCCATATTTTCTTCAGGAACACGAGGGCGGCCAGAACACTTTCCTGTATCTAGAAACTGCCGATATCATCAGCGAGTGTTCCATCCATTCGGAGGATCAAAATGGTTCAAATGGCTCTGAGCACTATGGGACTCAACTACTGAGGTCATTAGTCCCCTAGAACTTAGAACTAGTTAAACCTAACTAACCTAAGGACATCACAAACATCCATGCCCGAGGCAGGATTCGAACCTGCGACCGTAGCGGTCTTGCGCTTCCAGACTGCAGCGCCTTTAACCACACGGCCACTTCGGCCGGCTCGGAGGATCAATTTGGTACCTCAACTTGAAACGTCTTTGCACTGTAATCACGGAATTGCACTTTGCAAACTCGAGAACACTAAATGATTTCTGCTGCGGAGTGGCCATTTTAAACATACTACGGTTACCAAGAAAAACAGAAGACAACTGACATCTACCGGCTATTAATTAAATTAGATTCTGTATTCGTTTCTCCAATAGCCGATCCGCGGCGCACCGATAGATAATTTGGACTAAATAATACTTTGTAATACTTTGAAACACCCTGTATATTAGAAAGATGACTGTACAAATTTTCTAGATCTCCTCCTAAACCACTGGGTTGATTTCAGCTGAACTTGAGTGACATCGCGCAAACTGTATTGAAACATCCACTTCTTTGTTGAGGGTGGGGGTGAAAAAAACTGAATAACGCCTGAAGCAATTTTAACCAAGTTTTGTATCCACATGGCTCATTACCTATTTGATTATTTGTATAAAAATTACGGCGGGGTAATATGTCTCTGCCACTCCTAGAGGTGAGGTTGGAGGCGAAAAGCTGTGGCATGTAAAGATACTCGACAACGAGCAATATTATATCGAGTACTTAGAGCAGCATCTTCAGGTGCATCTGTAAGTGCTGTGAAACTGGTAGTGTCTCAGAACAAAAGGATTTTACGGGTGAAGTAGTTTTATGTCTCAATTTAATTTTTCGTGGTTGTGTTTAGTTGCTACTTCGGACACTTTTAATCAGGACATTACTTCTTTAACAATTCCCTATGACAGTCTCTTCTCTCAGTACAAAAAAAGAATATTGCTTTTATCACGTTTGCCCTGCTTTAGCCATCTTATAAATTTATCTCGTATTTCGTATCGATTACTATTCCACGTGACCAAGTCAAAATTCATCCCACTTTAACGACTCAGTAACTGCAAAAACCTTGTGTGGTCAATACTACGATGTCCAACCATTGTCTGCGAAGTTACCAATTAACTTTACCTCCACTTACATTTGTTACCGCAAATGAATTTCAATACCAGCTCCCAAATAATATAATGTTTCTAAAGAACCTGGTGTTCCACAGTTCGTAATGAGTACATTATAAAACATTTGATATTGTAACGTAGCTGCAAACGAAAAGTATATCAATTGTAGTATGTAAATACAAAGCGCGAAATAATCTTAGCCTCCTGCAGAACGTCAAGCAGCTGCGAATCTCTGTTCTGATGCCTTGAACCACTTTCAAAGAGACGTTAACGAAGTGGAGAAGTATGCCAGTTGGTATGGTCAAATGTGGCACAGCCAGCCAATAGCGACACACAAACAAACTTTTGATTGGTCAGTATTTGGGCGTCGAACAGCGACACACATCACCACTCAGTTCAACTTCAGAAACAGTTTCTGCGTTGTGACTTCAATAATATTGAAATTGATTTATCACTGGTAGGAAAACAGTGGTAAAAATCACACTCGTCGAAACAGAAAAGATTAAATACATGTATTAAGTTATAGTAATGCAGATTGAAGCATAATTACTCAAATTCATATTTGAGTGAACACCTTCAGAACGCTGTTATATATCGTAATTTCAAATGAATTCAGAATTTCCTATTACGGTTCCGAATCAGTTGCGGAAAATATATCGAATATGTATCGTGATTTGTCTGAACCTGAAACAGTATTCAGAGGATAAATTTAAGTACAGCCTGACGAGTATCCGTACATAGCAACCTCAATAACACAAATAATTAATTTAGTTGCAGATTCAATACGAATGCTGCACCGAACATTTACGATGTGGAAATAGCAGTCAGTTTTATGCAATTGTGAACCGGGAATGAAGGCAACTTGATTTGGACAGCATTGATTATTTTTACGGTACGTTTCCGAAATAGGAACTGCACACAGTAATTCACTTTCGGAGAGGAAATATTTGTGGTATGTAATCGCATGAGAACTTGCTGATGCCTCCAACAGCTCGTCGCTTCCAACGTATTAGGTTGCTACGTTATTTTACAATATGCCCATTATAATGAGCGTATAAACAGTTGGTGGTAATTATTCACGGTTATCCACTTGTCAACTTCAGGTAAACTACCAGGTTCTTTTCCCTCGTCATAGCAGCGGACGTTTCAGCCCACAAATACTATTACGTATATGCTCACAGGTACGTTTCCAATGCACATCAGTTATTGGAGAAGAAAAATAAAATGAAGTGTTTTACTCTATAGAAACGCCGAAAGTGGTTTTCATTTATTACTCCGACCAGTTAACTTTACATTACTCTCATCTAATCTGCTGCTGAACATTTTCTGTAGTCGATAAATGTATTATACACTGAACAGCGCTTCAACGCAAACTTGAGACTCCATGCTACCCAGGTAAGAACATACAGTTTCACACATTCAGCTATAGATGGGTCGTGAAGATCGTTTTTCGGAAAGCAATTATTACTTGCTTGGGAAAAAAGGAGAATTCTCAGCAGTAAAATAACGAATTTAAAATATCTTTATGTCAGAAACTGAAATATTAATAAAGCTCCTAGCTTAGCTTTTGTTATAAAAAATTAGTTCTTCTCTAATCTTTAAGTAGCTGAATAACGTATACCATGCAATATATTCTGTTTTTATCAAGCCAATACATGTAACAGAAATATCAACAGACGCCAGACACGAAGTAAACAGTGTAATTTGGGAAAAACCAGCAACAGACATTACAGTAACACAAGCGGCTCTTAATTTTCTGTCCACTGTGAATCCAAAATTGTGGCAGACACACGTTGTTGCTGGATGCAGATGTTCTAAGTCGAAGCAATTTCTTTAGATATCTTACTGTTCCACGCACCAGAATCCTACAGCTCTCACTGGTTCTGAAATACAGTGCCCTATCCTCTCTACTCTCGCACATCTGCTACTTTTGAAGAAAAGGAAACTCATACGCTTAGAACGTGCATCTTCAGCATGGGCCCAATATGATCGGAACACAGATACTGGAAAAGGAAAAATACTGAGTATTATCTCACCTGCGAAAAAGAAGCGTTTCTATAACTCCTTATTGCATGAAAGTATGAGTAGCACAGAAACGAAGCTGGAAAGCTTTGGATGATAAGCGAGGGGCTGATTTTACCACGATACATTGACGCCAGCATGTATTTTTCAGCCTTCGTCCACGTCACCAAATAATGAATTTCTTTAGCGTTCTGCTGTAGACGAAATAACCAACATTTTTTTTAACTTCAAGATTTTAGTTAGTTTTTAAAGGATCAGGTAAATTATTCGTACAGGTAAATTAATCCCTGTTAAGGCATTAAAAACGCAATCCATAATCCCTATTAGTCTATTTAAATTCTGAATATGCTAAAATTACGTCAGAAATCGCTTGGGAAAATCTATCTAAGAAGAATATTTACCTCTTTTAGGAGAGGTATACTTAGTGTTACGACAAGAGAATTATGTACAGTGTATGCAGGGTGAACCAGAATTCTACCGACAAACTTTCGGAAGTTGTTGAGGAATACCTTCTAAGTATTTTGGTGTAAAGGACACACATTCTCCAGCGGCTCGCTACAGAGCAATAATGCATTCACGGTTTATTCTGTTTGTTAACACAGTCACCCTTGTTTTTGGCAAAATACCTTCTCAGCAGTGAAGAAGCCTGTACTATGCAATAACCGAAACATACAACTCGCAATTCAGAGTAATGCAGAAACCCTCAGAGAAGTGAAGTGCTGCAGTCGGTGCGAAAACAGGTCCGCATTGCGTCGGAGCGCCACTCTTCCATTGCATTCATTGCGCACATCGATCTGTTCTTTATCAGTAAATCTGTCGATAATAATGCTGTTAGCATTTTCACTGTTCTACATAATTTTCAGTGTCATGCAGATACAAAGCGAATTGGGACAAGAAAGCAAACTAAATGCAATTAGTAAACGAAACTACATGGTTTTGCAGACCTTTCCGAGTCTCAGATATCTATGATGTACCCTGATATTCAAAACATTATGACCGTCGTCACCGGGAAGTTGGATGCCGCCCTGTAGCACTGCGGGCACGTAACGCGGTAACAAATTTATGCAATTAGTGCAGAGACGGTCGGAGGATCATCCTAGCCAAGATATAGGTTGCAAAAATGGAAATCCATGGAGAAAGTACCTTTGACAAAGGGCAGATTATTATTACGTGGAGTCTGTTAACGAGTATGTCGAAAACGGCGAAGCGGGTCGAATTTTCACGTGCTACTGTCGAGAGCATCCACGGAAAGAGGTAGGAGGACAGTGGAACTCTCACTAGGCGCTAAATGGTTGGACGTCAATGATTCTTCACAGAACGTGGGGTTTGAACGCTTGTCTGCTCTGTAAAGTATAATAGGTAGCGGTCTGTATCGTCTCGGGCGAAAGAGAACAGTGGTGGTGTTTTTGAGCACATCGTTCATCGTGCATTGTCCAACCTGGATCTCCGAAGTAGACCACCCTTACGTGTTCACATATTGACCCAATGACATCGTCATTTACGATTGCAGTAGACACGACAACACCGAGACTCGACTGTCGATCAATAGAAATGTGTCTGCTCTTCGGGTGAATCACATTTTTGCTACACCACGTCGGTGGCCGTCTCTACAAACACCGCCATAGAGGTGGACGGTGGCTCGAAACGTGCACCGTGCCATTGACGCAGGCCGGTGGGAGCAGTTTCATGCTATGGGAAACATTCTCCTGCGCTTACATGGGACCTGTGGTAGAAGTGGAAGACACGCTGGCAGCTGCGAACAGCCTGCCTATTTTCAAGCTTCATGTCTTTTCCGACGGCGACGTCATCTTTCAGCCAGAACCATACTACAGTGGTTTGATGAGCATAGTAACTGAACTCACGTTGATGTTTCGGCGTCGAAATTTTGCTGATATAAATCCTATGGAACCCATCTCGGTCGCTTTCTGGTGCCATCACCGCGTACGCAAACCAGCGGCCAGTTACTTACGCGAATTACATGATCTGTGCGTAGACATCTAATGCCTGCATAAACCTACCAACAAACTTTCGGATCCCTGAGACGCAGAATCAGTGATGTATATCGTTCCAAAGACGGACAAACAAGATGTGAAGCAAGTAGTCATAATGTTTTGGGTTATCAATGTATAAACACAGACTGAAGCGACATATGAAAATCTGTACCCAGGGTCTCCTGCCCACTACGTGATGTGCTAACTGCAATGTCACCCTGGCACAATTTCTTTGCACAACTGCACTAACAACCCCAGCATGCCTCCCTCTTCAGTCAAAATTCCCTTTTAATGGTGTTCGAGTTTGGAGGGAATGCCAAGTGGTTTGAGACGTGAATGGCAATTTGGATTGAGGTTGGATGGGGTAGTCCGACCAGCGGTTCGAAGGAACAGTGCCAGGGTGGCGCAGCTGTTAATGCATCTGCCGAGTGAGTAGGAGATCCGCGTGAAATCCTGACCTTGGTACAACTTTTCATTTGTCACTTCAGTCTGCATATATACATCATAGATGTTTGAGACTGGAGAAGGTCTCTGGAACCACGTAGTTTCATTTTATAAAAGAACTTATGCCTGGGTTTTAGACAGGATCCCCCGCCTTATTCGAAGCTGAAGTGCCATTCTGATAATGTTAGAGAACCTCTGCAATGTTGTTCGAATTTAAGGGGAATGCCAAGTTGGCTGAGGCGTGAATGGGGATTTGGATTGGGGAGGCAGGCGTGTTAGCATGGACCGGAAGTTGTGCAAAGCCGCTTTACGAAGGTGGTGCAGTGGTTAGTGTATCTCCCTGATGAGCAGTAGACCCAGTTTCGAATCTCGATATTCGTACAAAATTTCATTCGTCGCTGCGTTTATACATCACAAACGCAATTAGTCTGTAACGAGCTGCCTGAAACTGTGGGTCAATTACGTTAAAATAGTCGGAAGTTATCCTTGAACAACCTCTGAAGGTTCATCGACCCAGTACTGGCTCATCCTATATAGTGACAAAAGACTGAATCTAAGAAGTTTGGGATAATTTTTAGTTTTAGTTATTAATCATCCAGATTCAGTAATTACACATCAAATTGACATCATTTATTCCAAATTAACTAAAAGCTGCAGTTCCTGAAAAACATGGAATTAACATGGTGTACAGAGACACACAATAATTTCTCGTTTGTTACACTCCGCATTAAAGCTATTACTCTTTCATATATTAATATGAACAACAACGTGCCCACAATATCGAATTCTATTTTAGAGACGCTTTGTTTGGGGGATAAAGCAAGTTATACAAATAAGTGGTCGATGTACGTGACTTGTACAAGTGGTACCAGCTCAAGTGTAATAGATGTTCTATCAACCTGTTACTGAATGCTACACACAAGCTCGTGCTGTGGATACGCTTAAGAAAACGCTAACAGCGGAAGGACGTGAAAATGTTATCTTTACAGCACAGTGTAGTGCGTACAGTAGAGGAACAGTTCGCAGACGATATTGATTTGTATCAGCTCGACATTTTACCCTGTCATAAAGTAGCATCTTTGGAGCGGTGGGTAGTGGATAATAACATTTCTGAAATTGACTGGCGTGGCCAGAATCCCGACCTGAGCCAAGTAGGAAACGTTCGAGTTAGAATATTTTCTCTGTTGCAGACCCAATTTGCAACGTCACTACTTCTCTGGCTTCTTCTCTTGAGGAAGAGGTGCTGCCATTCCTTCACAGCAATTCAGATACTTCGCTGAAAGCGTTCCCAGAAGAGTTCAAGCGGTAATAAAACTGAAGGGCTGACGCAACGTATATTAATGTCCACTAGTAGGTCTGCGGATTACTTTTGAACAGATAGTGTGGAAGTTCCTTTCTTGAACACAGAACCAAAAGTTCATTTGTAGTCATCGTACAAAACCACGATATCTTAACGCCGCTCATAATTTGTTGAACTAAAATTGGCCAAAAAATATTACGACCTTGAATTGTGCGCTTTATGTTTCCGCCGAGGATGTTAACAGGCCGGCCGCGGTGGCCGAGCGGTTCTAGGCGCTTCAGTCCGGAACCGCGAGACCACTACGGTCGCAGGTTCGAATCCTGCCTCGGGCATGGATGTGTGGATGTCCTTAGGTTTAAGTAGTTCTAAGTCTAGGGGCCTGATGACGACAGATGTTAAGTCCCATAGTGCTCAGAACCATTTGAACCATTTTTTTTTTTTTATGTTAACAAAAACCGGTTTCATTATGAATGTGACAAAAGCATCGCTGGTGGAAGCACAAAGTCACCCACATTTAGTAACTTAAGATGTTTCGTGTTACTGATGTTTAAATCATTATTGTTATATATTTACCCCAACGAAACAGTTTTGAAAAGAAGAAAGAAAAGATATTTACTCCCCATCGACATAGCTAGCACTAGAGGTGGAGAATTAATACAGATAGGACGACAGCAGGGAAGGAAATCTGCTGTGTCCTTTTCAAAGGAACATTGACGTATTCGCCTCAAGTGAACAAAGGGTGATTTGCACTATACTGCTCTTAACGTAGTGTTCAGATTTCCTCTCATATGAGAATACACGTATTTCACATAAAAGAATACCGTAACGTGCACTACCGTGCATTAATTGCCGCCTTGTATGTCTTACCTTTAATTTTTCGTCTTTAATTACTTAGGGGGTCAGAATACACGGTTTACAAATTTGTATGTGCATGCGTAATTGTTTCACCTTAATCCGCACACAGCAGTCGGCAGTGTCAGAACACTGCAGCTGATCGAACACATTTTACGTCTAGTAAGTAATTTGTTGTAGGGAAAAGTTCACCTTCGGAGGACGACGGTTCAATCCCGTCTGCGGCCATCCTGATTTAGGTTTTCCCTAAATCGTATCAGGCAAATTCCGGGATGGTTCCTTTGAAAGGGCACGGACGATTTGCTTCCCCATCCTTCCCTCACCCGAGCTTGCGCTCCGTCTCTAATAATGACCTCGTTGTCGACGGGACTTTAAAACTAATCTTTCACCTTCGGAATAATAAGGAATCCGAATCACGTCTCATATTACAGCCGGGTGATAATCCTACGAGTAATTCTTTTTTTCACATTGTCTGTAGGTCGTGTAAATAACGCACGCTGTAGAAGCATTTACTTCAATCTGCTTGGACGATATAATCTTTTAATAACCAATCTAGGTTGCTTCGTGGTCAAGAAGTTTGATTAACATTTTAGAGGAGTAAAGTTCAATTCCCACACGTTCATCGTGATTTAGGTTTCCCCTGAATTGAAGAAGGCGAATTACGGGATGGTTCCTATAACACGGACGCAAGTGATTCCCTTCCTCTCTGTTTCTAAAGATCTCTTGTCGACTAGTGTTTCATATTTATCAGTTGTCATTGTACTTCCGTGAAAATATAATGAAAGTTTTAAAATAGTTAAAGGATTATTATTCAAGCCTAAATTAAAGCTGTGTATATACGAGGGCAGTTCAATAAGTAATGCAACACATATTTTTTCTCGGCCAATTTTGGTTGAAAAAACCGGAAATTTCTTGTGGAATATTTTCAAACATTCCCGCTTCGTCTCGTATAGTTTCATTGACTTCCGACAGGTGGCAGCGCTGTACGGAGCTGTTAAAATGGCGTCTGTAACGGATGTGCGTTGCAAACAACGGGCAGTGATCGAGTTTCTTTTGGCGGAAAGCCAGGGCATCTCAGATATTCATAGGCGCTTGCAGAATGTCTACGGTGATCTGGCAGTGGACAAAAGCACGGTGAGTCGTTGGGCAAAGCGTGTGTCATCATCGCCGCAAGGTCAAGCAAGACTGTCTGATCTCCCGCGTGCGGGCCTGCCGTGCACAGCTGTGACTCCTGCAATGGCGGAGCGTGCGAACACACTCGTTCGAGATGGTCGACGGATCACCATCAAACAACTCAGTGCTCAACTTGACATCTCTGTTGGTAGTGCTGTCACAATTGTTCACCAGTTTGGACATTCAAAGGTTTGCTCCCGCTGGGTCCCTCGTTGTCTAACCGAACACCATAAAGAGCAAAGGAGAACCATCTGTGCGGAATTGCTTGCTCGTCATGTGGCTGAGGGTGACAATTTCTTGTCAAAGATTGTTACAGGCGATGAAACATGGGTTCATCACTTCGAACCTGAAACAAAACGGCAATCAATGGAGTGGCGCCACACCCACTCACCTACCAAGAAAAAGGTTAAAGCCATACCCTCAGCCGGTAAAGTCATGGTTACAGTCTTCTGGGACGCTGAAGGGGTTATTCTGTTCGATGTCCTTCCCCATGGTCAAACGATCAACTCTGAAGTGTATTGTGCTACTCTTCAGGAATTGAAGAAACGACTTCAGCGTGTTCGTAGGCACAAAAATCTGAAAGAAATTCTCCTTCTTCATGACAACGCAAGACCTCACACAAGTCTTCGCACCAGAGAGGAGCTCACAAAACTTCAGTGGACTGTTCTTCCTCATGCACCCTACAGCCCCGATCTCGCACCGTCGGATTTCCATATGTTTGGCCCAATTAAGGACGCAATCCGTGAGAGGCACTACGCGGATGATGAAGAAGTTATTGATGCAGTACGACGTTGGCTCCGACATCGACCAGTGGAATGGTACCGTGCAGGCATACAGGCCCTCATTTCAAGGTGGCGTAAGGCCGTAGCATTGAATGGAGATTGCGTTGAAAAATAGTGTTGCGTAGCTAAAAGATTGGGGAATAACCTGGTGTATTTCAATGCTGAATAAAGCAACCCCTGTTTCAGAAAAAAAATGTGTTTCATTACTTATTGAACTGCCCTCGTATTTTTGCTGTAAGTTGTTCACCTTAACACTTATGATTTACTCCATTACTCAGAGGGTCATTTGTGTTGAGGAGATGAACAGCATTAGCAGGACTTACAGTTGAATGATTTCACAGTACCTTCGATATTACGGGAATATGCATTTTTCGTGTTTAGAGTTCATAACTATTAGATGACCAAGAAACTCGATGGAAGCAGCAATAAAGCCGCAGTCGTCTTTGTGTTGTCTAATGTTTGTTTGCCCATTATACAACAAGGAAGCAAGGTATCAGTAATATGATGCTTCCTACGGAAATATAGTATTGATAAAAAGAAACTGCGCAAAAGTTTCTCGCTTTTCTTGTCAAAAAACAGTCAATGACATTTGTTCTCCGATGAGGAGGCGTACTGTAAAGACTACCAAAAACTGCTGGTGTACAAATTTAAGCCACAAGACATTAAGTCAAAGACAACAACAAAAATTGACACATATTTCATAGTTTAACCCAAAATCAGATGCTTCGCCGGCAACTTAGTGCTATAATTAATTAAAGATTAGTTTCAGAACCAAAAGATCTAATTGCCCATTTACATTTTATAGTGACTGTGAGTCTTCTAGAAATGTAAATTCTGTGCGGTGTAAAACCGAGAAACAACGACATTACGAAACGCATTGCGGATTGAGTCCTGAGACATCGAACGCCACGTCGAGCTGACTGATTCTTCTTCCTCTGTAGTGCTAGAAGTCTCTTTTTTTCTGCGCAACGCCGGGCCCATTTTGCCAGTAATTTATCTTTCCACCAGGACAGCTGCTCTGCCACATTTTTCGCGCCACTCTTTCAGCAGTTAGAGTCGTTTTTTGGCACGCATTCTCTGGAAGCAGTTCGTTTCATCGGATAAAAGGAGCAAAGTACACCTGTAAAGACTGTTATAGACTGTGAGAAAATGCTTTTGTCGGAACACGAATGTGATAAAGGTTTATTTTGGCGGTATTCTTCCTCTTCTTCTTTTTCTTCTTCTTCCTCTCGTCTCTTCGTTATGCACACTTGAAGAGCGCGTTTGAACTTATTAGCTTGGTCTAACAGCTTCCTATCCTTCTTATCTTCCCAAAACTTCCTCATTGTTTTCCGCTGTTTTCTTTTTATTCATTTCCCTGCCCGCTGTTTTGCAGTGGTCTTTTTATTCTTCTTAGTGAGTGTGTGCTTAGCACTAAGTTTCCAAAGGCTTCTTGTTCTTCTAATTGTGTCTTCTATGGTGTTCATTTCTCGTAAGTCCTGCTTAATTTCTTCCAACCAAGTGGTTTCTTACTATTTTTTAATTTATTATGTTAAATACTTCTTCAGTTAATTTAGTGTTGTCATTCTCCAGATGTGACCACAGAACTTCGATCACCTTCTGCGTACGCCGTCCGTAAACTTGTTTATTGCTTTGTATAGATCTGAAACTGTTCTCTTAATCCATATGCCACTTACATTAATTGGACCATTTGTGGTGTTATTATTAGTTTATTATTATTATCATTATTATTTTAACATGGTCCATTATATTGTAATATTTAAGGTTAAAATAAAATGTTATCTGTAGAATTTTAGATTAACAGCAGGAAGTGCTACTTTCTCATCCTAGAAATAAAGATCTTAGGATACTTAGTTCATAAAAATGCAGTTCATACTGATGAAAGAAAAGTAAGGGCATAAGAGTTCGCCCAACTTCGCGCCACATTTGTGATGTGCGAATCTTTCTCGGAATGTGCTCACACTACATATTCTTCCATATCTTTTGAAACAATGTTCCTGGAAAAACAGCGATCAAAATTAGAATAAAGTTTTTAAAATAAAAATAGTATAGTATCGTGTGTAAGTTGTTAAAATATCAAATTTATTAAACTGGTGTCCGGTTCCGATTCTGTCACGATCATCTTCAACCATTAAATCTCATTCAAAATCGTTACACAAATTTTCAGATAACAAGACCTAGATATAAAATAATTTAAGCAGTGAAACTACTTTAAAGTGCACTTGCTTGTCCACGCATGAACAGGGCTGGAGAGGGTGCGACGAGAAGCAGCCCGCTGTATAGCGCCGAAACACACTGTTGGCTAACGCTTAAGCTCCGCCCATTTTCTCAAGCATAACGTCATTTACAGCCATTGGCTGCAGACGATCACATAATTTTGTAATAACACTGCAATAAACTGTAATTATTGAAGTTTTAGTAGCAGAAATTACAAATATGATACGATGTAATTATGAATTGTGCAACGAAAAGATATTTTATTTACAACAGAAAATCGAAAGAAAGGAACATCCCATAACATACACTGAGGAGACAAAAGTCATGAAATACTCCTTACTACCGTGTCGGACTTCCTTTTTCCTGTCGTAGTGCAGCAGCTCGACGTGGCATGGACTCAAAAATGTCGCTGGAAGTGCCCTGCAGAAATCTCATTCAGATGTGACCACAGAACTTCGATCACCTTCTGCGTACGCCGTCAGTAAACTTGTTTATTGCTTTGTATAGGTCTGAAACTGTTCTCTTAATCCACTGGTATTCTCGGCACACTCTTGACGCTATGGATCTCAGAATATCGAATTCCCAAACGATTTTCTAAATGGAATGTCCCATGCATCTTGCTCCAACTATTATTCAGCGTTCAAAGTATGCTAATTTTCATCATCTGCCCATCATTACAACGAAAGCCTTTTCATACGAATCACCTGAGTACAAATGACAGCTCTGCCAATGCACTTCTCCTTTATACCTTGTGTAATCGATACTACCACGATCTCTTTATGTGAATATCGCTAGCCCACGGCTTTCGTCATCTCAGGGTACGGTGTTTCAACGTGGACTGCTCTCTGTAGGAGACTGCAGTAGCTACACTAGTTCCAATATGGCTCGCAGGCCGCCATGTGATTACCTAGGAGATGGAACCTGGATCAATGTATACTGTTATCGAACAACGAAATTATGTAATTAATGGTGGCCTGTCACAAACTAAAAGGAAGGAAATGCGTCACGATTATACAGGGTGAGTCACTAACTACTGCCACATAGAATAACTCCGAAAGTATGATAATAGCTGAAAAGATTGTTGGACAAAAGTTGCATGGGGCAACGGGGACCGTAATATGACGTGTCAGAGATATGAAGGTCAACTTTTTTTTTTTTTAATGGGATGCTTTAGTTTTGTAGTCGCAGGTTCGAATCCTGCCTCTGGCATGGATGTGTGTGATGCCCTTAGGTTAGTTAGGTTTAAGAAGTTCTAAGTGTAGGGGACTGATGACCTCAGATGTTAAGTCCCATAGTGCTCAGAGCCATTTGAACCATTTAGTTTGGTTGTTATCTTCTGATAGCGGCTATTGAGACGAATCCAATGATGTGTAAGGTCTTTGAAGGTCAACGAAGGTTAAAAGTGTGGCATGAACGTCCATTCACAGAAGGTGTTCGAAGTGATGACCTTTGTTATCAATGTAGTGCTGCAATCTTCATATCATGGATTGAGTGGTATTCCTTATCACATCGGCACTTATCGAAGCACATGCTCTGACAATTCTCTCTGCAAATCGTAAGTATTCGCAGAATACGGCGTATCCATCTAACGTGCCATTGACGTTTAAACTCCATTCGACGGTTTCGCCATACTACATTAATAGGAACGGTAAGACTAGTATCATTGAATGAAGCGAATGTGAATGTGTATTCCTTCGAAGAACAAGTCGATATGCTTCTCATTTACGGAGAATGCCAAGAAATTCGGTGAGAGCTAGAGACTTATACGCTGAAAGATATCCTCAACTTACTCACCCTACATGTCATACGAAAATTATTAACGATGAAACAGTAATTGGTGCACTTGCCACTGTGGTTCGAGATCCTTGTGTTAGTTCGCGTCTAATCGTAAGGGAATCTGGCACGATTCAGAGTAGTGTTATTCGTCTTCTTCATAGCCATAAATGTCAATCTTACCATATCAGTCTCCACCAAGAATTAACTGGTACGCATTGTATGCGTGGCATTGCATTCTGCCGATGGGCTCAACTTCAGATTCAGAGGGATGGCTTTTACTTACTGACGGGGCTACATTCACGAACCATGGAAATGTTAATGTGCATGACTTACATTATTGGGCTGCGGCAAGTTTCACACCAAAAACCGCGGTCGGTGAATGTATGGTGTGGGATTCTGGAGGACACAATTATAAGCCCCTATTTCATCGAAGGAAATCTTAATCGTAGGAAGTACACGACATTTCTGCAAGAAACATTAAGGCCTGTTATTGGAAGAAATACCTTTAGGAACAAGGTACCACTCAATCCATGATAAGAAGATTGCGGCACTGCATTGATACCAATGGTCATCACTTCGAACACCTTCTGTAAATATACTTATGTGGATATGGTGTCTGTTCATTCGGACATGTCCGAAAGAACAGACACCATTGATAACCTGCAGCCGTGTCGAACTAGATTAGAATTATATACCTTCAGCTGCTGACGGGCATTGATATATATCAACGGGGACATGTGAAAATGTGTGCCCCGACCGGGACTCGAACCCGGGATCTCCTTCTTTCATGGCAGACGCTCCATCCATCTGAGCCACCGAGAGCACAGAGAACAGTGCGACTGCAGAGAGTATCTCGCGCACTCCTCCCGCGAGACCCACATTCTCACCTTATATGCCCACACACTACATTCATAGTGTCCCTACCCAACACACGTGGAAGACATTCTGACCAAGTCTCGTAGATTTCGGGTAATATGTGTGCATCCGCACAGAAGAGGAAGGTAATCGCCGGTATTTCCAGAACTATATACTTATATGGACATGGTGTCTGTTCTTTCGGACATGTCCGTTTCGGCCGAAGGTGGAAGCATTTCCGAACTGTTGAGCAACTGCCTGCTGTGTACGGGCCTAAGCAGCAGGCATCTTTCTCGTTCACCCATGCTGTTCATTAACGACGAAGGATGGAATTTGCACGTCAGTATCGCAACTGGACGTCCACTGAGCGACGACAGATGGACTTTTCAGATGAACCACGTTTTATGCTCCATCGACTGAGAACAAACACTCTGCAAGAATCGTTGGAAGCCTCCAGCCCAGAGATGGGAGTATTACGGTCTGCGGAATATTTTCGTGGCGCTCCCGCTATGGTCTCGTCTTTCTGGGAGGCACAACTAATCAGCACAAGGCAGCATCAGTCCTTGAGAATCATTTTCACCACTACATGTACTTTATTTTTCCTCGGTACGATGGCATCTACTTGCAGGACCGTGGAACGGTCACACAACTCGCATTGTATGTGCCCGAGGATGAGTTTATCCGTCCACCCTGGCCGCCAGATTCCCCAGATTTAAACACAGTCGAGAATATCTGGGACCACCTTGATCCGGCTGTTCGCACCATGGATCCTACACAGAGAAACCCAGCGCAGCTGGCCACGGTACCGGAGGCAGGGTGGCTTCACATCCCTGTCCCTTCCATAACCTCAATGACTGTCTTCCTAGACGTCTCGCAGTGTTCCGCTGCAGTAGGTGCCTATTCAAGCTTTTTAAAGATGGTCACATTGATGTTAATAGACAGTGTTTATTCTATCTTTTTTATGTGGCATATCGCAACTGGTTGCGGGCGCGAAAAGGGCACCTACTCTAAGTTCAAGTGAGAAGCCACGCAGTGACACAAGGGGATCCCGCGTTGAGAAGTCTGAGAGTAGAGTCTAGTTTCTAGAAAGTACTTGCTCACACTCGGAGTTAGAAAGTTTTCGGTGAGCTGTAGCTTACCTTGATAGGAAATCGAAGTCTTCCATCTGGCACTGTGCAGAGCAGAGGATTTCGACCATTGGCATCGGTGGCTTGCGGAGGCATACTAAGGTAGCAGCGTATCTGCGTACGCTACTCACAAACGAAGCGAGGGCGCGATCTCCAGCCCCAGCCCGTGTCTACAATCTCAGTCACTGAGCCAGCTGTGGTGGGAACCGCATGCAAGGCTAAATTTGGAGACAGCAACGAGGGGAAGGATGGTAGATTTCAGGTTATGCAACGTGGGGGTTAGATTAACAAGAATGTGTGTTTTGAGCCACTCGTCCGGGTCACTTTTATTTGCTCCACCCTGTATTTCTACAATATTTTCAGTTATTCCAAACGGAAACCGCTGGATGATTAGAGCAAACGTGTAGCGTGAGCATTGGAAAGCTGATAAAGGCTAACACCAGCAACTTCCATATAAACCTCATCTACGGATCCGGATACACCAAAATCAGCAAGCGGCAACCACCGTGCGTCATCAATGTCTCACTGCAGAAAAATACTATCCTGTAAGGAAGCTACAGATTCACTGTTTCCTGTCAGTCATCTGCTGGAATAGCTCGGCCAATAGCTACATTCCGTACAGAGACCCCTTCACAAGCAACGGGACTCACAGCTATCCGATAACATTCAGAGAAATGACATGGATTGTCACGTAAAAACAGAAAGTTCAGTTTAGCCGTCGTGAAGATGATCGTCACAGAAAAGGATGAAACGCTGGTTTTAATAGCGATTTTGGTTTAAAAATGAAGTTGGTAGGGTGCAAAATTATTTTATTCGTATGATCGCGGAAATCTTCACTTTAATACCGCTGATGAACCAAACATTATAATTGCCTTTTTAATAGCGTGTTGGTACACCTTAGGAGCCGAAGTCATAATCGATTCTGCCTGGCATGGATTCGAGAAGTATGCACAGGTACGTGGCCCTAGAAATCTCTACCCAAGTCACGGAATTCCCATAAATTACGGACCAGTGATCTGAGAGCGTGGAGATGGCAGTCACGTCTATCCGATCGGGTTCAGATCAGATAAGTTTGGTACTCAAGGCATGAAAGTAATTTTAGACACTTTGCTACAAATAACCAACAGCTGCTGCCAAGTGTTCCATTTTTATTATCTTTCAAATATTTTCAAGCTACAGAACTCCTAAAAGTCTCATGGTGAATTCCAGTACAATTTTAAAATTTGTAATTCACCATAAAAAATTTAAAAGTTCTACCAGATGATGGCGTCATTACTGACAATAATTGCAGTTCCATAAAAGTAAAACTCTTAGAGTATGGTGGTTATTCACAACAAAATGTCTTTTATGAAAGCTATGAGTTCACTATAATGCTCCTAAAACCACTGCAGAGCACTCTTCTGACCTTGTGACACAATTATCTTTTTGGAAGAAATCAATCCTCAAGCCAAACAGGTGGTCCGCAATAATGCTCACGTACACCACAGTTATCATTCTTTCTTTTTTTACTACCAATGGCCCCATGGAAGCACAAGTGAATGTCCCCTGTAGTATATTACTGTTCACAAAAGCCTGCGCCCGTGGAGTGGAGCACTTTTTCAGCAGCCCTTCACTTGAATGTCGGCGTAACATGACAACATCATCGGCCTTGTGTAAGAAGAAACGAGAAAAATGTGGCTTCGGGCATGATTCCACTGATCAACAGTCCAACCTCGATCAATTCGTGCCAAATGCAATCAACATTGACGATGTTGATAGGACAATCTGCTTTGGACCCCTACATTCAATGACGGCTAAAGATATACGTAAAATAGTTAAGCGAGTCTAAAGCTTCCATCCAGTCACTAGTCGAACAGTCTGGTTTGGTAGTAGAAGATAGCAAAAGGAAGGCTCAAGTTTTAAATTCCACGATTAAGAAATAGTTCACGCAGAAGAATCGCACAAATGTACCGTCGTTTGACCATCGCACAGAGTCCCGTATGGATGACATAGCAATAAGCATCCCTGGCACAGAGAAAAAACTGATAGAGGTGAAAACAAATAAATGGCCAGGTCCAGATGGAAACCCAATATGGTTTTACAAAGAGTACTCTTATTATTAACCCCGAATTTGCATTTATCGCGAATCTCTCGACCAGCGCAAAGTGGCAAGCGACTGGAAAAAAGAGCAGGCGACTTCTATATATATATAGGAGCGGTAAAAGAACGGACTCTCAAAATTACAGACCACTATCCTTAAAATAAGTTTGCTCCATAATTCTAGTTCATATTCTGAGTTCGAATATAATAAACCTCCTCGAAACCGAAAAGCTCATATCCACGAAGCTTTAGAATGCATCGCTCTTGCGAAATCCAGCTTGCTCTTTTCTCACATGATATAATACGAACTATGGATTAACGGCAATAGGCAGATTCCATATTTCCATATTTTCAAATTTCCGAAAAGCATTCGACATGGTACCCCACTGCAGGCTGTTGACGAAGGTACGTGCATATGGAATAGGCTCCCATATATGTGACTTTGTCGTAGACTTCTTAAGTAATAGAAACCAGTACATGGTCCTCGACGGCGATTATTCATTGCAGGCAGGGCTAGCATCAGGTGTGCCCCAGGGAATTGTGACCGGACTTTTGCTATTTTGTGTATTCATAATTGATCTGGCAGGCAAGCTGAGCAGCAATCTGCGGTTGTTCGCTGGTGATGCTATGGTGTACAGGAAGGTGTCGAACATGACTGCAGGTTAGTACAAGACGACATCGACAAAATTTTTTGATGGAGTGATGAATGGCAGCTGGCCCTTTATGTAGAAAATTGTATGTTAATGCGGATGACAGGAAAATCTAATCCTTAGTGTACTGCTTGACACAGTCACGTCGTTTAAATATCTGAGTGTAACGCTCAGAAGCGACATGAAATGGAAGGAGTGTGTCAGGAAAAAAATGTGTATGAAATCTTATGGGACTTAACTGCTAAGGTCATCAGTCCCTAAGCTTACACACTACTTAACCTAAATTATCCTAAGGACAAACACACACACCCACGCCCGAGGGAGGACTCGAACCTCCGCCGGGACCAGCCGCACAGTCCATGACTGCAGCGCCTGAGACCGCTCGGCTAATCCCGCGTGGCAGTATGTGATGACTGTGGTAGGGAAGCCGAATGGTCGACTTCGGTTTATTGGGAGAAATTTAGGAACTTGTATTTCATCTATAAATGAGTGCGACCTAGTAAGTACTGCTCGAGTGTTTGGGATCCACTCCACATCGGAGTGAAAGAATACATCGAAGCAATTCAGAGAAGAGCTGCTAGAATTTTTTCGGCAGGTTCGATCAGCATTCAAGTGTTACAGATATGCTTCGACAGCTCAAGCGGGAATCCCTGGAGGGAAGAAGAAGTTGATTTCAAAGAACACTACTGAGAAAATTTAGAGAATCGGCATTTAAAACTGACTGCCAAAGGATCCTACTGCCGCCAACATACATTTCGTTGAGAGGCCACGAAGATTAGACATGATAAATCAGGGCTCATACGGAGCCATACAAACAGTCGTCTTTCACTCTCTGTGTCTGCGAGCGGATCAGGAAAGGAAACGACTAATTACGGTACAGGGTAGCCTCCGCCACGCACCGTATGGTAGTTTTCGGAGTACTTGTGTAGATGCAGATGTAGACGTAGAATGTCCCTCACCGGTGCGCAGTAAAACACATACGCATGATTCAACACTGCCACAGATTTTCGTTTATACTGCACACATGGTCGAGGAGTAGCATCTTAGATTAGTAATCGAAACATCCTCGGTCCCGGATCAAAAGTCATCAGCAGTGGCAGCTGAAGACTTCAATCAGAAGCAGTTACCTTCATTCTGCCAACGGCCTGGCCAAAGACGGCGTGGGATCTGACAGAGGTTAAGGCACTCGCTTGTCCTTCGGGTGGGAAACTGCTCCGAAAAGGAGGAAGAATCAGCAGAAACGGCATGAGTATGCAGAAGGAATGAAAACCACTGCATTAGAGACACACAAGGTTTTTCCCACAGGATATGTGACCTGAAGTTAAAAAGTGTCGTGATGATCTCTCCATTGGCAAAAGATTCCAGAACAGTCCCTCATTCCGATCTCTAGGAGGGGACTGCCAAGGCGGAGCTCTCTATGAGCAGTGAGAGCATAAAAAGTAATGTTATTTACACTCGTCCACGTATCAGACATAAGGCCTTTGCGGTGGCCAAATCACTTTCAGTTTTATCGAATAACCCATAACACAGACTAGGATTTTGAGAGTTTGATAATGTTAAATTAAAATTTGCGCAAGCATGCTGGGAAAAAGCATAACAAATAAGCTGTACAGCCTGTGCTATAGGAGTTACGAACTTGTCTAGTCATGTTGCCACAGGTTCTACCATTGCGTCTGTACTATTACTGTAGAACATAGTTGGTCATCACTTTCAACTCATTTCGACGAACTCCGCCATACATTTCAGAATATCGACATCCATATCTTTCTTGTAACGAATATGTGCAGTCAAGCCAAGCATTCTCTCCTGGTCTGTAAATATAGACTCCATTGTCCTAAGACAGCAAAGAAGTAACAGATGAAGATGTGGAGTAGTGGAATACAAACGCTTTGACTTATTATCGACAACGCTACTGACATCCAACAGTAATGAAGGCTAACAAGTCGAATATACGTTCGGAAATATCAAATCCTTTAACAAAATTTGCCTAATCTGCGTCCTCCAGAGACCTCCGAAAGTAGGAGCGGTAGCCTGTTTCAAAACCGATCTTTTAAAATTCGTTTCGATTTAGGATTATAAAATTAATGCTAGTAACACATACTCTGCCCCTTTGCCTTGAAATTCATCTGTGTAGTTTCATCTTCAAATGTAACTGTATTTCAGCTTGCACCTAGACATAATGCAGCCTATAGTCACACTCTCATACATGTATTTCCCACGAAATCCACAAGCAAAGAAATTCGTACCTGGAATGATTTAACATCATCGTATTGATGACTTACTCTCTAAAATATCCAGCCACTAAATTGAAAATGAGAACATACAGTAGCATAGAGAAAAAAATGAATAGAATCTTTTTACAAGAAATATAATGTAGTTTAATTTTGTATTGCAACACTTCTTTGCTACAGCCCACGAATTCCGAGTTATTCAAGAAAAACATACAAAAGCAATTGTAAATGGGTTATGTCTCAGAACCTCTTTGGAGTAGGGCATATGTCCATATTTAGTTTTTTGCTTCATTCCTGTCACATCCCTGAATATTGAGGATTCCTCCTGAGACAACCTGTATACATGGATTATCATATGTTTTAAAATAATTATGTTTTACAAATACTGTTATTTTTATAAAAAGCTGAACTTGGATAGAGAGGGGTTCAGTCAGGAAAGCGAGTTGGAAGTTGTACCAACGTGGCAAGAGCACCACGTGACACCTCAAGTCGCTGTATACTCTGCTCCATGCGATCTCATCCGTGTGAGTGGTGAGGAGCAGCGAGCTACCCCGCAATCTGATCCAGAGAGTGGTGGGGAAAACTGAGCTAGCGACCTACCTTGTGGTCTGATCCCTTAGAATGGTGGGGAGCACTGAGCTAATGGACAACACATAATCCAACTGGTGAGAGTGATGGCAGCGCAGAGCTGTTGGAAGGAGAGTTATGCCTGGGTCACATTTCCAACATTCCTGGAATACATTCCTAACGTGTGGTGGCTGAAGAATGCAGCTTATATGATCGCTGACAACATTCAAAAGATAAGAAATAACAACTCAGTCGAAAAGTATGTAAACGCTTATTGAGCTTCTGAAATTTGAGATTTTCTTTTCAAATGAATCATGGAAACATGATGCTGAAAGTGTTTTCATCCTAGATGTAGTGTTCTACAGAAACAACCACTCGTCATTCTCGCACAGCATGGGAATTCACCTTCACGAGACTGAATCTTCATCTGGGCGACGGTCATTATCGCAAGGAGCTGCCCGTAGCCTTGACGTGCCATGAGATGATTATGATTATCCATGAAGACAAAATGAGTAATAAGTGAATGATTGAATATTTAACCTGTAATCAGTTATCTTCTGGTCACAATACAGTTTACATGTATGTTTAGCACTACTGTAAGTTTTGTAATACATGGCATTATTTTGTACTCTGTGTTGACGAATAAACCTGCTTGACACGTTAAAGAGAGAGAAAAAGGTAGCTGCACGGTAAGCGCGGTGGATTGCTAGCTAAAGAGACCGCAGCAAAATTGTCGGCTAGGTTGAAGCTTTTTTTCTCCTGTGGGGGACTAGGTGTTGTGTTGTGCTTACTTTCGTACCGTCATAATTGGCATTACTATTGAGATGGCTGAATGGATACGGCGTGACAGCCAATAAACTGATAAAAACAAACGGAGCTTTCTTTATTTTCTGTTGTTTTCCTGGATGAGAAAAGTTCCATGTACTAACAAGGTACGCAAATCCACATGTGCACATGATCTATAACACATTTTTTCTAGTTTGGGCAACGTTTTCTTGAGGATGTGGTGCGGGTCACCATTGCAGCAGCCTACCAGAGAATTTTCCTCTGCTCCTTACAGCCATCAGAGATGGATTTTGAAATCAGATGAGCTACCATTCACTTTTTTTCTGAATCATCCATCACCCAGCCATTAGAAGGATCTGGTCCTCTGTACCAATTCAGGAGCAGACAGCTCATCTTTAGTTCCCAAGCATTGTGCCGTAAATTATTGGCCTTTTTCGAAATCGGTTAGTGAGTTTCCTCACTTGAGGTTCGTATTGTTTCTAGACTGGTTCCCTGTTCGTCTGTGCTCCGCTTATGTACAACGGTGAGCAAAACTTGAGCTCAAAAGTAACTATCGCCGTATCTGTCAGTGCCAGGTAAGATAGCTAGATGACACTTGTTCCATACATGGAAAGAACTGCTATAGTGTAGTAAAAAAGAAGGTAACTGAAAGAAATACGGAATCAGACGAACAGAAGTATACTCTTACTCAAAGACAATAATGACACTGAAGCCACCACTACCTATGATAGGCTCCTGGACGTTACAAAAGGCGAGAAATAGTCCTCAATAGCGTGTGTGGTGACTATGGATAGCAATGCGTGCTCTTCAGTGTGCCTCCACCCTGGCCGTATGATGATAAGCAATGCTTGTAGCAGAGCGATCCATTCCTCCATCAGCGCAGTTGACAACTGCTGAATGCTCGTTGGTGCATGTGGACGTGCTGCGACACATCTTCCCACCACATCCGATAAGTGCTCAGTGTTTAAGTCAGTAGAATTAGACATTCGCCGTACATCCTCTCGTCTCTATCAGCGCTGTTCGATGCTATCGCGCAATGTCATTCATGAAAATGAAGTCTGGCAGAACTAAACCTTGAAAAGAGGCATATAGGAATGAAGTACATTGTTAAAATAACCCTGTACAGCTCTTAAAGATTTGGAAGACGTTAGGGCTAAGCAACATCACTCTTCCCAACAACGTTACAGCTGTACTTTCGAAACGACCATGTTTGACAATGTACGTTGGTGCATTACGTGTTCACATATGTCACAAGACGAGGGCATGTCCAGAATCACTACAGACTGAATCTGGTCTCTTTCCAGAAGAGCACTCAACCCAAGTAACATTCAGTTTTGTAGTGGGTAGTGGTGGTAATATTTTGGCTTATCACTGTATCCAGTTCGTAGATGTGCTACTGCTACTATGTGCAGTTGCGTTGGCATGTTAATGATATGTATACACAAGCGCGTGGTATAGTTCATTGCAGCTTCACGTTTGTCAGTGTCGCCTTTATAGTGTTGCGGTTTTAATGGCCGGCAGTGCATACGTGTGCCACAGAGCTGGTGGCCAGTACAGCACGTCACAGGAGAGTGGCTGCTCCAGCCTCCCCCGCGTGGTGGGTGGTAGTCAGTGCAGCCGCCTCAGCCGTCGTGTGTGCCGCAGTGCGTGACGGTCAGAGGGCCCTGACAGCGGCCACGCCCATGTCCGCGGGAATTACGTGCAGTGCTGTACAAACTCCGGCCCGGCTCCCACACGCTGTCCTTTCTAATCCAGCAGCGCCGCCCCGTTTAATGGCTACCTACGTTCTGTTAATTGCTTCAGTTGTGTGCCCATTTATCAGTTTATTGCGCTCAGGAATCGTGTAGTGCCTGTTCAAATGCGACGAGACTGTATCGGCATGTAGGCGGACGATGTAGTTTATACCCACAAGCAGCTCTGGAAAATACTGAAAGTCAAACGCACGCATGCATGGAAGAGCGCACACACACACATACACACGAACACAAACACACACGCACGAACGGAGAGAGACGGAGAACGAATTTTGGAGAAGATGGACACGTCACAAGGTTATGTAACTTAGAACTGACGCAAGTCCTCGCAGGTCTGTTGTAAACAAACATTCTGGAAAAAAATTATATAAGAAACTAGCTAATCCCCGGAATGAGGTGCAACACGTTTTCAGTTGTTTTCTAATTAAACGGAGAAAGCTTATTCAAATGCTTTGGGATATACAAAATTTTCGGTCTTTCCCTCCGGCACAAAAACATGGTTTTTGCCTGTCCACTCGTTCGAATGCAACAAATAATTTACCATGGATTTTGCGGAGTTAATCCACACACTTGAAGTGATTGACCTTGTGAAGTGGTGTTGGTCACTAAGAATGGTAAACCCTTGTACTTAGCGGGAGACACTATTGTTCTAGGTATCTTTATGTGCTCTCTGTGTGCTCAGAGCTAAAAAGAACGACGTAACGCGATCGACGGGCATGCTAGAGACACTGCCCAACACAAATGTGCAAAACTTCATCTGATTTTCATTGTGGTTTCCATTCGCGACCGATCGTTCCTTACTTTCTGAGTAACTCTCGTATATATCAACCACGTGATCAAAAACTCAGTATAAATTTGAAAACTGCATTAATCATGGAATAATGTAGACAGAGAGGTACAAATTGACACTCATGCTTGGAATGACATGGGGTTTTATTAGAGCTAAAAAAATACAAAAGTTCAAAAAATTTCCGACACATGGCACTTCATCTGATCATAATAGCAATAATTAGCATAAGAAAGTAAGATAAAGCAAAGTTGATGTTCTTTGCAGGAAATGTTCAATATGTCCACCATCATTCCTCAACAATAGCTGTACTCGAGGAATAATGTTGTGAACAGCACTGTAAAGCATTTCCGGAGTTATGGTGAGGCATTGGCGTCGGATGTTGTCTTTCAGCATCCCTACAGATGTCGGTCGATCACGAAAACCCCAAAGCCAATAATGGCACGGACTGAGGTCTGGGGACATGGGAGGCCAAGCATGACGAAATTGACGGCTGAGCACACGATCATCACCAAATCACGCGCGCAAGAGATCTTTCACGCGTCTGTCAATATGGGGTGGACCGCCATCCTCCATTTTGGTTCTAATAAACCCCATGTAATTCCAAGCATGTGTCTCAATTTTTACCTCTCTATCTACATTATTCTGTGGTTTATTAAGTTTTCAAAGTTATACTGACTTTTTCATCACCCGGTATATATATATATATATATATATATATATATATATATATATATATATATATATATATATATACCGGTCTGTTTATTCTTAAGTAAGACAGGAGGGTACCTGCATAGAGGAAAAATATACCGTAGATTACCTAGCCCTTTATACATTCTCACTCAGTTTCTCGCCAGCCTCCCATAAACCCGTCAGGAAATATTCTACTCAGTAGTTCATCATGATGAAGGGTAAGAGGTTCTTCTTATTACTGATGATTGCGAAAGTTGTTTATGACTAAAAGAAACATGTTTCATACAAGCTCGACGTAGTGTTGAAGCGATGTTTGTTACATTTTTGTTCTGCACTTTTTCTATTGTGCCTTTTTGTTGAGGAAGTCGTGTTTTCTTGCGCTATATGATAAATCTGTATTGCTCTCTTTATTTTTTACAAAAACATCCCTCTGTTTCACTTAAAAAATCACCAATTTTCGAATAAAATCTGGATTAGACCCTGACAATTTCAGTTTTGTTATAGGTACTGTTTATTCTTAAGTAACAGGAGGATACCTATACAGAGCAAAAATATTCCGTAGATTACCTAGCCCTTTATACATTCTCACCTAGTTTCTAGACCAGTTCCTCCGGTTTTTTAGGAGAATCTGGTAAGACGCTCGTCACATACGTTAAGAAAGCGATCGTTATGGGGTAGCACCCAATAGGTAGGCAGCACAACAAACATATAGCTAACACGGGGACGACCTTAACTGGGCAAAGTTACTAGCAAAACGATCATAGTTCACGCTTACTTATGATAGTGTACGGTAGCCTAAGGTAGTTTTGCAGCTCTACAATTTCACACAGCTAAGCGACTAATAAATTAGTCGCCCTATTAAAAGAACTGCGGAACGCTGTAGGTGGTGTAGAAATGGTTCCAGACGGTCATGTGACCGGCCATCGCTGACGTACGTCAAGGCAGTGAAATTGTCACTAAACTATAACAACGTGCAGTCGGATCGCAATGGTGTCACTGTTCACGGCATATCAGTCAAGAAAAAAAGCAGAAATGCAACCCCTGCTTAGAGATACTCACTACCAAAGAAAATATCTTTGAAAATAACTATCTCTCAACAAGCTTCTGCAAATAAAATTTACAAAAGTGCTACCGGTGTTTGCCTCGGCTGCAACGTTTGACGGTCTGTTCTCCTGCTCACCTTCATATAACGTATCGCGTCAAGCCTCACGACGCACCCCTAGAGGAAACGCCAGAGTCCACTGAATTTTTCAGGTGGCTCGCACTTACGGAAAGAACTTGTTGAATAAATGACACGGCCTTAAATAATTGAGGGACCGTTTAGTCAAGTGCTGTAGCACGGCTGCCGAAGAAAAGAAAGTGCCATAGTGCTTACATGTCTTTCCTGGCTCATAACCAATCGAACAAGACACATTATAATTAACTTACTGTCCATGATGGTAGGCCACAGCTAACGCCAGGAGGATATGTGTAACAGAGATGTAACAATTAGTCTACAACATTCCAGCCTAATGTTTCCCATTACACACAGAACATACTGAAGAAGCTTATCGTGTTTAATGTTCGCGTTTTTTAAGCGTAGTCGTAAAAGTGATAACTACCATATCGGAAAAATTCGAACTGTGGTCGTGAAAGCTGTAAAAACACCACGACGATAAGGCATTCGAGTTTCCAGAAAGTATTTATTTGGTTATAAATCCAGTATCGGACAAGAAATATTTAACACTCAGGTTATTAATTTCGGAATCAGGCCTGAAGATGGTCATCGTTGGTCGAAATTACTAACCTGAATGATAAACATTAGTGGTCTGTTACTGCCTCTGTTCATTCACCCATAAACGAAGCCTTTTTTCTCCGAATTGTCGATAACTTGGCAGAGACGTTAGTTGTAGGAATCTGCCTTTTGGGTGGTCAGGAAATGTTTCATCTGCGCAAGGAAAACCTCGTCTCTATTCTGGAAAAGCTTGCACAACAATGATTTCTTCATCCAAGAAAGAATAGGAAATCAGTCACGGGTTGTACTCTGTCGTTAAGGATGATGGGGGGGGGGGGGGGGAAAATTATGCAAAGTTCGGTAGCCCAGGGAAGCAGCATGAACTGGTGGACGTTGCCATGTATCAAAACCACGCCTTTGAACAACTGAACAACTACTCGCAACGCTCCATCTCCCCAGCCGCCCATAAACCTGTCAGGAAATATACTCTGATGGTTTGCCCTTCGAGCATATTCTGCGTAATCTGCTAGCACTATACTATAGCAGTCCTACAGAACAGGATGATGGTTAAGTCTTCATATTTTTCGGTGATGGCAATTCTACATGTTTTCAGAGCTTGGTTTGCTCCTCTCTCTCGGGGTCCGTCTGTACCTCAGCTTTCAAGCTGAGATATGTTCTTTATAACTGGCTACAACCCGGCAAACCAAACGTCAACAACAAACTAAAATAGGATAATTTGCTACTTTTTCCCCATGTACCACCCATTTCTGTTACATATTCTTAAACCCATTCTGTACTTTCTGTACACATGTCGGAGTATTTTGAAGCCTGACACGTGCTGAAGCAAAATGTTCTGCAGTACTAATTGAAAATGGCCGAAAGGTCGAAACTGCAATTGGAAATAAATAATTTTCACAGTAACGGCGAATATGGTGTTCTTTAAAAAATTCTACAACATTGTGAACACCTACCACTAGAAGTTAATCATTTCTGTAATTCGTCGACGGAAACATATATGTCAATATCGAATGATACTTGTTATTCGTTCTAGAAGCAGGTATCCATGCTAAGGTGATGGGTAAATGTAAGGCTAGAGATCTTCTTTTCCTTAGTCGTACGAGTAAATATGATTGTGACAACTATATAAAAACATTCGTCACAGGGGAGACGCTTTCATTTATAAGGCAAAGTGAATGATACCCATTGATACGCAAACAAAAGATTTTTGAGATGTAGAAAAGACTTCAAAGACGTAAATTTTGTTTCAGTACAGTAAAACAGAATGACTTCATAAATGACATTACACAATGTTATTTGGATTGAGACGTAATAGATTAAATTTAAAACTTCCTACGTATAAATACTTCTGAGTTGCAGAAGAAGATACCAAATGCTGATTGCATTAATACACTCTCAAATTCCACTGCATTAGACTCAAGATATTTTATATGGTTTGCCAGGTTACCGAGTACATGTTTACCCATGTACATCAAATATTTTCTGGTAACGTACACTCCTGAACTTTTATAGTGGAGAAAATATTAACTAATGTATGTGGATAGTCGTCAGAATACCAGTTATGTTCATTCCAGATATTCTCTCAGTGGTTATTTCATCAAGCGAATTCGCACAAAGATTAAGTCTGTATGTTAAAACCCAAGATAATTTGGGTTCAGCTTATCTCGTAGGGAACTAGGTTTCATAAGAGAGTGTGAGAGTAAGCTCAGATGTACTGAGGTAGAGCAGCAATAACATAAGGTTGCCAGTACTCTAAAACAATTTAATTCATAACGTATACTACCATTCCGTTAAACGCCATGTGTTACACTAAGTTGAAAATAAAATTTATTACGTTTCATTCTAGATGTGGAGACAGTGATTGAGTATCTTTGTTGACATACCTGTATGTGTGTACTCAAATCAAGAATTATTTCAAAGCAGTTTTCTTACAATTCGTTACACGTTGAAAAAATGCACCAATTACGTTCGGCCCATATGGAAAACATGATTAATATGCTTTCGTTTCAAACCATTTTGCATTTCCTTAATGAAACATTCCAGACGCGAAATAAGGATACGGCTTTTTCGTAATCTCTTATGGCTTCCTAAACAATTTTTTCAGTTCACAGAACTTCTTCAAATAGTGAAGAGTAAACTTCTGGCAAAATGACCAAAAATTCTTACAAGTTCTTGTATTTTTGTTGTTGTTGTCGTTGTTGCTGTTGCTATTGCTGCTCCTGCTGTGCTGGGCTCTCAGACACATAGCAGCGGTCTCATTTCAGATCCATATACCCGATACTATTTCTTCTACAAGTAAGCTAAACGCTACCACCAAAGTTGCAGAGCAGTAACGGGTATTTAATGAAATTTCTACATCCAGATAATATCGTAAACAAATTTAAAGTTCTGAAGGTGCTTCCACATTCAAAAGAATATTGTTTTCTGTCGGTCAAGGGAGATAGTCTTTCTTGTCTCTGTTCCTATTCTCTGCAGGATTTCGAATGTCTTACTAGAGAAGTATTCTGTTTCTTTCTGTATTCCAATGCAAGATCGTAGTTCCTTCTCCAACAAAGTTACTTTTACGAGACGAGGTTTATTTCCAGTGCGTATCCCATTTCTCTTTCTAGTTTTCTGTTTGTTATTACACCCAGCAATTCAACGGCCAAGCTTTTAACCTGTTAATCCAGTTGTTCTGTAGGCTCTCTACTGAAATTTTCTCATCAGCGGTATTATAATGCTATTCTGTAAATATTTTGCTAAGTATCGTGTATCTTTAATTTTGTACACCACTTGAAATAATGTAGCTTCTATAATTTCCATTAACTTAGAAGCTGTGCATAATCGATTGCTGCCCGTTTATTTGGGTTCAGATCATATAATCCCTGTCATAATATAGTCGTAATCCCAGATTACGTTCCCCTTGAATCTTGTTCGTCTCTTCTATTGCGCTGTTTGTCTCCAGTACATGATGACATTCGATGTACACCAGTCGTCAGTCATTACAACTGAAGTTACTCATCATATTTGTTTACTTCATCAAAAAAGTTGCAACCTACGTTTTTATTTCTTATTTCTTTAAAAAAATTTATCTGTTTGGATTTTGGTTCTTTTCGAGTACTGGTCTTTTCTTTCAAAGTGATTTGCATTATTTGCTTTCTTGCTCACTGTAGTTCTTTTTTCCCGATCAATTGATTGAAATACTTGTTGCTTTATTCGTAGCATTTTCGCTTCTTCTTTGGCTATACATGTAATTCTCTCTGAAGGCTTAATTGGCTCCAACCTTATTAGACGGCATGCCAGTTTTGTTCGAATACTCCCAACGTTTTAACTGCACTTAGAACCTGATGCCTCCTGTTACTCAACGTCGGCTGTCTTCTGCTGCTCGCCCCCGATTACAGATTTTCCGTTAGTTTCGTGTAATTTCATTGCATATTCAGAAATAATCTGTGTGCACTTGCTACGTACATGTGTAAGGACGCTACACATAAATTAAGTGTCTTTTTTTGAGAATGAATACCACGTTAACCCGTGTAATGTCTCCCTATTTAGAGCAGCTTCAGTATGACGCAACTTAAAGTATATTCTCTAATTTTTCAGTTCCTCATTCAATTTCTGGAAGATTATTTTAATGCAGATGTGTAACATTCTGGACGATTTTAAAAAGTAAACACAAAATAACTTTACAATCAGCCAGAAATGTTTCAAGAATTGTGGGTTCCTATAGAAAAAGTGAAATATAATCTACATTTCGGGACAAACAACTAAAGAGTGAAAGTGCTGATGTTACTCAAAATAGCACAAATGATATCGGTGAAGTACACGCACAGTGAAAGCATAAAATTACGCGTAAATATTAAATGTCGAGGAACCAGAATACTTCATTAAAATTTGCTAACATTCTATACTAAATCAGGTAAACTGTAAAATTCTATCGTTCCCTCAGAAATGGTACGCGTATTTGCACATTCAGATGAAACTGCAGAGAATTCAAAAAAGAAAAGAAGAAATGAACTAAGTGACATTTAGCACACCATGTGAGGTTCTTGAAGATTTGAAACAACAGACAGCGCTTTTGGTGCGAAATAAGCAATCACAGCAAGACCATCTGTAAAGGGATATGTGTTAGATCATATCAGACACGAGTTTTTTGTTTATCTTTTGTATTTCCTATTTATAGAGGTACGCTCCCGTCGTAAAGTTTCTAGTGCGCGAATGAGTTGTTTTGATCGGCCTGGCTGCTACCGTCAACGAAATTCTTTCCCATGCATTATGCGCAAAGGATACGGATGTGTGATTGCAAGACTATGAAGTAAATCGTCTCACTGACAGTCACAGGTACGCCTAGAAACAGTGATATGCGAATGAAAGAGGCTCGTCGTCGTGAATTCCGAACTGTATGAAACAATATGATTTGATTGTCTTCCTCGGCGAGTTGAACTAATGTGAAGTTCTAGGGAAGCCAGGGGAGTGAGTTTGTTTAAATGGCACGACGTTTCGATATGTTTCATCCCGTCATCTATACCACGAGATGATGGGAATGACAGTATTCTTCTGGTAAAGGTTATGGGAGTGACACACAATGTAATGTCGTGCCATTCCGACCATCGCAACTGTCTGCAAAGCCAAGACCTTTTCATTCATACGAAGAAAGTAACACTGGAAGACAGCAAAGAGAGTGTGTGTACACATGGTGGATACTTTGTGTCTTTTATTTGTTAATAAATGGCTAAATCAAACAAATTATTGTTGCCAGTTTAGGGGTACATGGCCAAAGTTGTCCGACCTTAGACGTAGCCAGATTTATGGGTTCTCCTTCGAACACTATTAGTGGAATACTTTGCTAAGAATACTGCCCGTCACCACCAGGTATGCTCAGTGAAGGGTGTGTAGTTTCCTGAAATACATGTTTATGGATGATCATTAGTTCCTCCGAAACACAGACAAGCAAATCCTGCGGTACAGATAATGAAAAAAAGTCCGAAAGGGACTTGAAAGCCCAACGGCACCGACCGGCCGTCGTGTCATACACAGACCTTATGTGTCACCGGATGCGGATGAGGAGGGGCTTGTGATCAGCACATTGGTCTCCGGACCGTTGTAAGTTTTCGTGACCTGTGCCACTGTTTCTCAATCAAGTAACTTCTCAGTTAGGCTCACAAAGGCTGAGTGCACCATGCCTACCAACAGCAATCAGCAGACCTGACAGTGACCCATCCAAGTTATAGCCATGCCCGTCAACGCTAAACGTCGGTGATCTGACTGGAAATGGTGTTACCAAGGTCGTTGTCACAGATAACAAACCAAAATGTAAATGGCAAAATACAAAATAAAAACTCGTTGCAGCGAGACGCCGCAAACCCTGCGTGTTTGCTGTGATGGCACTTCAGCCGTGATGTGTTCACTCGCATATGTACACTACTGGCCATTCAAATTGCTACACTACGGGGATGACATGCTACAGACGCGAAATTTAACCGACAAGAAGGAGATGCTGTGATATGCAAATTATTAGCTTTTCAGAGCATTCACACAAGGTTGGCGCCGGTGGCGACACCTACAACGTGCTGACATGAGGAAAGTCTCCAACCGATTTCTCATACACAAACAGCAGTTGACCGGCGTTGCCTGGTGAAACGTTGTTGTGTTGCCTCGTGTAAGGAGACGAAATGCGTACCGTCACGTTTCCGACTTTGATAAAGGTCGGATTGTAGCCTATCGCGATTGCCGCTTATCGTATCGCGACATTGCTGCTCGCGTTGGTCGAGATCCAATGACTGTTAGCAGAATATGGAATCGGTGGGTTCAGGAGGGTAATACGGAACGCCGTGCTGGATCCCAACGGCCTCGTATCACTAGCAGTCGAGATGACACGCAACTTATCCGCATGGCTGTAACGGATCGTGCAGCCACGTCTCAATCCCTGAGTCAACAGATGGGGAAGTTTGCAAGACAACAACCATTTGCACGAACAGTTCGACGACGTTTGCAGCATCATGGATTATAAGCTCGGAAACCATGGCTGTGGTTACCCTTGACGCTGCATCACAGATATGAGCACTTGCGATGGTGTACCCAACGACGCACCTGGGTGCACGAATGGCAGAACATCATTTTTTCGGATGAATCCAGGATCTGTTTACAGCATCATGATGGTCGCATCCGAGTTTGCCGACATTGCGGTGAACGCACATTGGAAGCGTGTATTCGTCATCTCCATACTGGCGTATCACCCGGCGTGATGGTATGGGATGCCATTGGTTACAAGTCTCGATCACCTCTTGTTCACATTGACGGCACTTTGAACAGTGGACGTTACATTTCAGATATGTTACGACCCGTGGTTCTGCCCTTCATTCGATCCCTGCAAAACTCTACATTTCAGCAGGATAATGCACGACCGCATGTTGCAGGTCCAGTACGGGCCTTTCTGGATGCAGAAAATGTTCGACTGCTGCCCTGGCAAGCTCATTCTCCAGAACTCTGACCAATTGAAAACGTCTGGTCAATGGTGGCCGAGCAAGGGACGTCTGGTCAATGGTGGCCGAGCAAGTGGATCGTCACAATACTCCAGTCACTACCCTTGATGAACTGTGCTATCGTGTTGAAGCTGCATGGGTAGCTGTACCTGTACACGCCATCCAAGCTCTGTTTGACTCAATGCCCAGGTGTATCAAGGCCGTTATGACGGCCGAGAGGTGGTTGTCCTGGGTACTGATTTCTCTGCACCCAAATTGCGTGAAAATGTAATCACATGTCAGTTCTAGTATAATATGTCTAATTAATACCAGTTTATCATCTGCATTTCTTCTTGGTGTAGCAATTTAATGGCCAGTGGTGTATCACCAGCAGGAGAACTGACCTCAGGTGAACTAAGAAAGGGAAGGAAGATTAGTTTTAATGCCCCGAGTCACAAGTCACTCAACGTAAAGTCAAAACTGGAAAGGCTGGAGAAGGAAAGTACCCGTGTCCTTTTAAAGGGAACCATTTGATATTTGCCTTAAGCGATTTCGAATTTCAAACTCGATGGCCCCTCCTGGATTGGAGCCGCCTGTCTAACCAGTGCCTCAACAACTACGTAATCTCGTTCGGAGATCATGACTGAAAAGTGAAGACGTTTAATCGACTTAACAGACTATGAGAAAGGGGATAAAATAGAAGACTATCCTACCGTAAGAATACATTCGTTGTATATTGTTTTGGAGTGTGTTCCTCGCGACATGTTTATTTAACGTGGGGTCCAACTACATACAATGCTCTACATTCAGATGTGTAGCACGATGAAGCATATCAAATAACGTAGTGTTACTCATTGTGCATATAGAGCAGAGGACAGAGAATACATGATTAAATTTTTAGCTGATCTGGTAGTATACAATGTCCCTCTGCCGGCGGCCACAGCTGCTCTAACTCCGCTGCGTTACGAAACAGATAGCGGCATTCCATTCCCTGCAGCTTCAGCTCAGTGGCAGAATTCATCATTGGTAGCGGCTGGTTTGCGGCAGCGTGCAAGACTTTAACTCATGACTAAATGTTTCCAGTGACAGGTCTGTAGATCCGACAAATAGTCCGACAAATCCTGTGTCAAGAAGGGTCAGGACAGCACGGATATCATACAGCCTGCCTTAATATGTCAATATCGCAACACGTGCAGTCCAAATCATCGGCTGTATGAAACAGAAGTGGTAGTATTGTGCGCTCAACAACACCAACGAGTTGACTGCCAGTCTCACATAACGAATGCAATCTGGCAAGGTTCCTCGGAGCGTTCACACAGAGACGACGCGTTGGGACTCTTTGTGTCTCGCCTCGGCGTTGAGAGCGTCTGTCGGCAGATCTCCCTCTGTTGCCGTGACAGCGGAAGCCGCAGCAATGGTTGCCGTGGTTACAACTGCTGGTGCTCCAGACGTGGTTTTAACATAGATCTGGATGCTTAAACAAGCCCATTTCCTGGCTCAGGGTACGGGATCCTGCACGACCGAGCGGACGTGTATGTCGTCTCAGGCACTAGTCGCATGAGGGCGTTGAGATCCTCTGTGACGTTGACTATGGATCTCGTGAAGACAGCGACTCCGTATCAGGGTAACAGTAGCGGGAACCCACGGGAGAAAAAAAAAGTCTCGATAATCCTCAACCCTTCTGTTTATAATTCCGACCCGCGCTAGTAAAAGCTGCGTCTTTTCTCACGAAGCATGGCACGATCTCTTCAGTAACAAATAAAATACAAATGCGATGCCATAATGAGAAATCAGCTGAGTAATCATTTCTTAATGGTTACAGCGCAGCTTTTCGAGGTGTTGGTGTTTGGATTCTAGTTGACTTTGTAAGTAGGCTGTTTAGTTTTTTTATTGGTAACGCCACCTCTGTATGAAAATCACTGGCTGTGCTGTGTGCAGTCTGTGGCTGCTTCGCATTGTTGTAATACTCGCCATTGTAGTGTTGGGCAGCGGCAGCTGGATGTGAACAGCGCGTAGCGTTGCGCAGTTGGAGGTGAGCCGCCAGCAGTGGTGGATGTGGGGAGAGAGATGGCGGAGTTTTGAAATTTGTCATGAACTGCTATATTTATATATGATGATATCAAGGTAAATACATTGTTTGTTCTCTATTAATATCTTTCATTTGCTAACTATCCCTATCAGTAGTTAGTGCCTTCCATAGTTTGAATCTTTTATTTAGCTGGCAGTAGTGGCGCTCGCTGTATTGCAGTAGCTTGAGCAGCGAAGATTTTTGTGAGGTAAGTGATTTGTGAAAGGTATAGTTTAATGTTAGTCAGGGCCATTCTTTTGTAGGGAATTTTGAAAGTCAGATTGCGTTGCGCTAACAAAATATTGTGTGTCAGTTTAAGCACAGTCATGTATAATTGTTCAAAGGGGACGTTTCAACCTACAAGGTGTATAACTTTTCTTCCGCCGTTTTTTCCCAACATTTGAGGCTTTAATGAACCCAATTGGCAACACATGGATAATTCAAAGGATTTTCCATATCTGGCCACTACTTTCCCCCTTCTTTCGGACAGTGTACGTATCCTGCGTCCATAAAATTGTTCTTCTTTTGAAGCGATCCACAAATCGATCCAATTTGTGACTTCTTCATGAGATCGGAAGTGATTATCAGCCAGGTCATGAGCCATTGATCAAAACAGGTGACAGTCAGAGGGAGCAATGTCTGGAGGAGAATACGGCGGGTTGGATAAGACTTCCCATTTTAACATTTCCAAGTACGTTTTGACCTCTTTTGGAACGTGGGGTCGAGTGTTTCCGTGCTGCAAAATCACTCTACCGTGCGTCTCGCTGTATTGCGGCCGTTTGTCTTTTAATGCTCTGCTCAAACGCATTAATTGCGTTCGATAACGAACACCTGTGATTGTTTCACTATGTTTTAACACCTCATAGTACACGAAGTAGAGCTGGTCCCACCAAATGCAGAGCATGATCTTGAAGCCGTGAATATTCTGTTTGGCCGTCGACGTGGAAGCATGGCCGGGATATCCCCATGATTCTTTGCGTTTGGGGTTATCCTAATGAACCCATTTTTCGTCCTCGGTCACAATGCGATGCAGAAAACCCTTCTGTTCTGTTCACAAACACTCAAACTCCGTTCAACGGAATGTAATGTGTGGACATTAAGTTGGGAATGTGGATCTCACGTGGAGCATGCAAGGGATAAATCCCTGCTGTGGCACTATCTTCTGTGCCCTCGATGGCGCAGATGGATAGAGCGACTGCCATGTAAGCAGAAAATCTCCGGTTCGAGTCCCGCGCGGGGCACACATTTTCAACTGTCCCCGTTGATGTATATCAGCACCTGTCGACAGCTTAGGGTCTTGATTTCATTATCATCTCTTGGTTTCAGCTCACACGGGACCCAAGTTCCTTCTTTCTGAATCATGCGCATACCCTTGAGACGTTTAGAAATTGCTTGCTGTGTCACTCCCACTAATAGTGCCGATTCTTCTTGAGTTTGACGTGAGTCTTTACTCAGCAATGTCTCCAATTCTGCATCTTCGAAAATATTCTCTCTTCCACCGCTATGTCGGACTACGACGTTAAAATCACAGTTCTTGAAGCGTTGAAACACTCACGACACGTTCTTTCACTGAGAGCGCCCTTACCATACGTACCTTAGAGCATTCGATGAGACTCAGCAGCTGTTTTATTCATACTGAAAGAAAACAGTAACACCTCCCGAAAATGACGAGAATTAGGCTCGTAAACTGACATTTTCAATCAAGAACAACTTTATGATGCAGACACAAACCGACTAATGTTTGAATGAGGTTATGCTGACCGAGGTACACCTTAACTGCCTGACGTCGGCGATCTGTTTATTTCGACCGATACTTACCGCTGTCGCCACCTATCGGCAAATGGCGGAAGTAAAGTTGTGCACCTTTTAGGGACATGAGGTAAAATTATTTGTTTTAGTGCGGACCAGCACTGAAAGACCTGAGTCGAAACAAGGCCCCCGGAGTAGACAATATTCCATTGGAACTACTGACGGCCTTGGGATAGCCAGTCCTGACGAAACTCTACCATCTGGTGAGCAAGATGTATGAGAGAGGCGAAATACCCTCAGACTTCAAGAGGAATATAATAATTCCAATCCCAAAGAAGGCAGGTGCTGACAGATGTGAAAATTACCGAACTATCAGTTTAATAAGTCACGGATGCAAAATACTAACGCGTATTCTCTACAGACGAATGGAAAAACTGGTAGAAGCTGACCTCCGGGGAGATCAGTTCTGATTCCGTAGAAATATTGGAACACCTGAGGCAATACTGACCCTACGACGTATCTTAGAAGCTAGATTAAGGAAAGGCAAATCTACATTTCTAGCATTTGTAGACTTAGAGAAAGCTTTTGACAATGTTGACTGGAATACTCTCTTTCAAATTCTGAAGGTGGCAGGGGTAAAATACAGGGAGCGAAAAGCTATTTACAATTTGTACAGAAACCAGATGGCAGTTATAAGAGTCGAGGGGCATGAAAGAGAAGCAGCGGTTGGGAAGGGAGTGAGACAGGGTTGTAGCCTATCCCCGATGTTATTCAATCTGTATATTGAGCGAGCGGTAAAGGAAATAAAAGAAAACTTCGCAGTAGGTATTAAAATCCATGGAGAAGAAATAAAAACTTTGAGGTTCGCCGATGACACTGTAATTCTGTCAGAGACAGCAAACGACTTGGAAGAGCAGTTGAATGGTATGGACAGTGTCATGAAAGGAGGGTATAAGATGAACATCAACAAAACCAAAACGAGGATAATGGAATGTAGTCGAATTAAGTAGGGTGATGCTGCGGGAATAAGATTAGGAAATGAGACACTTAAAGTAGTAAAGGAGTTTTGCTATTTGGGGAGCAAAATAACTGATGATGGTCGAAGCAGAGAGGATATCAGATTTAGACGCAATGGCAAGGAAAGCGTTTCTGAAGAAGAGAAATTTGTTAACATCGAGTATAGATTTAAGTGTCAGGAAGTCGTTTCTGAAAGTATTTGTATGGAGCGTAGCCATGTATGGAAGTGAAACATGGACGATTACTAGTTTGGACAAGAAGAGAATAGAAGCTTTCGAAATGTGGTGGTACAGAAGAATGCTGAAGATTAGATGGGTAGATCATATAACTAATGCGGAGGTATTGAATATAATTGGGGAGAAGATATGTTTGTGGCACAACTTGACTAGAAGAATGGATCGGTTGTAGGACATGTTCTGAGGCATCAAGGGATCACCAATTTAGTATTGGAGGGCAGCGTGGAGGGTAAAAATCGTTGAGGGAGACCAAGAGATGAATACACTAAACAGATTCAGAAGGATGTAGGTTGTAATAGGTACTGGGAGATGAAGAAGCTTGCACAGGATAGAGTAGCATGGAGAGCTGCATCAAACCAGTCTCAGGACTGAAGACCACAACAACAACAAGCGCAGACCAGCGACCATTTGTATAGCCTGTCTCACTGTAACGGCATTACAGTTGTATGAAACAAAGTTTGATCAGCGAACTGGAGCTGGCGTCTAGGCAAATTGTGCGAATTCAATAATTCCTTTTGCAAAAGATGTTAACAACGCTGAAATTAATGCTCAGTTAATGGTACCATTTCTATCTGCACCGTTCGGATTTGATGTGCCAATATGTGGGAGATTTTTTGAAACGCGCCACTTCTATACCTTAAACTTGTACGAATCGATTCAAACTATTCACTAAGTTACATAAACGTATCAAGTCAAAATCAGTTTTTTTTTCATCCAATAATTTCATGTCTTAAGATAGGATGATTTAAATTCGGTGTAAATCTAGTATGAAAAAATCATTTTTATTTGAACTGAATGCAAGATAGCGGTTTAAAGTGATTCGCATAAATAAAAAGAAATATGTTCTTGCGATAACTTTGAAAACTTGCTTTCAAAACTGTAGCTCATTTGGATTTTACGTGCAATAAACACGTTTGTTGTGAGTTTCTTTTAGGTACGCCACTTATGTGATTCATACTTGTGCGTATGAGATCAAATTTTGTAAGAAGGTAGACAAATATATGTAATTAATGGTCATCTTGTTTTGCGAACGCTTTATCCGTTGCCGCGAAATAGGCAACGTGGTCCGAAAGAGAATAAAAACCTTATGCCGTTTGAATTCTCGCCTGAGTCAACAAAAGTTTACATCGGTTGCCAAGCTATGTCGGTCTAATGTCGAAATTGTGGTGGAATAAAACTTAGCATCCAGAATGAAAAATTCTCCGTCATACCACAAGGAAAGGCGAGTAAGTCTTGGGCAGATTTAGAAATGTAAAGGAAGAGAACTACTTATTGGAGTTATCTGGCAGCTTCAGAGACCTTAAATCAAAACAATTGCATATTAGCACCTTTTTACTAGTTAATCCTCCACGCTCTTAGCTCCAAGATGTTGGCACACCTGCATTTTGCAATGTATGGACTGAATTCCCAGATCTTGAGTCCAAAATCCACAATATTCGCCAGCCATAGTTAACAATATATTATATCATATGGCTGAAGAGCATGAATGTAATACCCAAAAATGTTTTTCTGGGGGAGACGGACAAAATTTCTTAAATTTCTTGAATCCTGGGAAGAGGGGAGGGATTATTTCATGAAGCATGTTATGTAGCATATTACATGGATTGAGTGCTGACACTAACACGTAAAGAAGAGCGAACAGAGCACAATGTTGCGATTTAAATATCTTTGAAGCTGCCAGATAAGTTGAAAGGCTAGCTCCTTTCTCTTATATCCCAAGCCTTGTCCAAGACATATTCGCCTCTTTGTGCCAGATAGGAGCATTTTTCATTCTGATACAGAGTGTAGATGACTTTTTTTGTTTTTAAGGTTTCGTTACTCTGTTGGTAAAAACCGAAACCTTACAGGATCACTTTTTTGTCTGTCCAACTGTTAAGACTCCATTTTTGCTGACGAACAAGTTGAAATTTATCTCAGGTACTAAGGTCTATGGTCCCTTGACGGTGTTGACAATTTAATCCTCTAACTCAATGCGATGAAAAGATACAGCCATCTATCTCATATTTTGATACTCGCAAATTCATTCGCCAAAACCTGTAGATAAACTATCAACATACATGCCAGGCCTGGTGATTTAACCGGGAAGTGCGTGCCTGGGATCGAGAGATATTGGTATCAAACAGATTTTACCAAGGATTTTTCAGTCTTTGGTTTAAGCTAGCATTTAACTGTCAGCGATGTGAGGAGTCGCTAGAAATAACACGTGGTTAGGATTTCACGTTAAACTGTACGTCCCCTTCCCAAGGTTGGATAGCCGAGGTTGGTAATGGGCAGGCAAGTTGCCGTCCAATAGAGAGACCCGCACCAAGCCAAGTCACTGTGCCAATCCTCAGACCCTCAGAACACGAGTTATATTCGCACTTGTCTGGCCTTTTTTTTTTCTTTTTTCTATCATCAGTCTTCTAAGTGGTTCGCTTCCTAGGAACAAACAATCGATTGAAATTTAAAAGGGCTGTATGGAGAAAATCTTGGCAGTACTGTATTTAACGGTCTACCTGTTACATAATTACTGTACTACACACAATAAATAGTAAGTGAAAAAGTGAAATCAAACTAAGCAGAAGTATTAACAAAATCCGTTACAAGTTAAGTACCTTTTGATTTTTCTTTTTATGAACGGGAAACTCAAAGTTTTTTTTTCATACCTTTTCATAGTTGTTCAACATGCCCACCTCGAGATGCATGGCATATTCAAATTGTTCCCACACTGCAGCGAGCATGTTTTGAGTTATAGCTTCCACAGCTTCTGTTATGCAATGTCTCAGTTCATTCATTGTTGTTGTAAAGGAGGCACATAAGCAGCGTCTTTTATACACCCGCACAAGAAATAATCACATACCGTCAGGTCTGGTAACTTTGGTGGTCCGTAAGGCTGAATAATTTGGTCCAGAATAACCGACCCATCGTTGAATAATCGTTTGATTTAAAAATTCTCGCGCTCCAAAATGCCAGTGTGGCGGTGCCCCATCCTTGGTAAACGAAGTCGTTCGAATCACCCTCCAACTATAGGAAAAGAAAGTTCTCAAACATGTCGAGATATGTGCTTACTGTTAACAGTGTTCTCGGCCAAGAAAAATGAACCATACATCTTTTCCCGTAAAACTGCAGAAAATATATTCAATTTTGGAGATTCCCTCTCATGTTGTACTACTTCATGTGGCTGTTCCGTACCCCATATTCTCACATTAAGACGTTTCAATTTTCCACTTAAATGAAAGAAGAAAATTACCATCCTCCATCATTCCTAGAACGAAATTACAGAACTCCACACGTTGTTTTTTGTCACCTTCACGAAGACCTTGCAGTAACTGAATGTTGTATGGTTTCATGCGGAAACATCGACGCAACACACGCCAGACGAACATCGGGGGCCTTTTGAGCTGTCGGCCTGCACGGCGAACTCATTTCTGCGAACTCATTGTGAAACTATAGGGGATGCGTTAAACGTCTGTATCAAGAAACTCGGGGACGGTCCGGCGATTTGCCTTCAAACAAACAACCTGTTTCTCAGAATTGTTCATGGCATGGTCTAATGCCCTGTGCTGTCGGAGGATCCACACCATACCTAGTACGAAAGTCAGGCAGAACAGTTATTGGCTCTGAGCACTTTCTGAGGTCATCAATCGGCTAGAACTTAGAACTAATTTAACCTAATTACCCTAAGGACATCACACACATCCATGCCCGAGGCAGGATTCGAACCTGCGACAGTAGCGGTCGCCGGTTCCAGACTGTAGCGCCTAGAACCGCACGGCCACTCCGCCCGGCTGAACAGTTATTACTGACCCGCACTGTGCAAAATGTAGACAACAAAACACCTTTTGTTGTCCCGACACACCATTTTTACTAGAACTGAAGTGGGTGCACATTGCTGCTACCTAGCGGGAACCTTGTAAAACTCAAGAGTTTCCTCGTTCCAACAGTATGTTGTTCATGCACGTAACTCAAATAACATAATAGTTATATTTTTTTTTACATCTGATGATTCTTTTTGATACACCCTGTATTTACAAATGCTGTGCAGAACACAACCTTACAACGACAAAAACTGTAGAAAGTGGCGCAAACTGCTTGCGGCGGTCTCTAGTGCGCTTTTGTTAATGTAATTCTAAAATCAGTCACTAGGCTCAAGTACCGACCGAAACACGTCGTGTATTCCAAGGCATACCATCCTCTACGTACTACACTCTCCTCTGCTACAGAAATTATTCCCAGATGTCTTAACAGATGTTCTATCATCCTGCCCCTTCTCCTAGACAGTGGTTTAAGTACTTTAGTTTCCTCACCGATTCTGCGAATAACATCCTCCTTCGTTATTCTGTCAGTCCAAGTAATTTTCAAGACTCTTCTGCAGCACCTCTTCGCAGACGCTTGGGTTCGGTTCTTTTCCGATTTTACCACGTCCATGTTTCCATACCACACAATGCTGTGCTCCAAATGTACATTTGTAAAATATTTTTTCTCAAGTTAAGGCCGATGTTTGATACCAGTAGATTTCCTCCGGCCAGATATACTCTCTTTGCCTCTGCATGTCAGCTTCTTATGTCCTCCTTGCTTCGTTTTTCATGTGTTATTTTGCTTCCAAGGTAGAAGAATCCCTGCAAATAGAAAACTCCATGGTTACCAGTTTCGTTGCTACGTTTATCTCATTGTCGCCACTGCGCATTACTTTCGTCTTTCTTTGGTTTTCTCTCAATCCACGTTCTGTACTCATTATACTGACGATAGCAATGTCATCAGCGAATCTCTTAGTTTAAATCCTTCCATCCTCCATCTGAATCTCACTCTTGAGCCCATCTAAAGGCAAGTTCTCCTATTGACTGACTCACTGACTCATCATTGCCCAGCCCAAATCTCTGTAGGCAGGAGCTTGAAATTTGCTGAGGATGTTGATCTTATACTGCAGGCGTCGTTTAACAAAGGAATTTTCGAAATTCCACCTCTAAGGGCAGGGGATGAAACAGGCAATCAAAGGTTTTTTTTTCACTCTTAAGGCAATTTTGAAACTATATCACCGACCGCTGTGGGCGAGTGGTTCTAGGTGCTTCAGTGTGGAACCACGGGGCTGCTACGGTCGCAGGTTCGAATCCTGCCTCGGCCATGGATGTGTGTGATGTCCTTAAGTTAGTTAGGTTTAAGTAATTCTAAGTCTAATGGACTGATGACCTCAGACGTTAAGTCCCATGGTGCTTAGAGCCATTTTAAAACTAAACCTACGAAAATAGATTTTGGTATTTCGGTCTGAAATAAAGAAATAGGTGTTTGGCATTCTTGAGAGTTTAACCACTATGGGAGTGAAGCGGAGGTGAAAGGTTTTTAATAAATAATTATTAAACAACTACTGAAGTATTTTTAAAGTTGCATCTGTGATAATTGGTATTTGACTTCTCAGATACAAATAGAGAAATAAATGTTTCAGTATTCTTGGAAACTCAACCCCTGAGGAGATGAAATAGGGGAAAAGCTTTTTAAGAAAATATTTCGTTATGGAAGTAATTTTAAAGCTAAATTTACGAAAATTTAAATCTAGCTTCTCGGTAAGAAAAAGAAATACGTATTTCAATATTCTGGATGTTCGACCTCAATGGGGGTAAAATAGGGGTGAACGTTTTTATGGAAATGATTCAATACGCAAGCATTTTTAAAGCTATATGCATAAAAATGTCTATTTCAATTCCCTGTTAGACATTAAAAAATACGCATTTCACTGTTTTCAGAAATTCAACAACTGAGGTAGTAAAATATTTTTTGAAAGAATATCATCGTGAAAGCATTTTTAAAGCTAAGTCTTTGTTATTTTTGTGTGGCTTGTCGGTTAGAAATTAAAACAATACGTGTTTCATCATGTTTGGAAATTCAGCCGCTTACGGGGTGAAATAGTGCATGAAATTTCTTAAGAAAATATTTCGTTACCGGTATATCAAAACATTTTTTAAAGTTAAATGTATGAAAACTGGTATTTCACTTATCGTTTACATAGATACAAATATTTGACAGTGAATAAAGTATCTTTGGAAATATCTCCACAAGTACGCGAAAGGGACGATCAACAAATCCTCGAACTCCAGATAACAGAAGCCAGCCGCTGTGGCCGCGAGGTTGTAGGCGCTTCAGTCCGGAACCACGCTGTTGCTGCGGTCGCAGGTTCGAATCCTGCCTCGGGCATGGATGTGTGTGACGTCCTTAGGTTAGTTAGGTTTAAGTAGTTCGAAGTCTAGGGGACTGATAATCTCAGATGTTAAGTCCCATAGTGCTTAGAGCCATTTGAACCATTTTTTAGATAACAGAATCACCGTTTTGTCGGGAGGACATTCGGAAAAAACCATGCTTCCACGGCCTTAGTTAGCGTAAAAGTTAAGAAAGTGTTATAGTTTGTGAAGAACATAAAAATTCAATTAAAGACAAAGAAAAAAATCTGTGCAGATAATATACTCTGCGCCAGCGAAGCTTGGTGCCATTGCGCTGAATAATAATCATTTTCATATCCGAGCACGAATACACGTCATGCCAATTCATTATTTTTTCATGCCGTCTTCGTGGTGTAACTTCAGTGGCCGGCATTGTGGACGGATCATCCTCTTCGTAATCATCATCGTCTTCTTTTTTCAAGCTGACTGACGGGGGGAAAAAAGGATAGACATTGTCAGCATTATTGAATGATTTCTCATTCAGGTATTTGGGCCAGCTTCTCCATTGCATGCCATAAGTTTCCTCGCCCTTCAGCTAATTTGCTTCTGGCAGCCTGCAGCAAGTACGCGGGTTATTAAAATTCCAGTGCCGGAACGGGAAGTGGAAGTAATCGGCCCGCGTACAGGCTGGCAAGGCGAGACCGCCCCGTGCCCGGCGTGGCTCGCCTCATTTGCCGGCGTAACAGGCGCATCAGAGGGGTAAGGCAAGCGCGCGGCGGCAAAGGCCCGCAATCTGTGCGCTACAGCCACGCAATTACCCCGGCCTGCTAGCACAGCCTGCGCGCCCTGCCGCCTTTAATTCGGGTGCAGCCGCCGGGATCCCGCCCGGGATTGGGACCCTACGGAGAACGTCTTGCCCTGATTGGCTGCAACTTGCTCTGGTTTTAAGGAACGCCTCTTTTTCCGGCCCAGTAATGACTGATGAAACACTTGTCTCATGCAGTTGTTTCACCAATCACGGAAGAGATGAAACTGGATTACTACGTTAAGGTAGTTACGCGCAGTTATGTTTCATCAGTCACGGAAGAGATGAAACTGATTTACTACGTTAAGGTATATAATGCGCAAAGTTACCCTTTCTGTATACACAAATCATCAGACTGAAGCCAACGTCTTGATGATATCGCCAAAATTCTCTGCCCTCGCCTTTGGTAGTAGTTTCTTCGTTCTACCCATAACATAGGCTGCTGCAAAAGTACGATAAATCCTCAGTGCCTTACTGCACCCACGGTTGGCCTATGTGACCGTTTTTCTTTTTGAATTATCAGTCTTGTGGCCGGCCGTGGTGGCCAAGTGGTACTAGGCGCTTCAGTCCGGAACCGCACGACTGCTACGGTCGCAGGTTTGAGCCCTGCCTAGGGCATGGATGTGTGTGATGTCCTTAGGTTAGTTAGGTTTAAGTAGTTGTAAGTTCTAGGGGACTGATGACCTCAGATGTTAAGTCCCATAGTGCTCAGAGCCATTTAAACCATTTATTTTATCAGTCTTCTGAGTGGTTTGATGCAGCCCACCACGAATTCCTCTCCTGCGCAAACCTCTTCATGTCAAGAGTAGCATCTGCAACGTACGTCCTCACTATTTGCTCTCTTCTTCTACAGATTTTACTCTATGCAGCTCCCTCTAGTACCGTGTAAGTTATTACGTGATGTCTCAACAAGTGTCCTGTGCTCCTGTTCCTTCGTCTTTTAAATGTTTTCCGTATGTTCCTTTCCTCACCGATCCCTTACTTTATGAATCCATCTAATTTTCAACATCCTTTTGTAGCACCACATCTCAAATGCTTCGATTACCTTAGTTTCATGTTTTCCCACAGTCTACGTTTCTCTACCATACAATGCTGGGCTCCAAAAGTGCATCCTCACAAACGTCTTCTTCAAACTAAGGCCTATGTTTCATACTAGTGGACATTCTTGGGCAGTAATCCAGAACTCGTCTGCCTTTTATGTCCTCCTTGCTCCGTCCGACATAGGTTAATTTGCTCAGTGACCGAATGTATAATAACCGAAGAACAATACTCACAAAAAAATCACACACACACACACACACACACACACACACACACACACACACACTTCCTCACTACTCACCCTCACTCCAAACCCATCCCAACACTCGTCTCTACTCTCAGCTTTTGCAGTTCTCATGACCCCACAGGCAACTAGGGATGGGGAAAACTGACCGACTAGAAGCGATACCGATTTTCCAGCGTGTTTTTGTTCTCTATTATAACATTCATTTTATGAAATATTTTTTTACAAATGAGCGAGTAAGAAACTGAAATTTCAGTTAGCCATAGGATCAGTGCTGTAATTTTTTGTTTTAAGTACACCTTTTTTGAAAAAAGGGTAATTTTTATTCGTGCATTGGTATGAAATATTACCTTGTACCAGAAAATGAGAAATGCGATCGGTGCTATTTTAATAACAGTGCCGACAGAAACGAGCAACAGACACCTAGGATAAGAACTGGTACAGCATTGCTGGGACAGTAGTGACCATTTTGCTATGTGTCTTCCCTTAAGGTGCGCTCCTACGCGCGGTGTCCAAGACTTGTCACTACCCGGTCTACACGGCAGTTTCTCGTTATCGTCACCAGACATCCGGTGTACTGCACAGTTTCACCAACCCCAGTCTGGAAACGTCTTTACGAACGAAGTGACGTATCAATGATGTACAACGCTTCATTTGCTTTAAAATTTTTATCTGCTATGTCTCTGGCGAAATAAGTTATGGTAACAGTAGTAAGTTAAAAATTTAACAACAGCTCATTCATAATATTCAATAATAACAGGAATTAGCTGATCTGCTGCCTCTGTCTACATAATATGCCCCGTATCTGCTCGTAGCCCTTCAAAATGGAGAAATTAACATAGAAAACAGAGTTCTTCAACCTTAGTTTTCACCGTTTAGCAATGATTGTTCGTAATGCCCAAACAGAGGTAGGATCCCCGATTACAACATGATTTCGTACAAGAGTTTCACAAACTAAGAATCGGTGGTGCATACTGGTGATTTTTTTGTAGCATTCAATCGCTGATCACTCTTCGAGAAAAGCAGCTTGTGGTGAAGGGATGAAGTCTTCTTTTCTTTGCTTATTTCACTTAATATTTTAATTCTATATTTCTGGAAGCTGATTGAGTCAGCATTTTTCATTCTTTGTTCGATTTCTACGTATATTCCAGGAAATAAAAGGATTAAAAAACCAAAAATGTATTCTTTCCGAATGCAGTTATTTTGAGTGAGTTTAACATTCAGATTGTGGAAAGAAATCGATGTTAGCGACAACCGGTTGTTTCAGAGGTATCCGTCATCCCTACAGTCAATACCTAAAGCACGTAAGCGAGAAAATGTGCAGTGTGCTACAGTACACGTTACGTGCAGGGAAATGTTGAAACGTAACATATCAATTGAAAGTATCTAGCACATAATACAACAACACATGGATGCATGAAAAGGCATAAAATGAATGTACATGTGAAAAAGATCCCCATATATTTGTAAGTATAAATAGAGTTTAAAAAGCTGCCAAGAATCACTACAGATCTCCCACCAATAAATGTATAATTAAATAATTTTCTTTGCATTATAGACCACTGAAAATGTCAAGCCCGATTAGGCAAAATATATTTGATGCACGTAAGTAAAACAGTCCACTGCCAAAGAAGGAATTTCGCTTGTCTCTGTCACGCCTTAATTACTCTGTTTTCTCTTGAACTTCTTTAATATTTTCTCATTTTATTTTGTTTGAGTCCAGGATGTTTTTGTGGCTCAGTTCTTTTACTGTCCCCTCACACTGCGCTCTTCACAACTAGAGCTTGAGATACTCCGAATATACTTCTTGACAAATTTGTTCCTCATTTACATACTAACGTGGTAATTTGTTAATAAACTACTCTTTTTTTGAAAGCCTGTTTAGTCACTGAATTTTTCCTTCTAACATCTACTATATTTCTCTTGTCGTATATTACTCTACTTTCCTAGTAGCAAAATACGTTTATCTGCGTTATTATTGACTTTCCTATCTTAATGGTTGCCCGTTCGAACTATGTATAACCAATAAATTGTCATATTTTTTGTCCTTGATAGGAATTTGTGGTTGTCCAGTCAAAATTTTTAAAAAATATTTCATGTCCTTTTCGGAATCTACTAAGCCTACTACTTCATTTGAAAATCGAATACTATGTATTTGTTTATTTACGCAGCTGCAGAGAATATATTAATCGCAAGTGAACCCTGAAAGAGGTACCAATATGCGTTAATAGAAAAAATAAAGAAGTCCAGTAAAAATGGATCTGGAAGCCAACCGACTGAGGTTACCTGTCACCAGGGACTTCAGCATCAAGAATTTGCCTACTTATCAGTCCCCGCTCTTATCTGAGTGGTCAGTGCCTCTGACTGTCGTGAAGTGGGTCTATGTTCGAATCCCGGCCTGGTCGAAAATCTCCTGTCGGAGACTGAGTGTGGTGTCTTCCTCATCATCGTTTCAATATCATCGACAAGCAAGTCGCCCAATGTGGTGTCAACTGTAAAGACATAAAGACTTGCAACTCGGTGGCCGAACTTCCCCACGTGCGATCATTTCACTTTAATCCTACGTCGTATTAATGTACACGAAATACAAACTCTTCTATTAAGTCACCATATAAATTGGCAAAAGTGTTTTGAGGAGTGTGGCACATTCGTAATGGGACTCTGCACACGTTGCTGCTGATGTAAGAGGTGCCAATATAGTCTAAGGTGGATTACTCTGAACAGCGCGCGAACCTATGCCTCCAAGATCACTTGACTTCTGGATATTTATGTCATGGGTCATTAGAAAGCTGAAGAGTTCAACACTGCAGTTCATACGTTTGAAGTATTGGAGGAGGAAATTATGCATGATTGCCTAGATTCACTTGATGCGAGTGCAGTGTTTTATGGTCTTCAGTCCGAAGATTGGTTTGTTATAGCTCACCCCGCTTCTCTGTCGTGTGCAAGCATGCGCGAATAACTACTGCAATACACATCCATTTGATGCTGCTTACTATACTCCTCTCTTGGTTTCCCTCTGCAATTCACTCCACCCCCTCCCCCGGTCCCTCTATCCCCTTCCACAACTCTCACTCCTCCCCCTCATATACTTCCCTCAAATATTAAATTGACGATTCCTTGATGTCTCAGAATGTGTCCTATAAACCGATCCCCTAACATAAACCTTTTGTTTGTAGTCGGCCTAATAGACATTTGATATTAGTACTTCGTAAATTATAGTCGTGTTATAAAAATGACCATTTGTGCCAAAACAGTCTCGTTTATTTGGTGTGTGTTACAATTGCTGCAATATTAGAAAGGCCTATTTTGTTCTGACAGACAGTGGCAAAATAGACGTAATCACATCGGGAAACCATATCAGTCTTAGATACTATTTGTATTAACAGCTTTTACAGTATTTAGATTTTTCAAGTAGCGAAACGTTTGAGAAACTTTGATAAGGAAATAGATTCTTTCGCAGAAAGGAAAGCACGCCATGTAAAGTTGTAGCAAGATTAGAGAGAAAAAAATGCTAGGAGCTAAGGATTGAAGAAATGTGTACTGTCTTGTTTGTCTCTTGTCATTTCTGGTTTCATGTATCCTATATTTAATTTTATGTCACACAAAACAGCATGTTATTAGCTAATGGGCAATGATGAGTGGAATTTTTCTGAAGAGTTCTTGTTCTCCCGATTACAAATAATCCCATCCACTATTAATTGCAAGTTTTTCTTAAGAGGTCCAGGATGTCAAAGCGGCCGACTGGAAACAGGAGGGACACCACAGGACATTTTAATTTCCACTGTCCTGAATATAGTTTGATGGCATCCATTACAAAATAAACACGTTTCAGTTCCACAGAGCGAAGTACAGTGACTTTCGATAGAAGAATGCTGTGTAAAGAGGCGTGGCACTGCACTTTGACACACTGAAAGCCAAATAATGCGTATTAAGTTTCCTCGAACAAATGGCTCTCAGCACTACGGGACTTAACAGCTGAGGTTATCAGTCCCCTAGAACTACTTAAACCTAACTAACCTAAGGACATCACACACATCCATGCCCGAGGCAGGATTCGAACCTGCGACCGTAGCGGTCGCGCGGTGCCAGACTGTAGCGCCTAGAACCGCTCGGCCACTTCGGCCGGCTTCCTCGAACACCTTTGTTTTATGTATCAGACTCTTTAGAAAGATGTGCGCTATAAAAGGAACATATTTTTAAAAATTCGGCTTTTTTTTAAATTTTTTCGACCTATCTCTAACGCTATATATAAAGCTAACTATATAGTATTGCCCGGCTCGGAAATATAGTAGATCCGGGGTTGATGCGCAGAGCAGTCTGAGTTACAGTGGCGAAGTCGATTGTCTCCACGTGACCCGCGTTTACATTCAGTGATTTTGCTGTTTCCTCTTCGTTTACTGCTCTCAGATCAAATGAAAACAAAACGGATTTCTTTGGCCGCGAGCTATCAAGTAAATTAAAATACATTCACATAATTACGGAAGGCTAAAATTTGTTATTAGTTTCAGATTTTATTTTATTTCCACCTTTCTGATAGTCACGCATTAATCGCCTTGCAGAACAGTCAAGTCATTTTTGTCGATTTTCTGAAGAAATTGGGCTTTTATTAATCTTTTACACTGAAGCAGTTACTGTAATTGAAAGGAAGTGTTTAATTCCACTCTATTGGCTACTTTCAATTGTTCCCTGAATTTCAGGTGCACGTTTCCATCTTCTGGCGCGTACGGCATTACGCCATAATAAATAACCAAACATGAGATAATGCAGTACTGGTACTCCAGAAAAATTTACATCCCGAAAACCACACTGAAAAGCTTAATAACAGGTCGAGGGCTACTTATCAGGGAATCTGGACATACGAATCTACACCTTAAGTATGCACTTTAAGTGTGCACATTTTAGTATGGTTCACGAAATTCCGATGCTCATGGAGTATGTCTGATGTCTTTTTTCTTTTATGATATTTTGTAAGATCTTTTAATGTTTTACACATACGAACGCACGAGCTTTCTACGTCATCGTAACTATGCAAGCGTGGTGGCGCCTGATGTATGGCGCTCTCTGGGAACTACTGAAATGAACCTATTTCTAACAGGTCGCGTGATAATATTGGGAATGGTGGTTTGAAAAGCGTTACTTTCAGAGTAAATTACATTTTGCGCAAGTTGAACTATGAGCGAAAATGTACGATGAATTTCTTAAATCACAGAGCGTTTGACACTCATTTAAAAATCAACTCTTTGATGAAGAACCCTTTAGAAGAATTTCGAGCCCAGAAGACCAGCCATTTATGTCGTTATTAAAAATTTTACTGGCACGTTTGTGTGATATATGAGCACGCGCAAAAATGATCAACATTATATGTGAAAGATTAGCTTGTCTTGCAGCTTGTTAACCTTAGAGACTGGTATTATATGCGAAAGCCTTGCTGTTCTTGTAACAACACTATGTATATTAACTTAAACCATTAACTTTTCCTGTTTGTGTGTTCGAGCTATTTGGTGAGGTTGCTCTTGGCTGATTACATCACTTGTCCTATACTCTGAATATCCGCTGCAATCGGCTTGCGAGATCACTTGCTATGAACTATGACAGGCTTACAGAAGCCCATCGCAATCTCGATTTCGATGCTACCGAAAGAAACGTGTGGTGTTTGGTGGAATTCGAATTTATACTTTCGCAATACGAAAACATGCAGCGTACATTTTGCTGCACTGCAAAGATCTTTCTAAAACGTGTTTTTTCCCTGAGTTTCGTTATCTAAAGTGCCGGTAAATTCTACACCCGTGTATAAAACCATAACTACTCAAAGTATTGATAGGTTTTACAGTTCCGGGGGAAAAGATACTGTAACTTAACACGGAAAAGGTGTGTTTTCACCCAGAAAAAGTGTGTTTTTAACCGGGAAATCCGGGAAAAATCAGGGAATTTTTTTCTTGTCCTCGTATACACCCTGACGTAACACTTCTAGCAGGTGTGTGTGATGTGAGTGTATAGTTAACTGCAACATGCAAAGGGTTCGAAGTAGTAGAAGAGGTGTTTTTTTCAGAAAGCAAGTTGGTTTCATTCAGGAACCAGTACACCATGATATTCATCACTCTTTTGGCTACGAAACCGTATTTTCCAACATAATCTTCACTCAACGCGACGGCCTTACGTCACCTTACTGGGGAGGCCTGTATGCTCGCATGGTGTCACTCTAGTGGTCGACGTGCGTCATTTATCCACCCATCATTCACTTACTGCTTTCCATGGAGTGCATCCTTCATTGGGCCAAACAGATGGAAGGTACGAGATCCGGACTGTCCGGTGGATGAGGAAGACCAGTGCAATGAAGTTTTATTTTCGAGTACGCCGAGTTGTGTGAGGTTGTGCTTTGTCGTGGGAAAGAAGTTCGTTTGCATTCTTGTGGCAACTAACACGCTAAAGACGTTTCTTCAGTTTCCTGAGGGTAGCTTTATGCGGCCAGTCGACATGCTGGAGTTGTATAGGTTTGCGTGACCTTGTTGCGCAAATGACAGACGCCTCGCCCAACGACTCACCCTGCTTTTGTTCAGTGCCAGGTTTCCGTAGACATTCTGCAAGGACTATAAATATCAGCGATGCTCTGATTTTCCGATAACAGAAACTCAATGACAGCTCTCTTCTTGGAACGCATCTCCTCTACCGACCCCAGTTTGAATACTACGCATAGCGCCGCCACCTATCGGAAATTCATGAAACTATAGGGGCTGAAGCGTGAATATTTCACCGTGTCCTACAGCAAATTCCGTAATTTTTCAAAGGAAATTGGCCGAGGAAAATAATGTGTAGCATTGTTTATTCAAAGCCCCTCGTTAGTATATCTTGGTTGAAGACAATACACTGGAAACTTTACATGTGAAGTTTATTTGTACTTACTAGGCAATATTTCATACTGAAGTCAGTGGTGATTTGTAACCACAAATTTACAATACCTCGCGAACAGTTCTTTTGAGGACGCCAGGCCTATTGGAAAGTTTTTTCTCTGTTGTCATATGAGTAGGGACTTCACAAAGTAAGTTGCACGTAACTAAGCCTATTGCGCAACAAGACTGGCGTGCGTTCAGAAGAGAGTTTGTGTTACGGGCTCCTGCTATTTTAGGCATTCTCGGTGCGTCGCAGTGTGCGACTGAAATGGCGCGGGAACTGGAAACGTACCCTAAAGTTCATGTATCCGGAAAATCATCTAAATTGCGCACACGCTCGCCACGAAATTCTGGCAGTATAGGGACCAAAAGCAATGTTGCATCTCACCGTGGTGAAACGAAGCCAACAATTTGAGCCACGCCGCACAGACGTTGATGCTGATCAGGAAGTCCAGATCTTGCACGATATGATTTCTATCTTTTCGGCAAGGCTAAAAGAACATCTGGGGTGAAAGAGATTTTACAACGACGACGTCGTTCACACCGTGCTTATCGAATGGTTCCGTGGCCAGGGACTTTATTTCTGCCACCGACAAAGTGAACCATTGCTAGAATTTCCCACCGTTCTTTACAGGAACTTGGTCAGTATGTTGAAAAACAGGTTCATGTGCCTGTGTCACTTCGAAAGGTAGTGCGGCTCTCAGAATTGCTTGCTCAGTAATAATAACATGTAACTTATGTCCGCTTGTACTACCACCCGTGCCAGTACGGCTTTAGCGGCCGAGCTCAGTGGGCGTGCTGTGTGTTTCCGCCTGCAGCGTGGGCGCGCTCGCCTTTGTTACTTCCTTCAGTCGACAATAAGGTGACGCCGTAGCGTGTCAAGATATTGGCGAATCAACACCGAAAACTGACATTCAGATTCACTATTAGAAACGATTTTGCTAGACCAAAAGCATACGGTGTCGAGCGCTTTTTAAAGGAAGAGGCCAAGATCCAGGCTGCCGAAACCATCGCCATTCACTTTTCGATCGTTAGTAACACGGTCTATGTGAAACTTTCTAACGGCGCTACAGGCGGGAGGGTGCATCGCGACGTAAAACAAGGACTACGGATCTGCCACGCAGACAGAAATGTTGTTAGCGTCGAGGGTTATTCATGCCGGACTGGGATATCGGACTACGCGCATAGTCGAACTGCCCTTCGACATCCCTGCGCTCCTCCCGTATTCCTCGAGTTAAGACTTAAATTGGATACTAGCAGATTTCTCTTGGCCCGGAATGCCTTTTCGCCAGTGCTAGTCTACTTTTTATGTCCTCCTTGCTCCGTCTGTCGTCGATTATTTTGCTGCCGGGGTAGCAGAATTCCTTAACTTCATGTACAGCGCGATTTGGTGAAGACTGCCAGTCTCGCTAGCGGGATGAAAGCAAAGCTCACCATCTGCAGCATCGTCGACAGGACTGACTGCGGACCTTTGGTATAGAGCCGAGTGGAGGGTCTGAATCAGAGGCTGAGACGGTTCTGCGACCGTGTGGGCTGCAGATTCCTCCACTTGCGCCATAGGGTGGTGGGGTTTCGGGTTCCGCTGGATAGGTCAGGAGTCCACTACACGCAACAAGCGGCTACAGGGGTTGTGTGGTGTGGGCTGGCCGGTTTTTTAGGTTAGATGGCCTTGGTCAAGTACAGAAAGGGCAACAGCCACAACGGGTGCAGGGCAAAGTCAGGACATGCGGGGACCAAGCAGCAATCGGTATTGTAATTGTAAACTGTCGAAGCTGCGTTGGTAAAGTACCGGAACTTCAAGCGCTGATAGAAAGCACAGAAGCCGAAATCGTTATAGGTACAGAAAGCTGGTTGAAGCCAGAGATAAATTCTGCCGAAATATTTACAAAGGTACAGACGGTGTTTAGAAAGGATAGATTGCATGCAACCGGTGGTGGAGTGTTCGTCGCTGTTAGTAGTAGTTTATCCTGTAGTGAAATAGAAGTGGATAGTTCCTGTGAATTATTATGGGTGGAGGTTACACTCAACAACCGAGGTAGGTTAATAATTGGCTCCTTTTACCGACCTCCCGACTCAGCAGCATTAATGGCAGAACAACTGAGAGAAAATTTGGAATACATTTCACATAAATTTTCTCAGCATGTTACAGTCTTAGGTGGAGATTTCAATTTACCACATATAGACTGGGACACTCAGATGTTTAGGACGGGTGGTAGGGACAGAGCATCGAGTGACATTATACTGAGTGCACTATCCGAAAATTACCTCTAGCAATTAAACAGAGAACCGACTCGTGGAGATAACATCTTGGACCTACTGATAACAAACAGACCCGAATTTTTCGACTCTGTATGTACAGAACAGGGAATCAGTGATCTTAAGGCCGTTGCAGCATCCATGAATATGGAAGTTAGTAAGAATATAAAAAAAGGGAGGAAGGTTTATCTGTTTAGCAAGAGTAATAGAAGGCAGATTTCAGACTACCTAACAGATCAGAACGAAAATTTCTGTTCCGACACTGACAATGTGGAGTGTTTATGGAAAAAGTTCAAGGCAATCGTAAAATGCGTTTTAGACAGGTACGTGCCGAGTAAAACTGTGAGGGACGGGAAAAACCCACCGTGGTACAACAACAAAGTTAGGAAACTACTACGAAAGCAAAGAGAGCTTCACTCTAAGTTTAAACGCAGCCAAAACCTCTCAGACAAACAGAAGCTAAACGATGTCAAAGTTAGCGTAAGGAGGGCTATGCGTGAAGCGTTCAGTGAATTCGAAAGTGAAATTCTGTGTACCGACTTGACAGAAAATCCTAGGAAGTTCTAGTCTTACGTTAAATCAGTAAGTGGCTCGAAACAGCATATCCAGATACTCCGGGATGATGATGACATTGAAACAGAGGATGACACTCGTAAAGCTGAAATACTAAACACCTTTTTCCAAAGCTGTTTCACAGAGGAAGACCGCACTGCAGTTCCTTCTCTAAATCCTTGCACAAAGGAAAAAATGGCTGACGTCGAAATAAGTGTCCAAGGAATAGAAAAGCAACTGGAATCACTCAACAGAGGAAAGTCCACTGGACCTGACGGGATACCAATTCGAGTCTACACAGAGTACGCGAAAGAACTTGCCCCCATTCTAACAGCCGTGTACCGCAAGTCTCTAGAGGAACGGAAGGTTCCGAATGATTGGAAAAGAGCACAGGTAGTCCCAGTCTTCAAGAAGGGTCGTCGAGCAGATGCGCAAAACTATAGACCTATATCTCTGACGTCGATCTGTTGTAGAATTTTAGAACATCTTTTTTGCTCGAGTATCATGTCGTTTTTGGAAACCCAGAATCTACTATGTAGGAATCAACATGGATTACGGAAACGGCGATCGTGTGAGACCCAACTCGCTTTATTTGTTCATGAGACCCAGAAAATATTAGATACAGGCTCCCAGGTAGATGCTATTTTTCTTGACTTCCGGAAGGTGTTCGATACAGTTCCGCACTGTCGCCTGATAAAGTAAGAGCCTACGGAATATCAGACCAGCTGTGTGGCTGGATTGAAGAGTTTTTAGCAAACAGAACACAGCATGTTGTTATCAATGGAGAGACGTCTACAGTCGTTAAAGTAACCTCTGGCGTGCCGCAGGGGAATGTTATGGGACCATTGCTTTTCACAATATATATAAATGACCTAGTAGATAGTGTCGGAAGTCCCATGCGGCTTTTCGCGGATGATGCTGTAGTATACAGAGAAGTTGCAGCATTAGAAAATTGTAGCGAAATGCAGGAAGATCTGCAGCGGATAGGCACTTGGTGCAGGGAGTGACAACTGACCCTTAACATAGACAAATGTAATGTATTGCGAATACATAAAAAGAAGGATCCTTTATTATATGATTATATGATAGCGGAACAAACACTGGTAGCAGTTACTTCTGTAAAATATCTGGGAGTATGCGTGCGGAACGATCTGAAGTGGAATGATCATATAAAATTAATTGTTGGTAAGGCGGGTTCCAGGTTGAGATTCATTGGGAGAGTGCTTAGAAAATGTAGTCCATCAACAAAGAAGGTGGCTTACAAAACACTCGTTCGACCTATACTTGAGTATTGCTCATCAGTGTGGGATCCGTACCAGATCGGTTTGATGGAGGAGATAGAGAAGATCCAAAGAAGAGCGGCGCGTTTCGTCACAGGGTTATTTGGTAGCCGTGATAGCGTTACGGAGATGTTTAACGAACTCAAGTGGCAGACTCTGCAAGAGAGGCGCTCTGCATCGCGGTGTAGCTTGCTCGCCAGGTTTCGAGAGGGTGCGTTTCTGGATGAGGTATCGAATATATTGCTTCCCCCTACTTATACCTCCCGCGGAGATCACGAATGTAAAATTAGAGAGATTAGAACGCGCACGGAGGCTTTCAGACAGTCGTTCTTCCCGTGAACCATACGCGACTGGAACAGGAAAGGGAGGTAATGACAGTGGCACGTAAAGTGCCCTCCGCCACACACCGTTGGGTGGCTTGCGGAGTACAAATGTAGATGTAGATGTAGATCCTCAAATCCGATGTTTTGTTCCTCACTGTTCTCAGTTCTCCTACTTCTCGTTACTCGATTTACTCTCAATCCACGTTATCTTCGCATAAGACTGTTCATTCCATTCAGCAGATCCTGTAATTCTTCTTCACTTTTGCTGAAGATAGCTGTTTCGTTATCTAATCTTATGATTGACGTTCTTTCACCCTGAATATTAATTCTTGTATTTCCGTCATTGCTTCTGCGATGTGTAGATTGAACTGTAGGGGCGACAAACTACACTCCTGGAAATTGAAATAAGAACACCGTGAATTCATTGTCCCAGGAAGGGGAAACTTTATTGACACATTCCTGGGGTCAGATACATCACATGATCACACTGACAGAACCACAGGCACATAGACACAGGCAACAGAGCATGCACAATGTCGGCACTAGTACAGTGTATATCCACCTTTCGCAGCAATGCAGGCTGCTATTCTCCCATGGAGACGATCGTAGAGATGCTGGATGTAGTCCTGTGGAACGGCTTGCCATGCCATTTCCACCTGGCGCCTCAGTTGGACCAGCGTTCGTGCTGGACGTGCAGACCGCATGAGACGACGCTTCATCCAGTCCCAAACATGCTCAATGGGGGACAGATCCGGAGATCTTGCTGGCCAGGGTAGTTGACTTACACCTTCTAGAGCACGTTGGGTGGCACGGGATACATGCGGACGTGCATTGTCCTGTTGGAACAGCAAGTTCCCTTGCCGGTATAGGAATGGTAGAACGATGGGTTCGATGACGGTTTGGATGTACCGTGCACTATTCAGTGTCGTCTCGACGATCACCAGTGGTGTATGGCCAGTGTAGGAGATCGCTCCCCACACCATGATGCCGGGTGTTGGCCCTGTGTGCCTCGGTCGTATGCAGTCCTGATTGTGGCGCTCACCTGCACGGCGCCAAACACGCATACGACCATCATTGGCACCAAGGTAGAAGCGACTCTCATCGCTGAAGACGACACGTCTCCATTCGTCCCTCCATTCACGCCTGTCGCGACACCACTGGAGGCGGGCTGCACGATGTTGGGGCGTGAGCGGAAGACGGCCTAACGGTGTGCGGGACCGTAGCCCAGCTTCATGGAGACGGTTGCGAATGGTCCTCGCCGATACCCCAGGAGCAACAGTGTCCCTAATTTGCTGGGAAGTGGCGGTGCGGTCCCCTACGGCACTGCGTAGGATCCTACGGTCTTGGCGTGCATCCGTGCGTCGCTGCGGTCCGGTCCCAGGTCGACGGGCACGTGCACCTTCCGCCGACCACTGGCGACAACATCGATGTACTGTGGAGACCTCACGCCTCACGTGTTGAGCAATTCGGCGGTACGTCCACCCGGCCTCCCGCATGCCCACTATACGCCCTCGCTCAAAGTCCGTCAACTGCACATACGGTTCACGTCCACGCTGTCGCGGCATGCTACCAGTGTTAAAAACTGCGATGGAGCTCCGTATGCCACGGCAAACTGGCTGACACTGACGGCGGCGGTGCACAAATGCTGCGCAGCTAGCGCCATTCGACGGCCAACACCGCGGTTCCTGGTGTGTCCGCTGTGCCGTGCGTGTGATCATTGCTTGTACACCCCTCTCGCAGTGTCCGGAGCAAGTATGGTGGGTCTGACACACCGGTGTCAATGTGTTCTTTTTTCCATTTCCAGGAGTGTATATCCCTGTCTTGCACCTTTTTTAATTCGAGCACTTGGTTCTTGATCGTCCACTCTTATTACTCCCTCTTGCTTCCTGTAAATATTGTATATTACCCGTCTCTCCCTTTAGCTTATCCATAGTTGTCTCAGCATTTCGAACATCTTGCACCATTTGACAATGTCGAACACTTTTTCCGGGTCGACAAATCCTATAAACTTGTCTTGATTATTCATTCATTTGCTTTCATTATCAACTGTGTCAGAACTGCCTGCCTTTACCTTTCCGAAGCCAAACTGATTCTTTTCTAACGGATCTTCAATTTTCGTATCTTAGGTGCATGGTGCTCATCTCGTTGTTGCTGTAATCGGAGGTAGACGTTCAGCCGCTGAGTCTGTAATTCTTCCATATTTCGCTAGTAACCTTGATACAGAAATTGTTACTAACGTGGTCATGCGAAGTGCTCAGATTTCGCCCTATTCAAGACCAATTTTATCGGAAAGTCGAAGTCGAGTTTGTTCCATCCAAACTCAATCATTCGGAGTACAGCACAGTACACGGTCATCCATTTCGAGTTTGCGTAGCCGGTACGCCAGACGCAGCGGTAACTTATACACGATATTTCCACTCACCACAGCCAATGTCGACTTGCACTGCTAGGCAATGAGGCGGGTCGCTTCTGAAGACCATTGACTGCCCGAACGGAAGAAAAGACCGAAATAATATCTCAAAATAAGTTGAATCCTGTAGGGCAACTTCTGTGGAACGGTCGTTTCTAGGCAATTCATTAAGCCGAAGCCTACAATTCGGTTTCCCTACAGGTGAGCTTATGTTATCGTACAGGATGGTTTCACTTAAGCTTTCGCTATTTGAGAAGGTCCCCAAGAGAAAAGAGTGCGCAAAGGACAATGAAAAAACATTTTCGTTTCCACTTGAGAGGGTAAAATTTGTTAATTTGCGTACCACGTTTACGTTCCGGGCGCTGCATAATTTGACGACCGTTTGCATCTACGACAGCCTGGGACCGCACTAGAGACTGCTATACTGCTGCCAGGCAGCATCTTAGGTGGGAGGCTAGCTACCTCACTCTCTACACCCATCCTCAACCTCAAACGTGTCTTAGTGTCCCATTGATAAACACTATCCTTCAGACAACCCCACAGCCGAAATCACAAGGGGTTCAATTCTGGCGATATGGGTGGCTGCAGAGTTTGGAACGGTCAGCCAATGATTCGGTTTTCTTCAAATGAGTTAAGTAATAATTGAGTGACCTTACGAACAGTGCGTCGATACTGGCGAAGATTAGCTATACTGTTGCTGTTGTTTTGATAAAACACCTTTACGAGTACGGCCATGTTAACCCTGTTCAGACCTATGCTAACTGACTGCACACTAACACTTGTGTTTGAAGCCTATGTCGACCTATCACTATCGGAGCCTAAAGGCAAATCATGACACTAACAGCACTAAAAACGCAAATCCTGCAGCGCTCAGACTGAACGTCATTCGTATAAAGTTGGGTACCCATATGGTAAACATTTTTCCGTCCACACTGACTCCATTAGAAAAAGTTTAATTATAACCACCTGTACCTCAGTTCCCTATGGAGTCTTCCTTATACATATATTTTATTACATCTGATTTATACACCGTCAAAATAATTATTTTTAAGTAGCTCCGACCAAAGTGTTCACATAGTTTGATTTGTTTATTTGATTTGTTTACGAGGCATATTTGCAAATCTTCCCAAATGCTCGCCTGATATTTGGCTGAAGATAAGTGGGTTATAGACGGGTCCAGAAAGATGTAGGCACTGTTTGATAGTTAATACCTTTGGAAGAAAATGACATAACGTTGCAATTTTGCGTGGTAGGTAGTGTACGACAAATTCTGAAGGCTGAAAAGTGGGAAGTGCACATTTCAAGATCGCTGCACGCTATAAACGAGGAAGATCCGGACTGAAGGATGGAGTACTGCGAGTGGTTTCAAGACATGCTTCGCGAGGATGAACGGTTTGCAAAGATGGTTATCTGGTCTGACGATGCACAATTCAAACTGAGCAGTACTTACAGTGCTTACAACTGCTTATAATTGGCTCACCAGAATCCTCACATTTACGTGGAAAACATGTTAATCTACTGGCTGTTAATGTGTGGTGTGATCTGTCATCGCACAGTTTGATTCATCCATTCTTCTTTGAAGGTACCGCAACTGGTGGGGAGTATCTTCATATGCTGCAAACATCGATTTTTACCTGTTTTCCGAGTGGTGTTTGGAAATGCGAGATTTTATCTACAACAAAATGGCGCTCCGCCTCACTACCACAAAGATGGCCTATGTTGTTATTGTTGTTGTTGTGGTCTTCAGTTCTGAGACTGGTTTGATGCAGCTCTCCATGGCTACCCCATGCTGTGCAAGCTTCTTCATCTCCCAGTACCTACTGCAGCCCACATCCTTCTGAATCATCTCTTGGTCTCCCTCTACGATTTTTACCCTCCACACTGCCCTCCAGTACTAAATTGGTGTTCCCTTGATGCCTCAGAACATGTCCTATCAACCGATCCCTTCTTCTAGTCAAGTTGTGCCACAAACTCCTCTTCTCCCCAATTCTACTCAATATCTCCTCATTAGTTATGTGATCTACCCATCTAAACTTCAGCATTCGTCTGTAGCACCACATTTCAAAAGCTTCTATTATCTTCTTGTCTAAGCTATTTATCGTCCATGTTTCACTTCCATACATGGCTACACTCATACAAATACTTTCAGGAACGACTTCCTCACACTTAAATCAATACTCGATGTTAATAAATTTCTCTTCTTCGGAAACGCTTTCCTTGCCATTGCCAGTCTACATTTTATATCCTCAAACGCTTTCCTTGCCATTGCCAGTCTACATTTTATATCCTCTCTATTTCGACCATCATCAGTTATTTTGCTCCCCAATTAGCAAAACTACTTTAAGTTTCTCATTTCCTAATCTAATTCCCTCAGCATCACCCTACTTGGATGAAATTCTACCTGGACGACGGGTAGCTCGCAGAGGAGCTGTTGAGTACCCACCACGGTCTCCAGACCTTACACCTCTTGACTTCTACTTATGGGGGAACTTGAAAAATAAAATTTATCAACAGAAACCAGCTACACTGATCGAGCTACGAGAAACCATCGCGGCGACCTGTGCAGCTATCATTCTGTTAACACTGAAGCCGTATTTCGGTCTACAATTCACCGTGATTGATGTTGTTCGGATGCTAATGTGAGTTACTTCCAACACATGAGGTAGCCTTCCCCCCACCCAGTGCAAGAACTGTAACAGTATGTCAATTTGTTCCATTAATATTGGCTATCAAAATTGTCTACATTTCTCGGGACCCCTCTGTTTAATGTATTCGCTCACTATTCTGGGTAAAAAATGAAAACTATGAAAGATGATTTTACAACAATAGAAAAGAAGCTTGCGGCTGTAATGTATCATCTAGTCATCGATTGAAAGACTATTTTACTCTCTTCGTATATCTCTCACCACAAAGAAAGATTGTAAGAGCAAGAAAGGTATATAGATATTCCTCAACGTGTGTCGTAAACAGAATGGAAAAGACTATGATAATGTTTGTTTGAAGTGCTCTCTTCAACATGGGTTACTGTGTCTTCACGGGATAGATATAAATGCAGACGAAAGAGCCAATAACAAAGGGAAACTTCACTCTTCATAAAACGAAACTCGTATAGATCTAGGTTTCTGCCGTATAACATTCGCTGTAAAAGAAGCGAACGACCCATGTGTTATTTATGTTGCGACAGTAACGCCGTCCGTCCCACACAACCCCTTTCTCCGACCCCAGCTTCCCATGTTAACAAGTTCCAAGGATCATTCGCTGAGATGCTCACATTCACAGTGGAAACGGAGACGTTTTAATGAAGTCCATCCGTCCACACATGTTTGGCCTATAACTCGTCTTGCAAAGTTCATTGTTTGAAGCCCAAAATATATTTTTTTTAAAAATATTGTTTCCTTTTCGTGGATGTACTTCTAAATTGAAGTCCTACTGTAGGTAATTTTCACTGAAATAGTGTAAAGTACTTTTCCTGTTTTGAAATTTGTTAACCGCATTTGTTTTCTGTATGAGCTCTTCTTCTAGTGGATGTGGCTGCTTCTCGTAAAATATTCATGGAAATTTTCAGACCGCTTTCACTAAGTTCTTGGAGGAGATATTATCATGAAAGCGTTGTTAAAGCACAATTATTGCAGAAAAGCCGGAATTTCTGAAAACTCGTTACCCAGAATAATTGCGCCAGGCTTAACAAAAGCCGCTGATGTAATTATTTCTGCACGAACGGATTAGACTTATGAAGTGCAAACTGCAAACCTGAGAGAAACAGTGTTGTACTATTTAATAAATGCATAAGATTCGAATAAAGTTTATAAGACATTCCTGGAAAATGATCCATTCAAATAAGCCGCTTTTAGTCGCTATGTGTATCGATAAAAACAATTATCCATTAATTCCTGTTCGAGATATTTGTTACGCTTTGAGATGTCACTCCGTCTTCATATTGTTGATTACTTTCATTCATTAAAACAGGCTACAGAAGATAGTCGTTAAATTTCATTCTTCTATATTTTATTGAAGTTTTTTTTTAAATTTTTGTGGAATTCCACACCAAATTTTGGCTACTACTGAAATGTTATTTGTAGTTCACAACATGTAGCATCTCTCCGCATATTGGTGCTTATCTGCCAGTCTCAATCGAAAGTCCTTCCGAAATAAGTGTAGCTCTGTTTTGCCTCCATTTCATTAAGCAGTGTTACATAACACCTCCACTCTGAATATTTTCCTTTCATCTTTGTACTATGCAGTAAAGGAAGCGTGTGTCATCCCTCTGACATCTTCTTATCTTTATTCTCTGTGAAAGTGATCCCCCAGTCGTGACGATGGTTTTCTTTGACCGGAGTCGCTACTGTTCGCTCGAGTAGCTCCTCAGTTGGCATCACGAGGCTGAGTGCACCCCGAAAAATTGCAATAGCACATGGATGGTCACCCATCCAAGTACCGGCCACGCCCGACAGCGCTTAACTTCGGTGATCTGACGGGAACTGGTGTATCCACTGCGGTAAGGCCGTTGCCATGGTTTACGTAACTATGCCAAAATTTCTTCAACAATTTTCGCAACTGCTTGTGTCTAAAAAACTGTTTCACGCTACTTAAGAAGAAAGACGAAACACTGGTGCGCTAAATTTAAGGACGAAAGTAGCTTTCGTGTCATGCGTCACTGTAAAAAATTCAATAAAGTTACGGCGATTCGTAATGATTCCGTGCACATTAAATAAGCAGGATATTATTCTTAACAGGGTGTGTGATCACCACGGACGGCAGTACTTTCTCTATGCATGTGAACATGCTGCAATAGGTCTTCTCAACACATCCCTTACGTTTTCGCTAGGATTTAAGTCATGGGAGCCAAGACGTCATTTACATGCGCTGTAGGATGAGATCGGTCATTGTAATTCCTAAAAAGAAGTCAGGACCGAATGCATCCCCAAAAAGACGCACATGGGGAAGGAGCAAAAATGTTAACCTAGGAGTCTAGCATGTTCAATGATTTGGAGGTGAGTACGCCCATCCAGCATTATGCCTCCCAACACCATAATATCTGGACATAAACGATCGTGTTCGACAATGCTGCACGTACCCGAATATGGCGAGAGGTGGGAACACGTAATACACCCAGGAACATTGTCGAAGGTGATCGTTTTTGTGGTGCAGATGTTATGGGGTGGGCCGACATAATGTTGCAAAGGCATACTCACCTCCAAATCATTGAACACGTTACACTCACCGGTCAACATTACTGCGGCACGGTACTCCTTCCGTGTGCGTCTTTTTAGAGGTGCCTGCGCCACTGACCTCATTTTTACGAATGTCAATGCGCGACTACATCGAACAGTGCTAGAATAGGAGCAGCTCTTGGGGCGAGAGGACATTCAGCGAATGGACTGGTGTGCCCGTCCTCCCAACTTAAATACCGTCGAGCACTTGTGAGATGCGGTACTGAGACGTTGCAGTACGTCCACATGCACCACGGGCTTTCCAGTTGTTGTCAACATCGCTGGCGGAATGGAACGCCGTACCACAGTAAGTCCTTTATCGTCCTTGTTGGGATCATGGGAGCCGTCCGCGGTGATCACACATCCTATTAAGAACTATGTCCAGCCTTTTTTAATGTACAGGGGACCATTATGAATAGCGGTAACTTTAGTGTAATTACGGCAGTGACACATCATACGAAAGTTAGTTTCGTCCTTAAGTTTTTCGTAACAGTGTTATAGATACAAGCTCAACTAGAAAATGATCGTTAGTGCAGAGATGCTTGCGGCTCACATGAAAATAGCTCGCGAAGATTGGATGAATTTTACCTTTGGCACGCTGTTCTTCGAGTGCAGCGCTGTAACGTAGCATATCGTCTACACGTAACACAAGGCGACCGCTCGCGTGACATCTACGACGGGAACTGGTGGCGTGCGTCTGCACGGCGAAAATTATGCAACACGCAACACGCAAAGCGTGACCAGACTCTACGACTGCGGTGACTTTATCAGGTGACTCAGTTCCACGGTCGCCGGACTCGCAGCAATCTTGATATGTGGGAAGCGTTTTCCACCTTCGATGCGTAATCTATCAGCTCATAGGGTGCTGTCTCCTCAGTCGATGTTTTGGAGAATATTACGGCAATATTACACCATTACGTTGTCTTTGTTTTCCAACTTCCTCAATGTTCAGTTACCACCCACTTATTTCGCTCTAATCAACCATTCCGAACGCGTTTAGCTCAAACAAACAACTGGAAAGCGATCGTCAACTGTCAATTTGTTCTGATATTTCCGCGCCATACGTCTTTTTTCAGTTTTCTTTTGTTTTAGTTATTTAGATTTAAATTATTTGTAGATTAATTTAATTAACGTGTGTTGTGTTGCCAGTAGACTGTTATTTACTACTGTTAAGGTAACAAGCTGAAACAGTAAATATTTTCCATACGAACAGTTGACGATTCTCATCAATTACATTAGAAAGGTGTATATTGCTCAGTTAAAACTGTTATTATTATTATTATTATCAAAATAATAATTGTTAATTATATTTTATTATCTCGGTATTTTTAATAAATTTATGTGCTTGGTGCGAAGTGACTTATGTGACATTATGTTCCTACACTAATTCTCTCTTGGTAGCCGAGTTTATAATAAAATCAAGCTCAATGAATATCCCACCAGTTCTTCATACAGTTGCTACTTCTTACAACTACAGCAAGAAATACGGCCAGGCACAGTGACATTTTCCGGTTGTTTCCTTGATAAACTACAGCCAACTGGTGACGTCTTGGTCACCAGTGAATAGTTAGTCCAGACAGTATTTAATACAATATTGCAGAGTTTGTTTGCTGGAAAACATACTATCATATTCAGCAGTGTCTTCGTCAAGAGTGACGCAAATATGACGATCTTATTTGTTGTTGCATCGTTCATCTCATCTTCTTTTTTATTCTCTGGAAAGAAGCATTGATAGCCAAAATGGAAATCAGCTAAAAACTTCAGTTTACGAAAAATGTGTAGATATACAATGAAGTACATCGCTTCTACCAAAAGAACAACCATGACGTGAACCGCAGTTTATAAGTAGCGCCATTCACACTTTTAATCTTTCCCTTTCTTCCTTTATAAGATTTTTCTAGTTTTTTTTTCTTTCTGAATTTCTCCTATTGACTGTCTTCCTGTTAGATATATCCCTGTATATATCGAATATTCATACCTGTGTTAGATAGGTTTTCCTGAAGGTATTTTTCTACACCCTTGTATGCAAGTGCAACATGGGCGGTAAACAGTTCAGACAAGATGAGAATAAAAGGTTTTGAGATGTTGTTCTACAGAATAATGATGAAGATTAGATACGTCGATCAGACAACTAATGAAGAAGTACTGTATCTACCTGGGGATAAAAGCAATTTATAGCATGAGTGAAAGAAGGTATCTGTTGATAAGTTGCATCCTATAGTATCGTCAATTTGGTAATGAAAGGACGTCTGGGAGGGGAGGGGAAGTCAATTTGAGGGACCCAGTTCTTGACAGCAGAAAGCAGATTCAAGTAAATGTATTGTAGAAGCGACGCTTATATAAGTGGCTTGCACAGGATAGACTATATGCATCAAATCAGTCTTCTGACTGAGTACCACACCAACAGCATGAACTTTTTATAAGTTCACATGGCACTATAGAGTTTGTTGTATCAGTAGAAGGCAACATCGATTGGACACCAAAGAATTCCAAATATTAGCATGTATAAACACTTGAATGTATAGCAGCTTTGACTAATCCAGACTTGAGAAATATGATAATTTTGTTATTTACCGTATTTCCCGATGTTATTAAATATGAATACTGAGTAAGCATTGAAGGAAGACAAGGATAAATTTAGAGAGGAAATTAAAGTTCATAGAGAGGCAATGAAAACTTAAGGTTTGCATATAACATTGTAATTCTGTCAGAGACTGAAAATAACTTAGAAGATTAACTGAAAGAAATGGATAACGCCTTGAAAAGAGCTCATAAGACGACGAGCGACAGTAAAACAGAGAAACTTCAACATGATCGAATTAAATCAGAAGGTGCTGGTGGAATTACATTTGGAAATGAGACACTAGAGGTAGTTAATTAAGGCGGCAAAGTAATAGACGATAGCCAAAATAGACAGCATAAATGCACATAGCCAGTAGAGAGAAAAGCACCTATGAAATGAGACATTTCTAAACGTCGAATATACATCCAAGTTTTAAGTCTTTTCTGGTGATATTTGCATGACATGTAGGATGTTCCGAACTGAGCTGGGACAAAAAGTAATTTACCGCACGACTAAAGGAAGGGCACATCGGCTGATGGATCACATCATGTTTGGTAATGGAGGGAACAGTTGGGTGTAAAAATAGTGGAGCTTCCTCTCAAGGTACAATAAGCAGTTTCAAATCGATACATGTTGTATTAGTTATGCAGAGATTTAGAGGCTTACACAAGTTAGTCGACCGCGGAGAGTTGCATGATACTGGTCGTCAGAATGAATACCACAACAAAACAACAAAAGCATAGTTACTGTTTTTTTATAAGATATGATAGTGATTTGGATACATTTTGAGCAACATAGTGAGAATATTAGATTCTGTGGTAGGGGGCAAATTTAAATCAGTTCCAAAAGCACCCATTACGATGCAATGAAAAATTTAATTGTTACAGTAAGGGAGAGAATTGTACTTTCGTACACCTTCCTGATTTTCAGGTCTCTCCAGCCCTATGAGAAAGTTTAATACATTTTGTTATTACGTTTTTAAATGATCCTATTCCCCTTACATTACCAAAATTATTCTGGAAAATTATGATCGTCCTAATTGTGACAACATGTTAGAATGTACAACATTGTAGTACACAAAGAAACAAACATCTGTCTGAAATTTAAAAGTACTGCAGTCTAAAAAATATTGTCAATACTGTATTTATGGTCTACCTGTTACTACTCTACTACACGGTCATATTAGTTCCAGCGAACTAAGAGATTCTGGAGTGCCTGGCCTGATAAATGGTGTCTGAATACGAGATATTTTTGGAGTGCTCAGATGATGATGGCTGTGAATCCAACATCATTACTCAGAACATACAAGATATAACTCAGGATTTTTTTTTTTTTTTTTTTTTTTTGACAGGGGATGAACGCACACATGGATGTGTATCTAAAACAACTGTCATTCAATATCTACATGCCCCAAGTACTTGTAACCATTATGGTGATACTTTGGATGCTATTTCTTTAGCACACATGGTTGGTTTGGCACAGGAAAAGAAGAAACTAGAAGTAGTAAAATAGAAGTAGGACATGATAATGAAATGACACTCATGCAGAATAGTTAGTTAAAATATTGTCATTTAATATGTTTTTTTTTTTATCTGCGTTTCCAGGCTGGGTCCATGAGAATCCGCCTCAACATCTGTCCATAAATTTTAAATATGTAATGAAGTTATTATTTTTTGCTGTTGGGACTATTTGAAAGGGAGAACAACTATGCAAACACTGTTAGTTAGGTAGTTAGCTACTTAAATGTACCTTGGATCATTTGAATGGTTCTTTTAGCGAAATTATGTGTAACGAGTCTGTTTACCGGTTGTGTATATATGATTAGTGTTAACATTAATGAAAGCATTACTATTATAATCCTATTCGTGCAAGTACGATTAAAAAATCTCTTACAGGCCACCAGTTTCCACATGCAAATTTGTCAATGGAATAGAAGGAGTTGTCCAGGAGAAATGATTGTTGGTTTAAAACTTCCTATAGGCAAACATCTTGTGCTATTGACAAAAGAACAATTTTTTTTCCTTCAAATTTAAGTTCTTTCTGACCCACTGACTGCTGTAATAATAGGAAATAAATATCATTTTTTCGTCTGATGTAAGTAATACAGAATTATTTGTCTCAAATTGTGCTCGATTATTTATGAGAAATTTCGTTAGAGAGTACACGTATTGTGATAGAGGTGTTAAAATACCTTGAGGAAATATCTACATGACATTCACATATTATTCTTACTGCCCGTTCCTGTACCATCACTATTTTCTTTCTGTCTGATGATTTTCAGAGGAAATTATTCCATAAGATATTATTGAGCAGAAATATACAAAATATATCAGAAGGCTGATTAGTTTGCTTCCAAGATTAGCAATTATACAAAGAGCAAAAGTAGCTGAACTTAATTGATTGAGAAGCTCATTTTGATTTTTGTTAGATTTTTTTCCTAATTATGTACTCCCAATAATTTGGAGCATTCAACCCCATTTACTAACTATTGTTCCCATGCCACATCAGTTGTTGGTTTGAGTATTTGTTGTACACAACTGAATATAATATATAATCTAAAAATTTAGAGAGTATTTTTTCAGAGAACAATTTAATATTTCTTGAAGAACATCGCCACAACTCGTGGCGATAAGATATTCGACCTTCTGGTGACAAACAGACCCGAACCATTTGAAACAGTTAACGCAGAACAGGGAATCAGCGATCATAAAGCGGTTACTGCATCGATGATTTCAGCCGTAAATAGAAATATTAAAAAAGGTAGGAAGATTTTTCTGTTTAGCGAAAGTGACAAAAAGCAGATTACAAAGTACCTGACGGATCAACACAAAAGTTTTGTCTCAAGTACTGATAGTGTTGAGGATCAGTGGACAAAGTTCAAAACCATCGTACAATATGCGTTAGATGAGTATGTGCCAAACAAGATCGTAAGAGATGGAAAGGAGCCACCGTGGTACAACAACCGATTTAGAAAACTGCTGCGGAAGCAAAGGGAACTTCACAGCAAACATAAACATAGCCAAAGCCTTGCAGACACACAAAAATTACGCGAAGCGAAATGTAGTGTGAGGAGGGCTATGCGAGAGGCTTTCAATGAATTCGAAAGTAAAGTTCTATGTACTGACTTGGCAGAAAATCCTAAGAAATTTTGGTCTTATGTCAAAGCAGTAGGTGGATAAAAACAAAATGTCCAGTCACTCTGTGACCAAAATGGTACTGAAACAGAGGATGACAGACTAAAGGCCGAAATACTAAACGTCTTTTTCCAAAGCCGTTTCACAGAGGAAGACTGCACTGTAGTTCCTTCTCTAGATTGTCGCACAGATGACAAAATATTACATATCGAAATAGGTGACAGAGGGATAGAGAAACAATTAAAATCGCTCAAAAGAGGAAAGGCCGTTGGACCTGATGGGATACCAGTTCGATTTTACATAGAGTACGCGAAGGAACTTGCCCCCCTTCTTGCAGCGGTGTACCGTAGGTCTCTAGAAGAGCGTAGCGTTCCAAAGGATTGGAAAAGGGCGCAGGTCATCCCCGTTTTCAAGAAGGGACGTCGAACAGATGTGCAGAACTATAGACCTATATCTCTAACGTCGATCACTTGTAGAATTTTGGAACACATATTATGTTCGAGTATAATGACTATTCTGGGGACTAGAAATCTACTCTGTAGGAATCAGCGTGGGTTTCGAAAAAGACGGTCGTGTGAAACCCAGCTCGCGCTATTCGTCCACGAGACTCAGAGGGCCATAGATACGGGTTCACAGGTAGATGCCGTGTTTCTTGACTTCCGCAAGGCGTTCGATCCAGTTCCCCACAGTCGTTTAATAAACGAAGTACGAGCATATGGGCTATCAGACCAATTGCGTGATTGGCTTGAAGAGTTCCTAGATATCAGAACGCAGCATAACATTCTCAATGGAGAGAAGTCTTCCGAAGTAAGAGTGATTTCAGGTGTGCCGCAGGGGAGTGTCATAGGACCGTTGCTATTCACAATATACATAAATGTCCTTGTGGATGACATCGGAAGTTCACTGAGGCTTTTTGCAGATGATGCCGTGGTGTATCGAGAGGTTGTAACAATGGAAAATTGTACTGAAATGCAGGAGGATCTGCAGCGAAGTGACGCATGGTGCAAGGAATGGCGATTGAATCTCAATGTAGACAAGTGTAATGTGCTGCGAATACATAGAATGATAGATCCCTTATCATTTAGCTACAAAATAGCGGGTCAGCAACTGGAAGCAGTTAATTCCATAAATTATCTGGGAGTACGCATTAGGAGTGATTGAAAATGGAATGATCATATAAAGCTGATCGTCGGCAAAGCAGATGCCAGACTGAGATTCATTGGAAGAATCCTAAGGAAATGCAATCCGAAAACAAAGGAAGTAGGTTACAGTACGCTTTTTCGCCCACTGCTTGAATACTGCTCAGCAGTGTGGGATCCGTACCAGATAGGGTTGATAGAGATAGAGAAGATCGAACGGAGCAGCGCGCTTCGTTACAGGATCATTTAGTAATCCTGAAAGCGTTACGGAGATGATAGATAAACTCCAGTGGAAGACTCTGCAGGAGAAACGCTCAGTAGCTCGGTACGGGCTTTTGTTAAAGTTTCGAGAACATACCATCACCGAAGAGTCAAGCAGTATATTGCTCCCTCCTACGTATATCTCCCGAAGAGACCATGAGGATAAAATCAGAGAGATTAGAGCCCATACAGAAGCATACCGACAATCCCTCTTTCCACGAACAGTACGAGAATGGAATAGAAGGGAGAACCGATAGAGGTTCTCAAGGTACCCTCCGCCTCCCACCGTCAGGTGGCTTGCGGAATATGGATGCAGATGTAGATGTAGATGTTGTTGATTTCTCCCTAATGAGACTTATTGTGATACTAGACCTAGTATCGTCTGCAAAAAGTACCAGTTCTACTTGTAGAATGTTAGGTGGAATAACATTCACATATACAGTGTTTCAGACGAATGGTCAGTGACATGACAGAAGCGTTCATTTGAAGCAAAAAACTTCGTGTGGATATATACTGTATCCCGAATGGTTTCCGAGATGGAACACAGTATGTAATGTATTTCCTGCATTAATCAACACACTGTCAAGTTTATACATGTACAACAATTAGTAACCATTAAAACATGCGTTTTACAAAGTATAAGATTAAAAAGTACGTATTTTTAACACACCCACCTGCGGAAACTCGTCATGTCCTAGTGGTAGGACTACTCTGCACCATTTCAACACTGTGTCTCTGTTCCTGTACAGGTAATTGAGCTACTCATTCAGAAGGAAAAATGGGAACTTGGAAGAATACCTGTTTCACACAGAGTGATTAAAACTCAGGCAAACATTCAACGGCCAGGACTGCAACCAGTCATAAAATCGCCGACGGTATTCTTCGTCCGCAGCAGAAGCACGACCATCACAGAAACGGCTAACTTGCGCCACATCTGCATATTCTTCAGTAGGGAAGTTGTATGGCATTTTAGCCAGCGCGTATATAAACACAGTTCACCGATACTTAACTCTGATACATTCCAAATCCCTCGAACTACTCAACTCACAAAACACTATGGACACTGCGCGTTCAATTGGCTAGTTTATTGGTAGAAATACATCTCGAGCAAAGAGCTTGAAAACAATGAGGTAGGTTGGCCTACAGTAAAAAGTCAAAGAGATTGGTTGATTAAGACACACTTACTCGTCAGTAGCACCAAAAACAAATGCACATTAAATTTATTCTGGCTCGGCAACATCTCAGTATAGCCTATAACCAGTTGAAGTATTTCGCTTCAAAGGTTGGTTAAGCAAGACACACGTACTCGTCATTAGAGACATAAACAATGCACATTGTATTTATTCTTTCTCGGAACTATTCTCAACATAGTATGTAACCAGTTGAAGTATTTTACTTCAAATCAGCGTTCCTGTCATATCCCTGAATACTGACTGTTGATTTTGGGACACCTTTTAAGAGGAATAGGAGTGAAGCCAAAGCTGAACCCTGTGGCATTCACTTTGTGATTATTATTCTTTTTCCAGTCACCAAAATTGTCTGCCTTTCCAACAATGTTTCAATTATTGAGTTCAACATTTTGCATTACTTGTGTTCGCAGCTGTCTAAGCTGTCTAAAGACAGAATTTGTGACTCCACGTATTGAATACCGAGGATATTTTGTTCAGTGATGTAGCTTATTGCATGGGATTTGTTATAGGTGTGGGGGTGGGCGGAGCAGTCACGCACGACCTCGCGTGTGGCGGCGGCAGCGGCAGCGACTGCACAGCGCGACAGTAAACCCGTGGCGACCACCCACTGACATGCCGCTTCATGCAAAACGTGGCCCGCTGCCCGCTCCCCGTCTGCTATTTGCCTTCCGCCGCAGATTTATGTGACGCCAGCTCGGTCGGGAGAAATGTTCACGCTACGCGGTCGCCTCGTCCCTCTGTTATCTTCATTGCAAATTTCGTGGAACTGTGCTGCGTTGTTCATCCAATCCATTATCCCCCTTTAACCCTCTCACGGTGACCATCGGCACTCTGTGTTTGAATGGGTCAGAACAATTCTTCAGTTTGTCAGTTTCATGTGCGTGGGGGCACGTGCGCACGCGCCTGTGTTGTCCGTGTGTGTATTTTTGTGTGTGTGTGTGTTTGGTTTCTTTTCCTTTCACATATGGCTATGTTCCAAGGGTTCAGCATGGCCTTACATGATCTACAACGGAGAGTAGGCCGATAACGATCATGGTACGAAGGGTGCTTATAAAACCTTATCACCGCTAAAATAAGAAGTAATTATTTTTTGTTGTTTGCAGGTACTTGTCTGCAGTCTACGTACAACTTTTAAATCACGGCCCTATAATATGTGAATGTATTGTTCCTTGGTGTTCTTCTCAAACTTTCGCCTCCTTTCACTTTTCATGTGCTGAATTTTTTTCTGAAACTGCCATCTCCAGAAAATTAAAATTCTGCCATTTATGAAAACATGTTCCAATATCCAACTGATTTTAAAATGTTGCCGTAGAGAATATTTTATCAGCACTACACTCCTGGAAATTGAAATAAGAACACCGTGAATTCATTGTCCCAGGAAGGGGAAACTTTATTGACACATTCCTGGGGTCAGATACATCACATGATCACACTGACAGAACCACAGGCACATAGACACAGGCAACAGAGCATGCACAATGTCGGCACTAGTACAGTGTATATCCACCTTTCGCAGCAATGCAGGCTGCTATTCTCCCATGGAGACGATCGTACAGATGCTGTATGTAGTCCTGTGGAACGGCTTGCCATGCCATTTCCACCTGGCGCCTCAGTTGGACCAGCGTTCGTGCTGGACGTGCAGACCGCGTGAGACGACGCTTCATCCAGTCCCAAACATGCTCAATGGGGGACAGATCCGGAGATCTTGCTGGCCAGGGTAGTTGACTTACACCTTCTAGAGCACGTTGGGTGGCACGGGATACATGCGGACGTGCATTGTCCTGTTGGAACAGCAAGTTCCCTTGCCGGTCTAGGAATGGTAGAACGATGGGTTCGATGACGGTTTGGATGTACCGTGCACTATTCAGTGTCCCCTCGACGATCACCAGTGGTGTACGGCCAGTGTAGGAGATCGCTCCCCACACCATGATGCCGGGTGTTGGCCCTGTGTGCCTCGGTCGTATGCAGTCCTGATTGTGGCGCTCACCTGCACGGCGCCAAACACGCATACGACCATCATTGGCACCAAGGCAGAAGCGACTCTCATCGCTGAAGACGACACGTCTCCATTCGTCCCTCCATTCACGCCTGTCGCGACACCACTGGAGGCGGGCTGCACGATGTTGGGGCGTGAGCGGAAGACGGCCTAACGGTGTGCGGGACCGTAGCGGGACCGTAGCCCAGCTTCATGGAGACGGTTGCGAATGGTCCTTGCCGATACCCCAGGAGCAACAGTGTCCCTAATTTGCTGGGAAGTGGCGGTGCGGTCCCCTACGGCACTGCGTAGGATCCTACGGTCTTGGCGTGCATCCGTGCGTCGCTGCGGTCCGGTCCCAGGTCGACGGGCACGTGCACCTTCCGCCGACCACTGGCGACAACATCGATGTACTGTGGAGACCTCACGCCCCACGTGTTGAGCAATTCGGCGGTACGTCCACCCGGCCTCCCGCATGCCCACTATACGCCCACGCTCAAAGTCCGTCAACTGCACATACGGTTCACGTCCACGCTGTCGCGGCATGCTACCAGTGTTAAAGACTGCGATAGAGCTCCGTATGCCACGGCAAACTGGCTGACACTGACGGCGGCGGTGCACAAATGCTGCGCAGCTAGCGCCATTCGACGGCCAACACCGCGGTTCCTGGTGTGTCCGCTGTGCCGTGCGTGTGATCATTTCTTGTACAGCCCTCTCGCAGTGTCCGGAGCAAGTATGGTGGGTCTGACACACCGGTGTCAATGTGTTCTTTTTTCCATATCCAGGAGTGTATATTTGATATTATTACTCTACTACACACCAATTTCAGATTAAAAATGTAAGTGTAATTGTGGCTTCAATTCAAAGAAATAGTATCGAAAGCAATTGAGAGATTTATATCAAATAAATTAACAAGCGGCGGAGCTGATCCCCTTTGGTACACAAAACGGGCCAGAACACTGTTGCAGCCACAGCGAAAGAGGCATGTCAAATTGAAACGTACGCAAAATCCCCAGGACTGGCGATCTTTTATTCGAAACTTAGCGTTGACTTCAATGCTTGTAATAGTTTCCACAACGAAACTTCGTCTCGACATCACAGAAAATCCAAAGAAATTCTGGTTGTATGTGAAGTATGCTAGTGGCAAGACACAGTCGCTGCCTGTTCTGCGCGTTAGCTATGGAAATACTGTCGACACCAGTGATACTAAGGCAGAGCTACTAAACACAGCCCTCCGAAATTTCTTCACCAAAGAAGACGAAGTAATATGAGTAACTTAGAAGGGGATATCCTCGGCCTAGTGAAGTAATTTAAACTACTTACTAAAAACAAGTCTTCCAGTCCAGACTGTGTACCAATTAGGTTCCTTCCAGAGTATGCTAATACAATTGCTCCGTACTCAACAATAATATACAACCGCTCGCTGGGCGAAAGATCGGTACCAAAAGCTTGGAAAGTTCCACAGGTCACACCAGTTTTCAAGAATGGTAGTAGGAATAATCTGCTCAATTATAGGCCCATATCATCGACGTCAATATGCAGCAGGTTTTTGGAACATTATGGACTACCTCGAAGAGAAGCGTCTATTGACACATAGTCTACACGGACTTAGAAAACGTCATTCTTTTGAAACACAGCTACCTCTGTAATTAGACGGAGTGTTGAGTGCTATTGACAAGGGAATTCAAATTGATTCCATATTTCTAGATTTCCAGAAGGCTTTTGACACTGTACCACACAACCGGATGGTAGTGAAACTGCGTCCTTATGGAATATCGTCTCCGTTGTGTGACTGGATTCGTGATTTCCTGCCAGAGAAAAAACTGGTTCAAATGGCTCTGAGCACTATGGGACTTAACTTCCGAGGTCATCAGTCCTCTGGAACTTAGAACTACTTAAACCTAACTAACCTAAGGACATCACACACATCCATGACCGAGGCAGGATTCGAACCTGCGACCATAGCGGTCTCGCGGTTCCAGACTGCAGCGCCTAGAACCGCACGGCCACTGCGGCCGGCTAATACAATATATTACTGTTAGAATGGATTCCATGGAACAACACGTACTCAAACACTTACGTATAAGGAATGTCACCTAAGCTGACACGCAGCTAAGTGATACATCAAAAGAAAAGTCTTGGATTCGAACCTGCGACCGTATCGGTCGCGTGGTTCCAGACTGTTGCGCCTAGAACCGCTCGGCCACTCCGGTCGGCCCTGTCAGAGAGGTCGCAGTTCGTAGTAATTGACTGAAAAACATCGAGTAAAACGAAAATGATTTCTGGCGTTCCACAACGTAGTATTACAGACCCTCTGCTGTTCTTTATCTACATTAACGATTTACGAAACAATCTGAGCAGCCGTCTTGGGTTGTTTGCAGATGATGCTCACATTTATTGTCTAGCAAAGTCATCAGAAGGTCAAAACAAATTGCAAAACAATTTCAAAAAGAGTTCTGCGTGGAGCAAAAATTGGCAGTTGACTCTAAACAATAACTATCAGATCCTTACCAGATAGGATTAACGGAGTACATCAAGAAAGTTCAAAGAAGAGCAACTTTTTATATTATCTCGAAACAGGGGAGAGTCACTGAAATGATACAGGATTTGGGATGGTCATCATTAAAACAAAGGCGGCGGAACTTCTCACGAATTTTCAATCACCAACTTTCTCCTCTGAATGCGAAAATATTTTATTGACGCCGACCTACATAGGGAGAAACGATCATCATAATAAAATGAGGGAAATCAGAGCTCGCACGGAAAGATATAGGTGTTGGTTTCTTCCGCGCGCCTCTTCCAGGCACTTGAGTGTGATTTTCGGAGTATCCATGTAGATGTAGTTGTAAATAATCAGTACGTGAAATCAAATTACAAGTCAAATACAGTTACCCATAATAAACTGAAAAATATGGTATATTCATTATGAATAGGAAAGTAAAGAAAATGGTGAGTTACTACGAACAGTTCGGTGATGTGCTGGTTCTTATCAGAACCGACAGCAAAGCAAAGCTAACAAATAATAGTTCATGCACACACGGCGACGACACAGAAGAAGAGGAGATAGAGAACTCATATGACAATACTGAACAGACAATTCAGTACGTAAATGAAGATGATTAATAATCGTACGGGACTGGAACGCAGTAGTTTGGGAAGGAATAGAATTACGGGATAGTATGGGCTTCGCAATAGGGAAAAGAGAGGATAAAAATTTAATTCCGTAATAAATTCAGCTAGTAACAGTGAATAGACTGATCCGAAATCACAAGAGGAGGATGGATGCCTGAAAAAAAGCTGGGAAACAGAGGAGTATTCCAGTTGGATTACATTATGGTGAGACAGCGATTCTGAAATCAGATCATGTGTTGTAAAGTGTGCCCAGGAGACGATATAGATTCAGATTTTAAGAAAATCGTCAGGAAGGATCAAAGTGGATGCAAGTGAGATTCTAAAGTAGTAAGGAATGAGATGCGGCTAGCGCTTTAAAATCATTTAAAGACGCTGACCACGCCATCTGTGTTTTCACTTTTATGGTTACACTAACATATTTAGTTTGTTGCTTGATGGCACAGAGACGAAACCTGCATAAGAGAGGTTGTCTATCATTTTGCATGTGAAATTTGTGTCTGATATTGTATTTTGATAACGTCAAAGGGTACGAAATAAGCTAAATTGCTAAATTTGAAGTAAAGTGTTTATTTAATAGGAAAACAAAAGCGTGCGCACCTAAATGTCTTCTCTCATGAAAAAAATAATGTCGGGCTCTTTAATGATATAGTGAAAAGATAGTCTTGCGTTTCAATAAGTTCATGATGGGTGATGGCCAGTTTATAGTATGATGAGCACTAAGTTCTTTCGAGCGCTTCAGAAATGTTTACGCAATGTGAAGTGCACTCAAGCCCTGATTGCCATCGCTTCGCCTCTGTCATCTCTCTTCAGAGAACGGAAAATGGAGAAACACGAATATTCGCGACAGGATAGTAATGAATCTCTTTTCCTCCGACAGCTTAAGTAGAACGACGTGACACTCACCAGTATATTGATCACCAACATTATTGAAAATACATTCAGTTTCATGTGAAAACGCTGAAATAGGTCGAATCTAAGTTACGATAAACGGTGTGATTATACGAGTTCAGCTACGTTGATACTGGTAGGACGATTGTAATGCAAGTTTCTGTCAGAGTCGGGTCAACTGGACCATGTGATGATATAATGTTACGTTTCTACATCACTATTCGATCGAGAACAAAAATTGTCTGTAACTGTTACACGTGTCAGCAATCGTGCTGTATTGGCATTAATTGCCTTCTTCCTCGCTAAGATTCCCTCCCATTTTACAATTCGATTGTTTTATATGTCTAAGTTTTCCACAATAGCCTGTTTTGCTAGTGTGTTTTATAAACAATACAATAAGAGATTGCTGCACGTCATGGATGCATCAGCTGTTTCCCATATAGCCAATTTTGTGAGAGAAGCAGTTTATCGATTCGTCCACGTCACAGTTGACAGTATCGTAAACTTTCAACAGTAGGGTCTTATCTGCTGCTGAATCCTTTCAGCTCCAGACAGCAAATCTGAGAGTGCGTTGGAAGTAACTAGCACAGCTCGACAGCAAATGAAATTTTAGGTTTGTGTTGTACATTAAACACCTAACCAGACAGCAAACATCCGGAACGTATGTTATTAGTTTAAATGAAGGAACGTCATGAAGTAAGCCTGTAGTTGTTCTTAAAAAATTGTGCTTTTCCTAAAATTCCCTGTGTGGTGGGATTTTCGCTGATATTAAATACGTGCCTATAGCAGGAATGATTCTGCAACGTACTGACCTAGTAGATAGTGTCGGAAGTTCCATGCGGCTTTTCGCGGATGATGCTGTAGTATACAGAGAAGTTGCAGCATTAGAAAATTGTAGCGAAATGCAGGAAGGTCTGCAGCGGATAGGCACTTGGTGCAGGGAGTGGCAACCGTCCCTTAACATAGACAAATGTAATGTATTGCGAATACATAGAAAGAAGGATCCTTTATTGTATGATTATATGATAGCGGAACAAACACTGGTAGCAGTTACTTCTGTAAAATATCTGGGAGTATGCGTACGGAACGATTTGAAGTGGAATGATCATATAAAATTAATTGTTGGTAAGGCGGGTACCAGGTTGAGATTCATTGGGAGAGTGCTTAGAAAATGTAGTCCATCAACAAAGGAGGTGGCTTACTAAACACTCGTTCGACCTATACTTGAGTATTGCTCATCAGTGTGGGATCCGTACCAGATCGGTTTGACGGAGGAGATAAAGAAGATCCAAAGAAGAGCGGCGCATTTCGTCACAGGGTTATTTGGTAACCGTGAAAGCGTTACGGAGATGTTTAATAAACTCAAGTGGCAGACTCTGCAAGAGAGGCGCTCTGCATCGCGGTGTAGGTTGCTCGCCAGGTTTCGAGAGGGTGCGTTTCTGGATGAGGTATCGAATATACTGCTTCCCCCTACTTATACCTCCCGAGGAGATCACGAAAGTAAAATTAGAGAGATTAGAGCACGCACGGAGACTTTCAGACAGTCGTTCTTCCCGCGAACCATACGCGACTGGAACAGGAAAGGGAGGTAATGACAGTGGCACGTAAAATGCCCTCCGCCACACACCTTTGGGTGGCTTGCGGAGTATAAATGTAGAAATGTAGATGTAGATAAGTATAAGCTGTAGCTACTGGACAACGGCAGTAGCAGACAACGTCAGAATGAGGCAGAAAGCGATCCAGTGGTCTACATGCCTCATTTGTTTTGAGGATACAGGAAACGTGGCCCTACCTTGTGAGAGCGTCTTAACATAAAGGGAGATTTTCTGCCTTAAGGTGGAGATACTCACTTTTCGTACACAGCAGTTCAGAGCACAGCTAGACACAGTGCGGCGCTATGGTACAAGTTCTCACTCAAAAGACGCGACGAACGTATTCCTAAGTACGTTGGTAAACAAAACAGCAAGAATTAAAAACGGACTTGATGGCAGATGAATGTATTTTGCAAGTTACTAGGTGTTCCAATATAACTGTAAAGGAACAATGAGCTTGAAGAAAGGTTGCCAGAAATAGATTAGATAAAACACTGGTAGGGAGAGGAGATCTTCTGTTCGCATCAGTTTTAAATCTACATCTACATCGAAACACATACTCCGCAAGCCACCGTACGGTGTGTGGCGGAGGGTACTCTGTACCACAACTAGTCGTTCTCTATCTGGTGCCATTCGCTGCTAGGAAGAGGAAAAAACGTCTATCTCTATGCCTTCGTATGAGCATTAATTTCTCGTAACTTCGTGGTCCCTATGCGAAATGTATGTTGGCTAATCTTCAACATTCTCCTAATGCACCACATTCCGAATGCTTCTATTCTCTCCTTGTCTACACTGTTTATCGTTATTGTTTCACTACCATACATGGCTACGCTTCATGTAAATACTTTCATGAAAAACTTCCTGAAACTTTAATCTATTCTTGATATTAATAACTTTCTCTTCTTCAGAAACGCATTCCTTACGATATTTTGCTCCCCAAGTAGCAAAACTCATCTACTACTTTAAGTGTCTTATTTCCTAATCTATTTCCCTCAGTGTCACCTGATATCATCGTTTTGCTTTTCCTGATGTTCATCTTACATTCTCCTTTCAAGACACTGCCAAATCCGTTCAACTGCTCTTCCAGGTCCTTTGCTGTCTCTGACAGAACTACAAGTCCTCGACAAACCTCAAAGTTTTTATTTCTTCTCCATGGATTTTAGTTCGTACTCCAAATTTTTCTTTTGTTTCCTTTACTGCTTGCTCAATACACAGATTGAATAACATTGGGGATAGGCTACAACCCTATCTCACCCCCATTTCCAATCACTGCTTCCCTTTCATGCCCCTCGCCTGGTTTCTGTACAAATGATAAATAGTCTCTGTAAGACCATCTTTTTTGAAATGGTTGCGGAACTTGGCTGTTCGATAGATGATGTCAAATTAAATACCTTTCTGCTGTCAAATTTCAACATTATTTTATTTGGCAACAAGTTTCAACGTTTTACTACGCCATCTTCAGGCCCCTGATCGACGTGTAGGAAAAATCTACCTCGATTGTGATCAAAACAGGGCCAGCAATATTGCTAACAGTAGATACTTGCTACAGTGATCTCTTCAACCTTCACCTGCCGACTATAATAGGCTTTAACTCCCAGTATTTTACATCTGCCACCTTCAGTATTTGAAAGAGAGTATTCCAGTCAACAGTCTCAAAAGCTTTTTCCAAGTCTACAAATGCTAGTAACGTAGGTTTGCCTTTCCTTAATGATACTGGGTACTTTTCTGGCTCAATATTATGTAAAAATCAACACCTGTTCTTACAGGAACTGTTTATAATGTATATCTTTTACAGATTTTTTGTTGATATCAGGTAATGCAGCACGCTTTCTAAACAAATTACAAGTATTTTGAATATTTTTGAACCTGCTTAGGGCTATTAAAAAAATTACAGAGAAACTGATGCCTTTTTTTCCAAAATGCTTCCTCAAATTGAGATACCATTTAATCCAAAGTTATACATTTGAAGGAGACCAAATTATTACCAGATGTGCGTGACATGATGGCTGAGGAACGACATGTTTAATTCCACCTATTATGTATATTACAATTATAAAAAATATCACATTTTACATTTTAATTTTTATAATTTATTTTCTCATAAAAATGTTACTTTATCTATAATTTAGTTGATTCTGAAATAAAGCTTAGGCCTAGTACATAAGTATGGGCTATTGCAAGTTACAGAAAAAATAGCCTAATGCTTTATAAACTTTAGGAAATATTTGTACCTGAATTCTGAAAAATACAATGTGTGGGAAATTGTTAATGAAGAAGAGTCCAATTAAACTGTGCCTCAGAACATTCGTGAAGCATAGTCTTCCTCCTGCAGCATTTCTTCATCTTCACGCTACCTCTTGGCATTCCTTTTGGCACTTATTGCTTGTTTGGTAACGTGAATAGCGAATCTTTCAGCTTCATGCACTCGTTGTCTGTCACATGCAAGCAATTGATCTTCCATATTAGAGCCACATTTTATGCCTAAATTTGTTAGTACGTCCAACCTTCCTATCACTCCATCATTTAAACATGTCACTGCATCTAGTACATCAACTTTTAATGTATCTGTTCCTACAAAAACATTCTTGGGTAATCTTTCCCATTTGCAATGGTTGAATATTTCATTTGTAATCTGAGTGCCCACTAACGAGATTTACTAAGCAAAACAGGGTCACTCAGGTCTCCAAAAATTGGTTTTATTTCATTCAAATCAGGCTCAGGAAGAGGACACTTACGATGGTATACATGTCCACTTTCTTTTGCTTTTTGGAAACCACACCAAGAATTTGCTCCTTCAGGGCAAAGTCTGTGACCAGGGTGGTCATCTGCGGACAACTTATGAAAGCAGGTGGCCCATACAGCCTTTCGCGTTGCTGTAACATCATTCAGAGGTGCAGTATGTGTAATGGCCAGTCCATAATAACTCTGAAGAAGGTCTATTTCAGTTTCTGTCAGTCTGCCTTGACTAGGTATCACCATAAACATTGAACTCATTAATTTTATTGAAAGCTATAGAGTCCTCATCGCCTAGCTACTTCGTAAATCTAACGTTATAAACGGGCACCGACCTCTGAAATATTTATCGTGCACCATAATACTCCGTTCCTTCACTGTACCCATCATAATTCTTAGACCGCTGATGTTCGATATGTTCTTCAGTGTTACCATGGCAGGTGTGGCAGTACTTATATAAGCACTCAACATCAACAACTTTTCCATTCTCCAGAGAAGTAGCACTTACAACACCATTCAAGGAACGATGTCCTCTACTTGGCCATGTCCCATTAAGTGCAACAGCAATGTCCCTCGTTCCACTAATATTTACAATTTCTTCTACGGCACGTTCCTTAGTTGCTTTAGACACAACTGTCAAAGAACCTAAAAGTATTTATATGTACTTGCTGAACCTACTGAGAGGAGGAGGAAGGTCCATCAAGCCACAAAAGTTTTGAGCAGCCTTTTTTCTTTTTCCTATTGCACGTGTTACATACACTAACTTTAAATTCACTTCATATGAATTATGCACAATTTTCGAAGTAATTTTCGAGGTAAAATTATTGCAGGATCTACACAGAATAATTAATTTTGACGCTAAACCCTTCCTGCTACTTCAGCTATTTCCAGACAGCCTACAGCATCACATTATTTACATTTCGCCACATCCTTTGTCAAAGACGATAAGATGCCCACATCATCAACAAAAAATCCACTACAAACAGCATCATTGTTAACAAAAAAATTTGAATCACCAAGAGGCGTGCCATGTGGGAGTTTCTTCCCTGAAGAACTGATTCACAGGTTACTTTCAACAGTGTGGCTTGCTTTGTTTGTGAACTGGTTACCACGGAATTTCCTTTTATTTAATTTCTTAATACGTTTCATAGTTCGTATTTATTGCACACTAAAGGATATGTACTTCCACAAATATATGTAGCACTTGGGCAACAAACATTCAGTAACACTTGAACAAACTGCTTCAGCGAAACGAATGTACGTAAATAATTGCAAAGATAATCATCTACAGACACTAGAAACCTGCACTGTTACAAACATATACAATGTATCATACGTATAATCGCTGGAAACAGATGGTCACAGTTCTTTTCAAAATAATACTGGTTTCTGTAACAGAAATAAAGGGGTCGTCGCAGCATACTTGACCGTAACTTTAAAATTTGAAACACTATTATGTATATATCAATGAAATCATTAAAAAATTTGGATTTTTACACTGTTTATAAGTACCCTGTATCCGTAAACTATCTTCTAAGAAAAGTCGTAGGGTCAGTATTGTCTCACGTGTTCCATCATTTCTACGGAATGGAATCTGATCTTCCTCGAGGTCGGTTTATACCAGTCTTTCCAGTCGTTTGTAAAGAATTCGTGTTAGCATTTTGCAACCATGACATTAAACCGACAGTTCGGTAATTTTCAAACCTGTCAAGACCGCCTTTCTTTGGAATTTGAATTATTATATTCTTCTTCAGGTGTGAAGGTATTTCGCATGTCTCATACATCTTGCTCACCAGATGGAAGAGTTTTGTCAAGGCAGGCTCTCCCAATGCTGTCAGTAGTTCTAATGCAATGTTGTCTAATCCTCAGGCCTCGTTTTGACTTAGATCTTTCAAAGCTCTGTCAAATGCTTCACGCAATATCATAACTCCCATTTCTTCTTCATCTACGTCTCCTTCTGTTTCCATAATATAGCCCTCAAGTCCATCGCCCTTGTATAGAACCTCTATATACTCCTTCCAACTTTCTCCTTTACCTTCGCCAAAAATGGTTCAAATGGCTCTGAGCAGTAAGGGACTTAACATCTAAGGTCATCAGTCCCCTAGAACTTAAGAACTACTTAAACCTAACTAACCTAAGGACATCACACACATCCATGCCCGAGGCAGGATTCGAACCTGCGACTGTAGCAGTCGCGCGGTTCCAGACCGAAGCGCCTAGAACCGCTCGGCCACACCCCCCGGCTTACCTTCTTCCCTTAGGACTTGTTTTCCATCTGAACTCTTGATATTCATACAGGTGGATATTCTTTCTCTAAAGGTCTCTTTCATTTTCCTGAAGGCAGTATCTATCACACCCCTAGTGAAATATGCAGCTACATCCTTACATTTGTCCTCTAGCCATCCCTGCCTAGGCATTTTGCATTTGATCTCATTTTTGAGATGTTAATATTCTTTTTTGCATGCTTCATTTACTGCATTTTTATATTTTCTTCTTTCATCAGTTAAATTCAATACCTCTTCTGTTACTCGAGGATTTCTACTAGCCCTCGTCTTTTCACCTACTTGATCTTCTGCTTCCTTCACTATTTCATGTCTCAAAGCTCCCCATTCTTCTTCTACTGTATATCTTTCCCGTGTTCTTGTCAACTATTCCCTTATGCTCTCTCTCTGAAACTCACTGCAACCTCTGGTTCTTTCAGGTTATCTAAGTACCAACTCCTTAAATTCCTAACTTTTTGCAGTTTCTTCAATTTTAATCTACAGTTCATAACCAATAAATTGTGGTCAGACTCCACATCTGTCCTTGGAAATGTCTTACAATTTAAAACCTGGTTACTAACTCTCTGTCTTACCATTAAATAATCTATCTGAAACCTTCCAGTGTCTCCAGACCTCTTCGACGATTACAACCTTCTTTCAAGCGTTAGCTATGATTATGTCATTCTTTGTGCAAAATTCTACCAAGCGTCTTCCTTTTTCATTCCATAATTGTTTTGGGAATTTATGGTAATTTCCAATGGGACCAAACTGCTGAAGTCATTGGTCCCTAGGCTTACACACTACATTATCTAACTTAAACCAACTTACGCTAAGGACAACACACACAACCATGCCCGAGGCAGGACTCGAACCTCCGACGGAGGGAGCCGTGCGAACCGTGGCAAGGCCCCTAGACCGCTCAGCTACCCTGAGCGTCTTTCATTTCTTAACCTCAGTTTCTATTCGCCTATTACTCTTCTTTCTCTTCCGTTTCCTCTAATCGAATTCCAGTCCCCCATGACTATTAAATTTTCGTCTCCCTTCACCATATGAATAATTTTATTCTTCGCATCATACATTTCTTCAATCTCTTCATCATCATGCGGAGCTAGTTGGCATTTAAACTTTTACTACTACAGTAGGCGTGTGCTTAGTTTCTGTCTTCGCTACAATAATGCGTTCACTATGCTGTTCGTAGTAGTTTATCCGCTTTCCTATTTTTTTATTCATTATTAAACTTACTCCTGCGTTACCGTTATTTGATTTTGTATTTATAATCCTGTATTCATATGATCGGAAGTCTTGCTCTTCCTGCCACCGGAATTCACTAATTCCCATTATATCTAACTTTAATCTATTCATTTCCGTTTTCAACTTTTCCAACCTACCTCCTCGATTGAGGGATCTGACATTCAACGTTCCGATCCGTAGAAAGCCAGTTTTGTTTCTCCTCATGACGACGTCCTCCAGAGTAGTCCCCGCCAGGAAATCCAAATGGGACACTATTTTACCTCTGGAATATTTTACTTAAGAGGCCTCTATCATCAGTTAAGAGTACACTAAAGCTGCTTGCCCTCGGCAAGAATTACGGTTGTAGGTTCCCCTTGCTCTCACCCGTTGGCAGTAACAGGAGAGCAAGATCTATTGGTAGTAGTAGTAGTAGTAGTAGTGGTAGTAGTATTTTAACATGAAACTTTTGTTAATTTTCTTCTTTATTTAAGAGGAGATTTATAACCACACTGAAATGTGTCCCATGCTAAATTTGAAAACCAAACTCTCAAGCATTATCATATAATGGTTACAGTTAAGTCTGTTTCTCACTTCCATTCTGTAATGTAGTCTGTCATCATCTACAGTGTATGTAAAACGACTTATTACGGCACTGTAGTTGTCGATGAGTGAAACGAGTCAGTTTTTCTCTTAAGTGAAGAATATTAACTTCAGTGTGGTAAAACCAAAAAAACTGGAAGTAGGTAATGATCCTTTCTTTACTGAACACAACGGCAAAAGATCCAGTTGCTGCTGTTCAACAAATGCTATTGCAACGCAGTTATACTGAAAGAAAGTTCATTAGTTGTCAGAACTATTTATCTAGCATGCTTCTTTACACCTTAGGCTTTTAGTAAGTTGTTCACGTGTTAAATATCACTGTACATTAATATCACAAATATATATATACTATTTCTCGTGTTTTTGCACCATTAGTTTCATCTGCATTTTCGTCTGAAACAAATGACACTAAACCACATCTATACGTCTCGCTGCTGCCTGCTTTGTATTTAAGTACACTGGTACTTTGGACCGTACTCTGTATTTCGTACGCAAGGACCTTTCCCAAAATTTCATCAGCCCAAATAAATACTTTATGGCTCCCCAATTCATTCCTAGAGAGTATTCCACAGTCTTTCCCACGCTTTAATCAAAAAGCGCTTTCTTTGTGTACTGCCGTAGACCCACGCAACAGCGGGAGCTCTGCTAATGAGTTGCCGGCGATCTCGTTAGGATTATCGTCTCGCCGTGGCGGTAGCGTACCGGTCCTCGGCCCCTCTCCACGGCTTCCTCCCAATTCCCCATTATTAGCTGCGCTGTTAATTAGCCGCAGTTTCCCATTAGCCATTCTCGCCGGCAGAATTGCGTCGCAGGCACCGCCACCGCCGCAGGCGCCTCCACGGCTGCGCGTCCGGAGTAACATGTTCCTTAGGGACGGCTAGCGGGGGACCCCGTGGCGTCCGACAACAGATAGCCGGTATTCATACGGGACATTTGTTCACTTGTGCTGTCAGTCAGTAGGTGAAACCTGAAACTGTCAGCCCATAGTGTATCTCCGAGTTTATACTCCGGTTTAATTGCTTTTTTGTGCAGTATATTTTGAATTCTAATCTGGTAAAATTCTATCTACCGGTCTCACAGAGATTCACAAGAGATTTTATTCTAAAGTTGAATCAGCAAATGGATCAAATTCATCTCTCCAGGCACTCTGTGTCCATAATGCATCGAAACGAACGATGACACAGAGAGAGCCGAAATACTAAACTCCTTTCTCCAAACTGTTTCACTAAGGAAGCAGAATTAGAGAAACTGATGCAGTTCATGTACTTGGGAAACTTGCTGGCAAAATATGCCACTGCACAAACGAATTTCGAGCAAGAATCACTATCACCGAAGTCGCATCAACAAGAAGAGGAATCTACTGACCAGCAAGTTGATCTTGGAATTAAGGAAGAAACTGGTGAAATGCTACATCCGGGGCATTTAACTGTACTGAGAAGTGACATGTAACATGAGTAAGATGGAGAAAATATACCTGGAAGATTTTGACATGTGGTGTCGGAGAAAAATAGAAAAGATGACAAACGGTGGTGTACTGAGAAGAGTAGAGAGAAGAAAACTGCTCTGAATACAGTTCTTCAAACAAAGGTCAGTTCTACCGGACATATAATTAGCTACGAGGGGCTCATAATGATATCATCAAAGGGAAAATGAAAGGACTATAGGACGAGGAAGAAGAAACGTTCAACACCAGTATCACATGAAAGATGAAAGGAAGAACAGAAGACTGAAGAAAGACGTTGAAGACAGGGAATATTGACGTTAGAAATCCCCCGTATGAAGACAGAGCACTCCCCACTAGGCAGAACACTGTATGATAACAAGAATAAGGAAGATAGAGCTACGGTTCCTCCTTTAAGTCGTAGCACTAACGTCAAAATAGAAGGCGTCGAATAAGGGACAAGGGTAGAAAATCAACTTAAATCGCTCAACACAGAAAAGGCCATTGGACCAGACGAGATACCAATTCTAGTTCTACACAGCTTTCGAAAGAATTTGCCATTCTTCTGCCAGCGGTGTACCATAGGTACCTAGAGAAGCAAAGCGTTCCTAATGATTACAACAAAGCACAGACCGTCCCGTATTCAGGGAGAGTCGTAGAACAGACACTCAAAACAATAGGCCCATATATCTCACGTCGGTCTGTTGTAGAATTTAGGAACATGTTTTACGAGTGTTCTCGTATTACGACATTTCTGGAGACATAAAATCTCTTCCACAGGAACTAACATGGGTTCCAAAAACAACACATGTGAAACCCACCTTACTCTGTTCGTCCACGAGACCCAGAAAGCAGTAGATACGGGCACCCGCGTAGATTTTGTGTTCCTTAACTTCCGTAAGGCATTCGATACAGTTTCACATGCCACCTAGTGACCAAAATAGAGTTTCCAGCAAACAGATCATACTATATCATTCTGAAAGAAGAGAAGGCTTCAGTTGTAAAACTAGCTTCGGGCGTGCCAGAGTGGAGTGTTGTAGCATCGTTACTTTTTCACTGTATATACAAATGACCTATTAGATAACGGCGGAATTTCCATGAGACTTTTCAAGGAGGATGTTGTTCTATAAAGAGAAATTACGACACTAGAAAATTGTTGCGAACTCCTGGAAGACGTGTTGAGGATTGATTCTTGGTGCAGCAAGCGGAAATTGACGCTCAACACAATTAAATGTAACGTACTGCGTATACATACACAGAAAAACCCATTATTGTATGATTGGACTATTACAGAACACTCACTGGAAGCACATACTTCCGTAAAATATCCAGGAGTAAGCGTACGGAGCGATTTTAAGTGGATTGACCACACAAAATCAATCGCGAGTAAGTCGGATGGCAGGTTAAGAGTCATTGGAACAAATATCAGGAAGTATAGTACACCTACCATGAGGCACCTTTCGAAACCCTCGTTCAATTAATACTTGAATATTTCTCGTTATTCTAGGGTACGTAACAGATGGAATTTACGTATGAAACAGAGAAGATCAAAAGAACATATCGCTCGCTGTTACATATATCTCACAAAAAGTTCATGACGGTAAAATTATAGAGTTTAGAGTTCACGCAGAGGTGTACCAAAACTCATTCTTCCCGCAGACCATTCGCGACTGGAACAGGAAAGCGGGTCTACCACGGTGGCACAGAAAGCACATTCCGCTACGCAGTATAAGATTGCTTGCGAAATAGTAGATGTTTGATGATGTCTCCGTATATTAGGTTTTGTGTTAAACTTATTTGGAGAGGCTCTGTAATTACACAGTCACATAAACATGCACCATAGCTTTGGTCTTATTCCACGGTTCTTATCAAGGCAGTAATTCATAAAGATGATTCGCTTGACTCAAAGCACGCTTAATTAAGGGATTATCTTCAGTAGTATCTGTCTTAACGCGAGTGTATTACAGAAGACACATTGTTCCCCTAGAACACTAACGATCCCCCAGAGATGGGCAGATGCGCGATTCTCTGTTTTCGTTTCTGATTATCGGGTTTCCATCCACCTCTTTCACAGACGTCGACTTCATCTTAACTGCCCATTCGATTTGTGGATAATGTGCGCTGTCAAACCAGTGACCGACCGCACTTCTCACGAAGCCGCACCCACTGTGTCATTTGTATTCTATTATTAGGCTAAACGGCTCGAATTCGATCGTGGTATAACAGAATGAAGACCATTTAATTGCAGTCTGAGGCAATTTCTTTTTCCCTAATTTACAAGTAATTCTTTCGAAAGACGCCTTACGAGGCGTTTCAGTAACTGCTTATACATACAGAGCAATTTATAAAGGTTTGGATAAGTGGGCTGTTTGGTCGGGCGAATACTTTTCGTACCCGTTTCTTATTGAAGATGCAGACATGGCTACTTACATTCTTTCTTTGAAAGAATGGATGTGAAAAGATCACAGGGCAGATACGAAGCACAGAGAAGGAAACTTAGGTATCACTTATCGCTAATATTATATTTATTCAGAATACTTCGTATGTACCGCTATAGATACAGAAAATCAATAAACGGTAGCTGTATCCAGTACTTTAATGAACGCCAAACAAATTCTATGGAACTGGGATGTAAATACTTACTTGTTTAGTAATGAAGATAGAATACCATTAATTTCTAAGATAGTTCCTATATCTATACACACAGCGGAGGAAAATTTTATAGTGACATTGACGCCCAGAAAACTGTCTCTCAGCGGCACCTGCTTGATGAGAAGATGCCGCAGTGGGACAACATTTTGAAAACCAAAGACGGATCTCGTGCATTAATGGAAAAGAGTAATGTTCTTAAGTTCAGTTAGATCACTGCAAGCTGTAAAGGAATTACGGATATTAACGCAGTGGAATTTAAGGAGGACTGAGAAGTACTAGGAATCACTAAAGTAGGAAACATAATGAGGGTACAGATGCTTTAATTAAATGCCTGTGCACCGGAAACTACTTGCTCGTGTGCAGAAAGAGGCATACACTGAAAGAGTGCACGCCCTTTTTCTACTAGCAGTTTTCTATAGATGGAAATAATAAGATACAATAACTAACAGTAATGAAGCAAATTACATGCACTGAAGCTAAAAAGAGTTTGATCCTCTGCAATCCCCTGCTGTGTTACTTACATTACATCAGTTTTGTAGTAAGCACTTTCTGAAGACAGTGTTTCCTCACAGACTAAAATAACAGAAAACTCCTGCAACAACTGCACCTGAAAGAGCAAGAGGAGCAGGACAGTAAGTATACAAAATATTGCAAAACTGAAATAGGACAAGTTTTTAAGAGTTGACGCGTTGACTTCCGAAAAAGTTTAAATCCGAGAAACTAGATTTTACAGGAGAAACGATAAACTTCGGTGAACGAGTTCGAAAAGGAGTTTTATTTGTGTCATTTGTTACATAAAAACATAAAACTCATATGTAGTAATGGAACTTATCTAAGATAACGTACCCAACAGCATTACGAAAATAATGAAGCGTTCTTTCATGTGGGGAAAATTGGTTTTTGAAATCCTGGTCAAAGGGAGAGCTCCGATTCTCAAAAAGGTTGTGTGAGGAATTGATCTCTTGCCATTATCCCACCATCTGGATACTCGGCATTTATGGAGACAATAAATGAAGCAAAATCGCTCAGGTGTATGCTAGTAGTTTTATTCAACCAATTACAATACATCTGCTGTCTTAACGTCAGCCATCGTTCATATGCTGCTGTGAGCTGTAGGAAACAATGCTTTTTATGTCAGGTTATTCCAAAGCCCAAGTAATAACACAGGACAAGAAAAGTGAGCTACGTTACTCACAATTATTAGTATAAACGAAGGCCATCGATTGTTTTAAAATGTTACTGGTCGTACATTTTAAACAAAACAAAGAAGATGGCAATGATGCGACTTTCAGAGCAGAGTGAAAGTTGTCTCTCAAATATTGTCGCTACTGGTCCGAATTTAATGTGGAATTAAACGTCCCATTTAAGCAGTAACAGTCGTCAGTATATGTACGCAGAATGATTGTTGCAATACACATGTCTCTCAGATTGCGCGAGGGACCTTCAATAAGTAATGCAACAGATTTTTTTGGTTTTTCGGAAAGCAGGTTGCCTTTATTCAGGATTCCAGTACATCATATTTTTTCCATTCCTTTGGCTACAGAATCCCATTTTTGTACATAATCTCCTTTCAATGTGATGGTCACACGCTTTCTTACTGGGAGGATCTGTATCCCGCATGGTGCCACTCTATAGATCGACGTTGGGGCCAAAGTCTTGCTATATGATCTGCCACCCCATCATCCACTTATTGCTTTCCGTGGAGTACATTCTTCATTGTGTCAAACTGATGGAAGTTACGAGATCCAGGCTGTTCGGTGGATGAGGAAGAACAGTCCAATGAAGTTTTCTGAGTTCCTCTCCAGTGCGCATACTTGTGTGAGGCCGTGCGTTATCGCGGAGAAGGAGAACTTCGTCTGCAAACACGCTGAGGCGGTGTCTTCAACTTCCTGAGGGTAGCACAATACACAGGGAGTCAATCGTTGCACCATGAGGGAGGACATCAAACAGAATAGCCCTTTCAGGGTCCCAGAAGACCGTCCCCACGACCTAACTGGTTGAGTGGACGACTTTGAACTTTTTTTTCAGGAAAGAAGTGGTGTGGCGCCACTCCATGTATTGACAATGAAGTGATGAACCCATGTTTCATCAGTTTGACGATGTTGACAAAAATAGTCACAACCAGACTCGCAACGCGAAATCAATTCCGTCCAGATAGTCCTTCGTTGCTCTTCGTGTCCTTCTCTTATGGGGGGAGGAATCTTTACCAAGAGTGACGCCGAGTTTAGCAGCGGGGTGTGTGAATATGACTCGTCGATCATCTCGAATGAGAGCGTCCACACATTGCAACACTGCAGAAGTCAAAACTCCGTGCGGCCGGCTAGCACGACGAGTTTTGACAGTTTCGCGCCACCTTCTTGTGATGATGAAATACGCCTCCCCCAACGTCTCACTGTGCTTTTGTTCACTTTCAAGTCTCCGTAGATATTGCTCGAGCCCCTAAGAGTATCTGCAATGCTCTGGTTTTTCGCCAAAATAAACTCAATGACAGCTCTCTGGGTGGAAAACACTTCCATTACAGTCACCAATTTGAAGGCTGGGCATAGCGCTGCCACCTATGGAAACCTAATAACACTATAGGGTCTGAAGCGGGAATATTCCATGATGCCTCACAACAAATTACGCATTTTTTTTTCAACCGAAACTGGCCGAGAAAAACATCTGCATTTCTTATTGAACGCCCCTTGTACCAAGGTGACCTGAAGCGTAGGTATGGACGACACCAATGTGACACAATTGTGCAAGTCGGCAGCAAGCATTTGATAGGGACAGCTTTATCCTCTCACACTGGCATGCGAAAAACTATTGCCTGTTAATGTTTGTCCGGGATCGGGGAGCGCACTCACTGCGAGAAAAACAGAAGGTGCAGGAAATTACATTTGGCAGACGCCCACGCGCCCACATATTCAGTAGGGCTTAAATCAAGGCAGCTGTAATATGAGCCTCTAGGAGGTTGATCGACCCCTTCCCTGTACCTCTCTCCCCCCCTCTCTCTCTATCTTTCCCCCTCTCCCTCTCCCAACTTTCCGGCCTCCCGTTTTCGCCAGACGCGCACCCTGTGGGGTGCGCGGGCGGCAACCGTCAGTGACCGATATTGCGCCCTGCGGTTCTGACCTGCAGCTAAGTCACTACCCCAGAGTGTGCGAGTAAGCAGAGTAGGGGTCGCTGCCTCTGTGATATACAGCCGCCCCAGCGCATCTCATATTACAGATTACGACCACCGTCAGCCGTGCTGGAGCGACTCCGACCGTTTCCGCTCCGTGTGGGGCACCGCCTGAGCGTTATCCTTGTAACGCTGAGCAAGTAGCTGTTACCTCAGACTCATTGCCAAACTGTCATAGCGGCTGCAGATTTATTAGGTACTTGATATCTTCAATGGATTACTTGCCAGTCCTAAAGTCATAACTTCTACGAATTGCTAAAATTCTTGTAGCATGAAAGCTTTATGAGACATGGCGATCGTCTTCTGTGCTTATATTGAAACTCTCGACGTGACCACAAGACATTTATTTTCTTTCTTCCTTATGCGTTTTGGAATTTCACCATTTGTCAAAATTACAGAGCACTCAATAATATGCTCTTGTTTTGGTTGCTAAATCTTTTTCTTACTACTCCTTCTAATGCGTTTTACTTTACAGTAACGTCAGAGCTTTGGCACAAAGAACTAAGAGTAGAATGGATGTGACACACTTTTATAAAACTACAATATCACAGTAACTGTGGCGATGCATAAATTGTATTACATACCATATGCATACATAGCAGGCCTGAGATTCATTGGAACAATCCTAAGGAAATGCAATCCGAAAACAAGGGAAGAAGGTTACAGTACGTTTTTTCGTCCACTGCTTGAATACTGCTCAGCAGCGTGGGATCCGTACCAGATACGGTTGATAGAAGAGATAGAGAAGATCCAACGGAGAGCAGCGCGCTTCGTTACAGGATCATTTAGTAATCCGAAAGCGTTACGGAGATGATAGATAAACTCCAGTGGAAAACTCTGCAGGTGAGACGCTCAGTAGCTCGGTACGGGCTTTTGTTAAAGTTTCGAGAACATACCTTCACCGAAGAGTCAAGTAGTATATTGCTCCCACCTACGTATATCTCGCGAAGAGACCATGAGGATAAAATCAGAGAGATTAGAGCCCACACAGAAGCATACCGACAATCCTTCTATCCACGAACAATACGAGACTGGAACAGAAGGGAGAACCGATAGAGGTACTCAGGGTACCCTCAGCCACACACCGTTAGATGGCTTGCGGAGTATGGATGTAGATGTAGATGTACATTTAGTCAAAGCTAAATATGTTACTCAACAAGAGAGATCAATCTTGTTCTCGCCATTCGGAGCTTTGCAAAGTAAATATGTTCGGCCGCCAGATGGCTCACGCGAATGGTGTAAATCGAACACGATCTTCTAAACAATTTCAATGTGAGGCACATATACTCTTCCATAAATATTTTAATTTCAGGTTAAAAATATGACGTTATAGAACAGAATATTACTTTCCTATAAACGTTACTATGTATCAAGAAAAGTGTGTCTTGTATAACATTATGCTACATTTAAAATAGAATTTCTGAAAAGTAACCGAAAGTGCCACTGATACATGTGCAGAAGAAACAAAGGTCTTCAATATTAATACCATACTACATAACTAAGGATCTTACATATATATAAAGGAAAGTAACTTTATTTAGAGGCCAGGACAAGAAATAAATTTTATATGACATACTGGATGGAAGGCTGTATTGACCACATGACAGTAAACAACACAGACCTTTGCTATACACAATGTGACAGGGCCGTACGTATTGTGCAAAGACTAACATGCTTGAATGAAATTTATATGCAATAAAAATAACATTCTTACGTGAAAATTATATATAGTTAAATAGTTATTAACACCAGACATAGAAATAGTGTGATATCTGCTCAGATATTCAACGAAAACAAGAACATCAACAGCTATGTACGATGCACTGTGTGAAGTGCGTAATTAGAAGAGTGGTAATCCACAACGAATCGTGCTTGACACTAATGTCCAGCATTACATTTACATGCAAATAAAATAAATTCCGGAGGAAGCGCTGTTGTATGAACGCTACCACAAGTGGCCGCGCGGTTTGAGGCGCCATATCACGGATTGCGCTGCCCCTCCCGCCGGAGCTTCGAGTCATCCCTCAGGTATGGGTGGGTATGTTGTTCTTAGCATAAGCTAGTTTAAGTTAGAGTAAGTAGTGTGAAAGGCTAGGGGCCGATGACCTTCTTCGGAATTAACACACATCAGAATGTTTCAGAAATGGTTCAAATGGCTCTGAGTACTATGCGACTTAACTTCGGAGGTCATTAGTCGCCTAGAACTTAGAACTAACTAACCTAAGGACATCACACACATCCCTGCCCGAGGCAGGATTCGAACCTGCGACCTTAGCAGTCGCTCGGCTCCAGATTGCAGCGCCTGGAACCGCACGGCCACTCCGGCCGGCTCAGAATGTTTCAGTTTTGTTGTATGAACAAAATAATGGCAGCAATATTGCCGAAAGCCTCACCAGCTTTCACTTTAAGTGTAGCTCAATGTCTGAGAACGAATGAAGAACTTTATGTCCAAAGTGACGTTGCAGAACACTGTCGATACAAAGCATCGCGTGTAACTTACTCTTACCGCGTCGCTCTTTTCAGTTCAGAGGGCAAAGTGATCACGTAGAAACGTCTAAAAAACACAGTGTCTCCCGCCGAATATGTGAATCTGGTGAGAGATTTCGCCTAAAGCTATGCAGCTCACATAACATAAGTGTCATGCGTTTCATTCTTCAAGACAATTTTCAGCCACATTCTGCAGGGGCAATGAAGGCTCTCCTGCACCATTTTCGATGAGAAGTGTTTGATCATCCGCAATATAGCCCTTAATTGGCTCCCTCCGTTGTTCATCTCTGCCCACACGGACCGTTGGCTACGGAGACATTTTGGCACAAACAACTAAAGGCACACCAGCGTAGAGAATTGGCGGAAAGCAAAGGCGGCTGCTTTCTGTGACAACGGTACTGGAAAGTTTGTACAACGCCACGACGAAAGTTGGAGCGGCGACTATTTAGAGAGGTAGCTGGAAGGTGTGGCCGTTGCAAATAAAAATGTTTGATTTTAGTTTAGGTTCACATGGCTCTAAGCACTATGGGACTTAACATCTGAGGTCTTCAGTCTCCTAGACTTAGAAACTACTTAAACCTAACTAAGCTAAGGACATCACACACATCCATGCCCGAGGCAGGATTCGAACTTGCTACCGTAGCAGGCGCGCGGTTCCTGCCTGAAGCGCCTAGAACCACTCGGCCACAGCGGCCGGCTTCATATTTAGGAATAATTATCCTGAGCAACCTTAAGTGGAATGACCATATAAAACAAATAGTAGAAAAAGCAGGTGCCAGACTGAGATACAAAGGAACAACCTTAAGGAAGTGAAACTTACCCATAAAGAAACAAGCCGCTTGTTCGGCCGATTCTTCAATATTGGTCACCAATATGGGGTTTTTACCAGATAAGAATGATAGAAGAGACTGAGGTTCCAAAGAAGAGCAGCGCGTTTCGTGACGGAACTGTTTACTCGGCGCGAGAGCATTACTGAGGAGCTCAGCAAATTCCATTGGCAGATGTACAAAGAGAGACATTGGGCATCTTGGAAAGGTTTACTATTGAAATTTCGAGAGATTCCTGGAAGAGTAGGACAATATATTACTTCCTTCCAGATACATTTCCCGGGGCCGCAACGAGAAAATTGGCGAAATTAGAACCAATACAGAGGCTTACCGGCAGTGATTCTTCCCACGCGCCATTCGTGGATGGACTAGGGTAGGGAGGATCACGTAGTGATAGTAAAAGAACCCTCCGCCATACACGGTTAGGTGGCTTTCGAAGTATGATGTCGATGTAGGATTTGTGCTGTTCATTCATCATTAAACCTCGAAAACGACATCGTCATCATTTTGGCAATGCATGTCACGCAATGATTTCTTCTTGGTAGCAAGCTTCTGGAGGCGATATCTGTATAATACTAGGGGTGATACAAAATTTTATAGCACAAAGAAGCAGCATGTAAGGCCGTGTCCTGTGCAGAATGATCCAGGGCGTTTTCATGGAGCTAAAACACACCACAGGACTGTTTCCCACCATGATTTGTCTTGACAGCACTTGCAACCTGCTCATGAGATTTCGGTCATATAATGCTGTGACAGTTTCCTCATTACGAGTGTCAACTGTTACCATCACACCTCGTAAGTTCCAAACAACATTCAGTATTATTTTGCCCGATGACGGTAGGGTCTGTGTCTGTTTCTGTGGGGTGATTCCACATATTTCGAAGGCACGGTGTGCCTCTTTGACTCGGGGTCACAGTGCTGTCCATAGTGATTAAGGATTAAGGAAATAACTAGCGTTGGCCTTGCGTAGCTGTAACATATCCGGTGCGGCCGCAGTTCGGTGGTCTTTTTGCCAACTGACAGCGACTTTTGTCATGTTAAGAATGTCAGTATGTTGAAAACTAATCGGTGACTGATATTCACTGTTTCTGCTGTCATCTCGATTGCGAAAATACGGGCTTCTAACACCATGTCTTCAACTCGTCTTGCATTCATGTTCCTTCACAGAGAGGTGAACTCCATCTTCATTCTTTGACGTTCAGATTCTTGCGACCACACTCGAATCGTCAGCGTCACCTAATCATTTTCTCATGTGATGATGCATTGATGTCCCACACAGTGTCAACTACACAACGATTTTTGCCATGTTGTCCCCATTCAAGTATAGGAAACAACCTAACGTGCTGTACTCCATTTCATCAATGTGCTGTGGCATTTTGTTGTGCAGTCCACGGGACTGTGACATGGGGTTTCAGAATGTACCAGGACTGCGAACCTGTACCTGTAAACAAACAAGATATTAGTATGTAGCTTTTTATTCGACATTATAATTAAAGCGTTATTTCTACCCGTCACAGATATAGTTTACATTCCTCGCGAAGCTAAAGTAGTGGTCGTTGTGGAGCTGTGACATTAAATGAGCTTGTCTCAGACAGTACCTGTTTCGCTAAGGAGTGCGATTACTAATAATGTTAACTGTATATAATAGCTTCAGCAGAACAGTCGGAGCTAGGTACACTTGTTGGGGATTTACAGAAGCTCTGGAATAGTATTTCCTCCACCGAGCGTGATAGCGCAGTGGTTAGCATACTGGACTCTCATTCGTGAAGACGTCGGTTCAAAGCCGTGTCCGGCCATAGGCCATCCTAATTTAGGTGTTCCGTTATTTCCCTAAATCTCTTCAGGCAAATTCCGGAATGGTTCCTCTGCAAGGACATGTCCAATTTCCTTCCACATCCTTCCCTAATCCGATGGGACCTATGACCTCGGTATTTGGTCCCCTTCCCCCCTCCGACTCCCCCAAACAAACTAACCAACTAACCAACCAATAGTAGTCCAGAAATAAGAGCTTTCTATTCCAGTAATATATAAAGAGGGTTTTTATGTCTGTATATATATATATATATATATATATATATATATATATATATATATATATATATGTGTGTGTGTGTGTGTGTGTGTGTGTGTGTGTGTGTGTGTGTGTGTGTGTGTGTGTGTGTGTGTGTGAATTCCTAATGGACCAAACTGCTGAGGTCATCGGTGCCTAGACTTCCACACTAGTTAAAGTAACTTACGCTAAGAACAACACACACACACGTACCCGAGGGAGGACTCGAACCTCCGGCGGGTGGGAGGGCTTTGATGTTGGAATATATAAGAGAGACAAGGAATATAGGTAGTATAGTCAGCAAGATCATTTCCCATAGAAGTCAACCGTCCGGTTTATTATCTCGGCCCAGAACATAGTTTTAATCATGTAATAAAGTTTAACAGATGCGCACATGTCGCCGCAGATTATTTTTATTAATGACATTTATTGTTTGACACCAGCAACATTAGTTTTTAATCTCTGATGATCCATCGTGGATACGGGACAACGCTGATAGTCTCGCCGTTGAGCGCCCATAGGCTCCTTCCTTCCATACGATACAGAGGCTGGTCGAATCGGCAAACAGCGGTATGTGTTCCGAATTTATTTTATTTAGACGACCCATTTAGGCATCTCATTAAAGCTATCTCTAGGCACCTATACTCACCATGTACAGACAATCAGATATATGGATACTTGCATAACTGGAGCCGTCAATACCTGGATTCCGTGAAATTGTTTTCGGAATGTTCACTTTGAAGACTTGACAAGTCTTTCACGGAATCCAGATATTGACGTCTCCAGTTATGCAAGTAATGATATATCTGATTGTCTATAAATGGAGTACATAGGAATCTGAAGATAGCATTAATGACATGTCGAAACTGGTCATATAAATAAAATAAATTCTGGAAACATATATATTCTTTTTTTGCCAGTAGTTTTTTACGGAATAATATCGATCTTCTAGAAGAAAGTTCTTTTTATATATCTTTCGCACCTAATAATAAAATGGAAATAGCTACAACAAATGATCGACATCCAACGACCCTCTTCGCGTCAGCGCACGTCTATATAAATTTGACTGTTGTATGGCAACGAAGGTCATAGTTCCAACAGAAATGTGCAGTCGAGAAGCAGATGAGGGGTGGAATGCGGATGAATAAGAGGCTATTGATTACACGGTTCGAGATCGGCAAGTAAATTTGAATCAGAAGTCTGTTAATGAGAGTGGTGTTGCTCTGCCAGTCCTCAAAACCGAACACCATTGCCTTGAAACCGCTCCTTTATTCAGTTACACTATTTACATATGCAGCTGCTGGCTTCTGAATACTGTCGGTCCGTTAGATTAGGACTACAATTACGCCCGACTAGAATAACAACAGTTGCGGTTCCTACTCATGCTGTTTACTTACTTTTATTTGTTTGTCATTTATTTCATCTGGAAGTGTTACGGCCTTCAGGCATTCGGTTGCATTATAAATGTTTTAAATAGCGGTAATACCAATAACAGTGTAAACGATAATAATCACTATAACACTCATTGTACAGGAGAAATAGGCATTAATACTAGTTTGTACTAGAATATAATTTAATTTTTTATTTTTCTTTACTGAACTGTTGTCTTTGTAGTCATTATCGATTGTGTGGCATAACCGGTCAAGCGAAAACATTTGGTTGAAAATCAAACATTGTGTTAAGCATTTTCCTCGTTAAGCTTTTCTCAATGTGGGTACTAACTTCTAACATAGGAATAAAAACGTGGAGAAGAAGTTGGGTGGGTAAAGGAAGAAAGAGAAACAATAAAGTATGTTTGGGTCATAAGATATAAGTAAGAAATGAACATAGTTAGGGGTGAATAATGTAGACAACGTGACACTGGTACTATTTCGTTTTGGGCCGAAGAACAACAACCGGGGGAAATTAAGCCATTGTTGACTGATAAAACTTCAATTTTCTCTTGAATGCAGAAATATTGTGGATAAGACGGAGATTAATGTGTACTTTGTTCCAGTGTTGTATTGTTGAAATAGAGAAGGAGATGAAGAGAGATGAGGTACTATGCAAAGGTACAGCCAAGGGGCCGGATGTATCCTATTTTGTATTGAGTTATGGACTGTTGGTGGGTATTTGATAGGTAAGGAGGCATACTGACCACACCATTAACTACGAAAACGAAGAAGAAAACGGCGCCTGTGGAAATCGCGTTACCTATCTGGTCGCATCCAAACTAACTGAACGTAGAATGGGGTGACGTGATCAAACAACTGTATTTTACACACAAGAAAGCGCGGTTATCTCTTTTCAACTGATATGTGAGATGAATATCTCGTGTGATATTCCCATTGTGTCATGCTAAACTACACCACATTCGTAAATATTTGGCAGGGCAATCGACGGGACCCTTTTTTCTGCGGTGCAAATATTTTTCGATAGAGATTTTTCTGCATACCGTGACAGTTTGTTCTTCCCAGTTTAGATATTCTTTCAAGACCATGGCGAGATCTCTTACTATTTTTGATAGGGTAATCGGATAACAGCATATACTATTAGAGGTACTGAATCACGAAAATGTCAGCTGATTATCTTTCTGTGCAATATGAGAATGAACTGAGACTTCTCAAGATTTGCTTCAAGGCCCAGGTGTCATTCACAAACGTCGTCATTCATACCTCATTTGGCAGCAGCAATGTATGATCTTGGAGTTGCTAGCTCATAGATACAACTGGTTTTCACCAATATGTAGGTGGCGGATACCAACATGTATATCACGGATATACCAGAAAAGCGATGGTCCAAAAACTGAACCCGACTGGACTCCAGAGAGCGTGTGTTCCAATGGTGACGCCTCCCTCCCGTTCCCTTGGGTTAAAAGTAGAGAGTTTCTTATGTCATCTATAAAACTTGATTATCGTGGCATGACCAACAGAAATGGATAAACTTTTCCTGGTGCCCGTGTTACAACACAAGAAAGACACATTGACGAAACTTTTTAAAGTAGCTGTCGAACAAAAGCACTGAACTCTTTGAGAAATTTAACTGTTTCATTACCATAAATATAAGGGCCTATCACAAAATTTCCCTTCGAGGGCATTGCGTATATGCAACTTAGCGCGACTCCGATTCGGACATACAAACACAAACATGTGGGCAATGGATTAGTGTGTCATTCGTGTCTTTCCGACGTCCTTGCGATAAATGCAGAGAAGTGGACTACGTTGAAATGCTTCCAAACAGGACCAATGCTCTTTTATTCCTCTCTTGACTACCGAAGGACAAACATCGGTAGACATCCATCGGACAATGAAGAATGTGTATGCGACACTATGTCCGTCGAAAACTATCGTTTTGGATGGTGCACCAAGGGGTGCTGCTGCTTCGTGATAATGCATATCCGCATACTGCAAATGTCGTAATGCAGAAGTCACGCCAACTCAAGTAGGAGAAACTCCAGTAACCGTCATAAGGTTCTGATCTCTCCTCACGCGATTAAAATACCTTCGCTCCTTTAAATAAAAGCATTTGAAGGGTCGACGATTCCTGTCGAACGCGGATGTGCAGCAGGAAGATAGTCTTCTTCATGCACTAGCAAGACATGATGTTTTAAAAGACGAGTATCTTCCATCTGGTGCGCAGGTGGGATGAATACTTCAGTGGTTATGGCGATTTTGCCTGATTGCCATACCGATTCTGGACTGTACCACCTTCGAACAGTAACTTTTTGATTGCATCTTATAAAATAATTATATCGAAATCCGTATTCTGTGCTCAGTAGACCGTTCATTCCACACAGTACGTCCTGTAATTTATCCGCTCTTTCACTCAGGTTAGAAAAATCTACAGGAATTCTTTCAATGATATCCGGAACCAATGTTTTATTTCCTTCATGGTCTATTGGATTTAGAACACTACGCTCTACGGGATGGAGACAGTATCCTCATCTTACAGCGTTTCTAAAGCGTACACTTTGTTCTTCGTCTATCTTATTGTTCGTCCTTCGTTCTTATACATATTTTATATTACCATTCATACCATACAGGTTCCACCAATTTTTCTGAGAGATGGAGCAATTTAAATTGTTAAACGATTTTCCTAGGTCGACAAATCCTATGAATGTGTCCTGATTTTTCTTAAGCTTTTCTTCCATTGATAGATGCAACATCACAATTGCCGCCTAGAGCCTTTACGTTTAATAAAGTCGGACTGATAGTCATTTAACATATACATAATTTTCTTGTCCTTTGCTTTGTATATTATTCTTGAGAGTACATTTGATGCATGAGCTGTTAAACTTGTTGTGTGATAGTTCTCGCACTTATCTACTTCAGCTACCTTCAGGAAGGTAGGATGCAATTTTTCCCAGTGTCTGGTGGTATCTCTCCACAATCACAGATTCTAAAAACTTGAATAATCACGTGGTTGATATTTTATCCTACAATTTTAGAAATTCAGAAGTAGTGTTGTCTATCCGTCCCGCCTTAATGTATGGCAAGTCTCCCATAGCGACCTCCCTTTCCTCGTTTTATCATAACATCAGCATAATCCTTCTCCTCGTTGAGGCCTTCAAACGTCTTTTTACCACCCATCTGCTCTCTTTTGTGCATGAAATAGTGGAATTACTCCACTGCTCTTAATGACTTGTATATTCTTACGACTTTTAGTTTTTCGATATCTTCGCATTTTTCCTGGAGCTGTTTCGCTTTGGCTTCCCAGCACTTCCTATTTCTTTTATTCATAATCGGCTTACGTTGTTTGATTCCCTTCTTTTATGAAAATTGATGAACACCCTTCTTTCACCGAGCAAGTTTTCTTCTAAGTTACCTTCCTTGTATCTATACATGTCTGTCCAGCTTCTGGGATTCCCATTTTCAGAGACGTTCATTCATTGAACTGCCTACTGTGACATTCATTATCGCAGTATTTATAGCCTAAGAGAATATCAAAGACATCTCATCATTCCTCAGTACTTCAGCATTCCACTTCTTTCCATGTTGTTTCTTCCGGACGATGTTCTACCTTCAGCCAACACATCATTACTAAACTGTGATCTCATTCTGTATCTGCTTGTCGATCCGCCTTACAATAGCTGTCTGGCCTTGATAGCTGGAATTTTGCCTTGTCAGTGGGTGTTTCTGACCAGACGCCTTTCTCTTGTGATTTGTGAGCACTGTATTCGCCATTACTAGCTGAAATTGCAAAAGTCCTTTCATTCCGTTTCTCTGTCTTCAGTTCTTTCTCATCGTAAAGTACTCCAGTTCCTCATGATTATTAGATTTTCGTCTCCCTTTACATTGGATATAGGCAGCCTTTCGTGATATGCGGACCTGATTCAGACACTTTAGCTCGCGGGCCGTCTTGTCACGTAAACCTACAACAGTGCCGCTAGCGAGTTAAGTCAAAACTGTAGCATCGGTGACGTAAACGGTTATGGGGTGATGCACGGATATAAATAGCATTCCTTTTCCGACACGCCACGTCAAAGAGTTACGCTTCAAAATACGAGTTTTGGGAGGACATTTATTTGCATTCACTCCGTTTTCAGATGTTTTCATTTATTTAAGTGTAGTGAACATGGCACCTTTACTTACTGGATTTTACGATAGCTTTCGAGAAACCTCCGTTGCAAAAAACTGCAACGCCGTTATTAAAGAAACAGTATTTGCAACAAGCAAATAAATGTATACATCTGAATATGCAATGCCAGGCAGTTTGAAATGTAACCATGGACAAATAAACATGAGAACTGACAACACGTAACTAGTTTTTGGCCGCCCGTGCTTTACATAATGAACTACATGTTCAATATCCTCGTAAACTTTCTCTATCACTTCATCTTCTGCTTGTGATGTAGGCAAATATACAGTAAACTACAGTTGTTTGCTGTCGGTTCTGATGATAATAATCCGATCACAGTACTGTTAGTGTAACTCACTCTCTGGCCTACTTCGCCGTTCATGACAAATCGTACTCCTGTTACGCCATTTTCGGCTGCAGTTGGCATTATCTTTTATTCATCTGACCATAAGTCGTTACTTTCTTTGCATTTCACTTCGCTATTCTCTGCTAATCTAGATTCAAGCTATGCCTATCCATTTTTAGTTTTTCTAGTTTACCTACCACGTTGAAACTGACAATCCACACTCCGGCTCGTAGAATGTTACCTTGTTGGTTCTTGATTTTCTCATCGTTATTTGTGCTTTGGCTGTCCGCTCCAGGGTAAGTAGGAGTGAATAATCTGGAATCTTTCGCCTATGGAGACATCATCGTGACTCGTATCCAATCACAAACCACAAGTGGTGTGGACACACATGCAGTTACTTCCATTTTCTTCTGCATCCTCCTGCCGTTGATCACTGTTGATTATTTCCTCTTCTCATTTAGGGACAGTTTACTATTCCACGGCCTAAAGAGTCCCCCGTACTGCTCTGTCTTTTTTCACTAGGCCACTGGCAGAACGAGGCCCACTGCTAATGGTGGAATCCTTCGGGTACTAGTGCTAATGATTTATTCAAAATATGAACATCGACTTGGCTCGAATCCAGGTCCAGGAAGTTTTGATTTCTAGTCAAGACGTTGCCCTAGACGACGGTTAACTTAAATAAGTAACGTATGTGTTATCTGTTCTTTTGGACATGTTCTAAACAACAGACACCACACATAAAGTACAGATGCACACGGCCTGCCGGTGTGTCCGTGCAGTTCTAGGCGCCTCAGTCTAGAACCGCGTGACCGCTACGGTCGCAGGTTCGAATCCTTCCTCGGGCTTTGATGTGTGTGATGTCCTCAGGTTAGTTAGGTTTAAGCAGTTCTAAGTTCTAGGGGACTGATGACCACAGATGTTGTCCCATAGTGCTCAGAGCCATTTGATCCATTTTTGAACAGATGCACGCAAAATTAGAGCTCTTAAGGAGATTGGCGAGATGTGAGGAGCAATGAGGTTAGCCGGGGAACTACATTAGTAGTGTGTGGTATACATTGAGTATTAGTGTCTGACAGGAGGCGTGCTAGGGTAGTCCCTGCGACTGTGGTGGCCACTGTATGGTGTAGCAGTCTGCACATCTGCCTTTTAAGCAGGAGATCTGCTTTCGAATCACAGTCTGGTAAAAATTTTGAACTCTCCTCACTGATATAGACCAGTATTTACTGTCAGTTTACGTCGTTAATTCCTGAACGGAGTTTTTAATATCTCTTTATTGGTTCTAAATACATCTAGCTGCACTGCTCACACAAAGTAAGAAACAGAAACGGAACCCATACACATTTCACAATATATATAAATGACCTAGTAGATAGTGTCGGAAGTTCCACGCGGCTTTTCGTGGATGATGCTGCAGTATACAGAGAAGTTGCAGCATTAGAAAATTGTAGCTAAATGCAGGAAGATCTGCAGTGGATAGGCACTTGGTGAATGGAGTGGCAACTGACCCTTAACATAGACAAATGTAACGCATTGCGAATACATAGAAAGAAGGATCCTTTATTGTATGATTATATGATAGCGGAAGAAACATTGGTAGCAGTTACTTTTGTAAAATATCTGGGAGTATGCGTGCGGGACGATTTGAAGTCGAATGATCATATAAAATTAATTGTTGGTAAGGCGAGTACCAGGTTGAGATTCATTGGGAGAGTCCTTAGAAAATGTAGTCCATCAACAAAGGAGGTGGCTTACAAAACACTCGTTCGCCATACACCTGAGTATTGCTCATCATTGTGGGATCCGTACCAGGGGGAGGAGAGAAGATCCAAAGAAGAGCGACGCGCTTCGTCACAGGGTTATTTGATAAGCGTGATAGCGTTACGGAGATGTTTAGCAAACTCAAGTTGCAGACTCTGCAAGAGAGGCGCTCTGCATCGCGGTATAGGTTGCTGTCCAGGTTTCGAGAGGGTGCGTTTCTGGATGAGGTATCGAATATATTGCTTCCCCCTACTTATACCTCCCGAGGAGGTCACGAATGTAAAATTAGAAAGATTCGAGCGCGCACGGAGGCTTTCCGGCAGTCGTTCTTCCCGCGAACCATACACGACTGGAACCGGAAAGGGAGGTAATGACAGTGGCACGTAAAGTGCCCTCCGCCACACACCTTTGGGTGGCTTGCGGAGTATAAATGTAGATGTAGATGTAGATTCCGTTATCATCCCAAACGACTACACGCGTTTTCACTTCTAGGTTCTTGTCCATCCACGTACTGCTTCCTCCTACACAATCACGTTCGCAAAGACGTTGCTTCTGCACGTTCTAGACTCTCTTGTGATGGAAACTATACATAATGAACGCTTGCAATGTCACACTAAAACAGAAATTGTTCTGAGCCAATCGTGACCCCAGTCGTGCTGGGCCACGCAGCTTTAATATCGATAACCTTACGAGACCGTAACATTTGCACCGTACAGGGAAAGTTGTTTATGTCGACACGCATAGGGCCGGGCTGTTGCTACCGCCGCACCTGCGACGCGCCGCGGCCGCGGTGGACAGGTGCGGCGCGCGTAACTCACTCGCCGCTACAAACGACCCTCCGACCGCCATTCTGCGCGGCCCGCTTCCTTTTTCTGCTTTTGCGGGTCCGTAAATCAGGCCGCGCGGGTGGGCCGCGGGCCGTGACCAGCGCACGCCCGCCGCCCGCCGCACGCCGCCGCCGCCGCCGCCTGCTCGCTCAATATTTACGGGGTCAGCCCGCGCCGCGCCGCTCCGCGCCTCGAGTTAGGCGTCGATATGTCGATACGAGAGGCGGAGCGCGGCCCACTGCCGTGTCACCGGCGTGTCCCGGGAGCGTGTTCGCGTACGCCTGCTGCCTTGTCGACGTACAACGTGGACATTATCGACGTGCGCCCGGGGGGGCGTACACGAATACGTCGCGTGGTGCGTGCGGGCAGTCAACCCAGCTTCGAGCACAGATGGACAAACCTTCACTACATTGCCTCTTCCAGTTGGTTTATTTACCATTCTCACCATACCACCATAATAAAGGCTGCTCGAAAAAGAATATACATATTTGGAAATCACATATTTATTGAGTTGATGCATATGTTCTCACCGTTTTCACATAACTACTCTGTAGGAATCAGCATGGCTTTCGGAAAAGACGATCGTGTGAAACCTAGCTCGCGCTCTTCGTCCACGAGACTCAGAGGGCCATAGACTCGAGTTCCCAGGTAGATGCCGTGTTTCTTGACTTCCGCAAGGCGTTTGATACAGTTCCCACAGTCGTATAATGAGCAAAGTAAGATAATATGGACTATCAGAATAATTGTGTGATTGGATTGAAGAGTTCCTAGATAACAGAACGCAGCATGTCATTCTCAATGGAGAGAAGTCTTCCGAAGTAAGAGTGATTTCATGTGTGCCGCAGGGGAGTGTCGTAGGACCGTTGCTATTCACAATATACATAAATGACGTTGTGGATAACATCGGAAGTGCACTGAGGCTTTTTGCGGATGATGCTGTACTATATCGAGAGGTTGTAACAATGGAAAATTGAACTGGAATGCAGAAGGATCTGCAACGAATTGACGCATGGTGCAGGGAATGGCAATTGAATCTCAATGTAGACAAGTGTAATTTTCTGCGAATACACAGAAGGAAAGATCATTTATCATTTAGCTACAAAATAGCAGGTCATCAACTGGAAGCAGTTAATTCCATAAATTATCTGGAAGTAGGCATTAGGAGTGATTTAAAATAAACTGACCATATAAAATTATCCGTCTGTAAAGCAGATGCCAGACTGAGATTCATCGGAAGAATCCTAAGGAAATGCAGTTCGAAAACAAAGGAAGTAGGTTGCAGTACACTTGTTCGCCCACTGCTTGAATACTGCTCACCGGTGTGGGATCCGTACCAAATAGGGTTCATAGAAGAGATAGAGAAGATCCAACGGAGAGCAGCGCGCTCGTTACAGGACCATTTAATAATCGTGAAATCGTTACGGAGATGATAGATAAACTCCAGTGGAAGACTCCGAGAGAGAGACGCTCAGTAGTTCGGTACGGGCTTTTGTTGAAATTTCGAGAATATACCTTCACCGAAGAGTCAAGCAGTATATTGCTCCCACCTACGTATATCTCGTGAAGAGACCATGAGGATAAAATCAGAGAGATCAGAGCCCACACAGAGACATACCGACAATCTTTCTTTCAACGAACAATACGAGACTGGAATAGAAGGGAGAACCGATAGAGGTACTCAAGGTACCCTCCGCCACCCACCGTCAGGTAGCTTGCGGATTATGGATGTAGATGTAGACCGCCGAGCACCAAAGACTTCAGTCATCGATAATAAACTCTCCTGCACTACTATAAGAGTTTATCAACGCTGGGGTAACTATTCGATTCCACGATTGTAGAAATCACCTGGTTTTGACGCGATAAATCGTCGAGCCACGTTCGGATCACATTTTCATCCGGAAAGGATACTCCTTGAAGGTTGTTCGACAAAGAGCGGAAAAGGCGTAAATCTGATGGCGCAAAATCACATGAATAAAGTGAATGCGGAATGACTTTCCAATCCAACTACTGTATTGTGCTTTTTGTCAGTCTGGCAGAAAGAGCGCGGGCGTTACTGTTTGGTAACATCACTTCACGCAGTCTCCTGACCGTTATTCTTGGACTGCGTCCGCTAGGCGTCTCAGACGATAAATGTCAGCAGCGATGGGTGCATCTCGATGAACATTTCGTAGTACACGCAGCCATTCCTTTCTTTTCCTTATGTTAGGATTAAGACTTATTTATCGTCACGAGTAGCGATAAATTTTAGGAATGGTCGTTGTTGTTCCCGGGCCACCAGATGACGAGCAAGCAGAGATGCACAGATAGCCCACATATAGCCCACATATAGCTACCTGCTCATTTTTGTAATTTTAGCTTAAACCGTATAGTACACATACACCCGATTTTATAACTTCCCCCATTGCATGCAAATGGTGCACTATTGTGGAATGATCACTGTTCGTCACATTTGCCATGTTCTCCAGCACACTAATGCGGATCATTATGGATTAAGCGTTTAAACGCTCTTAGTCAAACCTCAACGTGGAGAATCAACAACATCGATACGCTCCTTCTTAATACAGGGGAACAATTTTCTTGCCGTGCCCCTTCATTGAACTCAAACAGAAGAATATATCGGAACCGTTTCGATTTCTCCACTTGGCGCTCCATTTTCCAGCGTCCGCTGCTCCACTCACTATTTCGAAATGTGTAAGCTCAAATAGCAACAGTGAATCAAAAATAAAGAATGGCAAACGATAAATTAACCATAGCTAAAGGAATACCCACATGTAAAACAGAAACGCTACGAACTTATGCACCAACCCTGTAAAACATACAACTATTAGGCTTCCTATAAATACTTACGAATCTCTCTAGTTTACATTACGGTCGTTTATATATCCTCCACCAGCGTCGCGGACAATATCGTATCGATACTCGAATTCCTCCCATATTTGGGTAAGCATGTCCATCGTAACACAAGTGATGGCATTACGGATCCGATTCTTTAACTCTTCTCGGTTCTCTGGAGGTGCAGTGCATAAACGTTGTCCTTCATGAAACCTCACAGGAAGAATTCACAAGGCGTCAAATCCGGTGAACGTGGAGGCCGGCTGAGAAGTGCCAAGTTACCTGCTGTTTGATGGTCAAACCAACGGCTCGGAGAGCTTCATTCTGATATAAATGCACTTGGTTACTCTAATGAGCGAGTGCCCGATCTTGTTGAAAAATTTTGTTCTTATTCATCCTCGGAAACAACTAGTTTTGTGACATAGGAAGATACTGCTTACCATTAACCATGTTGAAATGAAAGAAGAATGAGATGAGATGAGTGGGATTTCGCACAAAAAACACTGATTTTGGGAGAATCTCGTACATGTTGAATATGTGCTCGTAGGTTCTGTACACTACGTTTGTTTACATTAGAAATCGCTTCATCACAGGACACGATGCCTTGTGGAGAAGTTTTATCATTGTCAATGGCATTCCGTAGCTCGATAGAAAATAACACATTTCTGTTTGTCGTCATGACGTAGACCAAGTAAGAGGTGTAACTTGTACGGCATCATAACCGACTGACCTCTCAATACACGCCAAATTGTTGTTGTAGACAGTTGTAACTCCCGGGTGACACGACGAGTTTGAAAACGGTTTGGATTCGTGTGACATTTTCGTCGGAAACACGAGAGTGGCCAGGACTCATTCCTTTACATAAACGTCCTCTGTCTACAAACAGTCAATACCCTCTGCGAATTGTCCACCAAGGATTAACTTGGTACCTTACTCTGAAACGACTTTGCACTGTAATCACGGATTACATTTCGCAAACTCGAGAACCAAAATGATTTCTGCTGCGGAATAGCCATTTTGTAACATGTGAAGGTGACCAGTCAAACAGAAGACAACCCAGCGGTAATGCATATAAGCTAGACAATGTATTCGTTCCTCCAACAACCGACCCGTGGCACAACGCTCGGTAGTTTGAAAGCAAAAAACTTTGTAAAACGTACAATAGTTTTGGGACATTATCCGATTTTACATGACTATGAGTACAGTTATAATGTTTCCATAATAAACTCGAAAAAGAAAAATTATTTAATATTTTGATTGACTCTTCAGTTTCCCTAGGAGTATTTGTTGATTGGACAATCGATGGGTGTACTGCCGGTTCTTAGTATCAAACTGGCACAATATTTCGGCGCTCAGACATGTCTACTCATCAGATTCGCTGGGGAACTGAGCTCCCGCGAGTCTTTCCAGCCTGTCCGCGCCCGCGGCCGCGCGTCGGCGGTCGTGGAGACGCTAAACTTGGCGTCTGTGGTAGCGTTTTATTGGAAGGAAGCGTCAGTTACTGCCTTTGTATATGATGCACTATCGGGGAAAAAGCAGACGGTTGTCGAAGAAGCGCAGTGTCTTTTGCCCGCCCCCACGAGCACTACTGGGAAGCGTCAAAGATGATCTCGGTTTGCGGAAGTCCGGCGTATATCAGATTCCGTGTCAATTTGGAAAGACACGTATTGAACAGAGTGCACCGTCGAAGATCATTGCCGAGAATACCGGAGGTGCTCTCGACTGACGTGTCCCAAGAAGCCAGCTGTCGCAGAGCACTGTTTGTCTGAGTATCAGGCGATGGAGTACGAACGTACCAGCTTCTTCATACAGCCTTCAATTTACTGGGACAGCGTCGTTAGAAAGGCCACAGACATTCGCACCAGGGACGACCTTAGCAATCGAGATTTCGGCTTTAATTGTAGCAAGGCATGGGAACCAGCACTAAGTTTTATTTAAGACGGCTCTCAACAAACAAAACGGTCTGTTGATCGGAGCGGAAGAGAATACGCATCAACGCTACCACAGCCGCCGACCCTAGCGTCTCCGTGACCGCCGACGTGTAGCCGCGAGCGCGGACCACGGTGGGAACATGCCGCAGAGACGCAGGGAAGGGGCTATAAGTCGGCCGCACTCTTTGTTCCTCAACGCACCTGACGGTGAACCAGCAAAACATTCGTGGGCTTTTCGATCAATGTTTTGGTTGTTTGCGGAGTGGGATCTACAACTCTTGGAACAGCAACATAGCACGTCACGACAGGATCAAAAGAAAAATGGGTCGCTTAATGACCCACCTATCCACTTGTGTAATGGTGCTTTATTGAAGTGTGCTACCAATTCAGCACGTACTGTGGCAGCGTTGTTTCTAACCAATTAAAAAAAAAAAATCCGTGTGTTCAAGTGACCATTTGGGTGACTATTTCATTGTACTACCTTTAGTGACGTGCTGCGGTTACTGGAGGGAACAACCAATTCAGTTAGCTGTTGAAAAACAAGCGATTCAGTAGGTTGCAGTTTCACGTATCAATTGGATTATTCAACAATTCTTCTGAGTGAAACAAATCCTTAGAAGCAACTGGATTGCCGAATGAAAACTATACAGTCAAACAGTTGCAGTTTTGCGTATCACTTGCATTATTATTCATTCATTTCTTTCGAGTGAAACTATTCTGTTGGAGTAACCAAACGTAAACAGTCGACAGATTCCATTGCAGGTAGTTTTGTATACTGACTGAGTTATTCATTCTTTCTTTAAGAGGGAAACAACCTGTGCTTTTTCTGTGAGTCTGAAACCTCTCTTGAGTGTTTTAGCTGATGGGAGTATCCGTGCAGTTTGTACTACAGGAGGGTTATAATTAAACTATCGCTACTTGAGCCAGCGTAGACGGAAAAGTAATGTAGGAAAGGTGTTCAGACAGTGTGCTGCACGCTCGTGTTATTTGGTAGTGTTAGTGTGATGACCTGCCGTTGGCTACTAGTGATGATACGGCTACATAGGGCTAAAAAAAAAAAAAAGCATCAGTGTGCGTTACAGTAGCAGGCGGTGAACGTGGGTCGGCACAGGATGAGCAGAGCCTTACTCATAAAACTGTATTATCGAAACAACAGTGATGCTGCTCTTCACCAATATGGAAGCATTAAAAGAATACGGAGAGTTCCTCTTTCCGCACTGTGGTCGAAGAACATGATTCCGAAGTTCAAGTTAACTGGCGATTTGGGAATTACTTCTTGGAGAAGCAGACCGCCAGTTGCTCCACAAATTACTCATAGGGGGTACTACTGCCATAGCTGAGAATACTGGACGCAGTGTGCGATCTTCAAGCAGTACATTTATCTGCGTCACAACAGATGAAGGTTCCATAGTCCAAAAAGCTGCAAACAATTGTGAAACAGTATCCCTGCGACTTCAATTACTCACCAATTTTTGCCACCTGACCCAGATATTTGAGTAGATATGCTTTTACATTTCCTGCAAGGGGTGAAGTTGGCAACATGTGTCCTTGGATCATTTTGGAACTCGGATCCCAAGGCCCAAGGACATGCTGCGTGAACGGTACACGCTACTGTGATCTGCTTCGCCAACATGTGATCCCTACTCTACGGGAGAGAGGTGCTTTGGACTCAGTTGTTTTCTTGCAGCGTGGAGCTACAACTTGCAATGCTCGTGATACCACTCGGTTGCTCTGTGTCACATTTGGTTAATACCGGATCACTGGCTGAGTCAGTGCCTGATCGTTCCAACTCCGTGGCCACCAAGATCACCACATTTAAACCCGTGTGATTTCCGGCTGTGAGGTTACGTGAACGACAAGTTTTATAGTCGGAAGACTAAAACATTTTGGAGTTTAGCGAGTGAAGTAACCAACATCCCCCTCACACCGAGATGCTCCACGCAGTAGTATAGCAATCTTTAGTGCGGTTCTGGGCTATCGCGAATACATGTGGCCGTCACATTGAGCAACATTTGTAACATAGAATATAAACACGTTACGCAATTAAATAATTTTACCCTAAAATGTGTAAATTAAATGTTTCTCCTCCGCATGTCCTTACAAATGTCTCCACAAAGTTGCTTTGTCCTATAGTCACTCGTTTCTCATGGGGGCCGTCTCACGTAGCATAAGTTCAGTAATAACCGCCCTCCACTTTCATTAGTTAAACTAAAGCAGTGGAGTACAGGTTGGCAGCCCTGTAGCCAGGGTACGTGAAAACTTCTCGAGGGGTTCACCAAAGTTAAGATACACATAAGCATATTCATTTAATTGTGCACTGAATAGACTAGTTCTTCTTTTCATTGATTAAAAAATTGCTGCAGATTAAGTGGTTCCAGATGTGAACTGCTACGTACTGACCGTCTACAAAAGTAAAAACTCAATCAGGAGCCTAATGAAACTTTACAGAATGAGTGAAACCAAAATTGATAGTTTCATGTTGAATGATTGTGTTTCTTTCTACTAATTCCGTATCAATTCTCACAGACAATAAATAGAGTATAGTAAAATTTACGTCATTTATTCGCATATTTAACGCTGAAAAGTATACATAAATCGGTAAGAATAAGTCAAATTATATTCTGTGTATGGCAGATTATTGTCTTTATTGTCCAATACCGTATCACTGATAAAGGTTACTAAAGTATTCCTCAATCGGAGTAATTCCACAATATTACAAACAGATTTAATTAAACTTTGTTCATTTGAAGAAGTAAACTTCGAAAGCAATTAGTGTGCTGTTTCTGATGCAGTACAACAAAAGAAAATAAACGTTTTCAGAAACTCTTTTTGGCGATGTGAAGGAAAAGTTCGTCACGAAGAACTGTTCTTCAACGAAATGAAAATAGATTCTTCAGAGCATAGATTACGTTCATCTGATCAAATAAAAGCCTGTCTTCAAAACAAAGTTCTATCTCACGAGCAGCACGACTGTCCACATTGCAGAACACTGAGACTCAGATCACAGATCGCGTGAGGGCAGTCGTTCGGGTGGCGAAGGCGACGTCCGAGCCGAGGCTAAGTCCAAACGGTGATGACACATCAATCGCTGGCTGGCGAAGACGGAACTGGCTCTAGTCGTCTCCGCTTGGGTAGAAATACTTGCGCAGTGGAAGGTTACAATCTTTCTATTTCCTATCGAAGTTGCGGCGGACGCAGTAAGAGTTGAATCCCAGGAGCGACCCCTATCACTATCTTCTCCGCCCTCTGGCTGCTTCCCTGGAGACCCTCAAAAGGCTGAGCTGGATAACACGGAAACCGGCCTAAGCGCAGGGGTCAATCTGGTGATAACCCGCCAAGTACAGATGCGTTGTGGGTTGGCGGCGTCGCAAGCGAAGCTGAGAGACACGCCACTTACGTCTATTGCAGTTTCCACTACACTCACGGGCCTACAGTAATTTTCTTCCAATTGTTTGGGCTTCCTAGTCACCAGAATTCAATGACGGGAGGAACTCACTTTCAATCTTGCTTTTGGACACGTCCGCAGGAACATTGCGATCTCTAAACAAGCATTTGAGAGTTCCCTATGCCAGTTCTAACATAGTCAAATCATTAAAATACGGTGGAAACCGAACGAACGCGTGGCCTCTCTCTCCGGGCAATTCGTTGGTCACATACGTATTTTTAGCACGGCTATGTTCTCGAACCCCTCAATGAACCATGCACCTTGCCGTTGGTGGCGAGGCTTACGTGCCTCAGCGATACAGATAGCCGTACTGCAGGTGCAACCACAACGGAGTGGTATCTGTTGAGAGGCCAGACAAACTTGTGGCTCCTGAAGACGGACAGCAGCCTTTTCAGCAGTCGCAGGGGCAACAGTCTGGCCTTGACTGATTTGGCCTTGTAACATTGAGCAAAACGACCCTTCTGTGCTAGTCCTTCCAACGGCTGAAAGCAAGGGGAAACTACAGCTGTAATTTTTTCCGAGGGCATGCACCTTTACTGTTTGGTTAAATGATGATGGCATCCTGTTGAGTAAAATATTCCGGTGATAGAACAGTCCTCCATTCAGATCTCCGGGCGGGAACTACTCTGGAGAACATCGTTATCAGGAGAAACAAAACCGGCGTTCTACTGATCGTAGGGGGAATGTCAGCTTAATCGGGAAGGTATGTTAGATTTTTTAGAAAAGGAAATGGATAGGATAAAGTTATATAGTGGAAATTAGTGAAGTTTGGCGGCAGGAGGAACAAAACTTCTGGTCAGGTGAATACAGGGTTACAACTACCAAATCAAATAGAGGTAATGCAGGATTAGGCTAAATAGTGAATAAAAAAACCAGGAGCGCTTGTAAGCTATTACGAACAGCACAGTGAACGCATTATTGTAACCAAGATTGACACGAAGCCCACATCTACCACAGTAGTACAAGTTTATATGCCAACTAGCTACGCACATGATGAAGACATTGAAGAAATATATGATGAGATAAAAGAAATTCTTCAGCTAGTGAAGGGAGACGAAAATTTAATAGTCGTGGGGGACTCGAATTCGATAGTATGAAAAGGAAGAGAAGGAAAAGTAGTAGGTGAATATGGAATGGGGGTAAGGAATGAAAGACCAAGCCGCTTGGTAGAATTTTGCACAGAGCATAACTTAATCATAGAATCATGAAAGAAGGTTGTATGCATGAAGGAGGCCTAGAGACACTGGAAGGTTTCAGTAAGATTACATAATGATAAGACAGACATTTAGGAACCAGTTTTAAATTGTAAGACATTTCCAGGGCCAAGTGTGGGCTCTGTCCACATCTATTGGTTATGAACTACAGATTAAAACGGAAGAGACTGAAAGAATTTCTACAGATGGGATCTGGATATACTAAAAGGACCAGAGGTTGTAGAGAGTTTCAGACAGAGGATTAGGGAAAAATGGACAAGAGGGCAAAGAAATACAGTAAAAGTAGATTGGGGAGAATTGAGAGATGAAACAGTGAAGGCAGCAGAGGATCAAGTAGATAAAAAGACGAGATATTGAATTTAACTGATGAAAGGAGAAAATATAAAAATGCAGTGAATGAAACAGGCATAAGGGAATACAAACATCTCAAAAATGAGATGATACCGCGTGAAGAATTTGACAGAGCACTGAAAGATCTAAGTCGAAACAAGGCCCCGGGAGTAGACAACATTCCATTAGAACTACTGATAGCCTTGGGAGAGCCAGCTCAGTAAAACTCTACCATCTGATGAGCAAAATGTATCAGACAGGAGAAATACCCTCAGACTTCAAGAAGAATATAATAATTCCAATGCCAAAGAACGCCAGTTGTTGACAGATGTGAAAATTACCGAACTCTCACTTTAATAAGTCACAGCCGCAAAATACTAAAGCGAATTCTTTACAGATGAATGGAAAAACTGATAGAATCCGACCTCGGGGAAGATCAGTTTGGATTCCATAGAAATGTTGGCACATGTGAGGCAATACTGATCCTACGACCTGTCTTAGATTAAGGACAGGCAAACCTACGTTTCTAGCATTTGTAGACATAGAGAAAGGTTTTGACGATGTTGACTGGAATATTCTCTGTAAAATTCTGAAGGTGGCAGGGGTAAAATACAGGGAGCGAAAGGCTATTTACAATTTGTAGAGATGGCAGTTTAAGAGCCGAGGAAGCAGCGGTTAGGAAGTAAGTCAGACATGGTTGTAGCCTATCCCCGATGTTATTCAATCTGTATAATGAACAAGCAGTAAAGGAAACAAAAGAAAGAATTTGAGTAGGAATTAAAATCCGTGGAGAAGAAATAAAAACTTTGAGGTTTGAAAATGACATTGTAATTCTGTCAAAGACAGCGAAGGACCTGGAAGAGCAGTTGAACGGAATGGACAGTGTCTTGAAAGGAGGATATAAGATGAACATCAACAAAAGCAAAACTAGGTTAATGGAATGTAGCCAAATTAAACCAGGTGTCGCTGAGGGTATTAGATTAGAAAGTAACACACTTAAAGTTGTAGATGAGTTTTGCTATTTGGGGAGCACAATAACTGATGATGGTCGAAGTAGAGAGGGTATAAAATGTAGACTGGCAATGGCAAGGAAAGCGTTTCTGAAGAAGAGAAATTTATTAACATCTAGTATAGATTTAAGTGTCAGGAAGTCGTTTCTGAAAGTATTCGAGTGGAGTGTAGCCATGAATGGAAGTGAAACATGGTCGATAAATAGTTTAGACAAGAAGACAATAGAAGCTTTCAAAGTGTGGTATTATAGAAGAATGCTGAAGATTAGATAGTAGATCATGTAACTAATGAGGAGGTACTGAATAGAATTGGGGAGAAGAGGAATTTGTGGAACAACTTGACTAGAAGAAGGGATCGGTTGGTAGGATATGGTTTGAGGCATTAAGGGATTACCCATTTAGGACTAGAGGGCAGCGTGGAGGGTAAAAGTCGCAGAGGAAGACCAAGAGATGAATACACTAAGAAGATTCAGAAGGATGTAGGTTGCAGTAGATACCTGTAGATGTAGAAGCTACCACAGGATAGAGTTGCATGGAGAGCTCCATCAGATCAGTCTTTGGACTGAAGTCCACAACAAAATGAACAACACGTTCTCGAATTAAATCGAACATAAGCTGTTTCCTTATGCTCTCATTTCAGGCATCAAAACTGTTTTGCAGCCATTCAAACATTATCGCTTTGGTACTCTACCGTGGCGGAGTTTTGTGCATCTTTTTGGAATGGTATGGAGTGTTTTTCACCGCAATTACTTACCTTGGAGAAGGATGCACCAAATGTTGAAGTCTCAAGACGCCCCTTTTCGCGTCCGTTTCGCTTTTCGTAAAAACTCTTTTCTCTTATTTTGCTTTGTTTTATTATTATCATTTGCGTAACAACGCATATACGAAAAGAGCCGCGAAATACCTTTTCTTAATGCTGTGCCATGAATTTCTTTATAATCATTAATTTTCAACAAAACAGAATATATTGGGTTCTTATTGTTCTGTAACTGGCTTTCTCTTAAAGGAACATTTTTCGTTACTGTAACTCACTATACAGGTCAACATATCTTCCCTACTTTATAGTTATTGACGATGAAAAATTATTTTGTTATGTAATATTTATGTTACAGTTCGCAAAGATTGTTCATCATCAAAATAATTTTGCAGTGGATTTTTGTTAAGAGTAAAACACCAATAATTACCACGACTAGCACAAGAACATGAGACTATTGTCGGAGAAAAATACGTTTTCACTATAAGGTTTGCCAGACAAGAACTAAGCACAGCGAAATTCCTAATATGTTACGAAGGTAAATTATCTTTTTGGTACTGTTAGTAATATATTATCAGCAGCCCGCGTCAACCTGCAAAACACATCATAAAATATGCTGCTCTGCTCTGCAAGTCCGGAAGCTGAAAGAGATGATTTTATTTCACTATTACCTTCCCGCTTCTTTGCGGTATGATCGATTTCTTTTTATGCAGTTTGAATGCGCCGCGGCAGCGGCTCGTTCGTTCGTAGCGCAGCTCTGCACCACGGATAATATTTAAATAACTGAAAATATCTCAAAAGGATGGGATAATATTCCAAGCAAGCTACTACAAATAATAATGCAAGGCTTCATTGAATAACTCTATTCAAAACATTCAAATATGTTAACTAATACACACCTTTTACAATGAGTACGTAATGGCGTACATCTATCGACCTTGACAAAAGAAGACTACGTTAGCATATACTACAGCGTCACAGGCTATCTTACGCGTACAATTCCAACAAGAAGACAGAGAAATTAATGTTCGTTCTGTATTATTTATACTAGTGGTATATTCTTATCTTTGTATGATATTTATCGTCTATGCGGTTTCAGTACTCGCCGACACAGATATTATCTAAAATAAATAATAATAAAAATACATAATTCCATACAATAACAGAATATGATTCACAATGTTCTCTCTTTACTACAAAATATGTCCTTTGCTAATAGACGTTACAATGCCCCCTGGTAGCAATTGACTAACGTTAAGAATGTTCGGCAATATGCTGCCACTAACGTCCGTTTTGTCATTGTCTATCACCTTGTTTGGAATATTCACTGTTCACTTCTTTGCTCTTTTACATTATAGTTTTAATTACACTCTTTATAGTTTTTTCACACTTTGCGAGGTGACCGTAAACCTAGTCCCAGGGTCATTACAATTTTCTGGCTCCCCCATTTGGGCTACGTGCGGTCAGAAAACCTGGGAAAACTGCGCCGGAGCTATGATCATCTCGCATGGTTTGTCTTAACACCCAGTTTGATTGTTCATTAAAAACGGTTGAACTTTATCCACTGTTCACAGATAACAAAATGTTAAACCTTTAGTCTCCTTGTTAAAAATGTAACCACTTACGTAGTGTAGATTATCGTTCCAAGCGTTACATCATGCACCACAATTCCATGAATAAACATAATGATGACAGTCATGTCTGTTACTACGTGAAGGTTATGACAAATCCACTTTGCCATTTCACCTTTACCCACCCGGTAGATGAAACGAAATTTGTTTACACAAACAAAATGACCGCTTTAGTGTATTTCACATTATGAGAAAGGCACTTTCAAAGCACTGTCGAACTGATGAAATTACCTTTTTTGCAGGGACTTTCTGATGCTCATTTTTACAAAATTGCGAGTTCTTTTCGCGGAGCTGAATCTTGTCCCCCTATGTATGTCACTTTTCATCTTGTCGATTGAGAGAGGGGGTGGAGAAACTCTTTATTTTTCCTCTTCTACTGGCAGCATTCAGCGACATTATTATTTTCCTTGCTCCATTGCACAGTATACTAGGCCGAATCCTTCTACTAGGAGCAGAGGGAGTACCCGGCTTTGCTATTATAACAATGAATAGTTTCATCGCTCATCAAGAGATGTATTACTTTATTACGAAACACAACTTAGGACAACCATCACTTCACAGTGGCTACGTAGGGATGATTCTATATTAGATCGCTGAAGTTGGTAGCAGCTGGACGAAGTTCCTGTTAAGGTCTTGAAGAAGAAAGGAATATTGCCAAAATTTAGTGAGTCTTTACATTTCGTTTTACTGAAAAAGTATGACGATATTTATCAATTAGACCATAAACACTTCTTCAGGCACTTACATGTGTTGAAGGTATGATCAAATCATACTCTGGCACACAATCCCGTTTACATTTAATAACTTTTGAAAAGTAGCACTAACAGTGGTCCACGATCATAGTGAAGTGCTACTTATATTCATATTCATACATTCATATATTAGTACTTCAGAATCACTGTTAAGCTTACCACTAGCCACTACTGTAAACAGCCTGACACCACGATTCCGTTAACAGCCGAGCTGATTCCGTCAGATCACCGATGTTGTGCACCACCTGGCATGGCCAGCACTTCAGTGGAGGACCCCCCAGGTATGCTGCACATTGCTGGAAGTTTTTCCTTTGCCTTCAAGGCAGAGGGGTAGGAAGGAGACCCATATCAACTGTCTCGGCGACCATGTCCTGCATTAAATTCCAAACCTCTCTGTAGAATCTCATGAAGCGAGGTTACGCAGCATTCCTCATGGTGATCCGTCTGTCGGACGCGGACATTAAGTTTTAACGGGTTCCTTGGTGCTATTCGAGGGGAGTAGGTTATGTACCGGCACCAGGTTTTGCACTCTCCATTCTCTCAACATCATCCAGCGCGCATTGGGTGGTTATAACAAAACCGACGGTGTTCCGAGTGCTGCAGTGCGGACTGTATACACCAAGGACGCTGAAAAATCGTAGGGATGTTCATTAATTAGTGCGCTTAGCGAGTATGCTGAAAAAAATAATAGTCCTCTTTCTGCCACCACGTTGGAACACGCGCTGTAATCAGTCAGGCTGTGAAATGTTTTCTGTTTGATGTCAGTATGCTGTTTGACGCTTGGCAACACGTCTTGATTTCTTTTGTGAAATAATTGTTGGTGTAAATATTTAAGATGTTTAAGTTTTCCGTACGAAAAACAATGGCTATTGCAAACATAGATCGTGAACTGTTGGTAAAATAGTTTCATCAGAAATCAGAACGGCAGTAAAAGTGGCTCTGAGCACTATGGGACTTAACATCTGAGGTCATCAGTCCCCTAGAACTACTTAAACCTAACTAACCTAAGGGCATCACACACATCCATGCCCGAGGCAGGATTCGAACCTGCGACCATAGCGGTCTCGCGATTCCAGACTGAAGCGGCCACATCGGCCGGTCGAACGTCAGTAACAGTAGAGTTGCGTGAGGGAATATAGCCAAAGAAACAGCTGCGAAGAGGCCCCTAGCTCAGTAAATGGGCTAAAGAAAATTATCGACAAACAGGTGAATTAGATAGTGCTGCACATAGAGGGAGGCGGCCCATTCCCACGTCAGTTGTTCAGGAAGTAGTTTTAGCCGAGGATGCAACACATGCCTGAAATTCTGCAGCCAGTGCTCGAGTTGTGATAAGCCAATTATCTTCATCCTGGTCAAGAGTTGAAAAGATTTTGTGGCGCATTTTACACTGGTATACAAGATCAAATGAAGCCCCCAGATTGGCTACAACGCCGTAATTTTCCTATCCTTTTTTGGCACAAATCGAAACGAATGGCATGTGGCTTTGGAATATTCTTTGGATGGACGTGGCACCTTCTACTCTGGACAGTACCATGATTGTACGGAGCTGTCGCATATGGAGCTCTACTCCGCCACATGTTATTCAGGAACATCCACTATACCCAGCTTACATGACTATGTGGTGCGGTTTCCTAGCTCAATGAAGGAGCTCCCTTTTTCTTTGGAGAGATGACACCTCACGTGCCTATTAGATACATGTTATAAGCACCTCGTTGTGCAACATGTGATTCTAGCTTTGCAAGATCCGAACTGACTATTTTGAATCAAGATTAGGCGACACCACTTGTCTCCTGCTAGGCGAAAGATTTGCTTCGAAACCTTCAGCAACGACATCGTCTTCTCTAGGCAATTTCAAACTGTGTGGCCTTCATGTTTGCCTTCACTTACCATGACATAGTAACTGTAAGTACCAAGGAATGGAATGAAGTGCAGTATATTAGCCGCCGTTGGGGTCATCCACAAGTATGTCAGTTGTCCAGACACTGGACACGTACATCTATTTTCTGCAAATAGGTTGGACAGTGTCACCTGGGCAGGTGCCACCAGATGCTGGGCAAAGTGCTGAGAGCTGACGCTGCGTTCCCTGTGGAAGTCCGCAGACTAATGGCATGTACACACCAGCGAATTCCTCTATTGTCGCCACATGGAACTAACGCCAGACTGAGCATAAACAGGATGGCCAAACAACACGCTAACTGCGTGCAGAGAAAACCTGCATTGGTTACCTTACAACATCCTGCAGGGAAACCAATGTTGAGAGCCTCACAGCCAGCCATGACCAGTTGAGGCACGAGTGGAGGCCTATACATGCATCAACCCCTCTCAAGTGACCGTGTCCTATCAAACAAAGAGTCAGAGGGTGGCAAACCTTTGACATTTGACACCTTGGGAATTCCCACCAAACCACAACTGCTCTTTCTCAGATGGCTACTTCTTGTTTATGGTTGAACCAATGGTCCAAACACGCAGATGGAGGTCTTTATCCCTCCTCAGAATATCATGTACCTGTGGCCTAATCATCAGTGAGGTTATTTAAACCTTACTCCCTTCACTCTTGTCACATTCTGCTATCGTCCACAGTTGCATTACTTTGAACGCCTGTTTCTTGCAAGATGAAGCGTTTTTCAAGCAGCACCACTGGTAGTGCCAATCGCCCAAGGCTAGGAGAGCTACCTGTTATGTACATATTTAATTTAATGACGTGATATTGGACGTCGCAGTGCTCAGATTTCAGTATCTTAGCATTCTTTCAGATTTAGGTTTCATAGCATGAGATCGAATTCTGTACTGTATATTTTCGTAAAAAAAAGTGTCATAGTATCAGATAAGTGTGTGTTTAGATTTCGTAGTGTTTGTTCAGATTTCATAGTATAGAGTTTGTCAGAGTATTCGTAAAACATCTTCCAGACAGTTCCTCTACTGTCCTACTCTCGAACAGCACATGACAAAAGTGAATATCTAAAGTTTTCCTTGTGAGCTCTCACTTTATTGTTGTATTACAAAGGTCATGTCTCCCTGTGTAGGTGGGAGTCAACTAACTGTTTCGTCAAGGCAAGGACGAAATAGGTGAAAGAAACTTTGTATTTTGTGATTATCTCGTCCCATAGCTGAGTGGTCAGCGAGTCTGCCACTCAGGGATTCCAGGTTCGATTTCTGCCCGAGTCGGAGATATTCTGCCTTCGGGGACTGGGTGTAGAGTAGTCCTCATCATCATTTCACCATCAATGACACGCGAGTCGCCCAGAGTAGCGTCAACTGATAAGATTTGCAACACAGAGGCTCTCAATACCGTACAATCATTTATTTACTTATGTACGTTGTGGAAATACCTCACGTCTTTGTTTTAATGGTGCCACCTATACATCACATCCGTGACAATCTCCCCCTGTTTTGCGATGATACAAAACTTGCTGTCTTTCTTTGAACTTTTTCAGTGTCGTCTGCCAGCCCTATCTTGTAAGCAGCACATACAACGCAGCAGTACTCCAGAAGATGATGGACAAGTGTAGTCTAGGCATTCTGTTTATTGCATCATCTAAGAGCACTGTCAATAAAAAGTAGTACACAATTCGCTATCTTCATATCATTTCTCAATTCTTATTGTATAGGTTTTCACATTACTACGGTTTAGGATCCAGGCAACGAGCGCACTGCTCGACACAACAGAATTAGAAGACTAGGTTAGTCAACTAAACACTTTGTGCAGAATGGACGCGTCTCATTTCCATTCAATTTGTTGTATATCAGTATCAGGTACACAACGTTTCTCATGATTTTTGTCTTCAGTGCTGTCAGTCCAGTTATAAATCTTGACCGGCTCGGGGACAGAGACATGTTTACCAACAGCCGACAGCGCACACGGTCTTCGCACAGTAACGAGCAGCTAGGTACGTCGCTCACTAGGGAAGACACTAACAAGCAAGCGGGGTTCGTGCAGCTGCGCGACTTTCGCAAATCGGATGCCTACGGCAGTCCACTCACTACCTGTTGCTGGCCAGCCCCGGCTGCGTGAGCGCGGGTCTGTGCGCGCGCCGGCTCCCGGCGGCCATTCCGGCCGGAAGAAATGCCCTAACTACCCCTTGTGGGCCATCGCCGGAGCGGCAACGGCGCTCCCGTCGTTAGTGGCTGATAGGACGGGACGAGACGGGGGAACTGCGTCGTTATGCGCTCGACGTAGCGCCCCGGGCACGCTGCCTTCCTTTTTCCCTCCTTGCTTGCGCTGCCTTTTACGGTAGAACCCTGTGTCACGGATCTCCACCGCACAAAGATGAGAAGAAGATTCCCTGTAGGGAATCAAATTCCAAACAGATCCCCTTTCACCTCTAAATTAACTGATCAGAGCAATAACGATATTACCACTGTTTGTGTCTTAAAGACACCTGTTTCTACATCCATGGGGACAAAACAACCTATTTAATCACTTATTGGATCTAGGAGCCTGAGCTATCCAGCAAACAGTTCTACAGAAATTTGAAATCGATAAAATATAAAAGGGAAGATAAATACATGACCAAACAGGTAAACACTGACATTTAGAAGAAATAGAGAACGCCCAAATCCATATAAAGTATACGTTAACGAATCAATATACTACAACGGTTGTATCATTGTGAATAAACGATAAACACAAAAACCTTATAACAGCGAAATTCGAAGAGATCAAGATAATGACAAACATCAATAACCCACCAAAATATTTTAAAGAGGGAGAGCACAAAATAGCAGTCGTCAAAGAATTTAAATATCATGGAGAACGGATCAAAAGGACTGACTTCGACAAAAAAGCAATGGAATCCAGATGACGTAAAGATGAACTCGCCTTCCAGCTCATCAAAAAACATATATAAAAGGTCCTTCTCATGGAATGTAGATATTAAGGCTTTTCAGTTTTGTTACTGGGTGGGTGTGGCCCGCCGCGAATTCCTCTCCTGTGCCAAACTTTCCATCTCAGTGTAGCATTTAAATCCTACGTCCCCAATTATTTGCTGGATGTATCCCTATTTCTGACTTCCTCTATATTATTTCTCCTCTACAGCTTCTTTCATTACCATGGAAGTTATCGCATGATGTGTTAACAGAGTCTTGTCATCGTCAGCCTTCTTCTTGTCGGTGTTTTCCATGTCTTCCTTTCCTCCTCGACTCCGCAGGATTCTCCTCATTTCTTACATCATAAGTCAGCCTAATTTTCAATATTCTTCTTTAGTGCCACATCTCAAATGCTTAGATTCTTTTCTCTTCTGGTGTTCCCACAGTCCCTACTTCACTACCATACAATGCTGTACTCGTACATTCTCTGAAATTTCTTCCTCAAATAAAGGTCTATGTTCGAGACTAGTAGATTTCTCTTGGGCAGGAACGCTCTTTTTGCCAGTGCTTTTTGTAACCTCCTCGCTTTGTCCGTTATGGGTAATTTTCGTGCCTAGGTAGCAGATTTCCTTTACTTCATAATCCAAAATTCTTATGTCAGTTTTCTCATTGAGCTCATTTCTGTTACTTCTCTTTACGTTCGTCTTTCTTCAGTTTAGTCAGTCCACATTTGTATCCATTAGACTACTCACCCATTTCAACAGAGCCTGCAATTCTTCTTCAGTTTCACTGAGTACAGCAATGTCATCAGTGAATCTTATCATTGATATTCTTTCACCTTGAATTTTAATTCCACTGTTCGATGTATACAGTAGGAGCAAAAGACTACATCTCTGTCTCACGCCCTCTTTAATCCGAGCATTTCATTCTTGGTTCTCCTGTCTTACTATTGATTCTTGGTTCTTAGACATTCTTTATTACCTGTGAGTGCTGTAGTGACGGCTATATGCATGTTGCATCATTTTACATTGTCGAACGCTTTTCCCAGGGCGACAAGTCCTATGAAAGTATCTTGATTTTTCTACGAGTCTCGCTTCCGTTATCAACCACAAGGTCGGAACTGGCTCTCTGGTGCCTTTATCTCTCCTGCAGCCAAACTGATCGTTATCTAGTAGATACTGATTTTTCTTTCCCATTCTGCTGTATATTGGATGTATGAGCTTTTAAGCTGATTCTGCGATAATTCTCGCACTTGTCGGCTCTTTGTATCTTCCAAATTGTGTTTGTTAAGTTCTTCTGAAAGTCTAAGGGTACACAGTCAGTCTCATACACTAACGTGCCACCTCCCCCAGTCGTTTCGCCGGCCGCTGTGGCCGAGCGGTTCTAGGCGCTTCAGTCTGGAACCGCGCAACCGCTACGGTCGCAGGTTCGAATCCTGCCTCGGGCATGGATGTGTGTGATGTCCTTAGGTTAGTTAGGTTTAAGTAGTTCTAAGTTCTAGGGGACTGATGACCTCAGATGTTAAGTCCCATAGTGCTCAGAGCCATTTGAACCATTTGTACCAGTCGTTTCAAATTCCGACGGAATGTTATCTACCCCTTTGCCTCCCTTATTTGAACTTAAGTCATCCAAAGCTCCTTTACATTCTGATTCTAATACTGGTCCTATAGACTCCTGTTTCTCTTTCTATCACGTCCTTAGACAAGTCTTCCTCCTAATAGAGTGCTTCAATGTACTTTTTGCACCTATCCGCTCTCTCCTGTGCGTCTTACAATGAAACTTCCGTTGTATTCTTAATGTTAATACTTGCTTTTAATTTCACCGATGGTTTTTTGATTGATCTTAGCCAGTCTTTCCAACAGTAATTTCCTCTCCGATTTCTTTACTTTTTTATGTAGCTATTTCGCCTTAGTTTCCGTACACTTCTTATATCTTTCATTCCGAATTGACTTGTATTTCTGTGTTCCTTAATTTCGATGGCCAGTTTTGTAATTCATCGATCAACTGAAGTATTTCTTCTGATACCCATGGTTTATTCGGTTTTGCCTTCCTCTTACCTATATTTCTCTTTCCAACTTTTGTGATTGCCCTTTTCAGAGATGTCCTTTGTCTTCAATAGAACTGTCTACTAAGCTATTCATTATCGCAGTATCTATTGCAGCAGAGTATTTAAGCTGCATCTCTTCATTCCTTTGCACCTCTGTATCCCACATTTTTCTGCACATTGATTCTTCCTTACGTTTTTCTTAAAAGTGCTTTTCATCATTACTAAATTGTGATCTGAGTCTACATCCGCTCATGGGTACGCCTTACAATTCAGTAGTTGATTTTGGAACTCTGCCTGACTGTGATGTAATTTAAATAGAATTTCCTCGTATCTCCTGGCCTTTTCCAAGTATACCTCCGCCTCTTGTGATTCTTGAACAGGGTATTCAGTATTCATTCACGTACAGCCCCATTCCAATGCTCCATGACTTCTAGATTTTCATCTCCTTCTCTCATATACCTTTCAGTCTCTTCATCTTTGGCTCGCGGTATTGGCATGTATACCTGAACTATTGTTGTGGGTGTTTTTTGCTGTCGATTATATTGAGAACAACACTACCACGGAACTGTTCACAGTAACTCACACGCCTTCCTATTCAAAACTAATCCTACTCCCGTTATTTTCTGGTGCTATTGATATTATCCTATACTAACCTGGCCAGAAATCCTTGTCTTCTTTCCATTCCACTTCACTGACCCCCACTATATCTAGAATGAGCCTTGGCATTTCCCTTTTGCGGTTTTATAGCCTCCCTATCACATTCAAGCCTCTGACATTCCACACCCCAATTTGTAGAATGTTATCCCTTCCTTGTCTGTTCCAGTATTTCTTATGGCCACCTCCTCCTTGGCAACCCCCTCCCGGAAATTCGAATGGTTGACTATTCCGGACTCTATTGCCAATGGAGATATCAGCAAGATACTTTCTCAGTTGCAGGCCACTTATCATGTGGATGTGTGTGTGTATGTGTGTGTGTGTGTGTGTGTGTGTGTGTGTGTGTGTGTGTGTGTGTGTGTGTGTTTCATGAATGTGTAAACATGCATGCTCATGCGGCGTAACACACAAATAAAAGCTTAAATGGTGAATACAGCTGAAATACTATCACCAACCCTGGTGAAAGTCTGGTTAACACAGACAGCAAGATATTTTAAGAAACATAATTGGCCCTAGATTTCACTGTAATGAACTAATCAACATCTGAAATGAAACCCTATGCCAAAGTATCAAATAACTCTCACACAGTGAGGAAAAGAACACTTGATTTGTATGCAATAAACCCAGATACATTAACCAAAAATATGTCTGACTACTTCCTCGACAAAAAAATAGTCAAATTGGTTTAAGGAAACGGAGTAAAACTTAAGAGAATCCAAATCACATTAGATACGCTCAGAGATATAAATATACGATAACTAACGAATGGCTAGAAAGACAGGTTCCGAGTCAAAACTAGAACGAAGAAGAAAGGAAAAGATACATACACACACACACACACACACACACACACACACACACACACACAAAACCGTGACTCTTTATCAGTACTTTGAAGAAAGTGTATTACGATACTTGCAGATTTACTTTGGCATGCTTTGAATGTAATACTGTGTTGTAGAGCCATCGTTAGTACTATATATTATCTTCAAAGATCCACCCATCAGGGTCTCTCATCCAGATTCCAGGACATTGTCTTAATGAGAAATGTCTCCGCCAACCTTAAATGGTTTTCGTTTGACTCATGATCTGCCACTGGTGTGTACAAACGCATTCTGCAACTAGTCACCGTAGCTGAGGGCACTAAAGTGCATTTTTGTGGTTGCACCCGACTCGGACGCAGCCGTTTCGAATGCTGGTATGGAAGAAATTTTCACCGCTAGTGTTTGGCCGCAAAGTAAAGAATAGTTCGTTCTGTAAAGTTCTTGATCACCAGACTTTTCGCCAAAATCCTGGATTAAACTCCAGACCTCTCTGCAGTGTCATGAAGTGAGAGCATGCGACACTGTTGATATCTATCCTCCCGATGCGAACATTAAGTCAGTCGACCCTGACAACATACCACACACAACGATTCATCGCAGTTCGCACAGAGCTGTATGATACGACATGTGATGTGACTCGTGATACGACGCAGCAGTTGTGTTGAAGCACATAGAAACCAAGCTGAAGTAAATGAATTGGTTCACACTGGGATGACAGCGATACGACACCGTCACACATGTTACAACCCTTTGCTTGTTTTAATCATAAATATATGTCCAGGTGATGCTAAATGTTATTATCTTTACATAAAGGAAAGTATTATCTTCTCAAAAATCTTCAAATTGTGAGCTACACACTTAATTTTTACCTATGAAATTAGTCAGTTTACTCATGGCACTTTTGTTGCCTATGCCTGCGGTCACTTTCAGACCTCAGATTAATCAACAAACTAACTAATTTAGTACGACTGAATTTGGAATTACTCGTGTTTCCTTGTATCAATAAAATAAAAACAGTGAATGGTTGAAGGAGTATGAACGAGAACAGTGGCGTGTTTAAGTTTACAAAAATAATGACAAGTTTTTATTAATCTTTTTATACTTACGATGATCTGATAAGTCTTACAAATATAAATCAGAAAAGGGGTGGTGTTTTATTGGAAACCATTTATTGGGGTGAAAATTATCTAAATTCTCCGCTGAATTAATCCCTCTTACAATACAATCCTACTTTGTTGACATGAATCCACTGTGAGGCCAAATTCTGTTCAAATGGAATCAACTATGGCCAAGGGCACCACAAATTACGGTTCATGGAGAACGGGATGCCGTGAGTGTCATTTAATAACCCTACGCCGATACAGCAATACTCTACTGCTTCACCTTGATTTAAGCGGCAGCAGAAAACGGCACGATGTCGGCCATGAGCAATGCGCTGCGACAACTGTAACGTTCTGACATATCCACAAAAACTTGCAAACTATGCGGACTGACGTTCTGATTATGCGTTCTGATTATTAGAACGTGGAAAACTTCCCTATGAGTGTCTGAAATCCCGGTAGGTTTCGGTGTGAGGTGGTCTGGCCAATAAATTTGACTCACAGGCACGACGACGTGTGGTGGAATTCTTAAAAGTCAGATGGCTGACTCAGGAGGAATAAGTTCAGCCAAGAGACACATGATATGTCCGAGATGATATGCAGTTCCACTATCGGTACAGTTGGAAACTGCCACTGACTCTTAGTCCACCACAAGTTGCAGAACACAAGACCTACCCACGAGGCAAAAATACCTAAAGTTCTCCTCCAGAGGAGAACCAGAGGGCGAATCAGGCAAATAATTTCAAGCAGCTTCCACCAAGCTTTGGTACGGAACCTGAATTAGCAAAAATAAAATAAAAATACGCCTCCAGGTTCTGCAAACCAATCGAACTGTCCTTGTGGTAGCCAATCTAGACATAGCACCAGGGTTCCTACGCTGAGGAGGGCGCCCCCCGCAAGCCGCTGCTTCGCATATCCTCAGAGGAGCCAATCAGCGACTCCAAATATCTCTTACCTGAAAAAAAAATAGGCTAGGGAAGCGTTAATCTCACGGTAAGCATGGTCATGTTTCGGCAAAAAAAGGTCTGCCTAGATGAGATCACGGTCCCTGATTTACATAGAGATCTAATCTTTCAAGGGCGACCATTTTCAGTTTCTGAAAGAAGGCTGGTAAGCTTCCTAGACAGTCATTCCTGTTAAATACATGTTTTTTCCATTCGCTGAAAGAACCTGGCGACTTCCTGACGTCACGGGAGTTACAGTCTTGCCTCTACTCAACACACGGACCAGCCAGCCTGTTCGTAATCATCCCAGCTTCTAAGGTGAGAATGCTTGTAGTCTTATTACAGCTGTCTCTCAGATTACATCTGTCTCTCTTAAATTGTTTCCTCCAGCCACTTTTTGTCAACTGGACACCTTCATTACAGTCCCTCACCTGGCCCAGGTAAACTGTTTTGCAAACTGGAGCCCTCCTGCTCCAGCCATAAGTGAGAGAGTGGAGTGCCATGGCCCACACTCCCTCTACAGGTACAATTCAGAGAGAACTGTTTCTCTGAATTGCTCACACACCCAGGTCGCTGGACATAACATTTATAGCTCTCAATCGGTCTGTCTCCCGGCTCTCCGTCGCCTCCACTACAGGCCGTCTACAGGCTATACATCCAGTTGTATGAATTTCTTGTCCACAACTTCCTCACGTAAAAATCCATAAACCACACACTAAATATAGTACTGGGGAACACAAACATCATGACCCAATGTCTACTGTGTCGTCTGGAGCAACAAAAAGTTCTGATAGCTCCATGCAACTGTACGCGGAATAGAGCTTGGAGCACCAAATTTTGCGTTATCACTTGTGTTTTATGTAAATGATACAAAACAAAGTCAGTCTCTCTAGATACAACAGTTTTGTAGTAAATCTTTTACATGTTGCATCAAAAAATTGTGAAATGCTGCCTTTGTGCTCAAATGTTTTCTCTACAATGCAGTCTTTCTCACTCGATTCAAAGTAAACTATTCGTAAAAATGATGTTTCACCTATGATAGTCCTACATAGCATCTTGATCATGAAATGATTTTCTTTTGACTATTGCCTGTTGTTACTATGATTCTTCGAAAATGAATAAATCAATATGCATATTTTGAAAAGTTTGCAGTTAAGAATGTAGTCAGTGATCAGTTTGCCTTTGGTGCATTTCTGCAAAAGAAATATATATAACAGGTCGACATTGCTTTCAGCATTGGAAGGAGAGATATATATCTCTTGCTAGTCCTGAGTAAATAAATGTATTTTCACGTTTGGCCACAACAAGCTCCGATGCGCCACACTCGATGATTTGTATGTATGCTATTTGTGGTTTGTCTTTCATAAGTAATTTATGAAGTCAGTTTCAGTTCCATTTTGGTTAACATTGCATTAAGAATTATTTTAATCTTCAAACCACAGATAGACAATGGAGGAGCTAGCATCACGTTTAGCTATACACATTTTTTTCTTGTCCGCTGTTTCATTCACGAAACAATCAGTATGGGTTTCTGTCCACAATTTTTCGAACAAGTAGAATGTTCCAAGTAAGCAACGAAAGTGCAATTATATTTTGCTATTGACATAACTAATGCATACATCGTTCTGGACGTCACCAACTTGAAGACAGCCATACTGCGAAAGGACTTGAATCTGCTAAAAACTTGTATGAAAGAAGAAGAAACATGTTAGTAACAAGAAATAGAGATGCTATACCTAATTATTTCGTAAGAGCGGCTGATAAAGTGGCTTGGCAGGGCAGCGAAATCTGAAGTCTTACGTTGGGGAGAATAATTATGAGCTATTTCATTCATTTCCCTTTAACTGTACAATTTTGTTGATTTTCTTGTTCCATCTGCCTTGCAATTTTACGATGGTTGCGTCTGCAAATTCTTCTGAAACATGATGAAACGAATTAATCTCCTATTGATAACTCTTGCTCACGCTGTGATGCCCTTTATAGGAGTACGTACTGAACATGGTTAGTGTTACATCGGCGAATAGTTTCATACCGGTGCAGAGGTCAGAAAAACAGGAGAGAAACAACGACGGCGCAAGGCGGGAAGACCGCCTGCGGACAGGCGCCGGAGTCCAGCAACAGGGGTGACCGAACGGCGAACCCGACACAACAAGAGCAAGTCAATGGCCGCCTATGCAACAACGAAACGCAACGAAATTTCGACACAGCGCTGTCAACAGGTCAAATACGAGGAACAATGAAAATATAAATCAAAGAGGAAAGCCGATGCAGTTGTCGGCGAGTCCTCAGTAGTACGGCGGAAATTGTAACGAACGCTATCAGACAAAATGCGGCCATGAGGGACAATTTTGGCCCGTGTATTCAAGTGGCAAGAGAGGAGGGAGTGCAGCGCTGGGGCTACACTGCCCTCTATCGTCCATTTACGTCCATTTGCTCCGGCGGGCGCAGTCCGATACCTAAGTTTGTTTAACGGTATATTTTATCGATGTTTCACATTTTCAATTACGTAATTGTCAAGGCGATAATATGCAAAGGAATCGATGCTGTTATTGCTGCTGGTTCACGAAACGAGCCCGGTAATACTATTCTTTGTCGAACCTCTCAAGAAGCTATAATACATCCTGGCACTACCCCTCCTACCTTTTACAAATCCCTTCAAATCCTAGAACGCCATGCTCTCCGCCTCGCCTATCGCATCCGTCTCCCCTCCCCCACCCGGATCCTGTACGACCTTATTCCGCTCCCACACCTCCTCCTTTTCCTCGAACGGATATGGAACCCCTACACCTCCTGTAAACTAGATCCCCCTCACCCGCTTGTCTCTCCCATCCTCTCCCACCCCTGTCCGCTGCCGCGCCTGTATTCCCACGTCCCACCTGCACTCCATCTCTCCACTCTCCTTACCCTCTCCCAAGGTAGCTTCCACCAGCTCCCCCTCCCTGACGATGCCCTCATCCCCTCCATCTACCTGTCCTATCAATTTTGATCCTCCTCTCTCACTTCCTGTGTTTTTTCCTCAGGGCAACCTCTCTCCCTTCTCTCCCTCCTCCCTTCCTCCCCCTTCCTCCCCTTGGACTTCACCTACCCCCCCCCCCATGCCTTCTTTCCTCCCCGCACCTCCCCTGCCACTGGCATCTCCACTCTCCTTCTGGCAGGTCCCCGGACTCGCCGAAGTCTCGTGAACATTAGCGCACCGGAGATCATCGCCATCGGTTTTGTGTGCGTGCGGTCGTGTTTGTGCGTCAGTGTTTTCGCCGCCCACGCTCCTTCGTTCACGTGTACCGTCTCAATCATCAGTGTTTGTGTACAGTGCTGAAAATTTCCTTGTTTTTTCTTCGCGTGTGAACGGCTTCGTGTTTTTTAGTTACTGTGTCTAGTGTTTTTTGAACACCGTTATCTTACTTCTGCGTCATCATTGGTTTTCTCTTTTTGTACTGCCTGTGGCTGAAGACCGGAGTGTAGTTGACGCTGCCAGCCCACCTTGTGTAAGGTGTAAAATGACAATAAAGAAAAAAAAAAAACCTGGCACTAATGAATTCCCGCTGTCTTGTTGCTCTCTCATATTCCCACCATGGTAATACGCACACACAAGCGTCGCATTGCGCAATATTTATTACAACATTCAGTGGGAACATCGCCATACAGTCACATACATTAGATAGACACACTTTAACACAACACAACCGCATTTACGCGCGGCCTGTGTAGGCTGTAGCCTACTGTCCCGGACTATAAAAATTTGAAGTAAAAAACCGTTCGTTTTATTACTGTGTTGTGGAAACACTAATAATAAGAAGATTTAGCTAAATGGAAGTGGCATGTGACTAGGGCCTCCCGTCGGATTGACCAGTCGCCTGGTGCAAGTCTTTCGAGTTGACGCCACTTCGGTGACTTGTGTGTCGATGGGGAAGAAATGATGATGATAAGGACAACACAACACCAAGTTCCTGAGCGGGGAAAATATCCGACCCCGCCGGGAATCTAACCCGGGCCTTCAGGTATGACATTCCGTCGCGCTGACCACTCAGCTACCAGGGGCGGACAAGATATAGGTGTAATTACTTCATCTTTTCATTCGGCCGAATTTTCAGTGGACAGCTGATATGAATTAGCATTCACTTTCAGTTGGAAAAAAATCATTAACTTTTAAAATAATATTTAACGAAATTGTATCACTTATAAGTGAGTTGGGTTCTGCAGAAAGCTGGTTTCTTGCGTGCGCCCCACTTTTCCCTTTTTAAATTCCAGAAGTAGGTTCATAACTATTAAAAATTCATGAGCACAAATTTTCAGGTCTATCTGTAATGGGTTAGGAATCTGTGTGAGGATAAAAGAAATTGTCTTATGCCTTAGTAGTTTGAAAAACGTGTTATACTAAAAATCTTTTATTTAAATAGTTATTTTCTGCTTTTTAGTCTTATGACTGTCAAATTTTTCAATGGATTTCGAACATTTCGATGAGATTGCAGCAGGGACATGTGGCAAAATTTCAGGACTTTCTCTTCACGTGAGTCAACCTAAACATTGCTTCCTTCTACGATTATCTAATGAAAACACCTCGAAGGTAAAAATTAGACAGAATCGAGCTCACGCAAGGACTTACCAGCAACCAATCTTATACCGACACATTCGCAAATGGATCAGCAAAAGGGAGAAATAGCAATGGTACACAAGGTACTCTCTGCTACAAAACAGTCACAAAAGCGGGTTAATACTGCATTGTCGTCTAGTTAGTGTCCTGTTCATCGGGAAATGATAGTGGTGGACAAAGTGCACTCCAACACGTGCTAGACAAGAAAGCGCGTTCATATTGCATTGTCATTCAGTTCTAAGCAATGTAGAAAGTATGAAGTTTTTAGCTCATCTGGAAGTTATTTTAAAATATAATTCAAAATTATTACTGAACGAAAAGACACGAAAATGACCTCATCGTAATAAAAAAAAAAACATAGTGAAAATATTTCCTTTTAGTACCACGGAGGCAAGGCCCTGATGCCTTGACAAATGTCCTATCATCATGCTCCTCCTTCTAACGTTTTCCTCTTCTCGGCAGTTCTGTGGAGAACATCGCCATTTTCAAGCAGGTCAACTAATTTTCAAAATCTTTCTATAGCATCACATCACAAACACTTCCATTCTCCTCTTTTCCAGAGTTTAATATAGCCAGACATACTAAAAAACTAAACTCCGCCCGAACAGGCCTTGAAGACTGTCGTGTCATCCTCAGTCCACAGGCTTCACTGGTTGCCGATATGAAGGGGCATGTGGTCAGCATAGAGCTCTTCCAGCCGCATGTCAATTTACGATATCGAAGCCGCTACTTCTCAATCAACTACCTCCTCAGTTTGCCCCATAAGGGCTGAGTGCACCCCGTTTGTCAACAGCGCTCGGCAGACCGGATGGTCACCCAACAAAGTGCTAACCCAGCCCGACAGTGCTTAACTTCGGTGACCTGACGGGAACAAGTATCAACCCAGAGGCAAGGCTGTTGGCCAACCACATCTATAGAAGTAATAAAAAGTGGTTCAAATGGCTCTGAGCACTTTGAGACTTAACATCTGAGGTCATCAGTCCCATAGACTTAGAACTACTTAAACCTAACTAACCTAAGGACATCACACACGTCCATGCGCGAGGCAGAATTCGGAACTGCCAGCGTAGCAGCAAAAAAAAAAATGGCTCTGAGCACTTTGGGACTCAACTGCTGTGGTCATAAGTCCCCTAGAACTACTTAAACCTAACTAACCTAAGGACAGCACACAACACCCAGCCATCACGAGGCAGAGAAAATCCCTGACCCCGCCGGGAATCGAACCCGGGAACCCGGGCGTGGGAAGCGAGAACGCTACCGCACGACCACGAGATGCGGGCGAGCGTAGCAGCAGCGCGGTTCCAGACTGAAGCGCCTAGAACCGCTCGACCACATGGGCCGACTTAAACATAAGACCCACAGAGTTTATGTACCTCTCACAATAATAAAATTTTTGTGGATAGAATTAGCATGGATCATTTGCTGAACATGCTGGCATTTGCAATGCTATGCTGATTCTTTAGTAAAGTCGTTAATGACATTGCTTTAATAAACTGTAATGCGTGTAATTTCATTTTAATGTAGTTCTCCTTATGACGAGGTTGTAATGCGATTTCGTTATGTAAGTGTCATATTTAGCACTTAATTTTCTCTCGTTGTGCGTTGATCGTTGTGTACAGGAGCCTATGCAGATATGCAGAGACTTTTCTCTCTCAACGCACTACACGGCCAATGTTTTGATGAGGCTTACGATTACACTGCTGGACACCGGGCATTGTGCTTCTCGCGGTCTAGCTGCAACAAATGTGTACAATGTTATTGTGCGACGTTAATGTCGACGTCCAGGGTAAAGTTAGTTCTATGAAGAGGCGAATTAGTTTAATTCCGTCAGTCTCAACCTCCATCTCTGTAGCGATTTCCGTTACTTAAATGTGTAAGAGGTATCGGAACTTACACTACTGTGCATTAAAATTTCTACACCAAGAAGAAATGCAGATGATAAACGGGTATTCATTGGACAAATATATTATACTAGAACTGAGATGTGATTACATTTTCACGCAATTTGGGTGCATAGGTCCTGAGAAATCAGTACCCAGAACAACCACCTATGGCCGTAATAACGGCCTTGATACGCCTGGGCATGGAGTCAAACAGGGCTTGGATGGCGTGTACAGGTACAGCTGCCCATGCAGCTTCAACACGATACCACAGTTCATCAAGAATAGTGACTGGCGTATTGTGACGAGCAAGTTGCTCGGCCACCATTGACCAGACGTGTTCAGTTGGTGAGAGATCTGCAGAATGTGCTGGTCAGGGCAGCAGTCGAACATTTTCTGTATCCAGAAAGGCCCGTACAGGACCTGCAACATGCGGTCGTGCATTATCCTGCTGAAATGTAGGGTTTCGCAGGCATCGAATGAAGGGTAGAACCATGGGTCGTAACACACCTGAAATGTAACGTCCACTGTTCAAAGTGCCGTCAATGCGAACAAGAGGTAACCGAGACGTGTAACCAATGGCACCCCATACCATCACGCCAGGTGATACGCCGGTATGGCGATGACGAATACACGCTTCCAACGTGCGTTCACCGCGATGTCGACAAACTCGTATGCGACAATCAAAATGGTTCAAATGGCTCTGATCACTATGCGACTTAACTTCTGAGGTCATCAGTCGCCTAGAACTTAGAACTAATTAAACCTAACTAACATAAGGACATCACACACATCCATGCCCGAGGCAGGATGCGAACCTGGGACCGGAGCGGTTGCATCGGTTCCAGACTGTGGCGCCTAGAACCGCACAGCCACTCCGGCTGGCGACGCGACCACCATGATGCTGTAAACAGAACCTCGATTCATCTGGAAAACTGACGTTTTGCCATTCGTGCACCCAGTTTCGCCCTTGAGTACACCATCGCAGGCGCTCCTGTCTGTGATGCAGCGTCAAGGGTAACCGCAGACATGGTCTCCGATCTGATAGTCAATGCCGCTGCAAACATCGTCGGACTGTTCGAGCAGATGGTTGTTGTCTTGCAAACTTCCCCATATGTGGACTCAGGAATCTAGATCTGGCTGCACGATCAGTTACAGCCATGCGGATAAGATGCCTGTCATCTCGACTGCTAGTGATACGAGGCCGTTGGGATCCAGCACGGCGTTCTGTATCAATCTCCTGAACCAACCGATTCCATATTCTGCTAACAGCCATTGGATCTCGTCCAACGCGAGTAGCAATGTCGCGATACGATAAACCGCAATCGCGATAGGCTACAATCCGACCTTTGTCAAAGTCGGAAACGTGATGGCACGCATTTCTACTCCTTACACGAGGCATCACAACAACGTTTCACCAGGCAACGCCTGTCAACTGCTGTTTGTGTATGAGAAATCGGTTGGATACTTTCCTCATGTCAGCACGTTGTAGGTGTCGCCACCGGTGAATGCTCTGAAAACCTAATCATTTGCATATCACAGCATCTTCTTCCTGTCGGTTAAATTTCGCGTCTGTAGCACGTCGTCTTCGTGGTGTAGCAGTTTTAATGGCCAGTAGTGTAATTTGTTTCCTCTCTCTGAAATTCTAAAATGAACAGTCAAAGTACCCAGAAGCTACAAATTTTTGAATTTCACACGACATTTTTATTTTTCCAAAATTAGAAATACTCTACACAGATACACAGCCGACCATTAAAGTTCAATATCTTGACTGCGATTCGCAACTTCAGTAGTACTGCGTGTAGTGTACTTCATGGTTGATAAGCAAATTGTTGACATTTCAGCGCAGCCGAACAAATCGTAACGAGCAGTCAAATGAAAACGAGACAAACCATATAAAGAGCACGGTGCGGACGTAGAGAACGCAGGTATGTTTGTGTACAGTAGTGTTCTCTCTCGTGAATCAGGAAGGAAAAGAGTGAACTTTCACTGCTACGCCATTTGTATATTAGACATGCTCGACGTAAAGTCATCAAGTCTTGTGTGTATCCGACTTCACTATGGAGGACGCAGGAAAGAGGAACAGCGAGGTGTAGTGTGGTTTTAGACTTCGAAAGCAGTAGCGGGAAGTGAAATAAATGCCTGAATGTCTGTTGTGTATGGCGAACTCATTACGTCACGTCTACGTGTGTCGGCGTAGAATGAACGGTTTTTAGAAGATCAGCTGTCTTTTAAAGACAGTGGTCGCCTAGGACAGGCTCATAGGGCCATTGCTGCGGTGGATGCTGACGTCAGAAATGACCGGCTCGTGTTGGATATCAGTCACGGTGCCGCCCACACCATCATGACAGGGCATCTCAAGTTCCGGAAAATCTGTTCGCAGTGTGTTCCCCATAACCTACGGTTCCGAACTCTTTCGTGCAATATTCATATTTTCGGAGCCTTGAAGAAAGACATTCGTGACCGTCCATTTGCTTCGGACGACGAGGTGCACACCGAGGTACAATCGTGGTTCCTTAGACAACCACAAACTTATTTCTATGAAAATATATACCGTCTTGACTCATAGTTGGGTAAATGTATTAACAGTTCTCTCGATTACTTTTGAAATAAGCCGGCCGCTGTGGCCGAGTGGTTCTAGGCGCTTCAATACGGAGCCGCGCTTCTGCTACGGTCGCAGGTTCGAATCCTGCCTCGGGAATGGATGTGAGTGATGTCCTTAGTTTAGTTAGGTTTAAGTATTTCTAAGTCTAGGGGACTGATGACCTCAGATGTTAAGTCCCATAGTGCTTAGAGCCATTTGATTTTGAAATAATAAACAGTTTACTTACTTCTTTTCCATTTGTCTCGTTTTAACTTCTCATTATAGGTAGGAATAATGCTGCCCAACTGCTGTATACGAGGAAAGATTATGCACAGCGTTTTTCACTCAGAAATCAGATTTGAATGTGGGTTTTTAGCGAGAAGATTACATAAGAAGTGAAGTGTCTACCGGTACGTGGTGGAATTCTACAGCGACAGTATGGTGGCCTATCGAGACTGTACTTGATTGTTCTGTGGTATTTCAGCTCGAGTCGATCGGGATTCCACGACTGCCATGCGAATATCGAATCCATTGGCTCAGGGAACGACACAGAACATAATCCAGGACCTCAACTGCTCCGTTTGTGCATACAGAATCATGTTTCGTCATCTTTGTATGGACCCAGAAATTAACATAATGGTACATGGGCCATTGGGTGCACAAGACGGTCACCTCTGAGTCGCATGTCGGCAATCTGGACAGTGGCCATTACGTTTATGACGTGCTAATGTCGTTGGCGGTTCCCTGTCTTCCACGTCTCCGTGACGATCTATTTCCTGAAGATAGCACTCCAAATGTCCAAACCAAGCTCCCACTGAGGGAGCTTTCGACTGTTGTCCGAGCCACCATGTTCTTCAGACCTCTTACGCACTGGAAACATCTGGCCATTAGCTGTAGAGAGAATGGCATGCCACCACTCTTTAGCCACTAAGATTGATGAAATCTGCCAAGCTTGAGCAGCACGGAGAGGTAAAGCAGCAGAGGAAGGACATTTCCGTCCTAACTCTGATCGACTCAATACTCATCTGTATCGGTACCAGAGTTAGTTCCTTCCGCTGAACTTCTCACCCTGCATACTTATATTGACCTAAAAATTTACTATATTATGGAATAACTTCGAGAGAACCATCGGTGATGTAATGTTAATTTTCTTTATTGCTTGACGACTAGTGTCGAGCCTAAGATTGTAATCAGATCATCCAATAATCTATGCACTAGCATACATTATGACAACCACATTACTGTTCATTCTAATTGAACACATTTTGTAAAGCTTGTTAGTTTAATTAGGTGAATGAAGTTCAGCCCTGTGTTGCTTTGCAAGACGTATTTAACTAGGATAACTGTCACGTGGTCGTCGTAATGTATTTTATTGCTCAGTTTATTTATTCATTTGATAGTAAACTCATGAAGGTATAAAAAAATTAATATTGCAGCATCGACCGTTCTTTGTAATTTATTGCAGAAGTTCGTAAACCGTACAGTTTCTGAAGTCCTGTCTTCCAGAATGCTGGAAATTCGTAGATAACACAAATTTAAACATGTATATGAGAAGATCGTGAAAACTTAAACATGATCCAGTAAATGATTATCGGTACAATCCGTTCATAAGCCTGCTGTCTTTCAACTTGTTCACGCACTGCTCAAATTTTCAACAGTATGAATTATGGACCGAGGGAGATGTGTAATGCATGGAATCACGTTCAGGAGGACCAGAAGTTATGCTTCTCCAACTATCCAGACTTACGTTTCCCTTGGTCCTATAAAGCAATCAAGAGGAACCCCGGGTGATTCCTTTGAATAAAATAAAGCAATTCATGAACATGCTTTCTAAAAAATTATGAAGGTTTGCATGACAGCAATAATAGTCATTATTATTTAAAGAAGTGTACTTGGAAGTTCTGGCATTCCTTTTAAAAGCACTTTATCAGTAAGCCTCCTAATGCATTTCATGTCCGGGCTAGTTTCTTGTCACTAATGGCTTCGTCGTATTCAGCATTAAACTTTAACCTTCTTTCTTCCCCTGTTGTGCAGTGAACAAGTAGTTGTCGCTCGCGTTGAAAGACTCCCCCCCCCATCTAATACGCAGTCTGCTCCGAAGCTTAGCGTACCCGTGATGGTGCAGGGGGCGTCGTAGTCTGAGGAGCCGCCCTCCTGCTACTTAAGCGCCCTCAGCGACGAGCGCCGCATTTGCTTCAGCCAGCCAACCGGCCAGCCCATTTCCGCTGGCGGAAACTAAGGCCTGACGCAAATACCCTGAAGACAGGAATAGTACGCTTCCTATTCCCAGCCACTGCGGAAAATCTGTCACTGTGCTATATTTAGAACTTCACAATGTTGCTGGGGCAAGAAGATAATTCTCCTTCTGTCAGTGAAAAGCAACATTCTCTTTTATATCAAAAGTCCACCGTAGACACATTTCAGATCAACGCTTTCACTCTCCAATCGCCAGATTCTGGAATTATGAAAAACACCTTGCAGCTACTAAAACCTAATTACTGCACCAAAAACTTTTACAGCCAAAAATGCTAGTCGTATTACTGCAATGGTTAGTAACGTGCCAGTCTTTAACAAAATGCTGCTCACGACATGTGTTAAACTTTTATCTCTGTAAAGCATCCGGTGTCGTTAACAGTGAAAATGACTAGACTGGGGCATCTTCTCCTGTCGTTGCATTAACCATAACCATTTTGAAGTCAATATAAATGACTTTAGACTGCAATGAAACAACCTGAATCAGACTTAAACTTCAATTTTTATTTCTATTACCCCTCTGATTTTTATATATACACTGAGCAGCCACAACATTATTACCACCGACCTACTATCGATATACACCCATCTAGGCGATATCAGTGTCAACTGGCGAGGACTGACTGCTAATAAGACACTCGCGCAGTGCATGTAGTATCAGTGCGTGTGCTGTCCATGCGTAGAATGGGGAGGGCGCGCGATTATTTTTGACCGAGGGCAGCCTCAGCACGAACATTTCGGAAACTGCACGACTTGATGGATGTTCTACGAGTGCTGTGGTGAGTATCTTCAACACAGGAAGAAACCAACGTCAAAGTACGTCCACATGCGATGGGGTTGGGCGGCCACCCCTCATTACAGATGTCGGACGTGATAGGTTGGGCGGACTGGTAAAAAAAAAAAAAGGCAGGTGGAGAACTGTGGCTGAATGAACACCAGAGTTTAATGCTGTGCAGAGTAGTACAAGTGTGTCTGAACACACAGTGCACCTAACACTCCTAACGACGGGTCTCTGCAGCCGATGACCCACGACGTCGGCAACTAGACTGAAATGGGCACATGAGCATCGGCACTGGACGTTGGTGTAGTGGAAGAGCGTGGCATGGTATGATGAATCCCAAAACATTCTTCATCATGCTGATTGGAGGGCTCGAATCCGTCGTCCTCCAGGGAAGCAGCTCCTTAACACATGTACTGCGGGACGGAAACCAGCTGACGGCGGCTCCATTATGTACTTGGGGACGTGGGAATCCATGGGTACAGTGGATCTCCTGAAAGGCACAATGACGGCTGAGGAGTATCGTACACTGGCTGAAGACCGTGTACACCCCTTCATCACGATCAAGTTTTCGACGCCAATGGCATTTTACAGCAAGATAAAGCGCCGTGTCACAATGCCACGAGTTCCAGTTGATATGCTGCCCTCCTCCACCCCCCTCTCCACCCCAACTCACTAAATCTGAACCCGGTCGAACACATCTGTGATGTGATAGATAGTTTAGTGAACTTCCGCTCAATCGAGAAAACATGGAAACTGATGATAATAATTAAATAGAATATCACAACGATAAAAAGTTATTGTTTAAGAGAAGCGATAATGTGCTTTAAAAAAATTGTTTTCACTCCACTGTCTATGACTTTTAATGTTCTTCATTCCCTGCGCCTAGAAAGAGAGCGGGCAGCAATGATCATTGGAGAGTCGGTGACGTTTAAGTTGAATACAATGCCAACTAATAGCGGGGCAAAGGGAATCTCAATTGAGAAGATCTGTAGAGGTTGTAAAATACAATGCGAACTAATAGCGGAGCAAGGGGAATCTCAATTGAGAAGATCTGTAGAGGATGTAAAATACAATGCGAACTAATAGTGGGGCAAAGGGAAACTCAGTTGAGAAGATCTGTAGACGATGTAAAATACAACGCGAACTAATAGCGGGGCAAGGGGAATCCCAAATGGGAACATTAGTAGAGGATGTACAGTTTTCTCGTTTGCTTAACAACAGAGTGACGCGCTCGAAAGACCAAGGAGGGAAATGGCGTATGGAAGATAATATTGAACGTCCACGACTAAATGTCGCAGACTTAATGCATGACGCATAGCGCACGACTAAGCGCATTTGCTCTTTCGTATAGCGTGTAAAAACGTTCGACTTATTAAGTAAAAAAGTTTTTCATTGCACAAACGATTATAATCTTTTAACAGAATCAGGATATTTTACTTAATTATTAGATCAAAAGATTTTCACTAGCTGTTAAAATCTCTGTTTTCGATTTTACAAAACACTCGGAAAATTCACTACGTAAAGGAAGCTGAAAATCTATTAGTCATGGAGTACTGTAATGCGATGGTAGTGGGAGGGAGAGAAGAAACATTTAGAGGCGGAGCTGGTATTGCTAATGTACCCGTGGTCTAGGGGTAGCGTCTTTGATCCATGATCAAAACGTCTTCGGTCCCGGGTTCGATCCCCGCCACTGCCTATATTTTGATAAATAATCAGCATTGGCGGCCGAAGACTTCCGGCATAATTAGTCAGCCGCATTCTGCCAACGGCCTTGTCAAAGAGGGCGGAGGAGCGGATAGAGGTTCAGGGCACTCTCTTGTCTTAGGGGTGGGAAATTGCCCCTAAAGGCGGAAGAATCAGCAATGACCAACGACATGAGGATGCAGAAGGCAATGGGAACCACTGCATTAAACACACGTAACGTGTATCCACAGGACATGTGGCCTGTAATTGAAGAAGTGTCATGATGATCTCTCCATTGGCAAAAGATTCCGGAATAGTCCCTCATTCGGATCTCCGGGAGGGGGGAGGGGACTGCCAAGGGGGAGGTTACCATGAGAAAAAGATTGAATAATCAACGAAAGGATAACGTTCTACGAGTCGGGGCGTGGAATGTCAGAAGCTTGAACGTGGTAGGGAAACTAGAAAATCTGAAAAGGGAAATGCAAAGGTTCAATCTAGATATAGTAGGGGTCAGTGAAGTGAAGTGAAAGGAAGACAAGGATTTCTGGTCAGATGAGTATCGAGTAATATCAACAGCAGCAGAAAATGGTACAACAGGTGTAGGATTCGTTATGAATGGGAAGGTAGGGCTGAGGGTGTGTTACTGTGAACAGTTCAGTGACTGGGTTGTTCTAATCAGAATCGACAGCAGACCAACACCGACAACGATAGTTCAGGTATACATGCCGACGTCGCAAGCTGAAGATGAACAGATAGAGAAAGTGTATGAGGATATTGAAAGGGTAATGCAGTATGTAAAGGGGACGAAAATCTAATAGTCATGGGCGACTGGAATGCAGTTGTAGGGGAGTAGAAGAAAAGGTTACAGGAGAATATGGGCTTGGGACAAGGAATGAAAGAGGAGAAAGACTAATTGAGTTCTGTAACAAGTTTCAGCTACTAATAGCGAATACCCTGTTCAAGAATCACAAGAGGAGGAGGTATACTTGAAAAAGGCCGGAAAATACGGGAAGATTTCAATTAGATTACATCATGGTCAGACAGAGATTCCGAAATCAGATACTGGATTGTAAGGCGTACCCAGGAGCAGATATAGACTCAGATCACAATATAGTAGTGATGAAGAGTAGGCTGAAGTTCAAGACATTAGTCAGGAAGAATCAATACGCAAAGAAGTCGGATACGGAAGTACTAAAGAATGACGAGATACGTTTGAAGTTCTCTAACGCTATAGATACAGCAATAAGGAATAGCGCAGTAGGCAGTACAGTTGAAGAGGAATGGACATCTCTAAAAAGGGCCATCACGGAAGGTGGGAAGGAAAACATAGGTACAAAGAAGGTAGCTGCGAAGAAACCATGGGTAACAGAAGAAATACTTCAGTTGATTGATGAAAGGAGGAAGTACAAACATGTTCCGGGAAAATCAGGAGCAACAGAAATACAAGTCACTGAGGAATGAAATAAATAGAAAGTGCAGGGAAGCTAAGACGAAATGGCTGCAGGAAAAATGTGAAGACATCGAAAAAGATATGATTGTCGGAAGGACAGACTCAGCATACAGGAAAGTCAAAACAACCTTTGGTGACATTAAAAGCAACGGTGGTAACATTAAGAGTGCAACGGGAATTCCACTGTTAAATGCAGAGGAGAGAGCAGAGAGGCGGAAAGAATACGTTGAAAGCCTCTATGGGGGTGAAGATTTGTCTGATGTGATAGAAGAAGAAACAGGAGTCGATTTAGAACAGGTAGGGGATCCAGTATTAGAATCGGAATTTAAAAGAGCTTTCGAGGACTTACGGTCAAATAAGGCAGAAGGGATGGATAACATTCCATCAGAATTTCTAAAATCATTGGGGGAAGTGGTAACAAAACAACTATTCACGTTGGTGTGTAGAATATATGAGTTTGGCGACATACCATCTGACTTTCGGAAAAGCATCATCCACACAATTACGAAGATGGCAAGAGCTGACAAGTGCGAAAATTATCGCACAATCAGCTTAACAGCGCATGCATCTAAGCTGCTTACAAGAATAATATACAGAAGAATGGAAAAGAAAATTGAGAATGCGCTAGGTGACGATCAGTTTGGCTTTAGGAAAAGTAAAGGGACGAGAGAGGCAATTCTGACGTTACGGCTAGTACTGGAAGCAAGGCTAAGAATAATCAAGACACTTTCATAGGATTTGTCGACCTGGAAAAAGCGTTCGACAATATTAAATGGTGCAAGCTGTTCGAGATTCTGAAAAAAGTAGGGGTAAGCCATAGGGAGAGACGGGTCATATACAATATGTAAGAGTACAACAACCAAGAGGGAATAATAAGAGTCGACGATCAAGAACGAAGTGCTCGTATTAAGAAGGGTGTAAGACAAGGCTGTAGCCTTTCGCCCCTATTCTTCAATCTATACATCGAGGAAGCAATGATGGAAATAAAAGAAAGGTTCAGGAGTGGAATTAAAATACAAGGTGAAAGGATATCAATGATACGATTCGCTGATGACATTGCTATCCTGAGTGAAAGTGAAGAAGAATTAAATGATCTGCTGAACGGAATGAACAGTCTAATGAGTACACAGTATGGTTTGAGAGTAAATCGGAGAAAGACGAAGATAATGAGAAGTAGTAGAAATGAGAACAGCGAGAAACTTAACATCAGGATTGATGGTCACGAAGTCAATGAAGTTAAGGAATTCTGCTACCTAGGCAGTAAAATAATCAATGACGGACGGAGCAAGGAGGACATCAAAAGCAGACTCGCAATGGCAAAAAAGGCATTTCTCGCCAAGAGAAGTCTACTAATATCAAATACCAGCCTTAATTTAAGGAAAAATTTCTGAGGATGTACGTCTGGAGTACAGCATTCTATGGTAGTGAAACATGGACTGTGGGAAAACCGGAACAGAAGAGAATCGAAGCATTTGAGATGTGTTGCTATAGACGAATGTTGAAAATTAGGTGGACTGATAAGGTAAGGAATGAGGAGGTTCTATGCAGAATCGGAGAGGAAAGGAATATGTGGAAAACACTGATAAGGAGAAGGGACAGGATGATAGGACATCTGCTAAGACCTGAGGGAATGACTTCCATGGTACTAGAGGGAGCTGTAGAGAGCAAAAACTGTAGAGGAAGACAGAGATTGGAATACGTCAAGCAAATAATTGAGGACGTAGGTTGCAAGTCCTACTCTGAGATGAAGAGGTTAGCACAGGAAAGGAATTCGTGGCGGGCCGCATCAAACCAGTCAGCATACTGATGACCAAAGAAAAAAAAAAATGTTATTGGTAGTAGGAATGAGAGTGGTGGAAGATTAATCGGGTTCCTCAATAAATTTCAGCTAGTAACAGCAAATACTCTGTTCAGGAACCACAGGAGGAGGAGGTATACTTGGAAAAGGACGGGTGATACAGGAAGATTTCAGTTAGATTACATCATGGTCACGCAGAGAGTCCGAAATCACATACCCAGCAGCAGATACAGACTCAGATCAAAATTTAGTCTTCATAAAGAGTAGGCTAAATTTTAAGATAATAGCCAGGAACAATTAATAGGCAAAGAAGAGGAATACGGAAGTACTAATGAAAGAAGAGATACACTTGAAGTTCTCTGAGGATACAAATACTGCGATAATAGATAGCTCAGGAGGCAGTTCAGTTTAAGAAAATAAGACATCTCCAAAGATCCATCACAGAAGAAAAACATAAATATAAAAGGGAACTGCGAAGGAACCATGGGTAACAGAAGAATTACTTTAGTTGAAGGATGAAAGAAGGAAGTACTAAACTGTTCAGGGAAATTCAGAAATATAGAAATACAAATCACTTAGGACTAATAACAGGAAGTGCTGGGAAGCTAAGGCGAAATGGCAATAGGAAAAATGCGAAGAAATCGAAAAAGGAATGATGTCCGAAGGACTGACTCAACTCATAGAGAAATTAAAACAACCTTCGGTGAAAATAAAAGCAAGGTATGTAACATTGAGAGTGCAATGGGAATTCTACTGTTAAACACAGAGGAGCGGATAGGTGGAAAGATCTGTATCAGGGTTAAGACGTATCTCATGACGCGATAGAAGAAGGAACAGGAGTCGATATCGAAGAGAAATGGGATCCAGTATTAGAATCAGAATTTTTCGGAAAAACATCATCTACATAATTTCGAATATTGCAAGATCCAACAAGATCGAGTAATTATCGCACAATCAGCTTAACAGTTCAAGCAGCAAAGTTGCTGACAATAACAGTATACGGAAGAGTGGAAAATAAAATTGGGGATGTGTTACATGATAATCAGTTTGGCTTTAAGTAAGGTAAAGCCACCACAGAGGCTATTCTGACGTTGCGGTTGATAATGAAAGCAATACTGAAGAAAAATCAACACATATTCATAGGTTTTCTCGACCTGAAAAAAGCTTTCGACCATTTAAAATGTTCTACAGTGTAAGATGTTCAAAATTCTGAAAAAATAGGAGTATGCAATAACCAAGAGGGAATAATAATATTCGAAGAACAAGACCGAAGTGTTCGGACTAAAATGGGTGTACGACAGGGGTGTAGTCTTTCGCTCCATTCTTCAGTCTATGCTTCGAAGAAACAATGACGTAAATAAAATAAAAGACTGAAACTTCTCCATTACCGTGACTGTTAATGGAATGTAAATACATAAAAATTGCAACCACCCACTTTTTTGAATAGTTATTTATTATTCCATATCCGGTTCTCGAACCTTTACAGGTTCATCATAAGATGGTTTTCTGGAAGTTACATCACTATTTCTGACATAATGCTGAGTGCTGGGTCTCGACAGTATGTGTGACTTTTTTTCTGTTAGTGTCCCTCTTTCTGCTTCTATTTTGATAGCCAGTTGGTACATCACTTCACACACTTTTGCACATCTACAAGCATGTACACTGTGATAGCGAAACATTGCCAGCATCCAGCCTGTGCTATACAACTGTTACTTGTAAACGGCTTCATGGAATAATAACTACTTAAAAAAGTAACTGGTTGCAATTTTATGTATTTACATTACAATAAAAGAAAAGTTAAAGAATGGGATTAAAATCCAAAATGAAAGAATATCAATGACAAGATTCGCTGATGACATTGGTGCCCTCAGAGAAAGTGAAGAAGAGTTACAGGATTTGCTGAATGGAATGAACAGTCTAATGAGTACAGAATGTGGCTTAAGAGTAAACCGAAGACAGAGGAACGTAATGAGAAGTAGCAGAAATGAGAACAGCGAGAGACTTAACATCAGGATTAGCGATCAAGCGATCACATAGTAGATGTTGTTAAGGAATTCAGCTACCCAGGTAGCAAAATAATCCTTGACGGATGGAGCAAAGAGGACATGAAAAGCAATTATTACTTGCAAAAATGGCATTCCTGGCCAGTATAAGACTACTACTATCAAACATAAGACTTGATTTGAGGAAGGAATTTCTGAGAACGTACGTTTGGTGCACAGAATTGGGTGGGACATAGTCTGTGGGAATACCGGAAAAGAAGAGAACCGAAGCATTTGAAATGGGTTGCTACAGATGAATGTTGAAAATGAGGTGGACTGATGTGGTTAGGAAAGAAGTAGTACTCCGAAGAATCGCCGTGGAGTGATATATGTGGAAAACACTGACACGAAGAAGGGACAACACGATAGGACGTCTGTTAAGACATCAGTGAATAACTTCCCCAGTACCAGGGGGAGCTGTAGAAGGTAAAAACTGTAGAAAAAGTCAGAGATTGGAATAAATCCGGCAGATAATTGAGGACGTAGGTTGCAAGTGCTAATTTGAGAAGAAGATGCTGACACAGGAGAGTAATTTTGACGGGCCGCATCCATCCAGTGGAAGACTGATAACTCAAAAAAAGAAAATAACTCGCTCACTCCTAAGATGTTACTCTTTTGTTGGCACTGCTGGTTCCAGAGAAGTGATCGAACTGCAAAGACATACCCCCAAACTGTGTCTTCTCTGGGCATCCATTCGCTGATGATGCCTAACATCTGCGCCTTGTGCCGGACCGAGGAAGAAGGCGATAGACCACAAAGACGTACTCCCTCTTGCTGTATTAATTATTTGTAAACTTAGTTTAAAGTAAATCAGAGTATGGAGCAAATGGAAATTGACTCGAACCAGTTGTAGAAAGTGAAGAGAAAGACGCAATAACTGTGAACAGAATCAGAGACGTTCTATGAGATGTGAAAAACAGGAAGACACCGGTAAGCAATAACATAAGTACCGATTTAATCAAATATGTATATCATCATAGGAGTCCTCAGATGAAAGAAATTCTGAACTAGTGGAAATTATCCATAGTAACACCAATATTTGAGAAAGGGGTTAGGAAACACAGTAAGAATTATAGGGGAATTTCTTTACGTAACAGTGGATACGAAATACCTTCTCGAAGATAATAACAAAAGGGCCCACAGTAATTTTAGAAAATATCTTGCTGGAGGAGTAAACGGTATTCAGAAAGGATAGGTACTTCAGACAACGCATTCGTCTTCAGACAAATGATTTAAAATAAGATACAATTTAATTGAAGGAAGAACATTTGGTTGATAGAAGAGCATATCTATTACACGCTGAATACAAAAAAAGCCGTTGACAATTTAGCTGGGGGAATACTGTGGGAATTGCTAGGCAGGAAAGGCATACAAAGCCATTTACTAAGAGTATTCCAGAGCATTGACCAAGACTCCAGCAATGCCACTGCCGGAAAAGAGCACGTTAAAATTACGACAAAAAATATAGCCTTAACACAAAGATGTAGTTTTTCCCAATACTTCTTACTATCTTACAACAGCTGAGAGGAAACACAAAGATATTCTGGTGTGCATCTGCATAGAGCAATGTATTTCGTCGATTCTCTCCTGTCTACCATCTTTATGTTTCGCGCAATTGAAGGTGGATGCCCGTGATCGTGAGAGAGTCTAGAAGAGAAAAAGTGCAAATTAAACTTCTGTCCTGTCATCACTGGTAAGTTGTTTTAATTATGTTCGCACTGGGATGATTCAGGCCCAGTTTGCTAACAATACTGTCATTGTTATTTTCACCAGTTTAAGCTGCTACATGAAGTAACGCAGGAGGGATGCGACCATTATGAGAATCTTCCTGCCCCACTTTCTGGCCGCAACTAACAACAGTCGACTTGTCGTTAAGTCTTTATTTACGCTTTTCCGACATAGTCCATTATCGGAATATACGATAAAAATAAATTAATGCATAGTATTGTGTTACGTTATACCAAAGTTATCGTTAGTGTTTGACAGACGGTGGCCCATGCCTGAAAAGAAGTTTTAACAACAAGTGAACTATTGTTATTGCCGGCCAGAGTGGCCGTGCGGTTCTAGGCGCTACAGTCTGGAGCCGAGCGACCGCTCCGGTCGCGGGTTCGAATCCTGCCTCGGGCATGGATGTGTGTGATGTTCTTAGGTTAGTTAGGTTTAATTAGTTCTAAGTTCTAGGCGACTGATGACCTCAGAAGTTAAGTCGCATAGTGCTCAGAGCCATTTGAACCATTTGAACCATTTGAACTATTGTTATTAGCAACCAAAAAGGGGAATAAGAGCTGTTCGTTATTACATTACCACCAATTGAGGAACTTCATGTGAAAAGCATATGCTTAGTTCCACAGTTACTGGGATTCGGAGTCATGGACTCCATTTGTTGCACTAATTTCTAAGATCAGAAATTATTCCAAATAATAGGTGGTACTGAATGTCGTCCCGGAATAAATCATTACAGCACTCAGTGACCGTGCATTCGTTAACTGTTAATTTTCGCTCTGCAATAAGAGAGATAATATGCCATTAATGAGTGGAAGGCTATACAAAAAGAGCCATCAACACCGGCACAGGAAGGACGACGTAATCGTCCCTTGACTAGAAGCTCCCTTTGAGAGCAACGCACGTAGACATGGGTCGTTACTTTTAAAGGCGGGAATGGCTACCCAATTTCCTGCGTTAACGGTGTGACATATAGGAGACCATTCAGCTGGTAGTTTGCCTCTCCGATCCCTGGCTCCGATAACGTCTCAATATTGGCCCCGGGCTACTCGCTGCTATGACTGGCTGCACGTGGCGCTCGAAACAATCCCGCAGCTGTGGCGCAGTCGCCCGGGGACAGTCGTTACTGAATACGCATAGAATCTGGCCTGAAATAGAAGACAAATAACAGAATCCCTTTGACAGAAATTTGTAAAACTATATGCTCTGTTATTCTGCGCTATGTGTTTTTAACTAACGAATTTAATTATGCACTGAAAGCCGTCCTCACGGGCTTTTAAGTGTTTTCGAAGAAGAAATATGTAATTATATTTTATATTTCAGAATTAAAATGCGGTATCTATGAATTTCCGATCATGATCTGTTTCTATAGGAATATGTAGGAAAGGAAAAATTTATGTCAGTTCAAAACATTAATGCCTTTAACGACTCAAACAATTTCGACGTTTCTCCAAATAGTCTATAACGACCGTATACCTTTATTTCCTATATTTTAATATAGTGTTCTCTTTATGTTAGTGTTATCGAGAGTCAGTTAGGTCCGTGAAACAACTCGGCCTTGCTACAACCTTGTCAGATTGTCGTAGTGTCTCAGAGCGCAATCATGAACAAAACCAACTACAGTATTTACACTTAAAAGACTATATTTAACTACAAAGCACTCTGTAACTAATAGTGACCATGTGTTTACAAAGTGAAATTTAATTTGGCTATCGGACTTCTTCTGAAGCGTTTAAAATTCAAACCATTGGGTAGTTATATTTAGCAACAAGGTATTCGATGCACTTCACTGCTCACCAGCATTTCTGTTTTCCACTAAGCACAGCGACTGCAACCACTACTGGAACGGGATCTGTGACTACACTCACCTTGTGAAATTCTTCCTGAAATTCAATGCTGCTATTTATTAAATACGGTAGCCACGTTCTGAAGGAACGATTGTTGAAAATTACATCCGTTCATTCAGTTTGGAACAGTTTTTCAGTTAATTTTTAATAAAGTTAAAATTTGCTTTTGAGAACCAGAATAAAACCGACATACTTATTCTCCTCCTTTCAGTACTTAATGTTTCCCAAATTCAGTTACAGTTAATAATTGTTATTGGGATGAAGAAAATGTACTGTCGTAATTTTAAGACAATTACTTTATGCAAATGAATTTTACTAAAGTAATGTAGAAAAGCGACTCAACAAAAATGCGTAATGTTGCGACCCTTCTGATTTGGAAAACACTGCGGCTGGTGTTAGAAGCACCATCATTACATCTGAACATAAAATTAAAAAAAAAATGAAATGGGTTTTGAAATCAGTCACGCTCTGTACGTCTGGTTACAATATATAGTAAAAAGTACACTTGATCACAAAACGAAGTAGTTAAGACTGTCTCCCCTTTACATTAATGACAATAGAAAGTTCGTAGTTTGCCTTGTTAACTGCAGTGAAGTTGGTGGCGTAGTGTCAAAAAAAACCATTTATCCAAATTTTTTCATGTCTCTGGTTAAAACGATTCACCATACTTTCGCCAATAGTGCACATATTCGGCTTACATGAAGTATAGTTGCGCACCCGCTGAAAACTCATAACAGGCCGTCGTGATTCTTCCAGTGATGACTAATAATTACATAGACGACTTACTAATGCAGAAGTATTGACAAACAACTCCTTGCAATATTTTGTGCAGATGTTGGCACGAAGTGTAAAGTTTTTGGGATCGCAAAAGAAAAGCGTGACAGCTCACTGTCACTGCTGTCGGCCTACTTCTGGCCCGCTCAGTCTGCCTGCGGTAAACGTTCCTCCACGTAAAAAAGTTGTTCCCAAGACAGAGTACGACAATCCCACCCTATACCCCCATCTTTTCGCTTACCGCCGGATCTGCCTATTTCTCTTGTAGTAAAGATGTTCCCGGAATGGAAACGATAAGGGCAAAAGCTGAGCTTCCTTCAAGCCGAATGGCTTCCTTCTTTCTTATGCACGTTTGCCTACATGTTTCCATAATAAATAATATTAAGTTGGGGATTCGGTCAGACCGTACGCCTTTTTAAGTCATCATTCTTCTGGCTGTCTGATGTGGCCCGACACGAATTCCTGCGCTAAACTCTTCACTTCAGAACAGTACTTGCACCATATGTCCTCAATTATTTCGTAGGCATATCCAAATTTCTGTCTTCCCCTGCAGTTTTTACCCTCTACAGTGAAGAATCTGATAATGTATTACAACCCCCTAATGTCGGCCCCAAAGGGATCGCAAACATAAAATTAGAGTAACTATAGCACTCACATAGGCATCTAAGCAATCTTTCTTCCCGGACTCCATGCCTGCATGCAACGAGAAAGATGACTAATACAATTCAGTACACCCTTTGCCAATCACTTTCCAGTGGTTTGCAAAGTATGGATGCAGGTTTATATGAAAGAACAATACGCTGTCCTGGTTGATTAATTTTATGCAGACGCAGTGGGAGGGATCCGTGAAATGGAGTATGATGATGGTACATGACGGTATTGTGTCTAACTACACGTTACATGTTCTACATGAGACCATGGTAAGGGAACATCATTGTTTGAACATCTGATTATCAAAGCAGTACACGTTTTTAGCGTTGTCAGAATGTACAATGTCTACCGCTTCCTTTTCAAGAGAAAGTGAAGATACTGCGCACGTGTAAAAGCATGCATCAAGAGAGAAATATAAATTTTCTCTTCCATTAAGTTCCCAAAGTAAATCTATCGTAAATTTTTAGTGCGAAACATGCATTTATTAACAATTAAATTGTGGTCACTTGTTTATTATGGAGTTATGATTTTAACAGTTAGTGGCATTAAGGCAGGAAGTACAACTTTAAAGGACTCGAACTCCAAAACTTCGCTGTGGGCGTACAAAATGTGAGCTACTGGAACAAAATGCGTTGGCTCCGCATTGGTGGACTTCCTAGAAAATGAGTTAAAAGATGACACATTATTCCCTGTTTCGACTGATTTCTCCAGTAAAGTTTATCTTAAAAACTTTTCTGTGTCGATAAATTTTTTTCTGAGGTATTCTGGGTAAAGGAGAAATTACTAAGCTTCAATGGCGTTAGTATTGAGACAGCTGATGCTATTTTCGGAAAACTAAAATTAATTTTTGATGAACAAAGTAAGGGATTTTCTAAGGTATCAAGTTTCCGTACAGACAATACAACAGTGAACTATGGAAAACATCACACAGTTTTTAAAAATATTAAATCTTTAAATATTAATATGATTGAAGCGAAATGTAACGTGTTTTGGCCAAAAATACATGTGAAATGATTAAATTCCACGTCGCGAATCTATTCTTGAAAGTCTGCAACGAGTTTTCATCCTTTAGTAATAAAACTCATGAACTACAAAAAGTTGTGAATTTGTTGAACAAAATAGTCAATTTTATGGCATAGTCCTGTACGGTGTTTGTTGCTGCCGGCTCTTTAACGTTTACTATGCGACTCGGCAACTATTTAAACGTACTTTCTCTCTCAAACGGAAAAAAAGAGACCAACAGTTTGGTATGGCCTTTCGTGAAAAGCATGAATGACGAAAGCGAATGCGATATTGCAGTGCGGGAACCCGAATAAGGAAAAAAGATCAAACACCATTTTTTTTCCAGCTTATGATATGAATCAGGAATTCTGTGTATCAAAAATCAACACATATTCCTTCTCCAGGTTTTCAAAGCAGACCACCTGTGCTGTGAACAAAGTTCCCTTATCTTTTCTCCGATATTTCTGTATCATCACAAAGACGTTCAAATTTCAGGATCCACAATCCATCAATCGCATTTCAGTTGTAAATTTCATTATTAAAGGGAGAAAAATTTAACTGTGTTACAGTAGAATTAAAGCGATTTTTTTAAACAAGGGCTTTGCTGTTTCTCATATCTGAAACCTACTGAGAAAAACTTTCCTCGTACTTGACACTGTTGTTTCGAAACAGTAAATTTCAGCGCAAGAATAATTGTCTTAGCGGTATTTCAACAGGCTTGGAAAGTGAATAAATGTTTTTGTTTGAGTCTTGAGCAAAAAGAAATACTTTTTTCGAATGAAACATCTTCTTCTAACACTGTAAAAATAGTGTTTATATTCCCCTGTAGCTTCTAAAGAAGATAAGTTAGATGAGACGCAACATCTGCCTTGAAATAAAATTTCAGATGCACTAATCGCTCCTTATTTCTGTATAATGACACACTTCTCAATGATAAATGCTTTAATTTCTATTAATAAGGAAGCGAAACGTTTCTAAACGTTTCGTCTTAATAACGAAAGTAGCTTGTTAAGCAGCAGAGGAACTGCTGCGCACTCACCATTACAACTAAAAGTTCTCTAAATTAGCAATGATCAAGAGCTGTAGCGCTGTAAGTGTGCGCCCGCATGTGGTATTTTGTGGATGAGCCAAGGTCAAGGGGCCTAATAGCCGCATGCAGATCGCGAGCCGCGGTTTGTCGACCACTGAGAAAAATTTTGGTCCTCTGGGGCACGCCCGAAGTTACTCTTACGTCTGAATCCTTCCTTCCGATCGGAACGATATGCTGTGTTCTGTTGGCTAGAAGCTCTTCAGTCCGAACACACATATTATCTGATACTCCGTACGCTGGTATTTTGCCCCTTAGGCTGCAGTAAGGGACTGTATCAAATGCCTTCCCGATGTCAAAGAACGCGTCATTACCTGTGCGCTTGAATCTACTACTTTATGTATCTCGTGGATGAAAAAAGCGAGCTGGATTTCACAGGTTCAGTGTTTCGGAACCCATGTTGGTTTCCACTGAGGAGATTTTCGGCCCCAGAAATTAAATAACATGCGAGGGTAAAACATGTTCCAAAATTCCACAAATGACAGGCATCAGAGGTATAGACCTAAAGTTCTGTGCGTCTGTCCGACGACCCATCTTGAAGACGGAAATTACGTGGACTTTTTCCAATCCTCAGGAAAACTTCGCTCCCCCAAAGATCTATGGTACATTGCTGCTAGAAGACGGGCAAGTTCTTTCGAGTATTTTACGTAGAATCCAGATGAAAGGGCAAAGGAAGATTGGGTTTAACACTCCGTCGATATCGAGGTAATGAAAGGTTGAGCCCAAGCTCGGATTATGTCAAGGATGGAGAAGGAAATCGGCCGTGCCTTTCACAGGAAACATCCAGGCATTTGCCAGGAGTGATTTAGGAAAATCACGGAAATCCTAAATCTCAGTGGCCAGACGCGGGTTTGAAGCGTCGTGCTCCCGAAAGCAAATCCAGTGTGCTAATCAGTACGCCACCTCGCTCAGTCACATCCAGTGGCCTTCCGTCCGTTGAACGGCGATGAATTCGCAGCGTTAAAAAATGTAATTGTAGCTTTTAAAACTTCAGATTTACCAACAGACGAAAAATGGGTTCATTTGTATAATACAACTTCAGCTCAAACTCATTACAGAGACAGAAATTTGTTTCGTTTCTGTGGAACGAGTGTTTTTCCTGACGAAAAAGTTCTGGACTGATGAACAAAAGAAACATAAGGCGAGATCTCTGGATAGTGAATGTCTTATTAAAATAAACTAAATATGAGCTGCTCAGAGTTCTATCAGCATGTTCTACATGAGTAACAAACTTCTTAAAGTCATATAGCAGAGGACAAATACGTCTATAAGTTCCAGCCCCAGCCCCCATAGATTTTCACCGGTAAAGGTGAACACTGTTAGCTTTTAAATATTTTGAGTTTCCTATACAGTATTCATAGTTTAGTTTTAGTCTGCGGATAAGAACCGACGAACGTTAATAAGAACTGGTCATTCAGTATAGCCGATTAAGTGCTACTATTTGTAAAGTGTTCCAAGTTTTGACTTGCCAAAGGTGGCAGTTTCCTGGCTTTTGACTTGTCAGAGATGGCAACTGTGGAAGAAAATTATATACGTTTACAGAATCGGATATAAACGTGAAGTGTTGAAGGCAATGCAACAATTTCCTGATCAAATGTCTAAGTGACTTACAAGACCTTCATATACTGGCTGCCTCTCTAACTCAGATTTTACGTTATGGGTAACAATAATGACGCTACAAGAGTCATATAAAGGCGAACTGTAGGCGCCCCAGTGGTCCCGGTCGCCTACGGTGGACTGGATGGCCGAGCGGTGACCTCTCCAGTTGTCAGGATTCTAGGAAATGACTGTGGACGCGTCAGAAACGCCAAAGAAACATTATTAATTCATAACACCTTTATTCCTGCCGAGTACAATGTGGCTTGGTGATATCAACGACCTTCCCGAGACCTCGCTGACTCGTAGCGATGACACCAGCTCCGGGCCGCACAGTCTTGATAGCGCAGCGTCGCGTGCTGTGGTGTAGCGAAGGAATGTCCTTACTTCGTACTTCAGCCGCGTGTGGCTGGTGGCGCCCGGCTGGCCGGCCGGCTCGGCGTCGGACAGCAGGTGGCTCCGGGTTGGAGTCCCGGCGCTGTAGGCACGAGAGGCGCTCTCGTAGTGCGGAGTGTACTCTATCCCACCCATCTTCTTCCCTGCTCCTCCTGGTGGCTCGTCCGTGGTGGACGGGCGGAATGGGCTGCAGTCCCCCAGCTTTGTTGGCTCACCCGGTTGTGACGGCGGATGCACAGGGCATAGGCCCCGCATGATCTCGACGACGGCTCACTGATGTGGTCAGCATTGGCGGCGAGCGAGTCTGCCGCGATGTCTGCTAATCCTGGGTTGACGATTGACAGTGGCAGCAGAGAGGACCAGAGCTGGTACTGTCCCCTCACGTCTGCTGCTGGATGGGCCACCCTTGCTGCAACATCTCCTTAAGAAAGATTAACATGTCGATCACTGAGCTGAGCGCTACGCAGCGACCCAGTACACATCTAACTGCAAGTCTAACTGCGAGTGCCTTGTTGCTATCAAAGCTGGCATATTAAAAGGAAGCACGAGCGACGTCCTTACGTCATGCTCGTTTGTAATTGACGCATTCGTTCCACTTATATTGCTGATTCATCTGTCGTACTCGCCTCTTAGGTGTTCTTGCGACAGCGTTATGTGTTAATACGGCAGACTTACGCGAAGCTGTGAAATGCGGTACAGCTGACGCTACACCTCTGTCTTGCACTCTACGAAAGTCTCCGTCTAACACAAACCCGCGTGCTAAGCAATTATCTCTCGCCTGTTGCGTGTAACCAGGCCATTTCCCCTGCGTGACAACACATTCCTATAAATGTGCAATCCTCCCACCTCTTGACTAACGTACTGCCTCTGGCTCTCGGCATAGGCAACGAAACTTTGACAATATTCCATGTTTCCAACTCTTTACTATTCCGCGACACTACAGAACAGCGATGTACCGAACACCATTCTGGAAGACACAGTAGAGAAAGCGACAAAAATGTTTACTGTCGAGGAAGTAATATTACCAGAATTGGAAGAAGCATGAACGAGAGCATGATCAAATGAAGAAGGGTACTACTGTTATCATATATACACACTAATTTGAGAAAAAGTACCCGTAAACTAAACGTCTAGAACACATTGTTGCAAATGAGTAAAATTCGGTTTGAAGAAAACACTGAAGTAAAGAGGCTAGAAGCAATTATGACGTAAGGCAACGAAAGTATATAAAGAGATAAAGTTTCGTACCGTAGATGTAAAGCTTTATTGAAGTTGTTGGACATTGTTGATGTTATTTGTTAATAACAACAGAATATGTAATAGTTAACAGAATATATAACATAGCGATACACAGTATGTATTTTCTGCCCTAACATAGGATGAGATTAATGGTTGTCGTAATAGTAAAGCTCTAAGCAGACTGTTCTTAAGTTCTTTGAGTAGGTAATACTTTTCGGCAAGACAGGTCACTGTTGAATGAAGATTAAAAACTGAAAATATTTGCTGTAGCGTACTGGACGGTGATTAATAACTGAAAACATAATTTTGTTAGGATGATGGCGAGTAATCCTACAGCAAGTACGTTCCATTGTAATTGTGCATGATTTTATGCATGAAAAGGACGGTGGATGTCTATCAAAGTTGCATTACTGAATTACGTGTAGTACCAAGTGTAACAACCTAATACTCACGTAATTGCTCATCAGAATTTAGCACAATATATACTCACTTTTAACTGCCAAAAACAAATCGTAAGTACGATCTGTTTTAGCCTTCATTCAGAATCCATGTTCCATGGTGCTAATTGTTACTTTCACTATAAGCGAAGCTTAACAAATATTAGTGTTGAATCATCAGAACTATTCAGTTACAAAGTGCCTTCGAAAAATGTTAACTGTTTTCCTTTGCAATGCACAGAGCATCTGTTTGAGCAGCTCTGCGAAATCTACTCTGTACCAATGTGGTAACGATTTATTGCCTCAGGGTAATAACAATTAATTTGCAAGAATGAGTATTTCTATGGAAATTGAGAATGCACATACTGATACGATAATTGATTTCTCAACATAGCCACGCTGGCAACAAATACATGTCTCCCAACGAGAGACCAGTTTATTGATACCATCACTGTAGAATATTTGACTTTGTTGATGGAGCCACAACTCCACTTCTGCTTTGCCGCATCATCACTATGAAAATGAAGTCCCCTTGAAGACGTTCTTTAAATTTTGGAAACAGATGAAAATCGGAAATTTTAAGATACCGTTTTAAGATTAAGATCCTGTCTTAATGTTTCAAAATGTAACGAAACAAGCACAGTTTTAGAAATCTAGAAATCAGTGGCTCAGAATCTAAAAGTTCCATTAAATTTTAATTTGGGATTTTTCATGCACACAACTACTAGTGTCAGTGACAAAATGTTGTCAAAATCAGAGATGTCAAGAACCAGACCATTGGTTGGTTACACATGGACTGTCCTTTCAATGTACCATGTAGGAGACTTACTTCCATACACATACAAAAGATACTCTTGCAGACTTCCTCATATATGACAAATATTTCATGCAAATATGAAAATATATTTCAGAACATTATCTTGAACAATGAACTTTGCATAGTAACGTAACTTGTTGACTACTGCATCCTAGACGTGAGAAGTCTTATCGGAAAAGTGGTTCATTGTAATATTTTATTATATGCACAAACGATGCTGACATGTTACATTTCCAAAAACTGGCTCTCATGTGAGGGTAATGTAAAACCCTTCTTCTTTATATATTTTTATCACTTGAAATGTTATATTTTTCCGCTGGAAAAATTACTTATATCAGCGATTAAAGCAAGGTCATTTGTGAAGAACTATACCTAGTATTCACAAAAACAGTTTTTTATCAATAACAAATGCTATTTATGACAATTCGAAACGAAAACTAATAATGCCTTCCAGCTGCTAACAGAACTTGAATTTTCTGCGCTTCTCTTTTAAATAATCGAAACAGACCTTACCAAAGCAAGTACTACACAATGACCAATGGTGATGGTCTGTTATGAATGATTGTCATACGATTTGAGATAATTCACCCTTCTTTAATCTTAATACGTATGTAATTGTTTTATACCTTCTTTGAAAAATGAAACCTTTTTACTCTAGAGTCATACATAATCGAGTAATAAACTCACAAAGAAATATTTATTTTGTTCAACTTCATACATTTTATTTTTGTTCATAAAGATAATTTAATTATTAGTTGTAAGCTGCACCATATTAAATATATCACAACGCGTTTGAGAAATGGTCCAAAAATGATGAGTCCTTATCAGAATTATACTTATCTTTGAAAAGCATTTACATACGTCACGATGGACAGTTTTACAACATTCGAAATCACACCCAAGAGAAAAAAAAGTGCAATTCTCTTTAGCATGTCTTACATTTAATTTTCTTGCATTCATCTGTTGCCACTTCGTATTTCATCATCATACTTGCTGAATGCATGGAACTGACTGCTATTTGAATCTCTCTGCTTTTGTGAATTTTCGAAAATACTCAGATGACTAGGAATGATTTTTACATTGAGAATAAGCGACATCATCTTGAAACGGTTTTCCCTTATAAATAAGTTATGATGCGAGACAAGTACTCTTGGATTAAGTGAAATTTAGTTAAGAAAATAAGGCAGCTGAGATTTATATACACGTTGACGATTACCGACTGTCATTTTTAAGATACTTAATCTCCATAAGTTTGCCACTTACTTACTGACACTCCACTCACGCTTCCATTTTTCTGTGTTAGCTCTTTTCTTTGATTGCGAAATTGAAAATCACTCTCTTAATGAAAATGCTCCAGGTAGAAGTTAATGCTTGTAAGATGTTTATCTTTCGTCGGTTTTCCGGTCAGCGTGGATAAAATTCAGCTTCCTGCCATCCATTTGCTCTAAATGTAATTACGTCCGCCACTAAATTTCCTCCGGAACAGAAAAAGTTTCTGCTTGCCTCTTAACTTCTTCTCGCTGCTTGCCAATTAATTTTTATGCTCTCATCGTAACGCTGGTCGTAGGCGGTCCAGAATATTTTTTCCTCCACCCCGCACGCTCGGCGTTAACACAGACTAGCTTTTAATTTATGTTGTTCTTCCACTCCCTCTAATTGAATCCAACAGCAATATTCAATTCAGCAGAGGAAAGTTAATTAACGCAACGCCAGTAACAGCCCTCAGCAGCCATTTCATGCCAGATGGCTGCAGTAACCCGCCATGTTGAAACAGGTAAGTCCTGCTACACCTGGAGAAAAAGCTAAGCAAGACGTATGCTCACACACGCTTATATGCTATGTCGAAGTAATCTGTTCGACAGATAGGTAATGAAGTTTTTAGAAAGCTTATTCCATATCAATTTAAAGTTGTACGCTTTCCGGATTTTTCAACCATTACCCCATTATTTATATCTGTGCCAACTACGTTATAGTATATTTGATCGAATTATGCTTCCTTTCTCATAAAGTAAAATTAAATCTTTGACAATGTATCACTACACCCAGTCAAGAGACACGAATCGCCATTCTTTCCGAACATTTATAAGGCAAATAAGAATCCTTTATTAATCGTCTCAACGAAGTCTGGAAATAATGTTGCTGTCAATTTATATTTTGCCCATATAATGAATTTGAAGAGATACTATGAGAGTTAAGCAAAATGCTTGTTATTAGCACGAAAAAGAAGTAATGGATGAGTGCAAAAGCGCTACCTCACTGTTTCGTTCCTATGAAACTGTACTTCTGCTCATGTACTGTTGTCTGAGCTCTAATGATCAGGCTCAACCCCAAGCAGTTTCAGACAAACGATTAGCATATTCAGTAGCAATTGCGTGGGTTTCGTTTCGTGCGATCACCAATTCTTCATTAAGTGTCAAGGATTTACATTTTCTAAATGTTAAGCCTTGGAACTACTGTAATATACTTCAGCATACATATTTAAGCGTAACCCAAGACTCACTAGGTGCTTTGTAACTGGATCATATTTGAAAATACAGAGACTTCAGAGTGCTAAATTACAAAGAAATCTTGACCTGCAATAGTGAGTGATTACCACCTTCGTCATTTATACGTAAGACTTAGATGTACCTAATTCCACTCAACAAATAAGGCCTCCCCCCATGAAACATAGACCTTGCCGTTGGTGAGGAGGCTTGCATGCCTCAACGATAGAGATAGCCGTACCGTAGGTGCAATCACAACGGAGGGGTATATGTTGAGAGGCCAGACAAACGTATGGTTCCTGAAGAGGGGCAGCAGCCTTTTCAGTAGTTGCAGCAGCAACAGTCTGGATGATTGACTGATCTGGCCTTGCAACACTAACCAAAACGGCCTTGCTGTGCTGGTACTCGAAACGGCTGAAAGCAAGGGGAAACTACGGCCGTAATTTTTCCCGAGGGCATGCAGCTTTACTGTATGGATAAATGATGATGGCGTCATCTTGGGTAAAGTATTCCGGAGATAAAATAGTCCCCCATTGGGATCTCCGGGCGGGGACTACTCAGGACGACGTCGTTATCAGGAGAAAGAAAACTGGCGTTCTACGGATCGTAGCGTGGAATGTCAGATCCCCTAATCGGGCAGGTAGGTTAGAAAATTTAAAAAGGGAAATGGATAGGTTAAACCTAGATATAGTGGGAATTAGTGAAGTTCGGTGGCAGGAGGAAAAAGACTTTTGGTCATGTGAATACAGAGTTATAAATACAAAATCAAATAGGGGTAATGCAGGAGTAGGTTTAATAATGAATAAAAAAAATAGGAGTGCGGGTAAGCTACTACAAACAGCATAGTGAACGCATTATTGTGGCCAAGATAGACACGAAGCCCACGCCTACGACAGAAGTACAAGTTCCTATGCCAACTAGCTCTGCAGATGATGAAGAAATTGGTGAAATGAATGATGAGATAAAATAAATTATTCAGGTAGTAAAGGGAGAGGAAAATTCAAAAGTCATGGGTGACTGGAATTCGGCTGTAGGAAAAGGGAGAGAAGGAAACATAGTAGATGAATATGGATTGGGGGTGAGAAATGGAAGAGGAACCCGTCTGGTAGAATTTTGCACTTGGTTCAAGAATCATAAAAGAAGGTTGTATACATGGAAGAATCGTGGAGATAATAGAAGGTATCAGATAGATTATATAATGGTAATACAGAGATTCAGGAACCGGGTTTTAAATTGACAGACATGTCCAGGGGCAGATGTGGACTCTGACCACAATCTATTGGTAATGAACTGCAGATTAAAACTGAAGAAACTGCAAAAAGGTGGGAATCTAAGGCGATGGGACTTGCATAAATTGACTAAACCAGAGGTTGTACAGAGTTTCAGGGAGAGCATAACGGAACAATAGACAAGAATGGGGGAAAGAAATACAGTAGAAGAACGGGCAGCTTTGAGGGATGAAGTAGTGAAGGCAGCAGAGGATCAAGTAGGTAAAAAGACGAGGGCTCGTAGAAATCCTTGGGTGACCGAAGAAATATTGAATTTAATTGACGAAAGGAGAAAATATAAAAATGCAGTAAATGAAGCAGGAAAAAGGAATACAAACGTCTCAAAAATAAGATCGACAGGAAGTGCAAAATGGCTAATCAGGCATGGCTAGAGCACAAATGTAAGGATGTAGAGGCTTATCTCACTAGGGGTAAGATACATACTGCCTACAGGAAAATTAAAGAGACCTTGGGAGAAAATAGAACCACCTGTATGAATACCAAGAGCTGAGATGGAAACACAGTTCTAAGCAAAGAAGGGAAAGCAGAAAGGTGGAAGGAGTATATAGAGGTTTGATAGAGCACTGAAACCTAAGTCGAGAAAAGGCCCCGGGAGTAGACAACATTACATTAGAACTACTGATAGCCTTGGGGGAGCCAGTCCTGACAAAAATCTACCATCTGGTGAGCAAAATACACTCCTGGAAATTGAAATAAGAACACCGTGAATTCATTGTCCCAGGAAGGGGAAACTTTATTGACACATTCCTGGGGTCAGATACATCACATGATCACACTGACAGAACCACAGGCACATAGACACAGGCAACAGAGCATGCACAATGTCGGCACTAGTACAGTGTATATCCACCTTTCGCAGCAATGCAGGCTGCTATTCTCCCATGGAGACGATCGTAGAGATGCTGGATGTAGTCCTGTGGAACGGCTTGCCATGCCATTTCCACCTGGCGCCTCAGCTGGACCAGCGTTCGTGCTGGACGTGCAGACCGCGTGAGACGACGCTTCATCCAGTCCCAAACATGCTCAATGGGGGACAGATCCGGAGATCTTGCTGGCCAGGGTAGTTGACTTACACCTTCTAGAGCACGTTGGGTGGCACGGGATACATGCGGACGTGCATTGTCCTGTTGGAACAGCAAGTTCCCTTGCCGGTCTAGGAATGGTAGAACGATGGGTTCGATGACGGTTTGGATGTACCGTGCACTATTCAGTGTCCCCTCGACGATCACCAGTGGTGTACGGCCAGTGTAGGAGATCGCTCCCCACACCATGATGCCGGGTGTTGGCCCTGTGTGCCTCGGCCGTATGCAGTCCTGATTGTGGCACTCACCTGCACGGCGCCAAACACGCATACGACCATCATTGGCACCAAGGCAGAAGCGACTCTCATCGCTGAAGACGACACGTCTCCATTCGTCCCTCCATTCACGCCTGTCGCGACACCACTGGAGGTGGGCTGCACGATGTTGGGGCGTGAGCGGAAGACGGCCTAACGGTGTGCGGGACCGTAGCCCAGCTTCATGGAGACGGTTGCGAATGGTCCTCGCCGATACCCCAGGAGCAACAGTGTCCCTAATTTGCTGGGAAGTGGCGGTGCGGTCACCTACGGCACTGCGTAGGATCCTACGGTCTTGGCGTGCATCCGTGCGTCGCTGCGGTCCAGTCCCAGGTCGACGGGCACGTTCACCTCCCGCCGACCACTGGCGACAACATCGATGTACTGTGGAGACCTCACGCCCCACGTGTTGAGCAATTCGGCGGTACGTCCACCCGGCCTCGCGCATGCCCACTATACGCCCTCGCTCAAAGTCCGTCAACTGCACACACGGTTCACGTCCACGCTGTCGCGGCATGCTACCAGTGTTAAAGACTGCGATGGAGCTCCGTATGCCACGGCAAACTGGCTGACACCGACGGCGGCGGTGCACAAATGCTGCGCAGCTTGCGCCATTCGACGGCCAACACCGCGGTTCCTGGTGTGTCCGCTGTGCCGTGCGTGTGATCATTGCTTGTACAGCCCTCTCGTAGTGTCCGTAGCAAGTATGGTGGGTCTGACACACCGGTGTCAATGTGTTCTTTTTTCCATTTCCAGGAGTGTATATGAGACAGGCGAAATACCCTCAGACTTCAAGAAGAATATAATAATTCCAATCCCAAAGAAAGCAGGTGTGACAGATGTGAAAATTACCGAACTATCAGTTTAATAAGTCACGGCTTCAAAATACTAACGCGAATTCTTTACTGACGAATGGAAAAACTGGTAGAAGCCGGCCTCAGGCAAGATCAGTTTGGATTCCGTAGAAATATGGGAACACGTGTGGCAATACTGACCCTACGACTTATTATAGAAGCTAGATTAAGAAAAGGCAAATCTACGTTTCTAGCTTTTGTAGACTTAGAGAAAGCTTTTGACAATGTTGACTGGAATACTCTTTTTCAAATTCAGAAGGTGCAGGTGTAAAATACAGGGAGCGAAAGGCTATTTACAATTTGTACAGAAACCAGATGGCAGTTATAAGAGTCGAGGGACATGAAAGGGAAGCAGTGGTTGAGAAGGGAGTGAGACAGGGTTGCAGCCTCTCCCCGATGTTGTTCAATCTGTATATTGAGGAAGCAGTAAAAGAAACAAAAGAAAAACTCGGAGTAGGCATTAAAATAAATGGAGAAGAAATAAAAACTTTAAGGTTCGCCGATGACATTGTAATTCTGTTAGAGACAACAAAGGACTTGGAAGAGCAGTTGAACGGAATGGACATCAACAAAAGCAAAACGAGGATAATAGAATCTAGTCTAATTAAGTCGTGTGATGCTGAGGGAATTAGATTGGGAAATGAGACACTTAAAGTTGTAAAGGAGTTTTGCTATTTGGGGAGCAAAATAACTAATGATGGTCGAAGTAGAGAGGATATAAAATGTAGACTGGCAATGGCAAGGAAAGCGTTTCTGAATAAGAGAAATTTGTTAACATCAAGTATAGATTTAAGTGTCAGGAGGTCGTTTGCGATAGTATTTGTGTGGAGTGTAGCCATGTATGGAAGTGAAACATGGACAGTAAATAGTTTGGACAAGAAGAGAATAGAAGCTTTCGAAATGTGGTGCTACAGAAAATGCTGAAAATTAGATGGGTAGATCACATAACTAACGAGGTGGTACTGAATAGGATTGGGGAGAAGAGGTGTTTGCGGCACAACTTGACTAGAAAAAGGGATCGGTTGGTTGGACATGTTCTGAGGCATCAAGGGATCACCAATTTAGTATTGGAGGGCAGAGTGGAGGGTATAAATCGTAGAGGGAGACGAAGAGATGAATACACTAAGCAGATTCAGATGGATGTAGGCTGCAGTACGTACTGGGAGATGAAGAAGCTTGCACAGGATAGAGTAGCATGGAGAGCTGCATCAAACCAGTCTCAGGACTGAAGACCACAACAACAACAACAACAAATAAAGCCTATTGGTCAGTGTCCGACACATTTTGCGAAGAACCGTATTATCTATATGAAATTTATATGTCCTGAAACAATCGGGGGGGGGGGGAGGGGGGGGAGAGGGCACATACAGTAATCTGTGTTATTTATCACAAATTTTAATCTCCTTGATCGCAAAAAATGGAGCACTATGATACTTAACTTCTGAGGTGATTAGTCCCCTATAATTAGAACTACTTAAACCTAACTAACCTAAGGACATCACACAGATCCATGCCCGAGGCAGGATTCGAACTTGCGACCGTAGTGGTCGCGCGGTTGCAGATTGTAGCGCCTAGAACCACTCGGCCACGCCGGGCGGCCCTTGATGGCAATGCAAGGCAATAACAACTAGATGAAAACAGGAATCCGCTGACTACCAACTATCTTTAGATCATGCTTACGTTGTAATTGGTACCTAAGTAAAAGTTTAACCACAGCAACATCGCAGATAATCGTAGTTTGGCAACATTCTTTATTGTCAGTGTCAATAAATACTCACGGAGTGAATTTAGTGCCAGACTAACGATTATCCTCATAAAATTCCATTTCACATATTTTGTTTCTAATGAACATCAGATCAACGTTTTCTGTTCCCAATGAACGTCATATGAAACGAACTATAAACTAAGAGGCTTTGCTCTATTATAGAAAATGAACTACCTTCCAGTAAGTCAGAGAGAAATCACCTGACTATTCTTTGGAAAAAAGCTTATAAATTCCAATTTACTTAGAAAAGAACGAAAAAGAGGAAATAGACTGCCTTTGAATTTGTATGATGATACACATTACTTAGAAGCAGTAGAGCAATACGCCGCCAACTAGAACATTATAAGTCCAGAGGTAAGTAAATAGTACAATAATTAAACAATAACTATTTTGTTCTAGAGCAGCGTATCTTACTCTTTTGGATAAGTAGATCACCGCTAATATCTACTTGTATATGGAAGACCACATTTTTTCCATAGTATGTTTTAATGCAACATTCTGTAGATGACTTATTTGTAACAAATGTGAAAATCACTTCATATAGTGGTTAATTGTTTACAGCAAAAATTGGCCTCAAAAGTAACCCAAAAGTTCTTGATCTTAGGTTTAAAATAACTTAATCAACTAGATACGTGGTATTGGTTTTAATTTTGACAGATATATTTAATATACGCTTTAGGGATAACGGTTGATTTCTTGCGAGAGCTTAGGCGCCAAGTCGACTGCGGTATTTATTTATAAAACAGTTACGCACATATATGTAGTGGCAAATGGTAAAAGAACCGAAATGGCCTTTTGAGACGGTACAGGTTATATATCTTTTAACTAGACAAGAGTTATGATAACAGCGCTAGTTTAAATTTTTATTGTAACAATAAATCAGATGTAAGTTAGATATAAATTTGGTATTCTTCTGCTGAGATGGCCTTAGGTTATTTGTTGACAATAAATGAGCTTTTAATCCAAAGTTCCTTTTGATATTTAATCTGCTATTTTTTGGAAAACACTGGTTAAAAGATAACGCAGTCTTATTAGTTGACGGTGTCAAGTTCCTACCGACTATCCAAATTATTAAGTGGAAGCGAGGGTTACTTTTCTTATTATTCTAATTCTTCTTCTTCCTCTGCCAAGCGAGGAGTAGCCATTATAGTCTGTTCCAGTCCAGCTATCTCTTTCTTGTCCTTCCAAACACTTTCTACCGGTGAGATATTATTTCATCTCTTGGTCACTTGTTGAGGATAATCTAAGGTGTCATTCGCAATACATGCTCTTTCTAAGCATGCTTTCGCTACATTATTTACTCAGTTAGTGGCTGTCCCCCAGGTCTTTCCATATTTCTTCATTTCTTGATATTTATTCTCTTATACAACTTTACACAGATCTAATGATCTTAATTTACGATGTTTCAAGTTGTTTTAATGCCTTCTCATTATACAACTTTGTGCTCAAGTAGGACTGTAGACTGCGGCGGGACTTTACAAAATTCCATTTCGGTTTCTATTCTCGTTTCATCTTTCAACATTTTTCTTATTGTGCCACATATACTTTGTCAAAGATTAGTTTTTTTATTTATGTCTTTCTTTTCTTCAAATCTTATGTTACATCCCACATACTACAGTTGGGACAACTGTTCTATTATTAAGTTACTGATAAAAACTAATTCCGCCTGAACAGGCCATGAAGTGCCAACGGTTCGGACCTGCCGCCCTGTCATCCTCAGCCCACGGGCGTCACTGGATGCGGCTAAGGAGGGATATGTGGTCAGCACACCGCTCTCCCGGCCATATGTCAGTTTACGAGACCGTTAAGTTACTAATGATTATTTCGATTTCTATGGGGTACTTGCCCAAAAAGACCATTGATTATATTGGGGTATCAGGTTATAATGTAGGTTTGTATTGTTTAATCTATGTATTGCTATTAGTAATTCATCTTCTCTGTCGTTTACGATTACCTGGTCGTCGGGAAGAGCATACTTAAACACTTATCTGCCCAGTTCTTATACCTTGCTATATCATTGCCACCACCTGAAAGGTTGTGGTATATCGTCAAAGAATTGTTGTTTTTTACGCTTCGGAACCAAAGAGATACAGGAGGTGGTAAACAAAAGAGTACTGTAACGTATACTTACTTCTTACTTACATATTTACATTATGTGACAAGGTCCAGTGGAGCCAGAGGTTCCCCTTCAACTGGTTTCTAGTAATTGCTTTCTGTTGCCAAACACCCTCTGTTCCGATCTGCTTCAAGTCCCAGCTGATGCCGTCTCATCACATTTTTGTTCATTTACTTGATGGTTTTCTTTCGCGAGGAGTCCAATTCATAGGTTTCAGAGGGCATCGATGTTTCTCCCTCCGAGCGACGTGACTTGCCTATACAAATCACTTGTTTCTCATCACGCCCTAAATATCTCGGCTGTATAGACCTCATTGAGGTCAGAACCATGCCAGATTCTCCATTCCCCGTTTATCTCATCTTCCACCAAATCATAGATTTTCCTCAAGACTTCCTGCTCGAAAATGAGATGAACTGTTTTTTCGCAATCATAACAATCATAGAGCTGGAGTTTAAAATTCATTGGCACTCTCCTAGATTTAAAAAGCTGACTGAGAGCGAAGTAACTTTGAAGTGTACTTCATACGACGCATCCTCTGCAAAGATCACACCCACGTATTTAAAATCACGAACCCTTTCCTAGGATCGTGTTCTGACTAACAGTGGTTGCAGTAAGTCACTTCAACTGCACTCCGCAGATACTAGGTCTTGAGCAGAACTCATGTACCACACTGAAAATTTTCCGTCATTCCCACAGGGCAAAGGCACCATTAAGACGGCTTTCCAACACTAACAACCGCGTTGAATGTCGAGAATAATCATGTTATTTTGCCAACATTGGGCACCAAGACTTTTTTCAAAGGACGTATCTGTTGAGCAGCTTCTCGGGAAGCAACAACGACTCTTCACACGGAAACATTCCCCAATATCTACCGGCTAAGTCAATGCGATTTTTATTTTTGTCGACAACGCCGTCTTCATGCTGAAAGAATCTCTTTTCTGGATGAAAAGAAATTTTGAACAAACCTATAGGGCTGCGGTTCCTATCCTCGTGATAATTGTTTTGTGAGGGCTAAAATGAAATTCACTAAAGGGCAAAAACAAAAGGATTCAATTACGTCTCGCGCACGAAAGTAAACTTTTTCAAACGATAACTGCTGCTATCAGTTTTTTGTAAGACTGTCGTACTGATTCTATACGTTGGCAATGATTGCATTTTTTTCTTTCAAATTCTACGAAGGACGTTAAATAAGCAATACAATACAGTTTCCTTCTGAAAGCAGGTTGGTCTTATTCAGGATTCCAATACACTACATCCTTTTCGATACAGAACTCTAATTTTCGACATAATCTCCGTTCAATGCGACGGCCTTACACCACCTGACTAGGAGGGTAACCCCCCTATCATTCACATAGTGCTTCCCGTGAAGTGCATCCTCCATTGAACTTTCATTGCTCCTTATGGTCTTCCGATAGGCAGCGAAGGACCCAGCGGTGATACAATTTGGAGTACATCAACTGATGGACGAGTGTGTCAGCAATACCAACAGAGACGTCCAATTGTGCGGCAAGGTGTTTGATTGTGGTCCCTCGATCACCTAAAGTGGGAGCGACTGCACGTTCCAACAGTCCAGGCATGGAGGTAAGAATAAGGGGAGGTGGCGCTACGTATCCCAGCCGTACTACGTTTTGAAGCCATGGGGGCGTGGCTTGCTGCCATGACACTCTGACCAAAACATTGCCAGTGTGCTGTAGCGCTGCGTGTATTACAGTCGCTAATTGCACCATATACGCATGTAACGTCATCAGATTGGTTGTTTCAAAGTTTTTGTTTAAAATAAAATCTCGTAAAGGCGAAATTCCGCGTCTCTTCTGATTAAAAATAGTTTTTAATGTAATATTACGAATAGCTAGTCTTCAATGTAAACGATACAATTTTGTTAATTCAGTAATAAACGTGTATCACAAACTAAATAATAGAAACTGAAAACTAAGTTAGCTATACCCTCCCTCCAAAGCCCCATAAATACATCTTGTTTGTAATACGTACTGGGACATTTCAGTTACGTTACACTAATGGGAAACACTGTTCATTACCACCAATATTTACTGAAATACGGTACATAGAATGGCAAATCTACACAGTGTCCTGTTTAGGCCTATACTTTACGCCATTTAATGTAGTGTTAGCTTTTAATTTGGTACATGATGAAGACAAAGTGAGTTACTCAACACTTCGATTATCGACGATACGTACGTATTATACGGAAACGTGAACTTGAAAACTAAGAATTTAATTCTTTGAATTAACATACCTTTTGGAAATGTTTTGGGTGTGTAGGGAAAACTACAGCATTTTCTCGGAGCCTTACTGTTGAAAGGGAAGTTCGGTCTATGTCCTCTTCTCGGAAATGCTGAGAACATATAGTGCTCCACGTAGACGCACACCAATTCTTCCTCCTCACGGCATTCTCCCACAGAGTTTTGCGACCTTCATTTTTAGGAAATTAAAGTCATACAGGAGGAAAACACGCTATAGTACAAGTACCGATGTAGCACACGTTCATTCACAATGAAGTTGTAAAATCACACTTAACGAGACAACTTACACATGAAATGTTATTCCCTTCGATTTCGCATCACTATCAGAACGATTCGTACATCCGAACACCACACAAGTCACCATAATAACGAAAAATCCTTCCAAAAGCGAGCGACAAGCCTATGCACACAAGCTTACAGCAGCAATGTTTTGGTCTGACTGAGTTGGCTACCCTCGGCTTCACATAGCTTCACAGCTGTGACGTCACGGCGTCTCCCTCTATTCTTACCTCCATGAGTCCAGGAGACATAGCTGTGTGCGGCACGCCAGCACCTGGGAGATCGGATAGGTTTGCGTGACCTCTTTTCCATGAGTACAGATGCCTCGACCAACGATCCACCGTACTTTTGTTCACTGGCAGGGCTCCGTAGACATTCTGCAAGCGCCTGTGAATATCTATGATATTCTGGTGTTCCGCTAAAAGAAACTCAAAGGCAGTTATGTACTTGGAATCACATCCATTATAGACGCCATTTTGAAGACTTCATATAGCACCGCCAGTTATCGGAACTTCATGGAACTACAGGGGCTGAAGCGGGAATATTCCATAATGTCCCACGACAAATTTCACACTTTTTCAATTAAAACTGGCCCAGAGAAAAAATGTGTTTCATTACTTATTGAATGATCCTCGTGGCATTAATACGCTGCAGAAAGTGGTGAAGGTTACACCTGTGTGAAATGAATGAGGAAATGGCTTCCCCGAGTAGTACAGATTTCTTGCAGTGGATCATAAACTGCTTGAGTATTCACTCACTTCACTAGATAAACCAAGTGACTGACGATCAACAATAACTATATAATGGCTACTATACTGCTGTGCAGCTATATTATTATTATTATTATTATTATTATTATTACCGTCGAGAGTAATAGTAGTAGTGGGCGCCGTCAGACACAGAGAATTGGCAGCCTGCAGTATTCCTGCTTTTGCCAGTCGTAAGAAGTCCAACAATCAAGTGATTTACAAACAGTAGGCACAAAAGTGGAATTGTTTCATTTTCTATGTGAGTGCAGGGTGTGTCGCTAGAGGAAGAGTGGTGCAAAGTCAGTGTGGATAGTTAGCTTTCTTTTCTGAGAAGGGCCTGTAGGTGGCATTCGCGATAAACAGAGAATTGCTTCACCCATTTTATTAAAAAATGTTCTCAGATATAAGCAGGACTCATTAGTCCATGGTTTAATAAATCCCCTACAAAAACTAAATATCATTTACCTTACATCATTTTAAAAATAAAAGTATTTAAAGACAATTTTTTTTAATTGTAAAACTTAGCCATCCACGAATGTTAATGAAGCTGTGTTAAAGTGGCGGTGGGAGAAGGGGGGGGGGGGGGAGAGAGAGAGAGAGCACCTGCTACATCGGGTGCCATTCGGAGGAAATGCTCTCAGAAATTCTCGGAACCACTGGTATATGGGGTAGCGTGACAGCGTGAAATTAAAGCGAAAACAAAGGAGTGTCAGATTTGATCCGTCGCGGCGCCGAATGTCGTCAGCGTAGCCGGCCGCTTCCGCCCGAACGAGCACGTCGGGCGCCCACGGGGCCCCGCACAGTCGATCCCTCGCTCCTGTCGACCGTGCCCCGAGTCGAGGAGAAGCCGGAGCCGGCTTATGCGACCGGCGATGTCATATCCGCTGCTGCCTTCCTCTGCAGAGGTTCCTCCTCGCGACCAGCCGCTCTCCAGGTTTCCTTCTCCCAGCTCCTCCTCCTCCTCCGCGTCTTCTTTGGCTCGCCCACTATGACGCGGGGGAAAACAGCCATCTTTCTAAAACACGGCGGGATTTCCGAGCACGAAAGAACCGGATTACTGTTGCAGCAAAGGACGTCGTCCTCTCGAGGATAATATTACGAGGACAAGAACGAAATCAGAGAACTGCGAAACTACTTTGGGAGATGAGTGTTACAGTACCAACCTGGCCACTGTTCCAGAAATTCACGGACACAAGCCTTTGCAGAATACGAACTAAACTGAAAAATTAGATGTATTCCACAGTAAGATATCACTGAGGATAACTCAAAACCATACTTTGACATTCTAGAGAAGTTTGTAGTCGAAATGTTTTATCACTCCATCGACCACTTTGTCATAAAGTGTCCAATAATTTGAGTTTGTAATTAGTGCTTGTACGATAATTAATGTTGTCATTGGTAAGTAAAGAACAAAAAAGAGGCCATGAGAGCAATAAAACAGTGGCACTCTGATCAGGGAACTGTCGACGCAATTCCCAGAGGTGCTTACTGTGTTTATTTCTTGCCTTTTCCTCGTAACCTGTTAAGACGTGTTACAAATTTCACTTTTATGTTTGTGTTAGTCACTAGTACTTTGCCAATGTGTTACATTTAATTCATTACTACATTATCCTTTGAAATGGCAGTGTTGTTCTTAAAACAACATTGATGCACATTAGCTAATGCAAGTACAAGAAATTTCTGACGTATTATAACTGGTGGTTTTGTTCTCTCTCTCTTTCTCTTTCTCTCTCTTAATGTTATTGTGAATTAGAGAAGAGTCAGTTCACTTTTATGCAACATATCTGGGTACATTGACATTTACGTAATGTAAAATTTACGCGATGTTTTAGCCAATGAAAGCATTTAATTGCTTACAACTAACGTTCAATACTTTTAAACTGGTTTATTACATGTATAACATTTCATTACATTCAAGATTACTCGTTTATTAAAAAACTAAAAATGGTAACTTAATTTTTTCTCCAAATGTTAAAGCAGTGTCAATTAAAGGATTAAAAATTTCAGTAAATGGGGTGAAACTGAATTAGTAGCAAAAGACAAGAGTTCACAATCAAAGCATTTTTGAAGTAACGCTTAAAAGTATTGGATTAAAAATGAGACAAATCTAAAACACAACATGTTTATAATTTACTTTAACTTACATTGCTATTGATAAATATGTATACATTACACAAAGCGAAACAATATGCTGCACAAAAGATACTTCTTATACAAACTGCTGTCGTCTGTCTTAATTCTCCACGGCAGCGCTTTCCTTCTATTCCTACTATTCCATCTATTCTTACCACCGTCAGTATGTCCTGTTCAGCGCTTAAGCCTACCTCCTGTCGATAACAGTAAAACGCTTACCTACATGGCTAAGTGAAGAGTCCCTGTCCAGTCATTCAGTCCCGTGGACTGGCAATTGCTTGAAGAACATTTATTCGTTGAGTAATTTACTTCTGTCCCACTGCACTACACTTCCCATTACTTCAAAATTCTGTCACTTGTCTCAGTCTTAATTCCCTTATCTAGAGCCCTAGATTTGTAGTATTTCCGTGTTCACAGTCAGCTCTGTTTGTTCTTACTGCTGTGTGAATGAGCATTTACACTGAAGAGCAAAGAACCTAGCACACAAGCGCAATATCATGTAGCCCCCCCTGCCCCCCCCCCCCCCCCACCCCCCGAGCACACAGAAGTGGCAGGAATCGATTAATGTCTCAAGTACTGCCGGAGAGAATTGACACCATTAATCCTGCAGCGCTGTCCATAAATCCGTAAGAGAACGAGGGGTAGTAGACCTCTTCTGAACAGCCTGTTGCAAGGCATCACAGATATGCTCAATTGTTCAAATATCTCAAGAGTGTTCCTGGAGCCACAGTGCAGCAATTCTGGAAATCTTGGGTGTCACATTGTCCTGCTGGAATTTCCCACGTCTGTCGGAATGCACAGTGGACTTCAATGGATGCAGGTGATCCGACAGGATGCTCATGTACGTGTGACATCCAAGAGTCGGTGTGACATCCAAGAGTCGTATCTAGACGTGTCAGGGTCCCATATCACTCCAGCTGCACACGTCCCACACCATTACAGAGCCTCCACCCGTTTGAACAGTCCCCTGCTGAAAAGCAGGGCCCAATGATTCATGCGGTTGTCTCCATACCCGTACACGTCCACCTACTCGATACAATTTGAAATGAGACTCGTCCGACCAGGTAACATGTTGAGTCATCAACAGTCCAATGTCGGCGTTGAAGGGCCCAAGCGAGGTTCACAGCTTAGTGTCGTGCAGTCATCAAGAGTACACGAGTGGGCTTTCAGCTCCGAAAGCCCGTATCGATGATGTTTCGTTGAATGGTTCGCACGTTGACACTTGTTGATGGTCCAGCATTTAAATCTGCAGTGATTTGCGAGAGGGCTGCACTTCTCTCACGTTGAACGATTCTCTTCAGTCGTCGTTGTTCCCGTTCTTGCAGGATCTTTTTCTGGCCGCAGCGATGTCGGGAATTTGATATTTTACCAGATTCCTGATTTTCACTGTGCACTCGTGAAATGGTCGTACGGGAAAATCCCCACTTCATCGTTGCCTCGAAGATTATGTGTCCCATCGCTCGTGCGACGAGTATGACACCACGTTCAAACTCACTTAAATCTTGATAACCTGCCATTGTAGCAGCAGTAACCGATCTAACAACGGCGCCAGACACTTGTCTTATATAGGCGCTTCCGACAGCAGCGCCGTACGCTGTCTGTTTACGTATCTCTGTATTATAATATGCATGCCTTCACCAGTTTCTTTGGAGCTTCAGTGTATAATCAACATAGTTAAATACCGGCAATCACAGATACTGATTCATATTTCATTTACCGGCAGGGATTAATTTATTCTGGTTTGATTTGACATTGTCATTCGGGTTTTGTATTAGTTATGTGACAGTTTGGAAGAAACGTGCGCCTGAAAAATTCATTTCTAATTATACATATGTGAGATGTCGTACTCATATACTACTTTTAATGGGAACACCTCTGTTTAAATTTGGATGCTGAATAATTTCCATTGCGCATGATTTTCTTAATGTTTCTCAGGGTCTCATGGGGAGTGGTCTGTTCACTGTGGAGGCGACCAGGTTCAGATCTACTTGTTGTCACAGTGGCACCCTAACCGCTCAGAGATAGTCTCACATCTTAAAGCTGAGGGACTTTTAAAATTTTTTTAATTTTTAATTTTTCGTGTTTTTAAGCTGGATGTTGTATGACGAACGCCTCTCACTCTTTATGTTCCTTAAATCGTAAAAACAGATCCAACGATTTCAGTAGCCAAAATAATATAATAAATAAAGAAATATATTAAGCGTTCTAGACACTTTTATTCACAAAATATTCGTAATAATCGCGGACTTGTACAGGAAATTCATTTCCAGTGTTATTAAATATCTCATATCTGTTGCCGTAATGCTTTCAGATATTCCTTAATTTCTTCTTTACACTCTGTACCTTTCTGGACTATATTCTGCTGTATCAATCAGTTTCCTTCTTGCAACCAGTTGCGTTCATATGCACACACAGGCAAATGAGAAGAATGTCCAATATTACCAAAAGACCTTATCCTGTCTGCCACAGTAGCTACATACTCCAGGAGGTACCAAGTGTGCGACCACATCCTGATCCCAGAAATCATAATAATACAATCCTGGAAATGGAAAAAAGAACACATTGACACCGGTGTGTCAGACCCACCATACTTGCTCCGGACACTGCGAGAGGGCTGTACAAGCAATGATCACAAGCATGGCACAGCGGACACACCAGGAACCGCGGTGTTGGCCGTCGAATGGCGCTAGCTGCGCAGCATTTGTGCACCGCCGCCGTCAGTGTCAGCCAGTTTGCCGTGGCATACGGAGCTCCATCGCAGTCTTTAACACTGGTATCATGCCGCGACAGCGTGGACGTGAACCGTATGTGCAGTTGACGGACTTTGAGCGAGGGCGTATAGTGGGCATGCGGGAGGCCGGGTGGACGTACCACCGAATTGCTCAACACGTGGGGCGTGAGGTCTCCACAGTACATCGATGTTGTCGCCAGTGGTCGGCGGAAGGTGCACGTGCCCGTCGACCTGGGACCGGACCGCAGCGACGCACGGATGCTCGCAACTCTATTGGTGTTTGTGGTTATTTTGTAAGGCGTTCAGGCAAAATGGTCCCGAAAATTATGTTTATCAGCCAGCATGAAGCTCAGATATCTGTATATGACTTTGCTAGTGATAGCTTCTTTGTGCAGTCTGGGTCTGCAGTTTCGTAGTTCTGACAGTTTCAATTTTAGCAATAGTTATGCCTGTAAACAACTGAAAAAATCTGTGGGAAAAGCCGAGTGGGGAATTTGAATCACGCTCTTTCCAAATGTGAACCCACCACGCTGGGAGACTGTGCACATTATTGTCTCTTTACGGATCTATTAGTATATTGATAATACATGAAGTGTAACAGGTTTTTGAGAGCGAATCAGTGAATTTGTATCACCTACACAGTGTGACCACCATGTAGGAAAGCGTGTATCTATTATTTACAGCAATTCACACCTCCTTTTCACTATCTCACTTCAACACGTCTTCCTCAAACTTCCTTACATTCACTGACGCTTTATTTCGGTGGAGGGTTGCCCAGTTTGACACTTACGCCCAGATTTGACATCGCATGAAGAATGGGTTATTTACCCAACAGACTAAATTTTATGAAATCTTTTTGAAAACTAATTACCTCACATTTATAAAATGCATTGTTCTTTTATATAGTAACAATATTTCGTTATTAACCGACAACTTGTCCTACATATAAATACAGAAAATTCTCCATTCGTTGTTTCGCATTTCTTGAACACAAAACACGGGATCCATTCATTTCCATACGGTAAGTAAATGTTTGCCCGTGGTGCATTAATATTTTTTGCCGAACCGGAAAATAAATGCAAATGCTATGAATGGCTAAAAAATGTATTTCCGCTGCGGTAGTGGCATACGTCCGTACTCCATTAAGCAAACAATCCAGTACGTTTCAGATAGCTCCGTTTGGCAGTGCGGAAACGCATTTCTGTTTTCACGCTATAATCACATGCAAATCTGAATGCAAGAGCAGAAATATCTCAGCATTCTTGCTGGATCTCTTGCCACATTCTGGTTGCTACAAGTACATGAGTGGTTTTGTGTCCTGTATGAAATGTGTACAAATACTAACGCCACACATCGCGAGTATACCAATGTTCTTCATCCAAGATTCTTTTCTGTACTTGGCGTTGTGAAGTAACTATGAAGTAGAACTGTTAGTACTGTCATTCACGGAAATGAGTAAGCACGTCGGTCTTCCACACTCAAAGTTTTACGTCCCACACTTACTACAGCGTTAATTCCGTATCTTGCTGGAATCATTTACATCAAAATATCAGTTATTAGTTATCTTCGAAACGGTTAAATTAAAATGTTCTGTGGTCCTTAGCACATCGTAGCACAGATTTGCGTAATCAGACATGTATAGCGTCAAATAATTCTGTAGATTTCGTAGTTGATGTAATTGTGTCCAGTGTAAGGCGGTACTGGGCATTAAGATGAAAGAGCAGGATCGCGTAGTTGAATTGTTACTAATAATAAAATATAAATGAGAAAACATCAAATTTTAGCAAATCGCTCTTTGGAGCGCATTGTAAAATACCTTTGAGTCTCGAGCACAAATAAACAAACAGCTTATAAAACTTAAAAGAACACCAAAAATGTCTTGTGGTAGAAACAAGGTCATCACGTCAACAACTATACTACTAAGCACCGAAAAAAATTTTGCAGCTTCAGAGTAATTTCAAAACCCTGAAAATTTTTTAGAAATTAAAAACAGTAGCTTCCCTTGCAGGGAGAACATCGATGGTGCCAGGTTTTAATCTTCAAGCATGTTCTAGATTGGCTGCTATTAACATCCTTTTGGTTCCATTACATGTGCGGTCTGGTAAACAATCTGTCCTCTTCCCCTTGTATATCTTACATCACAATTAGCCAGTAAAATGTTTACCTGAAATGAATATTAGCCACGAGACATAGCAATGTTTCAAAATTTTTAACATGGCTCAAGCAGCAACTGTTGAAAATCTTCACGGTAAGTGATAACAGCCAAACAGTTGCAGAATAAAGATTTATTGACATCCTTGACCACGATTTCGGTATATCTAAATATACCTTCATCAGAAGCAAAATTACACCTGGACAGGAAGACACCTTCATTAGCAAAAAACTTAGCAACCTAACTGAGATAGAAGAGAAAAACACTTATAGCTTCAAGTAACCATGAAAATTACCAAAGTATTACAAGCACAAAAACTTTTAGTCACTTACTAAAATCACAACCTGCAGTGGAGATGCATAAAACAATCGTGCCAAAGGCGTTGTCAGTAGTAAAAATTAAAATATCACCTCTATCTTTACAGCATAATTATGAAGAGTTGGTCGCTGCGAACACGGCATATTATCAGTACTTAGCCTGTGAACTAGCGTGAACAGGGTGTACAAGCATTAGGGTAGACAGATTCACCGAGTGAGGGCATTGTGGTATGCGCGACACACTCGCGCACATTAAAACCCAGGGATACATACCCATGTGCGTCAAAATTTTAAAGGTTGTGCTACTTAAAACCCTCTGCGCCAACCCTTGCGCTAAGGAACACATCTGATGAATGAGGGCACTAGTGTTATGCGCGAGAATCTCACGCAAATTAAAGACTAGGATACATACTAGCGAAAACGAACAGAATGTTTTACTAAATCGAAACCATCTGTCGTCATGAATAAAAATCATAACAAAATCATTTGAACCACACATACACATCGAGAACAGCGAACAATAATCATCAAAAATACGTAAAATCCCAACAAGACAGCAAAGGAGCATCTCACCAGCATCAACAGACAAGAAAACTAGCTTCAAGTCAGCCAAACTATAGTACGTTAGAGCAAGAAGGGGTTTTAAACTATCCAAAAAATTTTTGTTTCTAAACTACACCTGTTCGTTAAGAATAAATCCGTCTTTCTGAGATAGATGTTTGAAAATGTCTAATTCTTCGAACAGGTCCAGTTCGTAACCCTTATTCACTTCGTGTGTTAATGGTTCAAATGGCTCTGAGCACTATGGTACTTAACATCAATGGTCATCAGTCCCCTAGAACTTAGAACTACTTAAACATAACTAACCTAAGGACAACACACACATCCATGTCCGAGGCAGGATTCGAACCTGCGACAGTTGCGGCCGCGCGGTTCCAGACTTCGTGTAGCAATTCTACGGCATCCTGTTTACGCGGCGTATGCTGTAAGAGCAAACAGATGTTCAGGAAACGTGGAATTGTACAAGTTTTCCCAATTTTTAACTAGTATGTGTTCTTTATATCTTACTTTAAGGGGTCTACCTGTCTGTCCAACGTGAAAGTTGGGGCGTCGTTAGAATTAATTTTGTAAACCCCGGATTTAGTGCCAGTTCTTCCCGTGCAACAATAGTATGAATCACTCTTTGTTTTAAGCTATTATTCACAGAAAAGCAACTCTGTAACTATATTGCTTCTGTAGAAGTCTCCTTATCTTGTATGATACGTTCCCCAAAAATGGAGTAGAAATAAAGTTATTACGCTCATTCTTTATCGCCCTGTTATCACCTAAGGTTGAACATTTTACTGCTCTTTTTTTTCCTAACAGTTTGGTCAATTAACATAGGGTCGTATCCATTGTTAATAGCTATGGATTTTACTAAAGATATTTATTTTTCTAAACAATCCTGTTCTGAAGGTGTGTTCACGGCACGATGAACTGCAGAGTGAAAGAAGGCAATTTTGTGAGTTTGTCGATTACGAGAATCTGCTTGGATGATATTATCAGAAAAAGTATTTTTACGAAAAATGTCGAAGCTAATTGTGTTATCAAATAACTTAAGCTTCAAATCAAGAAAATTGAGTTCTCTCTCATCGTTTTGCATCTCTTTTGTGAAATTCATTTTCTAGTGAAAACTATTAAAAACATGAAACATTAGTTGCAGGTATTGGTCACTTCCTTGAAATATTATGAGTATATCATCAACGTAACGAGCATAGAAAGAAATCATATTACCCAACACAGGATTATTTTTGAAAAAATTTCCTTCTAAAGCATTCACAAATATGTCAGCTAAGACACTACCTAACGGGCAACCCATGGCTAAGCCGAATGGTTTATCATACATTTTGCCATTAAACTGAAAGTAATTATAATCAAGTACAACCTGTAATAGTGACATAAGTTCTGACAGTTGCGACTCACTTAAAGTTTCATGTTGTCAAATGTTATTTTCAATAATTTTATGAGTGAACCTTAGTGTATCAACTTACAACGTCGAACGAAACAAACGGAGAGGAGGTAGTGAAATCTACAGTTTTTAGCTTATTTATTAACTCAGCACTATTTCTAACAGAATAATTACTTTCAAACACAAAGGCTTCTTTAATTTTAGTGTGTAAGAATCTCGGTAATTTATGATGTGAACTCTTTATTCCATTAACGATCGGACGAATTGGGTGTTTACTTTTGTGTACTTTAAATTGACTTGTAAGGGTAGGTGCTCTGGGGTTCATATTAATTGAAGTTTTCTTTTGAAACTCTTTCATAAGATGCTTATTTTTGCCTAAAATATCCTTAATTTGCTTTTACCATGTAGGAGTATGATCCTGCTCGTTTTCGGAGATCCCATTTTCCTCGAAACAAGACAAACGTTTAGCAGTATATTCGATTTTATGGGCTACAACGAGCGAATATCCTTTATCGGATTCCGTGATAAGAGTCTCATTTTTTTATATTTACGTTTAATGCTAGTGATAATGCTCCCCACCCTCTGTTGTAAGTCATTATTTTTTACAGACTTGACCTCTCTTTCTAAAACTGCGCTACATTCATGAGCAATCCTAGTCTTTTGGGATTTTTCTCTTTTTACAGACTCAAGACCAACTTTAAGGTCAACGAAAAAAATTATCCACCACTTTAGGGTCATTAAGACATAAGTTTTCCTCTCCAAGAAAGTACCATGCTAGCAAGACGTTTTAAATTCAATTTTAAGATTACTCTTAATGACAATAAAGTGGAGACATTCATTTAACATTTTGTCTGCTGTTGGATTTTGATTGTGGTTGTGTTTATGATATCGTGGCAATTAATTCTTGTACATCACCTGTAGCGATATACGTAGTCGATAAATAAGCCCACTATTTTGAACTTCATAGGTTACAGCGTGACGTTTTGCTTTGAATGAGGATTGGTGTTCCTAAGAACTAGACTATTTCTCATATAAGAAGTATGTACGCCTTTCATATTTAAAGATACATAAAACATAGAAACACCTATTTAAAAAGTCATAAATTAAGAAAAGGTAGGAAACACATAAGAATGAGAAAGACAGAAAGTGAAGAAAAAAAACACTAGACAAGATTTAATCGTTTGTCCTTCTGATTGTACGAGGGCGGTTCAGAAAGTAACCGGCGATTGGTCACCGGGCGGGTTGTGGGGGGAGTAGCGACGCCATCTGTGCGTTCACGCACTCAACAGGTCAGTCGGCATCAAGCCGTGGTCGAGTGAACGTCGTACCTGCGCTAGTTTAGTTTTTGTGGCAGTTTGAAATGTGTGCTGCAATAGAAAACCCAGCCAAATGTGAAGGGCGTGCTGTCATAAGGTTTTTTACAGCCAAAGGATATTCTGCAGCAGCTATTCATTGTGAGCTTTGTGCCGTGTACGGACCAAGAGTTATGAGTGAAGGAGTTGTCCGTGAATGGGTACGTTTATTTAAAAGTGGACGAGAAGACGTTCATGATGAAGAGAGGAGTGGTAGACCATCATTGGTGACTGACGAACTCGTTCAGACAGTTGATGCAAAAGTTCGTGAAAATCGACGTTTCTCAATGTCGGAGTTGTCTACTGGTTTTCCACAGATTTCTAAGACTCTCTTGTACGAGATAGTGACAGCAAGATTGGGTTACCGTAAGTTCTGTGCACGATGGGTGCCCAAAATTCTTACCGACCACCACAAAACTCAAAGAATGGCCTCTGCATTAGACTTTCTGTCACGTTATGAGGACGAAGGAGCACCATTGTTAAACAGAATCGTGACCAGTGACGAAACTTGGATTAAGTACGTGAACCCTGAGACAAAAGAACAATCAAAGATGTGGGCACATTCAAATTCGCCTACCAAACCAAGAAAAGCCTCGCAAGATTTTTCTGCCAGAAAACTGATGGCAACGGTGTTTTGGGATGCCAAAGGGGTGTTGTTTGTTGAATTCATGGAACGTGGTACGACCATTAATCAAGACGTGTACTGTGAAACAATAAAAAAGTTACGACGGGCTATACAGAACAAACGCCGTGGTATGCCGACTTCCGGTATCGTTTTTTTGCACGAGTCCTTCAAGTGGGACGTTATCAACCATCCACCTTACAGCCCAGACCTGGCGCCAAGTGATTATCACCTCTTCATGCATTTGAAGAAATGGCTCGGGTCACAGCGGTTTGATGACGACGAAGAGCTCAAAGATGCGGTCACAGGCTGACTCCAGGCACAAGCGGGTGATTTTTATGCAGAAGGAATTTCAAAGCTTGTGAAGAGATACGATAAGTGCCTCAATCGCTATGGAGACTATGTAGAAAAATAGTGCAAAGATGTAGTTGTAAGATGTATATATTAAAATATTTTTATTTAACTTGGTGTATTTTTTTAAATCAACCGGAGGTTACTTTCTGAACGGCCCTCGTATATAGTCCTTTTTTTTAATGTTTGAGATGTTCCAAGTCTGTGATGTCAAAATAGTTTTAATAGTAACCAACACTTGTACATATTCTGCTTTGTTGAGCTGCATGTGCACAGGTACTTGTCTTAACGGTGCAAATTGCATTTTGTAGGCGTTTGAAGGACTTTTATTATTACGCTTCATTTTCTGTAAAGTCAGCTGTGATATACTTTGATATATACTACATGTATATTCGTTTTGAATATACATGGACCTCAAGAGAGTATCATTGACACGCCAGAACTGGTTGTCTAAATAAAATAACTTCTCAAAACATACGGTTGTTTCGGGATGTTCTTTGGTAAGTAAGTGTCAGGAATCACAGTTGCAACTGGCCAATCAATCAACATTAACGAGCTACACGTCCCAAAATGCCATCTAGTGACAGTAAGACCATACTGATCCAAGTAAAACTGATTCTTTATTAGAGCTTTCCCCATTGGTGCTTGAGAGAAAATATAAATTTTCATGCGGCATTGCTCCATATGCTAATACCACCATCTTCTGTAAAAACGTCTCACTTTCCCCTCCTAAATCTCCCCCGTTAGAACTGATCTGATTTAGAGCGAAAGCTTAAGTGATCCAAGAGCAAAATATTACTATGATTGTGACTTACAGTTTGATGTTCGTTGAGCTTGTTGTATGAAATTTAAAATAGGTCCAAAAGAAGAGGATAGACATCTTCACGCTTTAGGCATTGATGGGCCTCATTCGTGGCTGCTGGAAGCGTACACCTTTCATAGTTCGTGACATGAATGATAGTTTCCCGGATTTTGAAAGGCTAAAAGATTATTACAAAGACTACCAAACTATTTCCGGAGAGGACGCAAAGATATCACAACTGAGGATCCCAAAGTACACGAAGTCAAGTAATTCTGCCATACAGGGAGCAAAATAACCCATGATAGACGGGACAAGGGGGCACATAAGAAGGAGACTAGCCCTGGAAAAAAGGTCGTTCCTAGCCAAGAGAGGACTACTACTATCAAATATAGGCCTTAATTTGAGGAAGACATTTCTGAGAATGTACCCTAGGAGTACAGCATTGTATGGCAGTGAAATATGCACTGTGGGAAAACCGTAATTTGCCGACTGGAATAAACACCACACTACTGGAAGAAATGTTAGATTGATAAACATAGAGTCACATATTAGTTACATCAATTTGTCCGCCCCGCTGTACCCTAGTAAGCACTACTTTTCATCTGTGACTTTTGATTTCAGCACATGTTAGTTGTACACCTTTCATAACGTAGTTTTCAGCTTAGCAGATATTAGTTAGAGAACCAGTGATAATTGAGTGATATGTTTGGTCGCTTTTTCGGCTTCACTTTCTTCATAAAGGGGCAATTTGGTGTGAAAAAGAGGACACGTGATAAACAAATCTGAACCTATGTACAACCGTATGTCATCAAGGCTCGTTGAAATGTAGGATAATCCCCGTTTTGATCTTGCTCGAAGTAACTTATTTTAGTTAACAGCGATATATAAATTCTGTGACACCATTCATTCTCTTGTCATAGAGGAAAAAGTTACAGACCTTTCAGTTGCAACCAACACACACACACTAGGTTACTGTGAGCTGAATACAGGTTTTGTATCACTTATCGTTAGCCACTGCCGTACTTACCAACGGCTTTCCTGCGAAACTACATCTGCAAATCAGTCTACAAATCACTAATTTTTGTTTTTCTCGGGAACTACAGCGATGGAAAAACCACGGCATCAAAAAGTAATTAATAAAGAACATTGAAAATTCGGGAATAGATTTGTCTAGGTAATATATTTAAGTGATTAACATTGCAAGATGGCAGCTTATTGTAAGTGCTATATAAGTCACTGCAAATGTGAATTCCTGCTACATTGATAACCAATGGAAGCACCACAGTGTTGAATGCACTCGCGCAAAAGTGCACTCATTGTTCTGTACAGGTTTCGGATGCCAATTTTTAGTATGGAGTTCCATGCCTGTTGCATGTGGTCGCTCAAAATAGGGAGAGTTAATGCAGTTTGTGGATGCAGCTAGAACTGTCGTCCGATGATGTCACGTATGTGTTAGATTGGAAACAGATCTGGTGATCTAGCAGGCCAAGACAACATGTCAACGCCCCATAGAGCATGTTGGATTACAATAGTGGTATTTAGGCGAGTGTTGCCCTGTTGAAAATGCTGTTCATGAATGGAGCACGACAGGTCGAATAAACAGACTACCATACAATTTTGCCGTCATGGTGCGTCGGATAACCACGAGAGTGCCCCCGCTGTCATACGAAATCGCACCCCAGACCACAGCACAGTGGAGGTTCAATGTGTCTAGCAAGCAGACAGGCTGATTGCAGGCCATCTCTGGCACCGAGGCAGAAGCAGCTTTCGTTAGAAAGCACAACAGACTTACACCCTGCCCTCCAATGAGCTCTTTGCTTGACACCACTGAAGACGCAAATAGTCGTGGTTTGGGCCGGTAGAATGCAGGCAACAGGGCGTCTGTCTCGGAGATCTCCTTGAAGTAACCGATTTGTACCAGTTCTTTGTTTCACTGTGGTGCCAACTGCTGTTCAAATTACTGCCGGTGCCATACGCCAAACACGGTGGTCTTACCTCTCGTAGTGCTACGTCGCCATCCGGAGCCCAGTCTTCAGTCTTCTGGCTACTGTACATTATCGTGATCATCGCTGTCAACAGTCATGTACAGTGGCGACATTCCTGCAAGTCTTCCTACAGTACCGCTGAAGGATCATCCAGCTTCTCGTAGCCCTATTATAGGGCGTCATTCAAACTCAGTGAGATGTTGATAATTGTGTTTTATCACCTTAAAGGCATTCTTTATTAATATCTCGCCCACCACATCCAGTCTCTGAGGTAACTAACGCTCACGACCGTTACAGAGTGTATTTAAATCGAACCTTATATGCGTCTTCATAGTGGCGCTACCGGCGCTATTCTTTAGCGTGTCCTGCGAAATCTGAATAAACATCATCTCTCAGACGTATAAACACGCCTAACACCTTTCATTTACGTTACACGATCCTTCTTAGTGTTGCGTTTCCTCCCCCCCCCCCCCCTCCCCGCCCCATCAGTGTATTACTTGAGGGGCTAATGTTTATGATTACAGTTTCCTTACTTCGGAACTTCTACAGTTGCCACCTACTTCAAAACATATTTGCCCTCTTCAGGTTTGACCACATCTTAAGCATAGTGACATAAACACTGAAACGGGAGCTGCTTCCGAGTTGCCCTTCATAGTACACCGAAGCTTGTTGAAATCGGTAGGTCGCATGGTTTAGCATCTCCTAGGTTGTTTGACGGCAGTGACGAAATAAATCGACTATAGCCACGTTGAAAACATAATCCTGTCATTAATTTTAAGTGATGTAGGGAAAACGCACGGAAACAAAATAGGAAATGCGGGATGTGAACTAGCCTCCCCAATTTGCAGAAAAACACAGAACAAGTGTCTTAAGCAATACTTAGAGTGATAAACAGAAAAAAGTAAGTTTCCTGTCGAAGCAGCCCTGGTTATGTCCTCGAAGAATCGGTCTCCACGTGATTTGTATGCGCGCCCATAAAGCGTCAATAACGGTTGTGTGAGAACCAACTTTTCTTATGTTTTGGTGTATTATTTTGATCTTTGGCGATATCAACCATACAGCCAGAAATAGCTATAGCTCTGAGGAATTAACATAAAATTCTGCTGTGAAATAAATTGACAAAACTAGTTTACCTTTGTGGATTGAGCAACATACTAACGAGAAAACAGTATGCGGTACTCCATTCTTCTAATGGTTTCGTAAAGATCACGTGATTCAATATAATTTGAGTCTGCATATGCATATACACATGCAAGTTCTTAAATAAAAAATATATAAAGATACAGTAATCTGAGTCATCATATACAAATATAAATTCGTAATTTACAAAATAGAAAATTTTATGTGTATATACACACACTAGCTGAGTACTTGGTGTTGCCTGGGTATGTATTTATCCCAAGCTTCCGTCAGTCTATCTCCTTTTCCCTCTCTGTCCATCTCCCCCTGCCCCCGCTCTCTATCTCAATCTCCCACCTCTCCATGCCCACCTATATAACCCCTCACTCTCTGTCCATTTCCTCCTGCCCCTCTGTCCATCTCCTCCTCCATCCGTTCTCTCTACGTTATCACCCCCCTCTCACCACCACAGTAGGAGGCTGCTGGTTCTTTAGTCTCCACGGTACTTTATCCAGATAGTAGGTAATATGGATGATAGTTGAAATTCAGGTGAAAACCTTCAGCTGTCTTTTATTTTGCAGAGCTGAAGGTTTTCACCATGAATTTCAACGATTTTTCCCACCCATATATATACATAATGCGGGTACCAAGTTTGGTTGAAATCGATCCAGTGGTTTAAGACGTGATGTGGAACATGTATATCAGCTTCTTTTATGTATTCCACTATAAAGTGTACTTATTAACATCCAATCAGGAGAATACTGTGGTAACACTTGCAGGTACGAGAAACCCCTGCAACCAATTTCCTGTACAGTGCTTCTTGTGATTACTTGTACTCTGTGCACTCCAGTACCATGTGGTCCAGATCGGCCACTTCTGTGGGATCTGGATTACAACATCCAGAAAGTGGAATGTTTATGCGTTGTAAACGTGCTGGGTAACATCCACGACCCAGCATTATACCAATCTTGAATGTCACACGACTTTTACTTAGCTCCACAGAGACGAACCACGGTCGAATAGTCGTATTTTATGGCTGCTAGGCATCGGTCCTTATGTTGTTGAGATAGATGGCGTTCACGGCTCCAGTCATGATAACCAACTTCCTTGCTCATAGGTTTGATATCAGTTTGAGGGATCGGTGTTGGACGGAACTGTCCTTCAGTAATGCTCCTTTTTACCCGGTGGTCGACTGCTTGTTTATGTAAAATTCTATCATGTCTCTTTATTCACAGCAAATCGACGTCTGTGTCATTTTTCCTTGCTTCTTTGATGATCTCCAGTCCACCCAAAATATGTCTGTTAGTCTTCTTGTAGAATTTTGATTCTCTAATTTCTGCAAACCGCTCTGGGAAACCGTGAGTATCAATATGAGTTTAAATGTCTGAAATGTCTGTTTTCAATAACAAATTTCCTGCAATATGACCAATAGTTCCCCTGTGTAGATAGATGTTTCAGGTGAAAACGCAATAAGGCGTATCCTACATCTCCTTCTATTTTGGACCCATCTGTGTAAATGCAAGCATACGGTGGCTAAATTCGTTTAGTAAATTACTATTACTCAAGTTCATAATTGTTGCCCTGCCCGTTTCTTGAATCGAGTGGCAAGGATGACACTAAGGCTGTATTGAAGAAGATGTCACATGGGTACGGAAAGAAAGGTAATTTAGCGCCCTGTTGGATTTTTGGTAAGACATTTGACCATTATAGCTCCTTACTATCACAGGAGTTTGAATTCAGTCACTGCCTTTATGGAGTTATGATCAGACATCGATAAACGGCTCTGGAGAAATGAGTCTAACGATATCCGTCTTGTATCTTAAACGGCATTTCGGAAGCTTCCACTAAGAATGTATCGGAAGTCCTCGACCAACTGAAATATCACATGAACATGTAAGTCAGTGAAGCAGTTGCACCTATCTAAGAACGTTTTTATATGTACATCTTCTTGACTGGAGGTCTTGGGGACCATGGCCGTTCACTATTGTAAGAAAATGAAACGCCTACAGCCATCCTTATGTTCTTATTTGTTGTTAACTACCAGTTTCGGCGCATCAGTTCGCCATCTTCACGAAGTAGGTGATGCTGCTGGGGCTATCACGATCCATATATGCCCTGCATCAGTGACCAACATAACTGGTTTACGCAGACTATCTGTAACTGTGGTGTCAGCACTTCAACCATCAACTGCCAACTCAGGAAGGCTTCTAATGTTTAAGACATTCGACTCGCGTCCTTGAGACCGAATGAGGTAGCATAGTGGTAAGACACTGCACTCGCAGTCGGGAGGTCAGCGATTCAGATCCCCATCCGACCATCCATAGTCAGGTTTTCCGTAGATTCCTTAAAGCACTAAAGGCAAATGCTGAGTTAGGTCCTTTGGAAAGGGCATAGCTGGTTTCTTCCCCCAACCTTCCGCCTTTTCATGTCTATAAAGACCTCGTCATCGAAGGGAAAATTCAGTTTTCAAATTAAAATCTATTACCAAATGCAATTCCAGATGCAATTTTCGCGACTTTATATAGTTCGCTAAAGAATGCCGACTAACGCATTGTGCAATTGTAACACAGGTGATCCTTGAGTATTCATTGGCAATCATCGTACCATCTGGTAATTAAGGCAAATAATTCACTATGAGTTTACTGAATGACAACAGAAATGTTTAACTGAAACGTTTCCGAAATCTTGTAAGATATAGTAACTATGTTTCGACCCAGATCCATTGCGGGAAAGACCTCATAAAATAACGTCTGGCATCTTGTAATCCCCTTATCAACTTCGGAAACAGCGGTATTATCTGCTAGTATCGTACATTTGATAGAGACAGATTGAAAGGTGTTTCGCTTACTGCAGTCGGATAAGTACTTTCGGATAAACTGCGGTACTTATAACTTGGAATTCATATGTTTTTAAATATCAAACTGAACTGTGTCTTATTTGAAAATCATAATTTCATTACCCGAATAAAGAAATACATCGCGCTAGCTTTATAGGAAACTACACTCTCAATTGACTCTGCAGTTTCCTGTCTTGTCCATCGGTATTTCCTCTCCCTTTCTTTCCCATCAATCCACAATTTGAGATTACGCTCCATAGCTAATGACCTCGCCGTCACTAGACTTTCACCCCTAAAATTCCTTTCTTCATATTTTGAGGCGCAGGGTTAAATCCACGTTTGTTATGTTTACGCTAAATCGTTGAAGCAATTACCAGGACGTTTATCTTGATATACGGTCGACCAGCATCCACTGTCATTATCCTATCCAAACTGATATTTCCTCATTAATGACCCTGTTGTCGTCGTAATCTAAGCTCTAATTCTGTCAATTATTTTTTATAATCCATCACTACCACTGAAAATTTCTCCTATAGTTCCCTCCACTATCACTATGTTCCACCAGGTATCCCACTGATCTACCCCTTCTTCTGAGGAGTCATCCATATAATACTTTCCTCACCTATTACTCATAGTACTCCCTTTCATACCCTACCTGCTCACTCGTAATTTGTAATCTTCTTCAATAGCACCACATCAAAATGTTTCCATTCTTATCTCTGTTTACTGTTATCTATGAACAAAGTAAATAGTCTATTACGTTCAAGTTGTCTACTTAATTCTTTCTTTTTAATATTTTACTAAAGTTTACACTGCCGAAGGCTTTTTCTAGGTCCCCAAACGCTAGAACGGTATACGAATGTCTACATTTTCTTTCCATAATCAGACGCCTATACTTTCTTTCCATAGCGAAGTGCAATGTCAGAATTTCTTTTGTTTAGATCTTCGTATGCAATTTAAATGCAGTTTTAACAATGTCCAACTACAAATAATAAAATTTATCATGGTCTTACTGAAATGACTATTACCCTCTTTACATCTCTCCCATCCCTTCATCGTACATAAAATTTATTTTGTTATTTCCCTCTGTCTGTGATCTAGTGCGTACTGATGTTCTGGCAAGCTTGTGTCTGAATAAAATCTTCTCGGTTTTTAAGCCGCGTTAATTGGAATAAAGAATTTCAGAGAAATTTATTTGACGTGGCTTGAAAGCGGAGGGGATTTTGTTCAAACACACTGCCGTGAAAGACTCCGAGGATACAACGTTGTCTTTGACGAGTGTTTTCGGCTTGGGCTCAAGGGAACACATAGGCCATTGGTCATTCTGTTCTGTTTTCTGGTTCTGACAATATTGGGAGGTTCCTGAGTAGACAAGCATAGCAGGTTATACCAAAGTATCCAGTTCTATTGTTTCCAGTAGTTTTTGACGTTTTCCAATGCTAGGTAACTATATTCCTTGGAAGACTTAATATCCCTTCTCTTCGTATCTTATTCAAATAAATATTTAATCTCTGTGCTTCAAGTCTCTTTGAAACAAATCGTATTGAATGTCTATTAACCCTTTATCATGCTATGTGGTCTTCACTGTAGGCCTACAGCTGTGCCTAGTTCAGCACCTGTTTGTAAAATCCCAATTTGAACTAATTTTTGTAGTGCTCCAGTACAGAAAATGCCCATATAATATTTTGATTTTTTGCAGTCAGGTTTCCTGATAATGTATCCTTCCGTAGCATCTGCGGCAGTTGCATACTTTTTTAAATTAGGTAGTTACACTCATTTACTGGCCTGCAGCTATCCATTTGATTAAGTTTCATGTACGTCACAGGCAATGAGTAAGATCGGTTGCCTACCACATTCTTTCTTTTCCCATTTCATCAGTTTGTGGATATCTCGAAAATAAAAAAAAGAAGAAACAAGTATCTCAGGGCAGAGATGTAAAAGTACACTGACTGAAAAAAAATCCCAATGTCAAGTAGGAGCTGTGCGTCATGAACGAAAAGTAGTAGTCGTGACTCTACATCTGAAAGTTTATGTCCATCGCACAAGAATGGAGAATCAGGTTTGCTTTAAATATACGCTGTAACGGTCGTGATCATCAGTTACCTTTGAGGCAGCATGTGGTGAGCTGATGTTAGTCAAGACTGCCTTTAAGGCGACCAAGACACTATTATCAATACCTTGAACGAGGTCGTATAACAGGACTGCTAGAAGCTGGATATTCCTTCCGCGATACTGCAGAAACACTTGGCAAGAATGTAGTCACAGTACATGATTGCTGGCAGCGGTGGTCACGAGAAGGTACGATCTCAAGAAGACCGGACTCCGGACGGCCTTGTGACTCTGCCGAGAGGGAAGACCATCGTGTTCGGCGTATGTCTCTGGAGCATTGTACTGAATCTGTCACTGGACTCGCATTCGGGAGGACGACTGTTCAAATCCGTATCCGGCCATCCTGACTTAGGTCTTCCGTGATTCCGCTAAATATCTTCCGCAAATACCGGGTTGGTTCCTTTGAAAGAGCACAGCCGACTTCCTTCCCCATACTTCCTTAACCCGATGGGACCTATAACCTCGCTGTTTGGTCCCCTCCCCCAAATCACTCAAACAACCAAATGCATCTGCAGCAGCAATCTGGACAGCAACTGGCACTACGAGAAACTGTTAGATCGGTTACTTTAGGCTTAGCTCCGAGCCAGACGCACTGTAGCGTGCATTCCAGTCACCCAAACACCACCATTTGCTTCTTCAGTGGCGTCAAGCCAGAGCGCATTGATGGGCAGGTTGAAAGTCTGTTGTATTTTCTGATGAAAGCTGGATTGGCCTTGGTGCTAGTGATGGCCGTGTGTTGGTTAGAAGGAGGCCAGCTGAGGGCCTGCAACCAATCTGCCTGCGTGCAAGAAGCTCTGGGCCTACATGTGGAGTTCGGTCTGGTGTGCGATTTCCTACGACAGCTGGAGAGCTCTATTGGTTACCCCACGCACCGTGATAAATTGCACGCCAGTCTGGTGATTCCATTCGCAAACTGCATTCCAGGGGGTATTTTCCAGCAGTAGAAGGCTCGCCAGATACCACTGTTGTAAGCCAAGATGTTCTACAGAGTGTCGACATGTTCTCACATGATATACCGCGAACTATGGATGAAGGGCAACAGGCGCATCCCACATTTCTAGATATCCGGAAATCGTTTCACGCGGTGCCCCGTTGCAGGCTGTTAAAAAAGGTACGAGCATATGGAATAGGTTCATAGATATGTGAGTGACTCGGGGCTTCTTAAGTTATAGAACCAAGTATTTTGTCCTCGACGGTGAATGTTCATCAGAGACAAGGGTATCGTAAAGAGTGCTGCAGGGAAATCTGATAGGAGTGCTGTTATTCTCTATTTATCATTTGTAGGACAGAATGGGTAGCAATTAGCTGTTGTTAGTTGATAATGGTGTGGTGTCTAGGAAGGGGTCTAAGTTGAGTGACTGTAGGAAGATAAAAGAGTCGGCCGCGGTGGCCGAGCGGTTCTAGGCGCTTCAGCCCGGAGCTGCGCGACTTCTACGCTCGCAGGTTCGAGTCATGCCTCGGGCAGGGGTGTGTGTGATGTCCTTAGGTTAGTTAGGTTTAAATAGTTCTAATTTCTAGGGGACTGATGACGTCAGATGTTAAGTCCCATAGTGCTCAGAGCCATTTGAACCATATGAAGATAAAAGATGGCTTAGACTAAATTTCTGGTTGGTGTGATGTAGGGCAGCTAGCTCTAAACGTAGAAAAATATACGTAAATGCGAACGAGTAGGAAAAAAAAATCCATATTGTCCGGATACAACATTAGCAGTGTCACACTTAACACAGTCACGTCGTTTAAATATCTGGGCGTAACATTGCAAAGCGACATGACATGGAGTGTGTGTGTGTGTGTGTGTGTGTGTGTGTGTGTGTGTGAATTCCTAAGGGGCCAACTGCCGAGTTCATCGGTCACTAGACGTACACACTACTTAAATTAACTTATGCTAAGAACAACACACAAACCCAGGCCCGAGTGCGGAGTCGAACCTCCGGCGGGAGGGGCTGCGCAATCCTTGACTGGCGCCCTAGACTGCGCGGCAACTCCGCGCGGCTATGGTTCAAATGGGTCTAAGCACTATGGGACTTAACATCTGAGGTCATCAGTCCCCTAGACTTGAACTACTTAAACCTAACTGACCTAAGGACCTCACATACATCCATGCCCGAGGCAGGATTCGAACCTGCGACCGTAGCAGCAGCGCGGTTCCGGACTGAAGCGCCTAGAGCCGCTCGGCCATAGCGGCCCGCGAGCGGCTATGACGTGAGGCGAGCATGTAAGGACCGTGGTACTGAAGGCGAGTGGTGACTTAGGTTTTTTTGGGAGAATTCTAGAAAAGTGTGGTTCATAAGTAAAGGAGACCGCATATAGGACGCTAGTGCTACGTAATCCTGAGTACTGCTCGAGTGTTTGGGATGCGTACCAGGTCGGATTCAAGGAAGACATCGAAGCAATTCAGAGGCGGGCTGCTAGATTTGCTACCAATAGTTTCGAACAACACGCAAGTGTTACGGAGATGCATCGGGAACTCAAATGGAATTCCCTGGAGTTAATTGTTTTCAAGCAACATTATTGAGAATATTTGGAGAACTGGCTTTTGAAGCTGCCTACAACATACATTGCACGTTAGGACCACGAATATAAGAGAAGAGAAATTAGGACTCATGCGGAGGCATACGAACAGTCGTTTTTACCTCATTCTTTTTGCGAGTGGAACAGGAAAGGAAATGCGCCATGCGGTGGATTTCGGAGTATCGAAGTAGGTGAAGGGAGATGCCTTGGCCTGCTCGATCACCAGAGCTGTCGAGCATATCGGGTCATTATCGGACGACAAGTCCACAAATGGCATTAACCGACCCTGTATTGATTGACAAAGGGAACTCCGTCCCACAAGCTGACATCCGGCACACGTATAACGCAATGCATGCACGTTTGAATGCTTGCATTCAACATTCTGGCGGTTAAGCTGTTTAAATGAATGTACCCGTATTTCAAATTTGCAACGGCTTATCTCGCTCTTACATTAACCTATGCTCTTGGAATGTTTCATTTAAATATTCATTTATCTAGACAAATGTAATCCCGAAATTTCTCTAATTATTTTATGGTTTTGCCATTTTTTCGGTCAGTGTAGATAGTTCGTTAAAATTCTTCGTATGAACGTAAAGTTTGACACAGTAACGAGGCATTTGAAACCGACAGTCATGAGGATGGTCTCGAAACTATCACATCCATTTACGAGTCGACGACGCCAACCCGAAACCAGGGAAACCGAAAAAAATGTTCAAATGGCTCTGAGCACTATGGAACTTTACATCTAAGGTCATCAGTCCCCTAGAACGTAGAACTACGTAAACCTAAGTAACCTAAGGACATCACACACATCCATGCCCGAGGCAGGATTCGAACCTGCGACCGTAGTGGTCGCGCGGTTCCAAACTGAAGGGCCTAGAACCACTCGGTCACACCGGCCGGTAGGGGAAACTGACGTGAATACGTTTATTTATACGAGTTTCCAACGCTTCGACAAGAAATCCACGAGTAAATAGATAGATGTCGTGTGACTAGGGTCTCCTGTCGGGTAGACCGTTCGCCGGGTGCAAGTCTTTCGATTTCACGCCACTTCGGCGACTTGCGTGTCGATGGGAATGAAATGATGATGATTAGGACAACAAAATACCCAGCCCCTGAGCGGAGAAAAATTAGGATTGACATTCTTTCGTGCTGACCACTCAGGGGCGGACATCCGCGAGTCAAAACTACAGAGCATTTTCATCACATATGCGAACGTTCAAAGGAATGAATTTTTGTGGTAGTTGTCTAGTGCCTATAGTAATTTGAAACACAAATCACAAGTCTACCACGAAGATCAATTAATAATGTAAGTAAGAGGTTTCACTCTGTGAAACGGGTTCCGATGGATTCAGTTAGGGATAGGATAAACTGACCGGTTAACACCGATACTGGCATTTTAGTTCTGAACTACCTGTATTTTTCGGTATTTGTTTTGTATCAGTTATAACAGACTTTTTTTTATTTTTTACTAATAGTCAAATAAGAAATCGAAATATCAATGAACCATAGCAGCAGTGTTAAAATTTTTCGGTTTTCAATTTTCATTGATTTGAAATATAGTTATTATAGAAAGTGGAAGAGGTGATCAGTGCTGGTTTAATAACAATGCCGACAGAAACGAACAACAAACACGTGGCATAAGATTGGAATAGCGTTGTAGCAGTGTGTAGTGGCTTAAAGTACGTGTGTGTTGTGAGTGTGTGTGTGTGTGTGTGTGTGTGTGTGTGTGTGTGTGTGTGTGTGTGCAGTGTGCAGGACATGATCCCAAGTGATTTATTCGTCAGTTTCTCGCTGTCATCGCTGAACATCCGTTGTAGCGCAGAATGACGCCAACCCCAGTTTGTAAATATTTTTTTACGAAGCGACGTAGTGATGAATTACCATGTTTTATTGGTTTTAGAAGATTAAAGAGTAGTCTACTATTTCTACGAAACAATAAAAGAGGATGGAAATTATGGTAACAGTAATCAATTAAAGACTTAACAAAAGGCACAGAAAGTAACTGATCAACTTTCTGTCTACATACTATGCCTTTATGGGCTTGCAGCCCTCGAAACCGGACAGATTAGCGTGAAAAACAGTTCTTCAGTCTCGGTTTTCAACCTTCTGCACAGGTTGTTTGAAATGTCCAACTAGTGACATGTTCCCCGATTACAGCACGATTTTTGAGCAGTTGTGATGTCACAAGTTATCACAGGACAACATTTACTGCAGTAAGATACCTAGACATGGAGCCCGGTGGACATACAGGAGGCTGCAAAATTGTGTCTAACCCATGACTATGACTACACATCTATCGCTACTAGCCATCGTGAGAACGGGCTTCTGTGTCACTTAGAATGGCTGTATATTCATACTCCCTACGAATGTAAATAAATTATATTAAATATTAACTGATTACTTTCAAACTTGGTATACTATTTTTTGTTATTCAAAAGAAGATCTCCTTTAAATTTCAAAGCTGTACATATAATAGTTTCGGAGATTCAGAAAATTACCCAAAACTCACCAAACCGGCATTTAGGGTGAAAAATTCAGTTAGGAACGATTGCAGTTTGTCTTTTGTTGCCACTGAAGTCATTCAGAGTTCTCAATACATCAAATCAATTAGTAGGGATTTTTGTTTTCAAAACTTTCATTATTTTTCATTTCGTAGTACAAAAATTCAGAAAAAAATTAGTGTCTGGTTATTATGTTGTTCTGTGAATAAATGAGATTGAGAGAGTGTTTATGTGGGACATACGAAAAAATTCAATATTATATCATGTACAACATTACGTAATTGGAACGTGGGAAAGATGTAATTTACCCACATTGAAGATGACATGTGTCTAGGGGTGATTGCTTTTGTAAGAAGGCAGCCAGAATATTAGTTTAAAGTGCAATCGTTTTCTAAATTATTTTCAAGATTAATTTTATGTCGTTTTGTTTTATTAAACACTCTGTTAGTATTTGCATTTGGGGATGACGTAAATTACTTTCTGAACAGTGATTTTCTTAGGCGAGTTTTCCCGCGAGAATGATCTCGAAGGATCATTCTGATTGGTATGTCAAACTGATCAGCGAATCAGAATTGACTAGTTACCGCGCACAGCTAGTTAGATATTCTGTGAGTGAGGCAGTATCGAGAGAGTCGCTCGCCAGCTTCGGACACGGAAGGACATGTCAAATGTGGTGATTCTCATTATGTGTAAAATGAAGGAATATTGAGTTCTTCGCATTTAATACTTGTCGTGACTAACGCTGATGTAGTTATGAACAGTCTGATGATAGTTTGGAGTTTCGAGAGTGTTTTGTTGGAAAGTTTGCTGCGTGTGAACTTCTGGCCTTTATCAAAATTCCATGTGGTGTGTTCTGTATTCAGATATGGAGTATTTGGCGATCAGTTTCTTTCAAAGAAACTCACTGAAAAGGACCGAATGTGAAACTCATTTATAGTAGCAGATCTGTGACTGTGACGTCGCGTCATCAATCGGGCGGAGTTGTGTAAATTTCTGGCTGCTTTGCGTGTCAAATTGGGTGTATGAACTGTGCACAGAAAACTATAGATACGTTAGTTAAATGCGGACTTCATAGCCTATTTTCGAGTGTGCTAGAAGCAATATAAAGGCTTTTCTACTATTTTCTTAAACATTTACTGTGAGAAAAAATGCACCATATCACTACCCAAAATCTTGATATATGTGATATTGCAGGAACTGAAATACTACTAGAGTTCACGCGGACTTTGCAGGACAGATATTAGGCGGCGTTTTCTTCAACCAGCCCCGCCGCACAGTTTCAAAAAATTGGAACCTGTAGGAGAAGGATGGTCGTTTTTTGTAATATTTAACCACTTGTCACTTTTCCAATTATCACTTTTCGAGAAAAGCAGCGATCGGTCGACGGATTAAGTATTCTTTTGTTTGCCTATTCAATGTAATATTTTGATGCTATGTATCCTGAAACTCAAAGGTTTTTTTTTAAATCTTTGTTCGATTTCTACGTTTGTTACTAGAACCAATAGGAATAAATAGTAAACCGGTTGTTTTGAGCGGTTTTAGCAGTCAGGAAATACCGGCGAGGAATAAAAAACGATATTACCGAAAACTAGTTGTCTGAGCGATAACCGCCATTCCTAGCTTGAACAGTCAAATGAAGCGGTGAAGGCACGAAGGTGGTGCGGTGCGTCAGTCTCCGCAGATCGGAATGTGGCAGCGAGCGCCTTGTAACGGTCCATTACGGAAGTGGATTGCGGCCGCGAGGACCGCCGAGCGCAGTCCGAGCATTTGCGGCATGCACCGCCGGACACAATGGCCGCGCTGTGTGCCCATTGTGTCGGGGTACGGGCCCGGCGTGCCGTGGCTATCAGGACGCGAGTTGAGGGCCGCCCATCGCCGCCCACACGCGCGGTGCTCTGGGGCCGCTGCTCCGCCGTACGCCGCAAAACGGCCTGGAGGGAAGAGCGCCCAGGGCTGAACCACAACTAAACCCCTCTCGCATTTCTGTATACCGTGTTCCTCTGCACCAACCGACCTGAGGACAGGCAACGAGTTTCATTCAAGTAACATCACTGGAAGAACCTTACTCGAGGGATAATCATAAAGCTTTGATTAATAGTCACGGAGGAGGCTAGCGACCGTTCTAATACATTTTCCTAGATCTGTACTTAAAGCTGGGTGGGTCGCACAAAAAGACATACAGCAGGTGAAGCGATACATTATTGATTAAAAAATATTCATGCCAAGTTTCGGAATTATTTCCATCTTCGGAACTCAAAAACAGAAATACAACAAACGAATTGGTACACAAAAATACAATAACTTTTTTAGATAGTAATACACTGAGGTGAGAAAAGTGATGGGACACCCTCTAACATCGCATCGGACTCCATTTCACAATCGCAGTGCAGAAACTCGATGTGGCACTGACTCAAGTTGTTATAAGTCCCTTGAAAAAAAAAATTTGCCATACTACTCCTACAGCCGTCCATCATTGCGGAAGTGTTGCCACGGAAGCATTTTGTGCACGAGCTGACCACTCACTTACGTCCCATAAATATTCGATAGGATTCTTGTTGGATGATATGGATGGCCAAATCATTCGCTCGAAATGTCCAGAATGTTCTCCTTATCGATCGGCAACAACTGTGGCCCAGTGACACAGTGCATTGTCGTCCTTAAAAGTTCCGTCATTGCTTGGGAATATGAAGCCCATGAATGGTGCAAATATTCTCCAAGCATCCCAACATCCCGAGGACTCAGTCCATCCCATGTAAGCACAGCCCACTCCATTATGGAGCTTCCATCAGCTTGCACTGTGTCTTCGTGACAACTTGGGTCCATGGCTTCGTGGACTGTACCACACTAGTCCATACCATCAACATGAAATCAGGATTTCATGAGACCAGACCATGCTTTTCCAGTCGTCTAGGGTCCAACTGGTATGGTCACGAGCCAAGGAGAGACGCTGCAGGCGATGTGCTGTTCAGCAAAGGCACTCCCGTTATTCGTCTGCTACCATACCGTATGAACACGAAACTTCGTCACACTGTCCTAACGGATACGTTCGTTGCACGTCCCATACTGATTTCTGTGGTTATCTCACGCAATGTTGCTTGCATGTTATCAGACGCCGCTGCTCTCAGTGGTTAAGTGAAGGCCGTCCGTACTGCGTTGTCCGTGCTGAGACGTAATGCCGGAAATGTGAATTTGTCGGCACACTTTTGACGCTGTGGATCTCAGAATACTGAATTCCCTAATGACTTCCGAAATGGAATGTGCCATGGATCAGCCCCAGCTACCATTCCGTGTTCAAAGCCTGTTAAATCCTGGCATGCTGCCATAATCACGTCGGAAACCTTTTCACACGAATCTCCTAAGTGCAAACGACAGCTCCGCGAACGCACTGCCCTTTTATACGTTATATACGCGATACTACGGCCTTCCTTCTGTGTGCATATCGCCAATCCATGACTTTTGTCAACTCATTGTAGCTAAACAACATTAAACAAAACTGGAAACACAATCTATTCCTACCTACCAAAGTGCAAAGTTAGCATAATGCCAAGAGGGTTGCCAGTTGTGTACGTAATTCTGTACGTAACTTAAAATGAAACAATTAGAAGTGGCACGCCAGTGCACATGGAAATAATACAATGTAACGAGCTACTTTAGCAACATAATAAAGGAAACATTAGAAAAAAGTTTCCATATACACTCCTGGAAATGGAAAAAAGAACACATTGACACCGGTGTGTCAGACCCACCATACTTGCTCCGGACACTGCGAGAGGGCTGTACAAGCAATGATCACACGCACGGCACAGCGGACACACCAGGAACCGCGGTGTTGGCCGTCGAATGGCGCTAGCTGCGCAGCATTTGTGCACCGCCGCCGTCAGTGTCAGCCAGTTTGCCGTGGCATACGGAGCTCCATCGCAGTCTTTAACTTTGGTAGCATGCCTCGACAGCGTGGACGTGAACCGTATGTGCAGTTGACGGACTTTGAGCGAGGGCGTATAGTGGGCATGCGGGAGGCCGGGTGGACGTACCGCCGAATTGCTCAACACGTGGGGCGTGAGGTCTCCACAGTACATCGATGTTGTCGCCAGTGGTCGGCGGAAGGTGCACGTGCTCGTCGACCAGGGACCGGACCGCAGCGACATATGGATGCACGCCAAGACCGTAGGATCCTACGCAGTGCCGTAGGGGACCGCACCGCCACTTCCCAGCAAATTAGGGACACTGTTGCTCCTGGGGTATCGGTGAGGACCATTCGCAACCGTCTCCATGAAGCTGGGCTACGGTCCCGCACACCGTTAGGCCGTCTTCCGCTCACGCCCCAACATCGTGCAGCCCGCCTCCAGTGGTGTCGCGACAGGCGTGAATGGAGGGACGAATGGAGACGTGTCGTCTTCAGCGATGAGAGTCGCTTCTGCCTTGGTGCCAATGATGGTCGTATGCGTGTTTGGCGCCGTGCAGGTGAGCGCCACAATCAGGACTGCATACGACCGAGGCACACAGGGCCAACACCCGGCATCATGGTGTGGGGAGCGATCTCCTACACTGGCCGTACACCACTGGTGATCGTCGAGGGAACACTGAATAGTGCACGGTACATCCAAACCGTCATCGAACCCATCGTTCTACCATTCCTAGACCGGCAAGGGAACTTGCTGTTCCAACAGGACAATGCACGTCCGCAAGTATCCCGTGCCACCCAACGTGCTCTAGAAGGTGTAAGTCAACTACCCTGGCCAGCAAGATCTCCGGATGTGTCCCCCATTGAGCATGTTTGGGACTGGATGAAGCGTCGTCTCACGCGGTCTGCACGTCCAGCACGAACGCTGGTCCAACTGAGGCGCCAGGTGGAAATGGCATGGCAAGCCGTTCCACAGGACTACATCCAGCATCTCTACGATCGTCTCCATGGGAGAATAGCAGCCTGCATTGCTGCGAAAGGTGGATATACACTGTACTAGTGCCGACATTGTGCATGCTCGGTTGCCTGTGTCTATGTGCCTGTGGTTCTGTCAGTGTGATCATGTGATGTATCTGACCCCAGGAATGTGTCAATAAAGTTTCCCCTTCCTGGGACAATGAATTCACGGTGTTCTTATTTCAATTTCCAGGAGTGTAGATCACATGGTTTAAGGAAGTGGCGCTATGCGGCCAAAGACATAACTATTTAACTACCAATCGTAAGAATGATATAATTTGTTGTAAAACGATATCAAGCCAACATTAACAATTTGATAACGTCGGAACATAAAGTGGATCAAAACCATTACAATAAAAATGACATTTGCAATACAACAGGCTTATTCCCCAGTACCAAACTAACCCTTGATTGATTCCTCAGGAAGTATCCCATCAGTTGCTCCTTTCTTTTAGTCAAGTTGTGAAATTTCTTTTTTTTCCTCAGATTCGGTACCCCTAAAAGCCGTCCAGTGTTTATCAAATACGGAAATCGCCCAAATTTTTGAACGACGTTCCGCCACGTAACACGGACTTTTTCGTAGCTGCACGACTGCTTTTGAGCAAACAATGCTTATCATTCTGACGCTCCCAGTGAATGCCAATCTGGCTACTGTCACACGATACATTACTTGAATTTCGCCCTAAGCTTTATAGTAAAGTACACAACGGGAATTCTATCAGACTTCAGAAATGTCGATCACGAGATAAAATGTCAGTATGTGCTTTTTACACATTTTTATTATATTACGCTTGGCATTAATGAGCTTAGAAATGCTGAATGGTGTGCCGAAATACACATTATGGAGAAGCTTAGCGTATTAAGCTGATTTCAAGCTACATTTACTGATAAAGTCGGGCGAACTCCTCAACTTCAGTAAGCAATTAACAGAGACAAAATCCTGTCACGATGGCCCATTAACAGGTATCTGTTTTTCGAAAAGATAATCGTCATTATTCAGGACGAACGCAACATGGACACGCGAGTATTACAAAAGTTCACTTAAAGATGACGGAAGGTAAAGTCCATCATCTCTAGAGCAGTTCGAGTTGTGGAAAGTGACTTGATCCACACCGAAGAGATATCGTGCAGTTGAATCGGGATCGTGATGCACGAAGTGAATTTTGACTGTATAAGGAACCAAATGGGCCCTAACTGCAAGTAGTTAAACGATAAGAACATTCTCACACGCAAGAACCCCTTAAAAATGCTTCCGACATGTGACTTTACGATAACAGAAGTATTCTAAATGAAAAACTGACAAGTCCCCATCAAAAATCACATTGCAAGTGTACACAGCACTGGCACCTCATACTCATCAGCCACCTGAACAGCGACTGCTCACTCAGAACGAAATTCTACCTGCAACAATTCCGGGGACAGAGACAGAAAAAAACTTGGCGGTGATGAACTGACTAATCGCCGCAGTGAAACTATAGTGCTACCAGGCGTTCCATACAATCAGGAATCCTGGTGCCACAGATCCAAATTTCCCATCGACTCAACTTCTAAAATTTTAATAACGGTTTTCCTTACGTGTGAGTCTATAGCAAGTAACCACAAGGTCACGCGAATAGAAAGGACGATGAGGCAGATGCACCGCCAAACTGGCACCTCGAATGCTTAAGCCCAACGGACGTTCACAGACTCTGCTACAAGGCGAAGCCGAAACAAGTTCAAATGAATTTACCGATGTACATCCGTTTGCAATTACACTCACATTCATACACTTTTGCAATCATACATGTTTATGAATCGTGAATAAAGATACAAGGGATGCTCAGCATCAAGCATAGGTGATAAAACAAAAATAAGTCAGATCGGTTCCCAGGGCGATCCCTCTCCCTGGCATGATAAGAATCTGAGAAACACAGGCACGGGCAAAACACTTAACATACTTAATAAAATTACAAAATCACATGAAATACGGATTGACTGCCACTCCTCACCTCCTCATTAGTTTTCCAACTACCCATCTAATCTTCAGCATTCTTCTGTAGCATCACTTCATAAAGGCTTCTATTCTCTTCTGTTTTGAACTACTTATTGTCCAAGATTCACTGTCGTACAAGGATATACTTCAAACAGCTACCTTAAAAAACAACTTCTTAATACGTATATGACAACAGATCCCTCTTTTTCAGAAGTCCTTTTCGTGCTATTGCCAGTCTGCATTTTACATCGTCTCCACTTCCTACATCATCAGTTATTTTACTGCCCAAATTGGAAAATTCATCATCTACTACTAGTGTCAGATTTCCTAATACAATTCCCCCAGCATCGCCTGATTTAGTTCAGCTACATTCCTTTCACCATGTTTTACTTTTTTTTATGTGCACCTTATACTCTCTTTACAAGACATTATCCATTCCGTTAAGTCCGTTCCGGTATCTGACAGAATTACAGTCCCATTGGCAAAGCATCAAGGTTATATTTCTTCTCCCTAAACCACGATTCCTTCACCAAATTTTTACTTGGTTTCCATCACGGCTTTGTCAATGTGCAGACTGAATAACGTCGATGTAGGCTGCAACCCAGTCTCACTCCCTTCTCAACCACTGTTCCCACTTCATGTCATTCGGCACTTATAGCTGCTGTCTGGTTTCTGTAAAAGCTATAAATAATCTTTCCATCACGCCGTTTTCCCAGCCTGCCTTCAAACTTCCGAAGTATCTAGTACGGTCAACATTGTCGAAAGCATTCCCAAAAAATGCTAGAAACATAGGTTTCCTTTCTTTTCAACCTTTCTTCCAAGATAAGTCATAGGGTCAGTATTGCATCGCGTGTTCCAGAATACCTCTGGGACACAAACTGATCCTCCCAAAGGTAGGCTTCTGCCATATTTGTTTCATCCCTACTGTAATATCTCATGTCAGTGTATTGCAACCAAAATTTATAAAACTGATGGTTCAGTAGTACTCCCACTAGTCAGCATCTACCTTCTTTGGAATATTGGAATTACAACACTCTTCCGAAAGTCTGAGAGTATTTCCGCTGTCTCATACACACTGCGCACCAAGGTGAATAATTTTGTCACAATTGCCTCTCCTAAAGATCTCAATGACTTTGACGGAACATTGTCCACTGCACTGGTCTTGTTTCCTCTTAGGCCTTTCAGCTCTCCGTCAGCAAATTTTCCTCACTTCCCGTATCGTCTTCAATGATTTCCTCTTCTCTTTCTGTAATATTGCCCTCAAGCTCCTTTCCCTTTTTTAGAGCCTCTACGTGTTCCTTCCACAGTTCGACCTTCCCTTCTGTGTTTACTATTCATTTGACATTTGATCTCTTGATATTCATACAGTTGTTTCTCGTATCTCCAGATCTTACTTTAATTACCCTACAGGCTTCATCTACCTTTCTCCTTGTTATGCATGCTTCTACAATCTTGCATTCGACTTGAAGCCATTCTTTCCTATACAACTTGAATTTACTATTAATCTCATTTTTTTACGTCTGTATTTCCTTTCACTTGTTTGAGTTGCTCGAATTTCATATTTTCCGATCTCGTCAGTTAAATTTAGTATCTCCTGTGTTACCTAGGGATCTCTGCTAGGTTTTGTTTTTTTACCTATAAGGTCCTCGACCGCAGTCGCTCGTTCCAAAACTACCCGTTCGTCTTATACTATATTCCCTTCCCCTGTTTTACTTCAACGTTACCTAATGCTCCTTCTGAAACTCTAGACAACCCCTGGTTCCCTAAAGTTATACAGATTTTATCACTTTAATGTCCTATCTTTCTGCAACTGCTTCACTTTTAATTATGGTCAAAGTCATATAAGGCTCTGAAGGCTCTCACAGTTTCAAATCTGGTTAAGAAATCTCTTTTTTTTGGGGGGTTATCAGTCTCCTCACTGGTTTGATGCGGCCCGCCACGAATTCCTCTCCTATGCTAACCTCAGGATCTCAGAAGAGCACTTGAAAGCTTTGCTGGATGTATCCCAATCTCTGTCTTCCTCTACAAATTTTGCCCTCTACAGCTCCCTCTAGTACTATGGAAGTCATTCCCTCACGTCTTAACAGATGTTCTACCACCGCCGGCCGCTGTGGCCGAGCGGTTCTAGGCGCTTCAGACCGGAACCGCGTGACTGCTACGGTCGCAAGTTCGACTACTGCCTCAGGCATGGATGTGTGTGATGTCCTTAGGTTAGTTAGGTTTAAGTAGTTCTAAGTTCTAGGGGCCTGTGATCTCAGATGTCCAGTATCAGAGTCATTTGAAACATTTTTGTCCTACCACTCTACCCTTCTCTTTATCAGTGTTTTCTACATATTCCTTTCCTCTCCGATTCTACACAGAACCTCCTCATTCCTTACCTTACCAGTCCACCTAATTTTCAACGTTCGACTGTAGCACCACATCTCAAATGCTTCGTTTCTCTTCTATTTCAGTTTTTCCACAGTCCATGTTTCACTACTCCCGACGTACATTCTCAGAAATTTCTTTCTCAAATTAAGGCCGATGTTTAATATTAGTAGACTTCTCTTGGCCAGAAAAGCACTTTGTGCCATTGCTAGTCTGCTTTTGATGTCCTCTTTACTCCGTCCGTCACTCGTTATTTTACTTCCTAGGTAACAGAATTCCTTAACTTCATCAACTTCGTGACCATCGATCCTGATATTAATTTCTCGCTGTTCTCATTTCTACTAGTTCTCATTACCTTCGTCTTTCTTCGATTTTCTCTCAATCTGTACGCTGTACTAATTAGACTGTTCATTCCATTCAGCAGATCACGTAATTATTCTTCACTTTCACTCAGGATAACAATGTCATCAGCGAATCGTATCACTGACATCCTTTCACCTTGAATTTTAATTCCAATCCCGAACCTTTCTTTTATTTCCATCATTTCTTCCTCGATGTACAGATTGAATAGTAGGGGCGAAAGGCTACATCCTTGTCTTACACCCTTTTTAATACGAGCACTTCGTTCTTGGTCCTCCAGCCTTATTATTCAAATGGTTCAAATGGCTCTGAGCACTATGGGACTTAACATCTATGGTCATCAGTCCCCTAGAACTTAGAACTACTTAAACCTAACTAACCTAATGACATCACACAACACCCAGCCATCACGAGGCAGAGATCCCTGACCCCGCCGGGAATCGAACCCGGATCCTGGGCGTGGGAAGCGAGAACGCTACCGCACGACCACGAGCTGCGGGCAGCCTTATTATTCCATCTTGGCTGTTGTACATATTAATATTACCCTTCTCTACCTATTGCTTACCCCTATTTTTCTCAGAATTATAACATCTTGCACTATTTTACACTGTCGAACGCTTTTTCCACATTTTTGACAAATACTATGAATTTGTCTTGATTTTTCTTTATCTTGCTTCCATTTTTAGTCGCAACGTCAGAATTGCCTCTTTCATGCCTTTACCTTTCCTAAAGCCAAACTCATCGTCATCTAGCGCATCCTCAATTTTCTTTTCTATTCTTCTGTATATTATTCTTGTCAGCAACTTGGATGCATGAGCTGTTAAGGTGATAGTGCGATAGTTCTCGTATTTGTCAGCTCCTGCCGTCTTCGGAATTGTGTGAATGATGTTTTTACAAAAGTCGGACTTTATGTCGCCAGGCTCATACATTTTGTTGCCACTTTCGCCAACGATTTTAGAAATTCTGATGGAATATCTATCCCTTTTGCCTTATTTGATCTTAAGTCCTCCAAAGCTCTTTTAAATTCTGATTCTAACACAGGGCCTCCTATCTCTTCTAAATCGACTCCTGTTTCTTCTTCTATCACATCAGACAAATCTTCCCCCTCATAGAGGATTTCAATGTGTTCTTTCCACCTACCCGCGCTCTCGTCTTCATTTAGCAGTGGAATTCCCGTTGCACTCTTAATATTATCACCCTTGCTTTTAATGTCACCAAAGGTTGTTTTGACACTCCTGTATGCTGATTCAGTCCTATCGACACTCACTTCAGTTTCGATTTCTTTACATTTTCCCTGCAGCCACTTCGTCTTAGCTTCCCTGCAGTTCCTATTTATTTTACTCCTCAGCGACTTGTATTTCTGTATTGCTGAGTCTCGCGGAACATTTTTGTAGTTCATCCTTTCAACGATATATTGAATTATTTCTTCTGTTACCCATGGTTTCTTCGCAGTTATCTTCTTTGTACCTTTGTCTTCCTTCCCAACTTCTATTATCGCCCTTTTTACGGACGTCCATTCCTCTTCAACTGTATTTCCTTCTAAGCTATTCCTTATTGCCGTATCTATAACCTTAGAGAACTTCAAGCGTATCTCGTGATTCGTTAGTACTTCCGTATCCCACTTCTTAGCGTATTGATTGTTCCTGACCAATTTCTTAAACTTCGGTCTACTCTTCATTACTAATATGTTGTTATCTGAGTCTATATCTGCTCCTGGGTACGCCTTACAATCCAGTATCTGATTTCGGAATCTCTGTCTGACCATGATGTAATCTAATTGAAATATTCCCATATCACCCGGCCTTTTCCAAATATACCTCCTTCTCTTGTGATTCCTGAACAGAGTATTCGCTATTACTACCTGAAGTTTATCACAGAACTCAATTACTCTTTCTCCTGTCTCATTCCTTGTCCCAATCCCATATTCTCCTGCAACCTTTTCTTCTACTCCTTCCCTACAACTGCATTCCAGTCCCCCATAACTATTAGGTTTTCATCTCCATTTACACACTGTATTACTTTTTCAATATCCTCACACACTTTCTCCATCTCTTCATCTTCGGCTTGCGACGTCGGCATGCACACCTGAACTATCATTGTCGGTGTTAGTTTGCTGTCGATTCTGATGAGAATAACCCTATCATTGAACTGTTCACAGTAACACATTCTCTGCCCCACCTTCCTATTCATAACGAATCCTACTCCCGTTTTACCATTTTCTGCTGGTGTTGATGCTACCATATACTCATCTGACCAGAATTGCTTGTTTTCTTTCCACTTCAATTCACTGACGCCTACCATATCTAGATTGAGCCTTTGCATTTTCCTTTTCAGATTTTCTAGTGTATCTACCACGTTCAAGATTCTGACATTCCATGCTCCGACTCGTAGAATGTTCTTATTTCGTCGATTATTCAAGCCTTTTCTCATGATAACCTCCCCCTTGGCAGTCTCCTCCCGGAGATCCGAATCTTTTGCTATTGGAGAGATCATAATGACACTTCTTCAATTACAAGCCACATGTTCTGTGGATACACGTTACGTGTCTTTAATGCAGTGGTTTCCATTGCCTTCTGCATCCTCATGCTGTTGAACTTTCTTGATTCTTCTGCTCCCAGGGGACAAGAGAGTGCCCTGAACCTCTGTCTGCCCCTCAGCCCTCTTTTGACAAGGCCGTTGGCAGAATGAGGGTGACTTTTTATGCCGGAAGTCTTCGGTCGCCCATAGGACAAGAGAGTGCCCTGAATCTCTGTCCGCCCCTCAGCCCTCTTTTGACAAGGCCGTTGGCAGAATCAGGGTGACTTCTTATGCCGGAAGTCTTCGGTCGCCAATGTTGATTATTAATCAAAATTTACGCAGCGGCAGGATTCTAACTAGGGGCCGACGATGTTTTAATTATTATATAAACATCATAAAATCCCCTATTATCTCCAGGCCTTTTCCACGTGTATAACCCTCTTTCATTATTCCTAAACCAAGTGTTAGCGATGATTAAACTATGCTCTTTGCAAAATTCTACCAAGTGAATTCCTCTTTCATTACTTCTCCCCAGTCTGTGCCATATTACTATTTTTCCTTCTCTTGCTTTTCGATGTCACCTATCATAATTAAATTTTGGTCTAGCTTAAATGTCTGAATAATTTCTTTAACCTCTTTATACGTTCTTCCAATCTCATCATTTGCATAGCCAGTTGGCTTATAAACATGTACTCCGGCAGTGCTTGATGGATTAGTATCTAGCTTGGTTACCATGTATTCACTATTCTGTTCATAGTAATTCATCCGCATTCCTATTTTCTTATTATTAGCCTACTCATCCATCACCATTAACTGATTTTTTTATTGATAACGCTTTACTGATGTGACCAGATAGCCTATTCTTCCTTCCGCCACGCTTCATTTAATTCCCACTATATTTATCTTTACCCTTTCTATTTGTCTTTTTAAGTTCTATAATCTACCCATCCGATTATGTGTTGTAACATTTTACGCTACGACCCACAGAATGCCGGTTTTTCTTTTCCTGATGACGACTGATCTTGGTACATGTTGATTATAACTTCTAAAAATTCAAGGTGTCAATGTCCAGCACGAAGATGGTGCTACTATTTCTGTATTATTCACACTTCAATGCAACATATTTCTGCCAAAGGTGGATCACTTGGCAGACAGCTTAATTGCAGAAGTCTACATTTTGGTCGTTCAATAAAAGTTTCACATCGAAAACGACACGGATGTTGTTGTGGAAATAACTGCCATGCAATGGTGTGTGTTCATCAGAGGGAAGAATAAGAAGATTAGTTTTGTCCATTGTTGTTTTCCTTGGTTCAAAATGGCTCTGAGCACTATGGGACTTAACTGCTGTGGTCATCAGTCCCCTAGAATATAGAACTACGTAAACCTAACTAACCTAAGGACATCACTCACATCCATGCCCGAGGTAGGATTCGAACCTGCGACCGTAGCGGTCGCGCGTCTCCAGACCGTAGCGCCTAGAACCGCTCGGCCACATCGGCCGGCTGTCTTCCTTGTTCCGTGCCTTTATTAAACGGTTCAAATGGCTCTGAGCACTATGGGACTTAACTTCCGAGGTCATCAGTCGCCTAGAACTTAGAACTAATTAAACCTAACTAACCTAAGGACATCACACACATCCATGCCCAAGGCAGGATACGAACCTGCAACCGTAGCGGTCGCTCGGTTCCAGACTGTAGCGCCTGGAACCGCACGGCCACTTCGGCCGGCGTGCCTTTATTACCTTCCTGTACAAAAAAGAAGCCTTCTGTAATTTCTGGTGATGAGATTACCTATTGCTTACTTGATATGACATTAGAGGGAACCTTCCACCAATAATGCAGAATCCAAAGTCCACAATTCGCGTTATCTTGTGGTCTTCTGTTGTCATAGTTGCAGGTCCACGGCTTCGAATGTTTATTGAGGTGTTATTTAAGTTTATAAATATCGAACGATAGCTTTGGATAATGCTGTTTATTTGGATTGCGAAACAAAAGGTACTCACTCATCTATCTCGCAGCGTTAGCGTTTCCATCTTCAAGAAGGACAAAAACAATAAAGCGCCATCTGTAGCTATCAAAGCGTCTGCTTTCACCACTACCGTCCGAGGGCCCTCCCGCCTTCCCCCTTACAGCTAACATAACTGGAAATTCTAAACTTCCAGATGTGGACTGAGACAAATGCGTCGCGCTGTTCTTCCAATCGCAACTACAGCTGTGGAACAGTAAGCAAAACGGATGTGGTAGGCATGAATTGTTAGTCGTTGGCGTCGTCATTCCGTGCTGGGTTGGTTGCGAAGTAACGCTTTACGTGGGCAGCAGTTCGGTCCATTTCGTTGACCTGCGCTGATGCACCTTGTAGTCCAGGACGCGAGTTTTTGTGTTGTTGGCTTCGGTAGTTTGTACGTAGAACTGTCGCGGCGAATTCTTGAAGTACTCGCTGGCGAGCGGCGTAGCAACCACTTCGCGAATCGTTTTAGTGGTATACCAAACATGTAGTTTCTGTGTGATTTTAAGACGCGGTTTTGTATTGTCTGCATCATCCGCGAGTTCCATCCAATTGTGTTGCCTCTTACAACAGCATCATATTCCTTTACTAGGAACACCACAGTTTTACATTGGGTAAGACCTAGGTCACAAGGAAGAAAAGACTTGGGTTTCAACAGGGGGCAAAGTTCTCTCTGTCTCCCGAATGCTTTCCCTCTGACCTGGAGAGCCTGTTGGCTTCACTAAGTCTTCTCCGATGTGATGTCAAGACACTTGGCTCGGATGGGTCCCCCCCGCACAATGACCTTCTTATGAACCTTGGACCGCCACCTTCTGAATAACTGTGATACTTTGGGTTTCAGAGGAGTAATATGAGTGTCGTCATTTCCCAGGCCACTCGTCTAGGTTGTCGGTTACCTGTTGCAGTCGTCGGCGTACCACGTGGCATTCACGCCACGCATGTACTCGTACACAGCGATGCCGGCAGCATAGAAGGCGAGCTGTACGCTCTCCGTCGCAGGTAGGTTAGCCGTGTAGATCGTGTACAACAGCGGGCCGAGGACTGACACTTGGGGAGCTCCTGCTGGTGTGAAACGACGAGTAGAGATTCCTTCATCGAGTCCTTACGTGGAAACTTCCTCCTTGTAAATAACTCTGCATTATCTTGACATATGAGACGGAAATCCCTTGCACAAGTAATTTGTGTGAGAGGCACCCTCCATCAGCTGAGTCTGCAGCTTCTATTATAATGGAAGATGACGTCATTCCCGTGGCATCAAAAATCCCTGCGTCAGAATTACGATGTATCTTATGAATCAAATTAAGTAGCGTGTAATTTTAAGCTCTACTGTTGGCCAGTTATACAGAAAATCAAAGTTCAGTGCATCGAAATGAGACTGAGTCTGCAGGAAGCAGGAAGGACGTATCAACGGATTGTTGCACGTGTTGGGTACGGTGTATCAGTAGTGTGTCACTGCTTTCAAGTGGTCTGTAGAACATTTCCATATTGGGCGTCCGCATAATAGACGCACCACATAATCGACGCACTGAACGGGAGGCAGACACCGACTGAACATCACCCAGGGATGAAAAATGGGCACATGTTGACCCGCCGTGTCATCAGAGACCATTGGGAATCGTTTGCTTGCCGCATGATTAGGACCACATGTGGCTCTGGCCAGGATACCGCTGACACCACGACAGCACCAAGTATGGGTACTCTTGGGACGTGGAAGAGTTGACTGGAGAGTGGAATGGAGCTCTGTTGTCTTCACTAATGAGAGAGGGTCTGTGTGTATGCTATTGATGGAAGTACATGTGTGTGGCGTAGTCGTGGCGAGCTGTCTAGCAGCCCACTCTTCCACGACACCCAACACAAATTCCAGATTAATGCTGTGGGAGACGATTAGTTACAAATCGCGGCCGCATCTGAAGTTTCTACAGATTAAAGTAACCAGTGTCGACTACATTGCACAAGCTGCTATTCCTGTGCTGTTACCTTTTCCTCAAAAGGAAGGAGAAGTGGTCGTTCAGAGGACACTGCACGTCCATATATGGCTTCTGCGACGCCACGTGTTCTTCTGATGTTCAGCAACGTCTTCAGATTTCTCGTCAATTGAAAACGTACAGGACGTTACAAAATGGGAATTTACTCGTTCTCCAAGTCTTGCAAGAACTACTGCCGGATTGCTACAAGAGGAACTAGATGCTGGAGACAATCTATCGCAGGAAGCCATTCAGCACCTATATGATCTTTCGTATGCGAGAATGCAATCCTGCGTTGCTGCCAGATGAGGACACGTTGTGTGCTGATGTAATTGTTTGGGCACTCTTTATCGCGACCTGTGTTTTATATGGTCTGATTACTACCTGTCACCTCACTTGTCAATAAAATGACTTCATACTCGAGAGTGTTGCACGTTTTATTTCCGGCAGTGTATATCACTAAGCGAATATCCCAGGGAACGGCTCCCAGACCGAGTTGCAGTTGCCTGTCCAAAGACCTGCAGGGGCAACAAAGATTTAACCGTCAATAATTCATATAAACAGTCAACAAACTGTAAAATGTAATATACTGACACAGTGCACTCATTAACGTTCAACAAAATAAGACAAATATTACAGTTGTAAAATGTGTATATGTCTCAAGGAGGCGTGACTCAGCCCCTTGCAAATACACAGACTATGTTCCTCCGGTATTTGCAAATGAGAGCACTTAGTGACTTCTGACAATCTCAGAACTTTATCGCTTACTACCTTCTCACTGGTAATACAATAGAACCGCTGCGTCAAGCATGACAATTTAATTAATTTCCTCGTTATTGCTAACTGTATTCACTATTTGACAGACAGTGTCCACACGTAGCACTGAATGTACCTCTAAAATTATATCATTACACGACACTTGGTTCAGGAGATATAACATCATAAGCGTTGAGATGCGTGAAAATCAAGCTTTTGATTATAATGGAGTGCATATTACGCAGAAAAACGCATCCAGAGTTTGATAATGATGCCACTTAGCGACATACAACAAAAATTAAAAGTGACTATTATGTGTGTCCGAAAGAACGTGTCCGAAAGAACAGACACCACACATATTGTAGTAGAACTAAGCCTTGTCGGCATTTGATGGTATCTTCAGTGTTGATGCGCCCTAGGTCCAACGTCTTGTGGGAATCATGCAAGATGCTGCGAGCAGTGAGGAAATAGACATGGTTGGATTGGGGGGGGGGGGGGCGCTATGGAAGTAGTGGGCGACGAGTTTGGTATCTAAATTGGACATGAAGCGTGCTCGGATAGGCGGAGTTCTTGAGTAGACCGCTCGCGTACAGCAGGAAATCGGGGTTAGACTCCCGGTCGTCATTGAATTGTCTCAATGCATTCATGCAGCTGACACTGGTATTTGTCTTTCATCTTATAAGATGCAATTTGAAAACTTTTCTAAACTTTTTCTAGGTTACATGCTTAATGTCAGATACCGCTGTATTTAACACGTTAACTCGTTTGTCAAGTAACTGGACGTTCGAAGCTATTTTATAATGGGAGTTCTGTTCTTAAAAGACTCGGGATTTACTGGTAATTTCGATAAGTCAAAGAAAATACGAAAATTTTAACTAGACGAAAAAAGCTGAAAAGTAAATAAACATAAAAAAACGATATGGAAACGGGCGGATATTTTCAAGCAATTTTATGTAGTGGTGCAAGAGAGTCTCTCAATTTACATCAAAAATAATTACGCAGAATTTTTAGTAATAGTTCACAAAGCAGCTTTCGTCTGAAGGACCCGACATGGAACAAGCGAGTGTTGGCAATGGATATGAAACTTGCAGCGAGTTCAGTGGAGTTATACCACAGTGAGGAGAAACTATTTTCTGTGTCAACACCTCGGTTTTTCTGTTAAGTGTTGCAGTCATTAGTGTGAAAGTTCCTCCGTGTCGTTTATAACGCCTTGTGACGGTCTCTTGTTGCAGAGTACGTGGCGCTGCAGCATCTGCAGGCGAAAGCTGCAGTCGCGTGCGGCGCCGCCCGTCATGACGCAGGAGTCCACGGATAGCCTGCTGGACGTTCCAGTGCTGGAGGCGCTCCAGCGCAGACACTCGGACGTCAAGATCGGCTCCGGCAGCTCGCTTACCGTCAGCGGAGGTCAGTACACGCTGCAGGCTGCTCGCTGACCACCTCCACCTTAGAATCCTAAGGCAGCCGCGAGGAAACGTAGTGAAAACTCACATTACTGATTCCACACATTGAAACACCATAACGGGAGAATGCAGATTAACTTTAATTGAATATTGGTACTTTGCAAAACATGAGATTAATATTTAAGAAATGAAGACTTCTATGATGTTCTGCAAGTCTTATTGAATGTTGGTACTTTGCAGAACATGAGATAAATATTTAAGAAATGAAGACTTCTATGATGTTCTGCAAGTCTTATTTACGCTGTGCAACAAAATTAAAGGATTAGTTTACGAAAACCTCGTTATTGTGTGCTACTCTGACGCATAACTTTGAAATTTGACTCAAAGGTGCCTACAGCCTTCCCCTGCAACAAATCAAAGGCGTGGTGCCCTGCGACGCCACCCTCGGGCTCAGCGACGTTTCAAAGAGTTCAAACAGCGAGGTGTTGACACATGAAGAAAAGAAAAAGAAGAAGAAGAAAAAGACCACGGATGAGAAGTTCATGTGGGCTGTAAGGTAGGTTAATGACGTCGCATTGCCACCACCTTTCCGAAACAATTCTACCCAATGCCGCCGTGGATGTGTCACAAGATAGGAAGGTCTTCACACCCACTCTTACCCACTTTTCACCCCTTCAATTAACTTGCCTGCAATGGAGGTCACAACCGCGACACCCAGTTGAAATAAAGTGGCTTTCTTACGGATGATCGAGGAAGCCATTTAAGATACATGCCGCTCAGAATAGATATGAAAAGGCCTCATAGTGTGGCATAAAGGCCGTCAATGAAACCACCCCTTCCCTTGGAGCGTCGATTGCCACACATTTCTCTGTCGGAAACTACAGTTCGCATTACGATGGACATCAGAACGATGTTCTCCACGAACTTCAACACTGCTATCAAGCCATGGGCAGTTCAAATAGTCGGAGGACAGGATGGGGCTAGAACTCCACTGAATGTAGTCTGGCTCCTTTGGAATGTTATGCTTCTGCTGTTTTTGCTATGGTACACAGTATGAAACACCTGGGGACCATTATAAACCATTCGACAAAATTCGAACATGATTGGATGGAGAGAAGCACATTTATTCTTTTTCATCCTGCATTTGTCGCGACCCTGTGTTCGTGATCACTAAGGGATGTAACATTAACATGAGCAGGACTAAAACGGCGAAGAGTCCCTCTAACAACCACCAGTTCGGCAGCCACGTCGGTGTCACGCAAGCACCTTTGGTGAACACGTTACAAATGTAGCTATCAGAAATTTCGACACACATTCAGCCACAGGGTTGATTCTAGCGCCTGAAGGTAGGCAAACCACACACAAACGATGTCGAAGGGGTTCCCTAAACCATAGGCACTAGAGCAGCGGCTAAGCTGAATGTTTGTCGAAGTTTCTAACAATTACGTGCTCAACAAACATGGGTGGGTGTTGCCGAACTGTGGAATCTTAGAGGGGACCCTTTGCAGTTTCATCCCCACCTATATAAACGTTGCACCCCTCCGTGGTCACGCCACACGACGGAGCGAAAAAAGAAGGATGAAAAAGCATAAAAACGCTCTTCTGCTTCGGACCTCGTACACATTTCTTCGAATGGTTTTGAAACGTCTCTAGTGATTCCACACTGTGTAGTAGGACAACATTCCAAAGGAGTCAGACTACGTTCAGTGAGGCTGTAGCCCCAACATGTCAGTCGAAAAGGGCAGAGGCGCCCAGGGGTTGGTAGAAGAGTCGAACATTGTCAAGAAGAACGTTCAGTTGGACACTGCGCTGCGAACAGTCGTTTTCGACGGATAAATGTCTGGCAATCAACAGCCCAACGTAAGGGAAGATTTCATTGAATCCCTTTGTGCCACACCTTGACACCTTTTCATCACGAGTCCTCGCAGCGGTGTGTCTGAAATATTCGTTTCGGCCATTAATAAGAAAACTGCACGATTTTAGCACGGGGTGTGCGCAGTTCTGACGTCCACTGCAGAGGCAACAGAAGAAGGAGCAAAATGTTTTCAAGTCTGTAACGACGTTGCCATCCTGTGACATGTCCACGACGTTGTTGGCCAGAATTGTGGTGAAATGTTATGCCAACGTGACACCACTAACCCACCTTACAGATCACATGAACTTTTTTTTTTTTTTCGTGTTTCGACCAGCTGCTGTTTGAAGCGTCGCCGAGCCCGTGGGTGACGTCGCAGTTCGCCACGCCTTTGCACCATTACATGGGAAGGGTGTACTGTAGGCACAGTTGAGAAAAAGTTAATCGTCGGAATGGAAGACAATTATGACGTTTCGAAAAAGTGGTCCTTTAATTTTATTGCGCAGTGTATTTAATCACGAAGGGGTATTCGGATTCCTTGAACATCGTCAAATCTCACTGAAGGTAACAACCGCAAATAAAATGACTTGTGACTTCCAGAGATGTGATCGCTTTTATTTGGCATTATACAGCCACCACATTTTTCTGTAAAAATTCAAATCGTAACAGATGTGTATATGATTTTGTCTGGGAATATTCACATGAGTTACACAATTACTCTGTAAGGGCTATAAACAGTTTACAACACATTATTCAAACTGGTTAAAATATTGATGGTACTAAACAAACACTGTTTTTTTGCCTTTTTCACAAATACTATTATTAATGATACTACACAAGCTAGGTTTCGGGTTATATGCCCTTTTTTAAGTACATTACTTATTCCCATAGATGATAATAGGCAGATAAACATGATGATAAGGCAAAGATAGTCGTCTCAACTTCTTAATGTATCGATCCATGGCTTAACGTAAAATTACTTCAGTGATCATTTTTTAACAATTGCATATCGAATTACACAATTCAGCAACCTGACGGAACTAACGCTATGCATTGGCCAAGAACTTTTTACATGCAGATGGACTGAAACTCGAAGTTTTATTTCTATTCTGGAGGTGTAATATCATCTAAAAGAGGTGAGTAATTGAACTGGGTTTGCTCATTTAATAATTGGTCTGGGGATGTCTTCTAATTTCTAAAATTTCTAATTGGTTGAGTTAGGCCCCCTTTTCCAGACTTCTGAATCAGGCTTCTTCAGTCTCCAGATTCTCTGGCTTTCTTTAAGCCTGTAGCAGATTGATCTCCCCGTCTGTCCAATGTAGCAACACTGACGCTCACGGCATCTGATTTCATAAACCCTACATTTTGTGATGGCTGGTTGTTTGTCTTTTGCATTGAACAAGCAACTACCTATTGTCTGAGAAATAATAATAATAATGGCGTGTGACGGGGGCCTCCCGTCAGGTAGACCGCTCGCCTGGTGCAAGTCTTTCGATTTGACGCCAGTTAGGCGACTTGCGCGTCAATGGGGATGAAATGATGATGATTATGACAACACAACACCCAGTCCCTGTGCGGAGAAAATCTCCGACCCAACCGGGAATCGAACCCGGGCCCTTAGGATTGACGGTCCGTCGCGCTGACCATTCAGCTACCGGGGGCGGACGTTGTCTGAGAAACATAGAAAAACATAGAGAAACCATTTGCCTTCAAAATGTTACTTATCCTCCTTCATGTTTTCCCTGAAAAAGGTAATCTGCACCATTTCTTTTCCGGTTTGTCTGTGTTTCTCGTTGGGGACTCTAGGGACCTGGCTTGCTTCTTCATCTTATTACCTAGAATTTTATCAATGATGTCGGCGATAAATTCATTAGTTTGGCAATTGTTTTTATTGTATTCCTGGTCAAAGTCTTCTTGGGACATAGGGTTAGAAAGGAGACGGTTGGTCATTTGGTGGAATTCTGCATGTTTATAGGCTGTAGGATGTGGGAGGAAGCCGTGATGAATGTGTAAGTGAAGAAGTCTTTTCGATAAATTTTAAATTTATGATTACTGTCTTCCATCTTTAAGCTTATGTCCAGGAAATTTATGCTGCCTCCCCCCCCCCCCCCTCTCCAACTCTCTGCTGACCTTTAGTTAGTGTGCCACTGATTCATATTTTCCACAAATATGTGGAGTTCTCTATTGGAGCCTTTCCACATACAAAGAATATCATCTACATATCTGTATTTTGCCAGTGGTTCCCTCTTAAGAAAATCAGTGTCCCACTTGTCCATGTACATTTCTGCTAGCAAGAGGGATAAAGGTGAGCCCATTGCAGTAACATTAGTAAGAAAATTTGTGAAACAAGACAAAAACAGTGTTTGTTTAATTAATTTGCAATGTTTCACAAAGAACCCGCAGTTGATCCAATTAAAATTACATTGATGGTAATCACGTCACACGTATTTAAGAAAATCGTTTCAAACATTCTGCCTAGGGTTATTCGGCAGACGTTTACCCGATGATTTTCCTGAAGTTTCGCCAGCACGAGTGGCTGGCATTGTCAAAGCCTCAACCTCCACTGTTGATCGTAAGCTGGAGCCGAGCTCGCGGTTGCAGGTTCTCGTACCTGGTGCGTCAACATCCAAGGGATTTTTCGCGTTCATTTCCGATCCTGTTCTCCTCTTGCTGCCTGCAACGCTCGTTCGCTGCCGCGCAGAAATTCAGGATCCGTTTACCTTGAAACTTCCTTCTTTCTTGTTGAAGCTATTCTTGTGTTATATTACCCGTTGTAAGAAGCAGAAGATTAAGATACAGAAAATATACGAAAATACTGAACGCGTATTTTAGTGTGTAAAGGGAGATGAAATTCTGGTAATATGGATGATTGCAATGCTATAGAAGAGGAAGGAGTTACTCTAGCTGCATTAACATCATGGTGAGACAGAAGTTTGGAAGTCAGCTACTGGACTGTTAGGCATTCCCAGAAACAGATAAGAACTCAGCTCACAATTTAGTAACGACGAAGAGAAGACTGAAGTTTGGAGGAATCGCCCGGACGAATAAGTGGGAAGAAAGTGGGATACTAAAGTACTGACGAATGATGAGACCCCTTTGAAGGTGGCTGAAGATGGGGATACTCTGATTGGAATGCTTCAATAAGCAGTTCATTTGAAGACAAGTGGACCACAGACACACATTGTTATGAGGTAGATAAGTGCGAAGAAACCTTGGACAACAGAAGAAATACTGCAACTGATCAACGAAAGAAGAAAGGAAAAACTGTTGAGAGTAAGAAAGGAATAGCTGAATGTAAATGACGCAGGACTGAAATAAACAGAAATTTCGGAAAAGCTAAAGCGATGTGGTCTCAGAAAGAAATCGAAAAGCAATGCTCTTCGAAAGGAATAATTCAGAATACAGAAGAATCAAAACAACTATCAAAGAAATTAAAAGCTAAGGCAGCAACATTAAAAACTGAATGAGAAATCCCCAGTTAAACGCAGACAAGAGGACGGAGAGGTAGAAAGAGTTGATTGGAGACCTCTTTGTCAGATGACATGACTGAGGTAGAAGCAGGAGTCGATATGGAAGACGTAGGGAACCCACTATTAGAGTTTATTAGGGCCTTGGACGACTTGCGGTCAATTAAGACAGAAGGGATAGATAACACTGCTTCTGAATTTCTGAAATCATTAGGTAGAGTGGCAAACAAACGACTATTCAAGTTGATGTGTAGATGGCGACGTACACTCAGACTTTCGGAAAAATATCATCAACACAAAAAAATGGTTCAAATGGCTCTGAGCACTATGGGACTTAACATCTGTGGTCATCAGTCCCCTAGAACTTAGAACTACTTAAGCCTAACGAACCTAAGGACATCACACACAGTCATGCCCGAGGCAGGATTCGAACCTGCTACCGTAGCGGTCACGCGATTCCAGACTGAAGCGCCTATAACCGCACGGCCACACCGGCCGGCTATCATCAACACAGTTCGGAAGATAGCAACGGCAAATATGTGCGAGAACTATCGCACAGTCAGCTTAATAGCTCATACATCGAAGCTGCTGACAAGAGTATTATACAGAGGAATGGAAAAGAAATTCAAGGAGCTGTTAAATGTCTATCGCTTCGACAGGCACAAGAGAGGCAGTCCTGACGTTGCGGTGGATAATAGAAGCAAGACTGAAACTAAATTAAGACAGGTTCAAAAGACTTTTCGACCTACAAAAGGCGTTCAGCAGACTAAAATGGTACGAGATGTTCAAATTTCTGATTGCGCTAATGTGCAATGTGTAGAAACACGCCCTTACTGTACAGTCTATCCACCGAAGAAACAATCAAGGAAGTGAAGGATTGAATTAAAAGTCAAGGTGAAAGGATATCAATGATAAGATTCGGTAATTACAGTGCTATACTCAGTCAAAAGGAAGAAGGATCACAGGAATTGAAAGAACTGTCTAATGATTACAGAATATGGATTGACAGTAATCCGAATAAAAGACCGAAGTAATGAGATGTGACATAAATGAGATTCGCAATTGACTTAACAACTAAATTCGTGACCACGAAGCAGTCGACGTGAATAAATGTGCTACCGCGGAAGCGAAATAACACATGACGGGCGAATAAACGGCGACATAAAAAGCAGACTAGCACAGAGAGAGACTGTATTCCTCCCAAAAAATAAAAAATGTGGGAAACACAGCCAAGAGGAAGTAATAGGATGTAGGTCATGCGGTAAGAGATCAGGGAAGAACTTCTATAGTAGTAGAGGGAATTGTTGAGAGTGAAAACAGTAGAGGAAGAGAGAGATTGGAATACATACAGAAAATGACTGAGGACACAGGGTGCAAGTGCTACACTGAGATGAAGAGGTTGCCTTAAGTGAAAAATTCGTGGTGGGCCACATCAGACCAGTCAAAAGACTGATGACTCAAAATAAAAAATTTGAAAACGTCCAAACTGCCTCCCACGTTCACCCTTGCATTACAAAAAACAGCTGATAAACATCTTACGTTTCCTGGACGCCGCAAGTGCAGCTGTCAGAAAGACTTAAGTTCAAATTGTGAAAGTGTTGTGGTAAATAGTAGTGATTAAATAATATACGAGTAGTTGATATGATGGCTTGTGGACGCGCTACTTAGTTATAATGCCAGCGCTGTAGCGTAATGTCTCGTTAGATTCAGACGAACATTCCTCTTTCGATTCATGTCACATTAGCGACACGTGCTGTTTATTAAAGACAATATGGCATTAGTTCCAAAACTAATTACTAAATCTCTACCTTTATTAAAGAGAACATAAAAATTAACTCTACTCTTGCTGTTTCATAATTGAAACTCAGCTTAACAGAGTAGAAAAAAGGAACGCTGTTTGGTCGATTATAAATAACATAGCATTTTGTCACAAACGTTTCTTGATTTCAGGTGTTTGCAGTAGTGATACAGGTTGCTGTTAATAATATTTGATGGTGTGCATCTTAGCTGTGCCGTATGTACGATAGAAGCACTTACAGAGCGTACAGTTTTCTAGATATGCTATAAAAAACAAAATAAATTGAAGATTCCACCTCTACTTAATTTCAAAATGAAAAATTCTCATTCAGTTTGTAAGCGAATATTATGTGAACATTATAGCAGATTTTTCTGTAATTCATAATATATCTCGAACGTTAGTCGCTCAGGGTTTTCCACTTGTGTGGACAAACTCTGAATTTGAGACTCCTTAGCAGCATGCTGTTTCTCACGCACCGACATAGTTGCGTTGCACACTGCCTTGTTTCCGGCTACAGTTTAGAGCCCTCTAGTGGCAGAGGGATGCATATATTTAGACATGCAGAATGAAGATGTAGAATGTTAATGACGTTTGTTTTATTTAAAAACCTTTAAGAGATTTCGAACAACAAATTCTGAGGCATTGCTTTTCAGGATGACCTCGCAGAAACGATGTGATTCAGGCAGTGTCACCGGAATTTATTCGTATTGGTGAAATCAGAAGATTGTTAAATCTTGCATGCAAGACTTTATATTCAGGAAATATATTATAATATTCAACGGAAAACTTTATATCCCTACTGATGTAGAAAGTAATCTCAGATGTATATCGAAACTGTTGCAGTAATATACTTAACGTTCTACGTTTTTATAGTAATGAGTAGAGCAATACATATATGAACAGAAAGATCAGAAATGTTTAACACCAGTTCGTCTTCAGAAGAGAAAAAATAACTGATACTACAGTTCGCAAAGCAGCACATGTCGGATGTTAAAAGGATGACATAAAGAGGAGACTAGAAGAGGTAAAGAGGGCATTCATTGCGAAAAGAAGTCTGCTAGTATCAAAAATAATTCATAATATGAAGAATAAATTTCTGAGAACGTACGTTTGAAGCAGAGCGTTGTTTGGTAGATAATCATGGACGGTGTGAAAACCAGAATAGAAAAAAATCGAAGCATTGGTGTTATAGAAGAATGTTGGAAATCAGTTAGATTAGAAAGATAGGAATCAGGAGGTTCTCTGTAGAACCGGCGAGGAAGGTAACATATAAAAAACACTGACAGGAACAAGAGTCAAGATGATACGACGTGTGTGAATACGTCAGGGAGTAACTTCCATATTGAGGGAACTGTAGAGAGTAAAAATTGTAGGGGAAGTCAGAGATTGGGAACGCATTCAACAAATAACAGAGGACATTGGATGTTAGTACAGTGGTGAGATTAAGACGTTGGCACAGGAGAGGTGGTCATGGTAGGTCGCATCAGATCAGTTAGAAAATTTCATTGGTGGAGAGCTCAAAGCGTAATGAGAGACACTGGATAAAATATTGACTTACAACTGCCGTCTCTCTTAGCCAACGGTATACTAAGATTAGGAGCTGCATCATGTAACAGACAGCTGGCCTACTCTTATTTTGACAATAAATTTAGGTCACATTCTTGCAGTCTCCGGATCATAAAAGACATACGTGTGCATTCCAAAATTATCAGAATGTGAACAAATTTGACTGCAAAATAAAATTAAGACTAAGTAAAGCTGTGCATTGCATGATGCAGTTAGTAGCCTTTCAGAAGGCTGCTCAACACAGAACTGAAACCAAGTTCTGCCGGTCGGTCAGAACGTACGTTCTGTACTTGGTGTACAGTACTTTTCCGTGTTTCTTACTTCTGGCTGGTGGTACTAAAAAAAAAAAAAAAATAGGAAATAACAGGTTTCAAGAACAGAACGAAGTTGCATCATCCGATACTTACCAGACATAACAGCCGTATTCAGAGCATTTCTCAATGAATTTGTCGCTCAAAATACCTTACGAGGGGACCACGTCTACTAATCATTGCCGATTTCGTTCAGATTTATGGTGTACGTAGGGCGTGGCCAGAAATGAGAGTAACAGAAGTAGAGGGTCCGTATGGACAAGCGTTTACAAATAACCGGATTTTTGGCGTTGGTCAGGTAAACCGTGAGCCATTTATGTTAACGTAACTTGCAAGCAGCGGCTGGCACAGTGGAAAAAGAAGGGAAATCTGAGAGTCGTAGGGTCGTGTCTCTACGTGGAAATATTTTTCATTTTTTATTTTCAATTTTAACTTTAATGAAACTGCAAATAAACTGGAATAATTCTCAGTCTGTTGTAATTGCATTTGTTACTCTTTTCATAAAAAGCCTTAACAGAAAATGTAAATGAATGTTTGGGATTTCAAGAGTTACACGAGATCATCGTATATAAAATTAGATAATTTTATTGGTTTACAGTTGATGATTTACACGTGCTAGGATGATAGTCATCGTAAAAACAGGGAAACAGTAGTTTTCTCGGCACCAGGAACCTGTTGTTCGTGTTCACATACCAAGGGTTGCTGGAAGGTCAAGATGAAAGTAACGGAATACATAATCCTGTACGCTTCAATTACATACAACTTCTTTTTCCTTTCCATCATGACAATACTAGACCACATACGAGAGCTACGGCGTCTGCAACAAGCCGACGCCTTGGGTTCACTGTCATCGATCATCCCCTTTACAGTCACGAGTTGGCTGCGTCCGATTTTCAACTCTTTCCCAAAGTTAAAGAACACTTTCGAGTACTTCCCTTATAATGATGAAGTGGCGCAAGTTGAAATACGATTATAGCTCCGCCAAGAAAGTCAAACATTCTACAGTGGCGGTATCAACAATGTGATCTTTCTTTGGAGAAATTTGTTCGTCACCAGGGTGACTATGTTAAGAAATACGAGTAAATACGTAGACGTGAAGAATAAAGTTGTAGAATGTTAAAATTTTATTGTTCAAAAATCTTTAAGGGTTTTCACATAAAAAATTCGGCATTACTTTTCGGCGCGCCTTCGCATGTTCTATCAGTTTCCGATTCAGTACGGATAAGATGTTCGTTGCATATTAGTGACTGGCACCCCTTTCCAAGATTGCTACAGTGAGAAGGAGTCGCTTGTGTATCATTAACTACGGTCTCTACTGTTAGCAGGATACATCACTTCATTGGATTCACCCTTGCTAATGTTCGATCACTACGAATGTTTCAAATATCATCCTCATCATTTTAAATTTTTTTACATGGTCAACAGAAATTTCTCGCATAAACGAAAGGTTCGTCAGGATACAATCTGAAAGTTCGCAAGCGACAGCGAGATAAAGAACCAGCTATTTTTCACATGCTCCAATCTTGGGTGCAGTAAGAAGCAACATTAGTGTATGGTGGAGTAAATGGTTCAAATGGCTCTGAGCACTATGGGACTGAACTGCTGAGTTCATCAGTCCCCTAGAACTTAGAACAAACCTAACTAACCTAAGGACATCTCACACATCCTTGCCCGAGGCAGGATTCGAACCTGCGACCGTAGCAGTCGCGCGGTTCTAGACTGTAGCGCCTAGAACCGTTCGGCCACCCCGGCCGGCCTATGGTGGAGTACAGTGTATCCTCGGCACAGTACTTAACAATTATTTTCGCTTTATGCGTATGGGTACAAGTGTTCGTACAGATTTTTGATGCTAAGTTCGTCGAGTAAGACATTTAATACGACGCGCCTACTGTTAATTGGATTCCAAAAATACAGAAATTTCTGTACATGTTGTCATTCTGCTGCAGAAAACACGAAAAGCCGGAAGGGCGTTAAATAGGGATTGTAAGGGTACTTCTGCTAGATTTTTGATAGTTCATAGCTGTATAATTAGGAAACACATTAATTCGTGCGCTCGTGTTGTAGTGGGACAAGGCAGCCGAGGCCGTGAGGATGACCAGGCCGCGCGATGGCAGAGTAAACATGGAGGCCAGCCGGCAATGAGGGCGTCGTGTTCCGGTCTGTGACGTGGATTGATGACGCACACCGTCTGGCACTGCAGCCCAGAAATCGAATATTGACCGCAGGTGATGCCGAGCTTTGCATTAAAGAGGGCCATCCTCAAGACGCTCACCTCTGCAGGCGACTACTGCATCCCAACTGCAGCAAGATGCACTGTGACCTCGTAGTTGCCGCAACCCACACTCTATACACGAAGGAAAAAACCAACAACTTCCAGACATCCACTCCACATAACAAAAGGTGTTAAGCACACGGTTAGTAACACTTACTCGGGCTAACGCAGCGATAGATTTTTAACATAGAACCGTGACACAAAGAGATGTGTGAGCAGCAGTTTACGGCTGTTTTCTCATGACGTTGAGGTGATACGGGAAGGTGTAATTGTTAGTGATTGTAGCAGTATGCAAGATGACTTGGACAGAATTTCTAGTTGTTGTAATGAATGGCAGCTTGCCCTAAATGAAAAAAAAAAAAACGTAATGTAGGTGAGGACGAAAAACAATCCTGTAGGGTTCTAATACAGCATTAGTAGGGTTTTGCGTGATCCAGTCACACCGATTAAATATGTACGCGCAACGTTGCAAAGCGATATGAAATGGAATGAGCACAGCAGTTGGTAGTAGCAAGGCGAATGTTCGATTTCGTTTCACTGAGGAGCTTTTGGAAAAGGATACGGCGTATAGAACGTTAGTGCGACATTCTTCAGAACTGCTCGAGTGTTCGGGATCCCCACCAGGTCGCACTCAAGGAAAACAATGAAGCGATTCAGAGACGGGTGTCTGGATTTGTTGCCGGTAGGTTTCAGCAGCTTTCAAGTATTATGGAGATGCTTCGAGAACTCAAATGGGAATCCAATGGAGGAGAGGCGACATTCTTTTTGGAAGGCACTATTGCGAAAATTGGGATAACCGGCATTTGAGGACGACTGCAGAACAATTCTACTGACGCCAGATTACACATTGAGTATGGAACACAAAGATAAGATGTGAGAAATTAGGGCTCGTACGAATCTTTTAAACAGTCACTTTCCTTCACTCTATCTGCGAGTGGAACAGGAAATGCAATGAGTAGCAGTGGTACGTTGTACCCTCCACCATGCACCGTACCATAAATTTCGGAGGATGTAAGTAGATCTAGATCTTTATGCTTCATGTCTATATATTTGTTTCTCAACATTGTCACACTGGCAACAAACACATTTATCCCAACAAGAGACCAGTTTGTTGGTACCGTCACAGTATAATGTTCGACTTTCTTGACAGAGCCACAACGTCACCATTGCATGCACTGCTTCATCAGTATCAAAGTGAAGTCTTTGAAGGTGTTCTTTAAGTTAGGGAACAGATGAAAATCGGATAGGATCGAGTCGGGACTGTACGGGAGATAATCAATGACAGTGAATCTAAAGCAACGGCTTGTTGCAGATGTCGCAGCGCTAGTGTTTGTTCTGGCAGTTATGCTGAAGCAGAAGGCGCGTCATGCGTAGACGTCTCTTCGAATTCTAAACTCGAGTACAGTACACTATATCTCACGCACAGACATACATACTTCGGAGCCCTCTAACGGTAGGGGACTGCAAAAACGTAGACATGAGGGATAAAGGTGCAAATTATTGTCAACGTTCGTTTTATTTAAAAAATTTTACAACTTTCACATGTAAAGGAGGAGAAATTACTATTCAGCACACCCTCCTTCAAGAATTCTGTGCAAAAAACTGCAAGTATTGCGTTTTAGCTACACTCTGGCCATTGAAATTGCTACACCAAGAAGAAATGCAGGTGATAAACGGGTATTCATTGGACAAATATATTATACTAGAACTGACATGTGATTACATTTTCACGCAATTTGGGTGCATAGATCCTGAGATATCAGTACCCAGAACAACCACCTGTGGCCTTAATAACGGCCTTGATACGCCTGGGCATTGAGTCAAACAGAACTTGGATGGCGCGTACAGGTACAGCTGCCCATGCAGCTTCAACACGATACCACAGTTCATCGAGAGTAGTGACTGGCGTATTGCGAAGAGCCAGTTGCTCGGCCACCATTGACCAGATGTTTTCAGTTGGTGAGAAATCTGAAGAATGTGCTGGCCAGGGCAGCAGTCGAACATTTTCTGTATCCAGAAAGGCCCGTACAGGACCTGCAACGTGCAGTCATGCATTATCCTGTTGAAATGTAGGGTTCCGCAGGGATCGAGTGAAGGGTAGAGCCACGGGTCATAACACATCTGAAATGTAACGTCCACTGTTCAAAGTGTGAACAAGAGGTGACCCATACCATCACGCCGGGTGATACGCCAGTATAGCGATGACAAATACACGCTTCCAATGTGTGTTCACCGCTATGTCGCCAAACTCGGATGTGACCATCATGATGCTGTAAACAGAACCTGGATTCATCCGAAAAAATGACGTATTGCCATTCGTACAACCAGGTTCGTCGTTGAGTACCCCATCACAGGAGCTCCTGTCTGTGATGCAGCGTCAACGGTAACCGCAGCCATGGTCACCGAGCTGATAGGCCATGGTGCTGCAAATGTCGTCGGACTGTTCATGCTGATGGTTGTTGTCTTGCAAACGTCCCCATCTGTTGACTCAGGGATCGAGACGTGGCTGCACGATCCGTTCCAGCCAAGCGTATAAGATGCCTGTAATCTCAAGTTCTAGTGGTTCGAAGCCGTTGGGATCCAGCACGGCGTTCCGTATTACCCTCCTGAACCCACATTTTCCGTATTCTGCTAACAGTCATTGGATCTCGACCAACGCGAGCCGCAATGTCACGATACTATAAACTGCAATCGCGATAGGCTACAATCCGACCTTTATCAAAGTCGGAAACGTGATGGTGCGCATTTCTCGTCCTTACACGAGGCATCACAACAACGTTTCACAAGGCAACGCCGGTCAGCTGCTGTTTGTGTATGAGAAATCGGTTGAAAACTTTCCTCATGTCAGCACCGGCGCCAACCCTGTGTGAATGCTCTAGAAGCTAATCATTTGCATATCACAGCATCTTCTTCCTGTCGGTTAAATTTGGTGTCTGTAGCACATCATCTTCGTGGTGTTGCAATTTTAATGGCCAGTAGTGTAGATTACTTGTTTTCCGTACTACGTCTTTCACAATTTTTTTTTTTCAGTCATCCCTCACGCTTAGTGGCAGATCATCGACATAAATCAAGAAAAACTACCGACTGATACCAATTCATAGCTACCATTTTCAGCCACAGACCAGTATGCAATAACCTACCACGAAAAGAAAATTATCGCGTAAGCAAATTATCTAGCTGAACTGCAGCTATCCAAGTGCTCAATCTAACTTCTTACGTCATTGTCCTGAATTCATTCACATTAACTCCAGTATAAAAACTGTCTCAGATGAGTAATTATTTAATAGCAATGACTCGTTTCACCCTTTTGGGGCGTCATCAGATTGCTTTAAAATAGCTGAATATGTAACCCATTCGTCATAAAGCCACATAAAACGGAAAATCGGTGTAACAGTAACTGTATATGTAATTCATCTGTCATAAAAACATAAGAGGCCATGTCACAAAGTCTTTGCCCCATTTCTTTTAGCCAAATTACGGCTGTAAATACGAAGTCAACATATTCATTCCCAGCGTTGGAGCATTCTTGATTCGTGCCGGCCTTATCTACCGGTAGCTCCGCCGTAAGGCCATGCTGTCACTTGTTAAAGATGTCGGTTCTGCTTCACACGTCCACGCGCCTTAGAACAACGAAGTGTGATAGTTTTCTGCGGAGCAAGAGACGAAAGCCCATAAAGATCTACAGGGAAGTGGAGCCCACAAATGGGGAAAACTGCCTTACTTTGAGACCTTTGAGGTGGTGGTATCACGAGTTCGACAAAGCCGTGAAGGCTTGCTTGTATGACAATGACCGGTCGGAGAAGCCGCGTTCTTCGCGTGGATACAATGGAGCCGAGGGATTCTCCACGTGGACAATCTGATTCTGCTCCACGACATTGTGAGACCCCATGTGGAAATCAGAACTGCCGACAAGCTCCGTGCATTTGACTGGGAGGTTCTGGACCACCCATCTTATAGTATAGGCTTCACTCCTAGTGATTTCCACGTTTTCGGATGGCTGAAGTTCCTGGCGGGACGGTGATTCACAAGTAACGATGAAGCCAAGACAGCAACCCGACGGTGGTTCCATAATGAGCTGGACGGATTCTACCGCAAGACATCACAAATTTAGTGCTGCGATGGAACAGATCTGTGCTCGGGTGTGGGTACTATGTGGAAAATTAGTGTAAGGTACTTAGAATAGGATGTATATTTGTCATTACCTGTGTGTGCCTTACTTTGGCTAGTAAAAAGTACAGGTAAAGACTTTCTGATTCACCCTCGTATAAAATGCAAGATGGACCGTGAACACACCAGCGGTCTTGGCCATATCAGTACAAAATAGGACCAAGCTTACAAATTCACGCGGTGTGAGCCGCAGTGAGAGCCGCATCTGAATCGACAGCAAACCAACACCGACCACTGTAGTTCATGTACTGGTACCGAACTTGCAACGGAAGATGAAGAGATAGGAAATTATATGAGGATATTGAACCGATAATTCAGTACGGAAAGGGAGATGAAAATCGAATGGTCATGGGGGACTGGAATGCAGTTGTGGGGGAAGGAGTAGAACAAAGGCTTACGGGAGAATATGCTCTTGGTTCTAGGAGTGAGAGGAGAAAGATTAATTGAGTTCTACAATAAATTTCAGCTAGTATAGCAAGAACTCTGTACAAGAAACACAAGAGGAGGGAACACTTCAGTTAGATTACGTAATGGTCAGAGATTCTGAAATCAGATATTAGATTGTAAGGCGTACCCAGGAGCAGATATAGACTCAGATCGCAATTAGATGTGATAAAGAGTAGGCTGAAGTTTAAGCAAAGAAGTGGGATACGGTAGTACTAAGGAATGAAGAGATACACTTGAAGTTCTCTGTGTCTATAGATACTTCAAGAATGAGTAGCTCAGTTGGCAGTTCAGTTGAAGGGAATGGGCATCTCTAAAAAGAGCAATCACAAAAGTTGGAAAGACAACCGTCCGTACAAAAAAGAGTAACTGCGAAGAAACCATTGTTAACAGAAGAAATAATTCAGCTGATCGATGAAATTAGGAAGTACAAAAATGTTCAGAGAAATTCAGGAATACAAAAATACGAGTCCCTAAGGAACGAAATAAATAGGAAGTGCAGGGAATCTAAGGCGAAATGGCTGCATGAAAAATGTGAACAAATCGCGAACTAAATGATTGACTCAGCATATAAGAAAGTCAAAACAATCTTCGCTGAAACTAAAAGTAAGGGCGGATCATTAAGAGTGCAATGGGAATTCCACCGTTAAATGTGACGGAGAGAGCGGATACGTGGAAAAAATACATTGAAGACATCTATGAGGGGGAGGACTTGTCTCATGACATGATAGAAGAAGAAACGCGAGTCGATACAGATGAGACAGGGGATCTAGTATTAGAATCAGGATTTTAAAAAGCTCTGGGCAACTTAAACTCAAATATAACAGAAAGGATAGATAATATTTCATCAATGTTTCTAAAATCATTGGGGGAAGTGGCAAAAAATCGACTATTCACATTGGTGTGTAGAATTTATGCTTTTAGTGACAGACCATTCGACGTTCGGAAAAATGTCATGCACACAATTCCGAAGATTGCAAAAACCGAGGAGAATTATTGTACGACCAGCTGGACACCTCATGCATCCTAGTTTTTGATATAGGATAACTTACGGAAGAATGGGAAACAGAATTCAGGGTATATTAGATGTCCATCAGTTTTCCTTTAGAAAAGAAAAAGGCACCAGAGACGCAATTCTGGCGATTCGGATGATAATGGAAGCAAGATTAAGTAAAAAAATACACGTTCATAGGATTTGTCGACCTGGTAACAGCGTTCGACTATGTAAAATGCTTAAAGACTTTCAAAATCTTGAGAAAAATAGCGGTAAGCTATGGGGGAACAGGTGATATGCAATATATACAAGAACGAAGAGGTATTGATAAGAGTGGAAGACCAAATACGAAGTGCTCAGATTAAAAAGGGTGTAAGACAGTGATGTAGTCTTTCGCCCCTACTGTTCAGTATGTACATCGAAGAAGAAATGACGGAAATAAAGGAAAGGTTTAAGAGTAGAATTGAAATTCAGCGTGACAAGATATTAATGATAAGATTCTTTGATGACATTGCTGTCCTCAGTGAAAGTGAAGAAGAATTACGGGATCTGCTAAATAAAATAAACAATCTAATGAGTACAAAACATGGACTGAGATGAAATGCAAGAAAATGAAAGTAATGAGAAGTAGGAGAAATGAGAACAGTGAGGAACTAAACATCAGGATTTGGGATCACGAAGTAGATGAAGTTACGGAATTCTGCCGCCTAGGCAGCAAAATAATCCTTGACGGACGGAGCAAGGAGAACATCAAAAGCAGACTAGCATGTATCAAAATGGTCATTGCTGTGCAACAAACACAGAATTTAATTCGAGGGATAAATTTCTGAGAATTACATCTTGAGCACAACGTTGTATGGTTGTGAGACATGGACTGAGGGAAAACCAGAACAGAAGAGAATCAAAGCATTTGAGATGTGGTGCTACTGAAGAATGTTGAAAATTAGGTGGACTGGTGAGGTAAGAAACGAGGAGGTTCTAGGCAGAATCAGTGAGAACAGGAATATAAGAAAAACACTGACAGGAAGAAGGAACAGGATGGTAGGCCATTAGTTAAGATGTCTGGGAATAACTTTCATGGTATTAGAGGGATCTCCAGAGAGTAAAAACTGTAGAGGAGGACCCAGATTGCGAGACATCCAGCAAATAAGTGAGGACGTAGGTCATAAGTGCTACTCCGAGATGGGATTGGCACAGGAGGTGAAATCGTGACGGGCCACTTCAAACTAATCAGAAGACTGCACACAGCATATTGTCCGTTTTCGTGCACACAAATATTGGCAGCAATATTTATTCTGTGTACGCCAAACGGAAAGTGTACTGTGTGCTGCTCACACCGCATTTATTTTGTAAGCGTGACGCAGTTTTGTAGTGATATGGCTGAATTTGCTGGTGTGCTCAAAGTCCATCTTCCATTTCATATGATTTTATACCTGATGGATTGCATATCCAGTTACTGTTAAGTCAATTTTCCATTTTATGTGGCCTTATATCTGATGGTTTACGTGTCCAGCTATTTTTACACAATCTAATGATGCCTTAAAAGGGTGAAACGCGTCACTGATATTAAATATTTTCGTAATCAAGACCTTTTTATTCTGCATTGCCAAGGTGGAATGAAATATGTTTCTCATTCACGTTGCTTCCATTTCGCTAAGTTACTAAAACCATACTACACACACAGAATTTTCATTAATCGTATTCAGTGGTCTGCAGACAGAACACCCTGCGTTTTGCAGTCAGTGCTCGTAAAAGAAATCTGGGTTCGTATAACTAATTGGTTGTTGGGACAATTATATCCTAACTGGATCTCAGATGACATAATGCCTTTACTTTGCTGTATTCTGTGGACTTGCTTACGGTTCAGCCATACAGTGTGTTAGAGGTATAAGTGTAGATATTTTTATCGGTGACTGGACACGGTGTACTGAACGACATTACATCAGTATTTACTTCATTTGCAAACTAATAATTATTACTATCAGGAGTAGTATGTTTTTACGTTGGTTAGTACCTCCAAGTACTTCTGGCTAGCGCAAGCCGTTAATGGTTATTTTCCACTAGCCAGCAGGTCAGGTATTGAAGTGTGGTCGCGTGGGCGCAGAATGGTAAGTCCTTAATGACAGTCACAATACACTTAGTTATGTAGTTACGACCGAGCGGAAAACATCAGGTAATTTATTATGTGGCGTTTTTGCGGGAAGACTGTTAGACGCAGTGAAAACGCAACTAACGGACGGAATTAGGTGCATATTAAGGTGCCAATGATCACAATATCTGCGTTTATGTCCCCAATACCTTGTATTACAGCGTTACACATTTAAAAGCTATTTGAGAGTAACGGTACGAGATCTTACTGTCTCTTTCTCTTCCTGTATAACTTTATTTATGTCAAGATGTGTATCGAGTTCTTGCCAATTTTCAGTTGGCATAATACAATCCTTTCTTAATCATTATTTAGTCGACGCCGTCTGAAATTGCAGCTGCCGTGAGCAAAATAACAATTCTTCAAGTACTTTATCTTCACGTCTAATTTAGAGTTAGGTGCACTTTTATTCAGTATATTCTAACCCTCTGTTACGCATTTGTAGCCAATAAACAGACAGACAGTCAAAGTAGTAGCAGTGTGCATCCCAGTACTCCTACTAGCGGAGCGCTGCCACAGGCAAGACATCTGTATGCGTCAACGCTTTGCGTAACACAACTAAACAGTGGCTGGCATTTCTGTTTGCCAATACTTCGCGCACAGTATTACTTTGATAATATTTAGCCACAGTGCTATTGTATTAATCCACGAATCGTCACGATGAACCGGTGGTCACTGTAATCCATCTAATTAATTTTATAGAAGAAGTATAAAGATGAATTACATTTTAAACTATGTCATGGTATCTTTTAAAGCCGAATTACATAGAGAGACAAAATTGCTCTGGAAGTTTTCATTTTTAGCCCAGTTCTATACTACAAAAGTTGTGACGTCCTCACAATTTTCATATACCGTTTCATTATTCATATTCTTGTGGGAATAGCCGCCTATTAATAAGTCTATGCGTACTGCGAATTGGATATAAGGTGTGCGTAATTTGTTTCTTCTACCTTGGGCACTAACTATAAAACCCCACTACAGTCCACGTCTAGTCCTTCCTGCAGCTGGTTGCGCAATGGGACGAAGAGAAATGGCACTTTTATCCCAAGACAATAATTACACTGAAGTAAACACGTTTTGTGTTGGTCCCTTGGGCAGTAAAAAAGGCGGAGCATGGTTCTCAATAGGATGTGTGATGACCACTGATGACAGTACATGCTCTGCAATGTGTTCCAGTTCTGGCCACAAGGTTGGTATGTATTTCTTGTGGTTGGGCTTTCAATTCCTTCACCAGCGAGCCTGATATACGCTGGATGGTCATTGGTGCATGTGACAGTGTTGCACTATGTCTCCCCAATGCATCCCGCACATGCTCGACGGATTCATGCTTGGCGAATGGGCAGGCCAGTCTGTTCGCCGAGTATCCTCTGGTTTCTCCACCTGTTCTGTTTGATGCGGTCATTCATGAAAACGAAGTGAGAGCCGAATGCGCGTCTGAAAAGACGTACATATAGGAGAAGCAAAATGTCACGATAACATTGATTTGTGAGTGTACCGTGCTTGAAGATTTGGAGTACGCAGCATTATACCTCACCACCCACTTCCCCCGCCATAACATCTAGGCTAGCAGAACTATAATGTTTGATAAAGTTTCTGGGTGCGTTATATGTTCCCAGTTCTCGCCATGTGAGAGTACGTCCTGTATCGTCGAATATGATCGTTTTGGTGACCCAGTTGTTATGGTGTGGGGATGCTTAATGTTTCAAGGGCGAATGGACCCTCAATTGTTTCAAACGGTACAGCCGTCAGTCAGCGTCATTGTAACAATGTACTCCTTCGCCATGTGAATCTTTTTCAGGGGTGCATTCGGTCATGAGTAAGTATGGATGAGAATAAGGGAGGGCATCGAACTGCGCAGGTGGTGAAGCTTTTGGAGCAAGAGCATATTCGCCGGAACGACCGGGCTGCCCATTCCCCAACCTAAATCCCATCGAGCACGAGTGAGGTACGTTGGGGGGAAGTATTGCAGGGCGCCCACATGCGCCAACGAGCATACGCCATTTTCAGCTACGCTGGTGGCGGAATGGAACGCCCTACCACAAGATGTTACCAACCTGGTGGCCAGTATGAGACCACGTTTCAGACCATGCACCGTCATCCGTAGTGATCACACATGCTATTAAGAACCATGTCCCGTCTTTTGTAATGTCCAGAGGACCATCATGAATCGCGATACCCTCAGTGTAACTATTTTCTTTGAATGAAAATCTAATTTTTTTTTTTTTGCCTATTTACTTCAGATACTTCCTGTATTGTACTGTTCTGAACTACAGCACTTCTTTAGTGTGTTTTTAAGTTTCTGGCATAGTGTAAATTGTTTTTACAGTGCTCATTCCATCCAGGCGCTAGCATTTTCCACCATTTTCTAGAATCGTTTCGAAGTTCTCAACTGACATCAAGGGGAATCCTTGTGATACTTTGGCGAGCATCATCCACAGTACGTGGTTTGGGACGATATACGTCTATCTTCACCCACCCCCGCAAGATGAAGTCGCACAGTCGCACGCTGTGAGATCAGGGATCCGCGATCCGCGCTGTTCGTTCGTCAGGACCGTGGCGACCTGTCTCACGTCCTGAGAAATGGTCATCGAGCCGTTCTGTTACACTGCCTGCAAAATGTGGCAGGGCACAGTTTTACATAAACATGAGGTCGTTGATACTGATGTACGTCGACACAATTGACCAGCTCATCTAGGTACGGGTGTTAGTATACTGGGGTCCGAAGAAGGGACGGGTCTGTGTGTCGTTTTGATACTGTGTCGATGCGACACTGCACGGTAGCCCTAGTGTCATGGTGGATTTTCTCGACAGTGGGATGTGGAGAATCTTTTACCCAGGAATGTGAATTACTACGGCTTGTAAATCCATTCACATGAGATACAGACCTTATTACTCCACATTATGTTTGAAACTAGCTCGGGGAAGTCTAAGAACTAGCACAGCATGATTTGTACGGTGTCCATCCGACAGTCGCAGTCTTCTGCGGATATTTCTTGGTAGCTCCGCAGTTTCCACTAATGAAATTCCACCTCCTTTTTAATAAAATTTCGGATTCTATACTGCGTTAGATTATTTTCACGGCCTCTCTGGAGTTCACCTTTCAGGTCATCGGGATGAATTGTACATTTTTTTCTTGATGTCGATTACTAGGCAGCTTCTCACAACGTTCATCCCGGATGTCGCAGTCATCAGTTTTAGACGCCAAGTCCTAATGATCTTTGTACGCACAACCCAACACCATCTCTCTGCATCACAGAACGATCTCCCCAAAAGTATCAGGAGACTTGTTAGCTGAAATTAATATGAGGTGCGTTCAATCTTCGCATTTATGGTGGCTTCAACTCTCCTGCGAATGCTTTCAAAGACGTGTCTTTATCTCTGTAGAGCAATGGCAGCCCATTCTTCGTCAAGAGCCAAAGCCAGAGAAAGTAGTGATGTTGGACGCAGGGACTGGAGTGGAGTCGACGTTCTGACTCAGCCCAAAGGTATTTCATTGGTTTCAGGTCGGGACTCTGGACAGTCCAGTCCATTTCGGGAATTTCGTTATCCAAAAATCATTGCTTCACAATTGCTGCTTTATGATGCAGTGCATTGTGCCGCTCATACATTAATCATCTCCGAACTTTGCTCCTACTGTACGCGACATACATAGCTGTAAAATGTGTCTGTATCCTTCCAAATTAACGTTTTCTTGAGGCCAATGAGTTAACTGTCCGTAGCCCCCCCCCCCTTCCCACCCCTCCCGGGAATGGGGCCCGTCCACACCCTGGTGACCAAACAATAAGTTCTACTGTCACCTCCGTATAACACGTTAGTTTTCAAATCGTGAGTCACAGGATGCGGGCTGTGATGTTGTCCATGCGTCTGGGTAGGATTACTCATTGACATGGTCCGTCAGGAGACAGAGAGTGGACGAAAGCGATCGAAGGGTAGCGGTTTGTAATGGCAGAGGGAAAAAAGTGACAAGGCAAGCGCCAAGGGAAAAAAACCTCTGCGACAGTAGGATGGGTAGTAAGGGCTGTAGCGGACTGCTAACTGCGACAGTGCATGCAAAGTGTGGTTATGTTAGTGCGAGGTATCGTGCACGGTTAGCTTTGTCGTTGTGGGTGCTCGTTGTAGGGCCTGCTGCAGCTGCTGCGTCCCTGTAACTATTCAAGGTCGTCATATATTAGTGGGTGATCGGTCATAGATCAGCTCACAGTGTAGGGGGTGTGTGGTTGGTTTGCGTGCTGTTTACAGTATGGTTGTCCCTTCGATTGCCTGTTTTTCGGCGGGCCGAGCATCTGGGGTTGCCAGTAGTAGCTGTGTTGTAGGGGCCAGTCAGTACTGTCGTGTTAGCGTGCTATCGACCATAGATGTTTAGTTTCTTGCTAATAGTGTCTTTGGTCTATTATGTTTCCATCTATTGTTGTGGTCGCAGTTACCCAGAGAAAGGATAAACGGGTTACGCGAGTGTATCGTGTTTCTGTACAGTCGTGTGGAGAGTTTTTGGAATACCTGCAAGATGGTATCTAGCCGATATTCCCGGTGAAGATCCGCGGTGCGTGTTCTCGCGGTAGCGTTCTCGCTTCCCAAGCGCGGGGTCCCGGGTACGATTCCTCGCGGATTCAGGGATTTTCACCTGCCCCGAGATGACTGGGTGTTGTTGTGTCGTCTTCGTCATCATTATTCATAGCCATTACGGTCAGAGGAAGGCAACGTCAAACCACCTCCATTAGGACCTTGTCTTGTACGGCGGTGCGGGTCTCCCGCATCGTTCCCCTACGCTCTGTCAATAATCATGGGATTTCATTTCCATTCCATTCCAATGAGTTGACTACACCATAACCGCGAAAAGTACCCGGTACCCTAACATCACCTACTCCAAATTTCGTTGCTGATATTAAAAATAATGGTAGGTAACATTTTCCGGGCATTCATCAAACCCAAAATCTTCAGGCGAGTTGCCACAGGTACATCACTCCAAATCAATCGTTTCCAGTCGTCAACAACCCAGTGCGTCACTCTTACCATCGATCGATTAGCATTGACTACAGAAATGTTTGACTTATGAGGAGCTGACCGGCCACTGTACCGCAGTGTTTTTAAGTTCCTACGCACATACACTGTGCTAGTTCGACTGCTGGAACTAACGAACAATTTCTTTACCAGATTTTTCAGCTACTCTCAGCATTGCCCCATGGTCCCTGTCCGCCAGAATATGGGGTCTGCGTGGTCTTGGTTTTGCTGCGGCTGTTCCTTCGTGTTTCCACTTCACAGTCACATCACCAACAGACGACTTGCCCAGCTTTCATTTGTCACCAATGAATTCTTTCATTGCCCGAATGCCGCAGAGATAGAAATTTCTCCTTTCTGAAGCTTTCAAAGGGTCGAAATGTCCCTGGTGGATTTGTTACTCTCCTGACATTCGGCGACTAATGTATGTTCGTAGTCACCGAGCCCTCCTGGCCGACCCATCCGGCTGTTATCGTTTATCTACTGCCAAGACAATACTTCCCACCTCCTTTCATATTGGCAGGAGCGCCTCCCATGACATCTCGTGGTCAGTTCCTCACTAGACAGAGTGTCTGGATACTTTTGATCAGATAGCGTACTTCCATCTTTCCAGCCCAACGTCATCCTCTTACTCACAGACCCATTTGTGATTTCCTCTCGTGTCTCCACCATTCCTTTCTTTTCACCCAAAGAGCCTATAGTACTAGATCATATCGAGGGAGTTCCTGAATGCGTGACCGTCGCCTTCCGAGTTCGATAGAAATTCATAAAAGTAATGATTTTTATCGTATTTTAAACCTGTTGTATTACTTTTTAACTTAAAAACATCATGTGTTATAACGGACGTACACTCTCCCATACATAAATGGTTTTACGGTGCGTGTACCTAATGTTCCTTATTTTAAGGCATCAATCCGAAAAACAGTGCTAACAAAGAATGCAGACAGTTACGACGTGATCGCTCCCGCACGGATATTTATCGAGCACAACAACCATCGAATTGAAATTTTGTAATACACTCGTGGAAATGGAAAAAAGAACACATTGACACCGGTGTGTCAGACCCACCATACTTGCTCCGGACACTGCGAGAGGGCTGTACAAGCAATGACCACACGCACGGCACAGCGGACACACCAGGAACCGCGGTGTTGGCCGTCGAATGGCGCTAGCTGCGCAGCATTTGTGCACCGCCGCCGTCAGTGTCAGCCAGTTTTCCGTGGCATACGGAGCTCCATCGCAGTCTTTAACACTGGTAGCATGCCGCGACAGCGTGGACGTGAACCGTATGTGCAGTTGACGGACTTTGAGCGAGGGCGTATAGTGGGCATGCGGGAGGCCGGGTGGACGTACCGCCGAATTGCTCAACACGTGAGGCGTGAGGTCTCCACAGTATATCGATGTTGTCGCCAGTGGTCGGCGGAAGGTGCACGTGCCCGTCGACCTGGGACCGGACCGCAGCGACGCACGGATGCACGCCAAGACCGTAGGATCCTACGCAGTGCCGTAGGGGACCGCACCGCCACTTCCCAGCAAATTAGGGACACTGTTGCTCCTGGGGTATCGGCGAGGACCATTCGCAACCGTCTCCATGAAGCTGGGCTACGGTCCCGCACACCGTTAGGCCGTCTTCCGCTCACGCCCCAACATCGTGCAGCCCGCCTCCAGTGGTGTCGCGACAGGCGTGAATGGAGGGACGAATGGAGACGTGTCGTCTTCAGCGATGAGAGTCGCTTCTGCCTTGGTGCCAATGATGTCGTATGCGTGTTTGGCGCCGTGCAGGTGAGCGCCACAATCAGGACTGCATACGACCGAGGCACACAGGGCCAACACCCGGCATCATGGTGTGGGGAGCGATCTCCTACACTGGCCGTACACCACTGGTGATCGTCGAGGGGACACTGAATAGTGCACGGTACATCCAAACCGTCATCGAACCCATCGTTCTACCATTCCTAGACCGGCAAGGGAACGTGCTGTTCCAACAGGACAATGCACGTCCGCATGTATCCCGTGCCACCCAACGTGCTCTAGAAGGTGTAAGTCAACTACCCTGGCCAGCAAGATATCAGAATCTGTCCCCCATTGAGCATGTTTGGGACTGGATGAAGCGTCGTCTCACGCGGTCTGCACGTCCAGCACGAACGCTGGTCCAACTGAGGCGCCAGGTGGAAATGGCATGGCAAGCCGTTCCACAGGACTACATCCAGCATCTCTACGATCGTCTCCATGGGAGAATAGCAGCCTTCATTGCTGCGAAAGGTGGATATACACTGTACAAGTGCCGACATTGTGCATGCTCTGTTGCCTGTGTCTATGTGCCTGTGGTTCTGTCAGTGTGATCATGTGATGTATCTGACCCCAGGAATGTGTCAATAAAGTTTCCCCTTCCTGGGACAATGAATTCACGGTGTTCTTATTTCAATTTCCAGGAGTGTAGATTAAATGAGTTACTGTAGCCAGCAATAAATGAGAATAAATGAGAATAGGTAAGTGAAACAGTATCAATTTTAGATTGCAGATAACTAATTATGGTCATCAGCCCAAAAACGAGCAAAAGATAAAATTGTTTAGTGACTGAATTGACACTCAAATTACGTAATAATTATAAATGTAAAGGAAGGCAGTAGGGGAACAAAATTGCACACGCGTGAGTTTAATTTAAAAGCCACGCGTATCGTGAACAGTATTAAATTCATTCGAAATGTATTGAAATTACTTGCAGTTAATAAAAACTTATAATAGTTACTAACTATTAAGACGTCCCACGAAATGTACTGCATTACCCACTGTAAACCTACATGTTGTCAGGTTCAGTGAAACAAATACTGAAGACAAGCCAATGCGTCATAAAAAACTAACTCATTAATAACAAGAACTTTGGCAATGCCAGTCTTACGAAAACCAACAGCACCTGATGTAATAGCAAAATGTACAACATAAAATTATGAATCACTTTATTTGAAATAGCATCAGCACTTTTCTGTGAAAGAACTTTTACTTTTCTGATTGGGTACAGTAAAGGCGGTACAACACACAAAAAGCTTTAATTACTACTGAAACTGATTTCATGAATAACTTGATTCAATTAATTTAAAAATTTAATTGCTTTTATCTTCACTTAATTATCTCTTTCTCTTGTGACTGTCTTGGTATTCATTATGAAATTTTAAGGACACTGCTGATGGTTAATGACAAACGAAATAATCCGTATCACTTACAAGGTTTATGGTACAATGAAATATACACTACAATTTTCAAATAATGAAACTACTACGCTGGCAAGCCGACTACGTAACTAAGACGCTATATATCTACGTCTTGGTCTTACTTTGTGGCGAGATGCTGGTGGGAGGCGAGCTGCTGGTGGGACGACGTCATACATTTTCTAATGTCCGTTATTGACACCAGGCTATTCTTTAACAATGAGCAGCTGTTAATAATATTCGGCCACATTAAACTCTTCCTCATGTAACGATTCTTCATACATACCTTGTCTATGCGTAGATATATGGTCTCCCACATTTCCACAATGCGTTGCTATGCTTATGACACCATTTCGAAGACAATCACAATCATGCATTAGAGCGCCCAACCTTACGTCCGTACTTCAGCACACAAGAAGAGTAACTCTCTCTTTCCATTCTCTGCCTGATATTGTGCCTGCGGGTGCACGCGCTCAACGATATTATTGTAAACATGGGCATTGATTTTTTGGATTCCAAACATTACGGAATTCCTTGACTTTGCCAGCATTTCTTCTATAAAGTTTTTACAGTATGATTTTTCAATATTTTTCCATAGTTGTATTACAAGTTTTGAACAGTGATGGCTGTAACAATTAATCAAAAATATATATATATATATACAGTGTGTTGGGGTGCAAGTGCAGATATTTTTGTTCTTCATCCATGACCGTGCGAAGTGGCGTAGTGTTTAGCTCACTGGACTCGCATTCGGAACGACGACGGTTCAAACTCGCGTCCGGTCATCCTGATTTAGATTTTCCGTGGTTTCCCTAAATCTCTCCAGGGAATTTCCGGGATGGTTCCCTTGAAAGGGCACGACCGACTTCCTTCCTCATCTTTCCCTAATCCGAAATGACGGATGACATCGCTGTTTGGTCCCCTATCTCAAATCAACAAACCAACCGACCTCATCCATCCTACAGCCAGGATCTCGCACCTTGTGACTTCCATCTCTTTGGCCTAATGAAGGATGCTCTCCGTGGGAAGCACCACGTGGATGATGTGGAGGTTGTTGATGCAGCAAGACATTGGCTGTGACGTCGAAGCACTAGAGTGGTTCCTTGCGATCATACAAGCCCTCCGAGTAAGGTGGTGTAACGCCAACGCATTGAACGGAGATTACGTATACAAATAGGGTTTTGCAACCAAATGAGTTGGGAATAAAATTATGTACTGGAATATCGAATGAAACCTAGTTGCTTTCATAAAAAAAGTGTTGTATTACTTATTGAACACTCTCTGACATTCGTGTTTATTAAAGGGGGTAGGACGTCAAACGGTCCGACACAGGACATTTTAATTCCCAGTGCCTATACTTTTACAAGTAAATTCATAAAGTTTTGTCAGCACGACCAGGAAGGATTCAAGATTCACACTCATAGCAGTGGAAGTTCAAAAACATAACAAAATAAATTTTTTTTGATATGAAATTTCATCATTTTTTCACTTACTGTTGGCTGCATTTGTTGCTATAGGTACATTTTTCTTCACAAGTAAGAGAGATCCTTTGATGAATTTTGCACAGCATACAAACCATACCTACAGGTTTATGAAACTCTAGAGTTTTCCAAGTGTATTAAAACCTGTGGTAAAAATTGAGATAATTAACTACAAAATTTGATTTTTTTCTAAACATAAAGTTTAAAACGTAACATCCCATTCAATTTTTCATAAGTTAAATAGATTCTAGAGTTTCAGACACCTGTAAGTATGGTTTGTATGCTGTGCAAAATTCATCGAACAGTATCTCTTACTTATGAAGAAAAGTGTACCTATAGCAACAAATGCAGCCAATAGTAAATGAAAAAATGATGAAATTTCACACTTAAGAAAATTTATTTTGTTATGTTTTTGAACTTCCGCTGCTATGACTGTGAATCCTGAATCCCTCCTGGTCATTCTGACAAAATTTTATGAATTTAGTTCTAAAAGTATAGACAGTGGAAATTAAAATGGCCTGTGGTGCCTCTCCTGCTCTAAGTCGACCCGTTTGACGTCCTACCGCCCTTAAAGTTATTACATATTTACAGTAGGCAAGTAGTTCCCATCTACCCTGTGTATTGTATACGACAAGTGGGTATGAGCTTGCGACTGGTTCGCAGGTGGCGGCAGCGGGCTGGCGCCGCCGCGGTCCCCGGAGCTGCGCCGCCACTCCGACGTGTCGCCCGCGTCGCTCAAGGAGCTGGAGAAGGTGGCGGGCGAGCGGCGCGAGGAGCTGCGCTGGGAGCGAGAGCTGGAGTGGCGCCAGCACCGCGTGGGCGGCGCGCCGCCCCCGCAGCCCGGCGGCCAGCCGGGACACTCGCCGCAGGTCGAGCGCCGGCCCTTCCCCTCGCCCGCCAAGCAGGTCGGGCCAGGTCAGTACCCTTCCACCGCCACCACCACCGAAACACTGATTTGGTCCCATTCACCTCAAGCTGTACGACGGGTACGTGTAGAGTTTTAATTGGCACCCAGAAAAAAAACTAGTTTTTTTATTAATTTGTCAACATTAAAGTCTTCACGCAACAGTACCGTACCAAACCTCCACAGGAGAAGAAACAATAGCATGGCAGATCTTCGCTTTACCATTGGGCTGCGTCGTTTTGTTTCGGATCCTCCAGCGGCTTGCTACGGTAGTGTGGCATGGAAGATTTCACTGTGTATTAGTACTAAAGATACGTACCCACAAACAAACAAAAATTTCTTACGTAACTTTGTATTTTCTGGGTGGCAATTAAAACATTTTGAGACACATGCCCAGGTTTGCTCGTCGCCAGAGTTTACATCCTGGCATGCACACAGATTGTTACACATACAGTGTGTTCCATTTATCCTGATCACACCAAGTAATTCTTTCTCCATGTTACGAAAGAACTGAGTGGACATGCATCGAACACTACTGTTGTGACATGAATGACGTTATGCCTAAATCAGATAGAGAGAAGCATTTTTCTTTGCACAAACAACCATCCACATTTATAATCAGCAACAGATATGGCAGCTTAACACAGCCAGCTTGACTTCGGCCAGCAACACCAACGCTACGGTGAATCACGACCAGAGCCTTTCCGGGTAACAAACATGCCACGCAGTCCTCCTGCGCTTCCGTCGATATACACGAGGTTTCACAGTACTGAGCAGGTGACCACTAGCATACTGGATCACCCAACGGTAGGCGCCACCACTGACGAACATTTCCAGTCAGGGCTCCAGCGGGGTGGATTCCGCCGATAGTGTCTTCAGGTTTCCAAGTGATGGCGGAAGAGAGAAAGCGTTGTCACTCCATGGCAGACGGCATGCAGCTTCTTTTAGGAGGCGCCATGGTCGACAGCGCCAACGTCAGAGGTGTACGCCATAGTTCAGATGCATCGGAACAGTGGCGACTTATGTGTTGGCACACTCCAGAAGCAAAATTTTTAAAAAATCAAGCAAATGTTGTTTAGCTACTGTGAGTATATGAACCAGTGTGATTCCCTTTAATGTAACTTCGTTCATTATGAAAATATATACAGCAAAACATCTTCTTTAAATAGCACTCTTCTGTTTTCTTTAATTCAGTAATCGACTTTTTTCCTCAAGACCTGTTCAGAAATGTATCACCCTGTACCATTCAAGTAAACATGATGTAATTAAAAACGCAACACAGAAAAGACTTCAGCTACCTTGTACTAGACGACATAATAAGCAAAGCATCTGATCGCACTTGCATGTGCCTAAGAGTTCTTAATACAATGCAGGAGTTTCGGTATAACTTTCGAGGGAAAGTGTACAGTCAGTTATCCACATATAACTACCATTACATGTGTTATTGAAAAGGGTGTCATACAATAAAGTTCAATTTATATACCACACACAGAGAGGAAAATACCCAAGAAAGATAAGATTGAGTGAGGCACAAGAAAGAGGGGAAATTGTAATAAAAAAGGATCAGCTGCGCGGTAGGTCAAATTAAAACACTTGATTACGCCGACCTCAATTACTATGCAACATGAATAAATCGCAAGCGCTAAAAAGTAATTCACAGCCTAAAAATTGCGTATTGCCGACAATACAGCTTGTGACAAAATATCTATAGGCAGAATTTCAGGAAACGTTCCTCACACGTAAATGAAGAAAATTCATTGTATAGAAACTGGTCCGGAAATACTTCATTTGCATGTTATCATTCAGTTTCCACAACTCTTCAACGCATTAATCGTAGGAAACACACACGAAAAGGACGTATGAGCACATTATGGATCACATCCCTGCATTAAATGTTCAGATTGTTCTCCGTTAGTAAGGATACATTGATCAACCTCCCGTCTCATTGAATTCCTAACTCGCTGAAGCATCCCTGAAGAGAAGCATAATGTTTCACAGCCTTCCACAATACGGGCACGAAGAATCTGTGGATCTCGTACCGGCATTCCACGCACAATATCTTTAAAGTGCATCCACAAATTGGCAAATAATATTCTAATGGATACAGATACGAAATACATGAAGGCTGTGGGCTAGTCCATCTCCACCTTTTCATTTGTCACTGCATCTGTTAGACGTCTACGAAAGTTACCACTGAAATGAGGAGGAGCTCCATCGTGCATGAAGTACATCCTTCGTCGCACTCGTAAAGGCACTTATTCTGGCACAAAAGAAACAATATTTTCTAAGAAAGCATAGTACGTTGCACCGTTAGGAACGGGTGGAACAACGCGAGTCCCTAAGAAAAGAACACCAACAACGCCAGCCCAAACGTTGACATAAAACCTTTATCAGTGACTTTATTACGCAATATCATGACAGTTTACGACAGTGCATAATAAAGAATATGAGTGGACCCAAAACTGAACCTTGAGAGATTCCATTCGTAATTTCTCCCTTGTCACCAATAGCTTTTCTACTTCCAGAATTGATTGAATTATTTAGCGAACCTTTTGCACTCTATTAAATATGATTGAAAGCAGCTGTGTTTCCCATGATTAATGTGATCACGAAGAGACGAGTAAAATGAGCTTCAACATGGAAAAAGCGTTTCTGGACCAGTGTCCATATAATATATTTTCTTTTTCTCTCAGGGACGTGTCGTGGAAGTTTGGCCATACCAATTTGCTACATCTTGTATATACTGACAATTTTTTCTGGAAACTTTTGCGACACACAAGTTGCAGCCGCATGTACATTACAGGCCTCTGTTGCCCAGAAATGTTTGCTGCAGTACAATTACGCGCCAGAAGTATTTACGCATGGCTCCACCACTGCTACGTAAAGGACGAACGCAAGCTAGTGGAGACGATTGTGGATCTCCTTTTACATCTCACAACAAATAAAGAAACAATAAGAGAAATAGGGCTTCGTGAATGCGGTTCTTTATTATTTTTAAGTAAACGGAATGCTGTAGAAAGTTCAACTCGAGAACTGATGTTGCATACATACCTTTCCCAGAATCTTACTAGAATGTCGAAACCCAATTTTGAATATCTCGTAAAAGCAACTAATTGGAGAACTGCTAAAATGATACAAATATGAGACACTGTTCAAATGGTTCAAATGGCTCTGAGCACTACTGGACTTAACGTCTGAGGTCATCAGTTCCCTAGAACTTAGAACTACTTAAACGCAACTAACGTAATGTCAGCACACACACCCATGCGTGAGGAAGGATTCGAACTTGCAACCGTAGCGGTCGCGAGGTTCTAGACTGAAGCGCCTAGAACCGCACGGCCACAACGGCCGGCTGAGACACTATATACAAGTTATAACCCAACTGGTGACCATCCTTCCGTTTCTAGTTACTGGTGATTCGTTCGTACAAAAGTTTACCTAACGCACTTCTTTAAATTGAACTGTTCATCAAAAAGGCTCTTGGTACAGAGGTTGGACGAAAATATCTGAACACAGCCAAAAATGCATGATCGAATATAAATGCAGGTGGCTAGCCAAGCCTGCAAGTTGAGCTATTGTATTTGACCGCAAGCGGCACCCTGTGCAATGTCCTCTATACGTTGTCGTTGCTGCCAGAATAGTGTTCTTTGTAGATGTAAGTGCACTACGCCGGAGCTAAGTGAATTCGAAAATGGGGAAACTGTTGACGCTCGTATGGTGGGTGCTTCTTTTACCAAGTTACCGGAAGTGTTTGATATTTCAAGAGGTACATATCAAAGATTCGTACCACAGACAGACAAAACGGAAAAAAAATATCACCCGATGAATCACAACGCAGTCGAAAGGATGTGGTGAGTCATAGTGACTGGCGGTCATTGAAGAGGAGTGTGACAAGAAAACAGGGTGTGGCTGCAATCGTCACTGCAGAACTAAATGTCGCGCTAGCCAACCCTCTAAGCATCGAAACAAGTAGGAAATTGTAGGACGAACTGGAATCCCAAAACTACTACTCATCAATGATGTAAACGCCACTAAGAGGAAAACTTAATGAGGAAGACATAAAACCAGCAATAAGGAACACGGGGAGAAACTCATTTGATCGGATGAGTCTAGTTTTACACTGCTTCCATCTTCTGGTCAAAAGTACGTCCCAAGAATGAAGGATGACGAAGGTTAGGTGTTGATTTGCACACCGGTGTCGTGGTATTTCATGGGCACTTTGCGCACTCGACAAGGTCGCTTTACCGTCAAGGATTATATGACCATTTTGGTGAAGAGGTCAACGCATGGTACCCACCCCAGTGGTGACGCTGCGTACCAACATGACGGAGCTCCTGTTCGTACAACTGGCATCATCCAGGACTGGGTTTCGGAGAGCGTGGATGAATTGTTGCATTCCCCCTGGCCACTCTGGAGAGAAGAGTGCGTGACCATCTTCCACGTCCATTATCATTACCTGAACTTCCCACTGGTTTTGAGGAATAATGTTATAAGATTACCTTGGCAACTGTACACGACCTGTATTTGTCAATTCCGAGACGAACGGGAGCTGTTTCGAATACCAACAGTTTCCTTCACCGAATTAGGAGTGGTGCCGTGTTGTGATTTTGGTTGTTCCACATTTTTGTCCATTCCCCGTACCATAAGTGTACAATGTTACGGTACACATGTTGAATGATTTCGTGACGGTAAGTTATAAATAATAATGCAGTTTTTTATTTATATTTTATTTTTATTCATCAGTACCAATCGCTGTTCACACCAACTATTCCTGCGTCAGGCCTGTCTTGAGAGATAATATCGGTCTCATGGCGTCAAATGCAATCTATGTGGATGAAGTGTCACCTGCGCTTCCACTGTTACCACAGAACTGTTTTGCCTCTCATTTGGCAAAGATGAGAGGACTCTGGAATTTTTTTTATGCTTCATCAAGTGTGACGTTTCCCCCCGGTAGCTGAGTGGTCAGCGCGACAGAATGTCAATCCTTAGGTCCCGGGTTCGATTCCCGGATGAGTCGGAGATTTTCTTCGCTCAGGGATTGAGTGTTGTGTTGTTCAAATCATCATCATTTCATCCCCATCGACGTGCAAGTCGCCGAAGTGGCGTCAGATCGAAAGACTTCCACCCCCAGAACGGTCTACCCGACGGGAGTCCCTGGTCACACGACATTTACATTTATTTATCAAGTGTGATTCCGACGTGATCGGCAACAACTTGCCAACTATCCTTTCTCAGAATGTGGTCTTAGTATACATTATTTTCGAGTCCCATAGCTCTTGTAAACGCACCTTAACAAACAGGTTTACTTTATGCAAGAACAACGAAAGTTGCTACTTAAGATTTTGAAATATTTAATGATAAAATGCAACAATTTTGAAACACACGGTACACAATAGTTACTGGAGTTATTAAATCAATCCAAGTACATTCCCTCAAGGTTGCGTTTCCTTACAGATTTAGTCTCACAATCCAGTATCCCATTTTCCTCACTAATGACAATAGAAAAGTGACTGTACCAGTTATATCCGGAAACGCATTTGAAGAAGCTTCACAGAGAAATTCATAAACGACACCAGAATATAAAACACCAGACGGACGACAGGACAATTTCCAAACACATTCAATTACATAATGAGATTAAATTTAGTCAGAATAGCAACATTATTGAACACTACTGTTGACACTTGGACACTGATTATTGATGCTCCTTTTTCTGGAATCAGTGATATAGTTAACTACATTTATTTTTGAGTTACTCCGAATGTCAAAGCTACTTCAAACCGAAGAAACCATCATCATCGCAGTTAACCGTTTATTGATTTTGATACATTTCATTTCTTCAATCATTAACGCTCGAGTTTCAGCAAAGGAAATAAGTAGCTTATTCTAAATGCCAGAAGCTTAGAGCAACGCCAAGGTCGAGGAGCAAAAACACTGCATGAAAACAGGGACTATCAAAAATATTCGTCTGATTTCAAAGGGCCATTTCCTAAGACAGAAACTTGGAGTGGATTTTAACTTGCGCCTAGGACTTCGAAGTTTTTGTTTTCAACAGAACCATCCGATTTTACAAGGGTTATCTTTCACATGCAGACACATACGAGCTTGAGGGTAGTGTAACAGTTACCTTTAGTTACAAAGAACTCAGTTACTTTCCACAAATGTTCAACGACCTATCCACCGGCCACACGATAAACCATAGTTCAGACTCGTTCCAAAATTCACGAGCGTGGCTAAAGTTACTGCATTCATTGTGTTTGTCAGGCGGCCTCGAAGTTTCTCAGAGTCATTACATATCATGAGATCAGGTAGCCCAGGAGACAAATGAAAGAGTGGTGGTGCCATTGTCAAGTGCTTTAAACAGTCAGAATTGCAGTGCCGTACTGTTCACCTAATCGCCGCCGCACAGTTGAACGTTGCCGCTGTTAAAACGCAGAACGAAAACAGATTTTTCTGCTTTGTTATCGGCACCTCAACTTGGCTCTCATGGGTAATAAACGAGAGGGCGATCCAGCTTCCTCATAAAAAACCGTACCGGAAGCACTTGAAATGGCGCCTTGTAACATGTGCCAAGGTAATCATTTGGTTTCATTGCGTAAGTATCCGCCCCCGGTAGCTGAGGGGTCAGCGCGACAGAATGTCAATCCTAAGGGCCCGGGTTCGATTCCCGGCTGCGTCAGAGATTTTTCTCCGCTCAGGAACTGGGTGTTGTGTAGTCCTACTCATTATCATTTCATCCCCATCGACGCGCAAGTAGCCAAAGCAGCGTCAAATCAAAAGACTTGCACCCGGCGAACGGTTTAGCCGACGGGAGGGCCTAGTCATACGTCATTTACATTTATTTATTGCGTGAGTGAAAACGTAACCCAAGTTTCTACCTTTATTCGTGCAGAAGATAAATGTTGTGTACTGATGTGCAAAACTAAAGAACGAAAGTAACTTTCCCTTGATATGTCACTGAGAAGTAACATAGCTTTAGAAAGCTTCAATCATACATAGAAAGAACTGCTGTAGTATACTACAATATAGTACAGTACAGTACAGAAGGCAACTGCGTGAAATGTACTATAACACGATCCGAAATGAGACGGCAATCACACTGAATTCACCGCAATTCATAATGGTTCCCTGGACATTACAAAAGCCGGGACAAGGTGCTTAATAGAGTGTAAGATCACCGTAGACGGCAACGTGCTCAAATAACGGCCACATGGTTGGAGTGGAGTTCATGTGGGAGGGCGTTCCACTCCTCCAGCAGCGTGGTTAACTGCTGGATTGTCTTTGGAGCATGTGGAGGTGGTGTGATATGTCTCCACTCCGCATCCCACACATTATCGATGGGGAACGGGTAGGCCAATCCTCTCGCCAAATATTCCCTCTTTCCAAGAGTTCCTCCACCTGCGTAGTTCCATGTGATCGCACGTTGTCGCCCACAAAAATGAAGTCACGGCCAGAAGGTGGAGGTACCTTCATATGGCGAGAGATGGGAGCACTTAATGCTCTCGGAAGTGTTGTCGAACATGGTGGTTCTTGTGACCCAGGTCTTGTAGTGTGGGGAAACATAATGTTGTATAGGCGTACTGACCTCCAGATCAGTACACTTAGTGGCCAATGTTATTGTAACACTGTACTATTTCCCTACGTGCATTCTGCCCTGATTTCACTCTTAAGGATGACAGTGTTAGATGGCATCGAACTGCACAGTTGCAGCAGCTCTTGGAACGACATGATATTGGACGACTTCAGTCACATGGTGCACATGTGTTATGCACTAGAAACACGTATTACAACACGTCCACGTTTACCGAACCCATCGAGCAGTGTCCGCCCCTGGTAGCTAACTGGTCAGCGAGACAGAATGTCATTCCTGACGTCCCGGGTTCGATTACCAGCTGCGTCGGAGATTTTCTCCGCTCAGGGACTGGGTATTGTGTTGTCCTTATCATCATCATTTCATCCCCATCGACAGGCAGGTCGCCGAAGTGGCGTCAACTTGAAAGGCTTGCACCAGGCGAACGATCTACCCGACGGGAGGACCCAGCCATACGGCATTTCCATTTCCATCGAGCAGTTGTCAGTTGTGCTAATGAAGGAATGGAACGTCCTACCACAAGAACTTTGAGCACGTTGCAAAGCATACATTCCCGTCGATGATGGACAGACACCCTATTAAGAACCATGTCCCGCCTTTTGTAATTTGCAGAGGACCATCATAAATGGCGGTGACTTCAGAGTAATTATTATCTTTAAATAAAACTTCGTCCCTGTTTGTCTCATTGTGTATGTCCTTCAGTTACCTACTGTACTGTACAGTAACAGTTCTATATACGTATGGTTCGAGTTGCATCAACTATGTTACTTGGCAATGACAGATCATGCGAAAGTTACTTCGTCCTTAAGTTTTACACATCATTGTGGACACAGGCTTACGAAAAAGGATGATTTTTTTGAAACTTTCTGCATAAAAGCACTAGATATGCATTACTTTATATTCAGAAATAATCGAATCTGGGTGTACAGCTATTCGACACAGCTAATACGTCAGGGCCTACGTCCACTGTGACGTATTATCAGTACCCACTCTCTATTTGCGAGCAGCTAAGTAATACACTTTTGTGGAGTCTAACTGTGATATATTTAGATCAATAAGGAGATTCCTTATTTATTATTACCAACCCACAAATATTCACTCATGATATTCGAATCAGCTCCCAGAGAAGAATCTTCGGTTTAGACGATGTCTGAGGAAATTTCCTAACGTATCCCAACTTCCATGAATCATAAACCTTAGCTGTCTTCACGTTAGCCACAATATATCACGACCGTCAATTCCGTCCTCTGGTTAGGTTGTGAGCGACACTGAACTTCAGAGAGCACCTAAATACAGCTAAAATCCTTACTTCAGAGATAGTACAAACATCACTGCCAACTTTCTGTCGAAGTTTCTGGATGAATTTTTCGTTATCGTCGTTTCTGTCACCAGTTTGATTCAGCGATGCACCTATGACAGCGCGATATTGCGTATTTACAAACTCATGCGAAACGTCATTAGTACATCATTATAATTCTAATTATAGTTTTGATAAGTGGATATTAAAACTGCATCTCCTTATTGTTCAAAAATGTTCGAATGTGTGTGAAATCTTATGGGACTTAACTGCTAAGGTCATCAGTCCCTAAGCTTACACACTACTTAACCTAAATTATCCTAAGGACAAATACACACACCCATGCCCGAGGGAGGAATCGAACCTCCGCGGGGATCAGCCGCACAGTCCCTGGCTGCAGCGCCCTAAACCGCTCCGCTAATCCCGCGCGGCTCCTTATTGTTCCTTGAGTTCATAGGTTAATAGTAGTTCACAACAATAGGTCAAAAGTAGCTGCTGAAAAATGAAGGAGTGTAACGTTGCTATTAGACTATATAGAGTTGACATACTTGAAAAGATTAAAACTATATAAGAAGTCCTGTATAAAAATAAAAACAATATGATAAAACCATAATCAGAATGAGACTATGATACTAAAAGTCGTAAGATCACAAGGATCAATAGGAAAGCATAAAACAAAAGAACAGTAAGAACATTACATTAAATCATCAAATAAATCGTTGAAAATTTTCTCCTTGAAATCGATTTGCTCGTTCAGAAGGCCTTGGGGTCCATTTTTATGCCGACTGTACTTCTTCTAGAGGATCTAATGAAATACCTTCAGGGGCGTTATGAGATATCTTTACATTGAGTACTCTGTAGCACCTGTTGTCCAAGTAAGGATTTACTACATTCAACTCCAGTACTATGTTCCTTAAAGTGAACACTGGAATTACGGCATGTCTGCTATTTACTGTGTACGACATATACCGCACAGAACTTGGTAAACATCAAAGCAGTAAAATCTGTTACAATGATTGCCTGCTATACATTCGTTTCCTCTGAAGGTAATCAATTACCAGTGACGTAATTTGCGTTAATGTTTTTATTTCTAAATGATCTAACATTTTAACTGATACATGACCCATTTGCGTCTTATTGATCAAACTCGGTTCTTCTTTGTTTAATGTATTCAGGGGTCTTTGTTTCAATTTATTCAACCTCGCGAACTTTGTAATCGTTAGTTTTTGCTTCTTGTATCATGCTATAAATTTCTTTTTGAACATTACGCTCTAAGGGTAGCTTTAACATTCTGTGTATCACTTTCTATGAGTCTAATCACTGCATTACCTAAAGAAAGCTGTGGATCCACCCTTTCCTGTCTATTTGACTTAATTACCATGGCTACAGGCGGTCTCACAGGGAGTTAAGCTGATAACTCTAGGGGTAACTAATTTTTTGTCCCCTGTGCTTACTCTAAGAAGAAACGTGACTGTCTTTAGGAATACAAAACACGAGGCCACTGATCATAACTTCTGTAATAATAAAAGTAAGAAGACGCTGCTCTTCCGCAAACACAAGAGCCTACTATTTGTATATCCTCATAGCGAGATAATAAGAATACCAGAAAGGGCACATACCCTTCAAGGTATACTGCATAAAACTCATCACATAGTCTCATTAAGGTCTCGAATGTGAACAAGATTTTTTATGGAAACAGTGCCGTATGTTGATAAGTGGCGGTTCGAATAGTATCAGACATATAAGCTTTTTCTAAATTTCATACTTTCCTGAGGCTTCTATAGAAACATTCATCATACTAATCACTACTATGACATGTTGCTAAATACAATTATAAAACTTAATGTTCTAAAAATAAATATTCCTTGATTTTTATGTTTTTCTCATTCTTTGCATTTTTGGAGGATTGTGTAGGACATGAAACTGTAAGGTGTAAAATAATTATTTTTTTTACAAAAACGTTTAGGTTGGATCGTAAATGATTATGAACATTAAACTGAGTTAATTACAAGTTACACAGTGTTAATTTTCGAGGTCGGAGAAAACTGACTCAAGCAAAACTTCATAATAAAGATATTAAGTTAAATTTTTGAACTCAATAAGCCTCAATCGAAGTTAGTTTGACTTTTAGAAAAACATTTAACAGACATATAGCAAAGATTGTTCAGCTCTCTATGTTGGCACAATTCTCATGGGCTCACGAATTTTTGTGTCGAATTCAGTTTTCTTCTAGCATTTCATTTATCGTACAATGTTGTTTCCTGTTCTTCGATGAATGTGCACGGAAAAAGTATGCTATTTTCTAAAACAGGTTTCATGACCATGTCTTTGTTTTCGATGAAACTGTATTTCTATCACCAAATTAATTCTTAGATGGAAATATTTCCCACAAGCTTCGCCAGTTGTTATGTCAAGAAGTCTCACTTTTCTAAGGTTTCCTCCATGTTCCTTTCACCCTGTTTTCTCGCAAGTGCTGCATATACGCCTGTTGCACTACCAAACAAATTACAACACTCCAAAATTAAGTTCGTGTACCGAAAAAGTAAGTGAAACAGGTAACTTATTGCTTCCCCGAAACGCACTGTAGTTTTGAATCGAAATTCCGTAAGCGCTCTCTATCCCTAGTTTACACTGCAGGAAGCGACAGGTGCTTCCATTAGCGCTAGAGTTTAGAAACAGCTCTTGTCCGATACAATCCTTTGTCTGATACTAGCCGATTTTCTCCTATGATGCCCGCATGTGTACGTGCGCGATCTCCAGTTACGAAGGGAAGGAATAAGTAATATTTTTCGCTGTTTTACAGCTTCCGCTACGCGGTTCATGCACTGTAGGTAATAGCTAAAAGCAACGTTTGACTGTTTCTAAAAGGGAAATACTGACCGATTTATTCCGCTGCGCCACACCGCACGTCGCCTTTGACGCACAGTGAGGCTAGCAAATTGCAGTGCGTTGATTGATAACGCTGTTCCCAGCGGCCATACGCACGGGAAATTGCTTTGCGCGGTGACATCGACACAGAGCTCCATACACATGACACTGCGCCTGCGCGGTCGCGGCCCACCTCTTTGATATACTGCTTCAAAGCGAATCGTAGAGCGACAGAATCAAAACAGACTGCCTTCTCCAGTGTCACCGGAGGACATACATCCCTGCACAGCAGAACAGTAATGACCGCAGCTTTTATAACTGTTAGCGAGGCAAGATTATACTGAAACGGTGTCGGATGTCCTCCAGCGGAGATTAGTGGGTCAGAGTGAATCAAAAGCAGTTCGTTGTCAGAAGAAGCGGTTATTTATTTCCCAACAATGTTTACTGAAGCATCGAGGGCTGTGCTTGTGCTGTGTTGTATATGAAGTACCACTGGGCTGTGGCAGTCAGTTTAGCCTGGTCTGCCCAGATCTCCAGCATTTCGTCATCGTCATTTGTCTCTTTATAGCCCCCTGCGAGACCGTGACAGTGAAATCTCCTAGTACAACTTTAATGTTTTTTGAATGGAAATTTCCAGGCTCCGTAAATTTGAACCTCGCACTGGGTGGTTTGTACACGGATGTTACAGTACATAAATGTAGCTCAATAGTTAAAATTTCTATATTTTCTTCGCAGGTCAAAGCACAGGAGCATACGTCTAAGTTCGGTTTCACAAATATAGCACTTCCGTACCTTTCGTGTGGTCTCTCAAGAACTAATTTTATGCCCTGTATTCTTGGTCTATGGCTAGTTGGTGCTCTGTGTGTTTCTTGTAACACTAAAACATCACAGTTGTTCCGTTTACACATGTCAGATAATAAAATTTCTTTATTTATAGATAAGCCTTCAATATTGCAGGAAGTTGTCACTAGTGATGGTCTTGTTAAAGGCCTTTTTTGGGGCTCTTCGGAGAGCTGTTTTGGCATCTTTAGTTTTGGTGCTCCGGTGTTTGCAGGATTGCTGATTAGGTCGTTTCCAGGGGACGCCCGATTGCTTGTTGTTCGTGTGGTGAACGCAATCTTCGTGGAGGCTCCTACAGTGTCCCGCAAGAGACAGTTGATTTCTCGACAAGCCATTCACTAAAACCGAGCCTGGCTGGACCCCTGCCGCAATCTGCCGTGTATGGCTGGACTTGCCTCGCTTCCTTACGAAGAACTGTCGTCCTGTGAAGAAGGAGTCAGTGAGCCAGGTTATGTGTCCTGGGCACCCTATTTTATCTTGAGGATCATGCCCACGTCAGGGGCGCGCTGGATGGGATTGGTGGGCGTCGTACCCTCGGACGGAGCTGCACCAAATGTGGAGGTGACGCTGATAGCGTGATGACCTTGCACTGTCCGTATAGTCTGCCGGCGATGCTGGCTTCGCTGCTCCACAAGGTACTACTGCCGACTCTACCATAGTCGTAGGTGGCTGGCTCGCGATTGGTTCTGTGGTATCATAGATCGATACCACCCTCATCGGCGCCTCACAGTTGGCAACGGAAACCCACGTTTCCGTCAGGCCCCGACAGTGGTCTGGCGGGGATCCAATGATGCGTGCAAACTGATCCACAACTTCAGCATTTCTAAGTGCGCCCTCTGCCGCCGTGATATACGATAGCCGGCGCAGCTGCAAGGCCCAGTGTGTGTCGCAGTCTGCTTCAGTCTTCAATCTTAGTCAGCCTTTGACACTTCACTCGTACATTAGTAGACGTAGCCCCGCATTATATGACGCCCTTCACTTAGCTTATTTCAACAGCAGAATTTTATTGCTGTTTGTTCTTTTTAATGCTTTTTCGCAACACTTGGAGGACGCAAGTTAAGTGAAACTTCAGTACCATATTTACGTGTTCACCAATCATTTCTGTTCCTTCCCAGCGTCCCTTCGGCGGCAGCTGCCGCACAACACTGTAACTCACCCTCCGTTGTGTACGAAGTAGTGCACAACAGGTCCAGAGTAAGGTGGAGGAGGCAACTAGGTAGAACCTCAGAGCTGCGTCTGGCCGCCGGCGCCTAGCTGTTGCGAACGCCCTGAACCTTCGTGGCTGGAAGGGCTCAATTCGATCCTCGGCCTGGACCCCTGGCAGGCAGATAAAATTACAGCAAACGCCGACTCGATGACTCGCCAATTCGATGAGCGGATGTCTGGGCGGCCAGTATTTATACACACCAAAGCAGGTTTGTTTTGATACGGCTGCCGCAAATTTCACGCACGCCATATGATGAAGGGTCAATGATTTTGGTAACCAGCTGGTCACCGACAGGTAAATTTTGGCGTATAAGCGACGCCGTGGCGTAACGCCACGCCAGCACATTACAGCACATTACAGGTAGTTCCTACCTGTGACAATGAGACCTCTGACTGGGATCACGCTCTTACATTACATACATCGTTATTGGAACCAACAATTCCTTCAATTCTTCGTACAAATATATAAATTATTCACACGTCAGTGATCTGTAACTCCTCTAAAATAAGTCCTGAACTAATAAGTAAGAGGTAAAGTGTCCTCCCTATTGGCCTTATACCATGATAGCATCAAACACTGTACCCCTCGTGCCACTGTGTGAACAAGTACACATAGACAACAGAAGTCGTGGGATACCCTCTAATATCATGTCGGAGTTCCTGTTGGCTGTCGTAGTGCAGCAGCTCGTCGTGGCGTGGACTCAACAAGTCGGTAAAGTCCCCTGCAGAAATACTGAGCAATGCTGCGCCTATAGCAGTCCATAATTGCTAAAGTGTTGCCTGTGCAGGGCTTGCACACCAAATGACTTATCGATTTTGTCCCAAAAATATTCGATGGGATTCGCGTCGGGCGATCTGAGTGGCCTAATCAGTCCCTACAATTGTCCAGAATGTTCATCAAACCATTCACGAACAACTGTTGCCCAGAAGTGTGGAGTACTGTCATCCATAAAAATACCATAAATGTTTGAGAACATGAATTCCATGAATGGCTGCAAATGGTCTTCAAGTAGCCAAACATTATTACTTGTAGCCAATCATCGGTTCAGTTCTATATAAACATAATCCACACCATTGTGGAGCCACCATCCGCTTGCACAGTGCATATCGACAACTTGAGTCCATGGTTTCAAGGAGTCTGCGCCACTCTCGAACCCTACCATCAGCTCTTACCAGATGAAATAGGAGCTCATCTGACTAGGCCACGGTTTCTCAGTAGTCAAGAATCCAACCGCTGTGATCTCAAGCCCAGGAGAGGCACTGGAGGCGATGTCGTGCAGCTATCAGAAAAACTCTTGGGGCTCGTCTGCTCCCATAGCCCATTAACACCAAATTTCGCAGCACTATTCCAGCGGATACACTCTTCGTACGTCTCACATTGATTTCTGCGGTTATTTCACGCAGTGTTGCTTGTCCATTAACAACTCCACTCAAACGCCGCTGCTCTCGATCGTTAGGCCGTCAACCACTGCGATGTCCATGGTGAGAGATAATTCCTCGAAATTTGGTAATCTCTGCTCATTCTTGACACTGTAGGTCACGGAATGTTGCATTCCCTAACGATTTCCCAAATGGAGGGTCTCGCGAGCCTAGTTCCAACTACCTTCTGCGTTCAAGGTCTGTTAATTCCCATCACACGGCCATCATCACGTCGAAAACCATTTGACATGAACTACTTGAGTAAAATGATAGGCCGGCCGCGGTGGTCTAGCGGTTCTAGGCACTCAGTCTACGGTCACAGGTTCAAATCCTGCCTCGGGCATGGATGTGTGTGATGTCCTTAGGTTAGTTAGGTTTAAGTAGTTCTAAGTTCTAGGGGACTGATGACCATAGATGTTAAGTGCCATAGTGTTCAGAGCCATTTGAACAATTTAAAATTATAGCTCCGCCAGTGCACTGCCCGTTTATATCTTGTGCACGCGACACTACCGCCTTCTGTACATATACATATCACTCACTCATGACTTTTGACACTTGCAGAAAGATTGTACGAGTCACCTAAAGAGACACTACAGCAGTTTCTCGTCATAACCTTGTGCACTGGCTGATAGTTGTATGGATGGTATACCTTGTGAAGACATAGAAACTTACGCCCAGACACTTGTGGGAAATGTGCACAAGGTAGATAAGTATTGCGTATGTATCTGTGCACGCCAACAAAATGTCGGCTATTGAAACCTCTTGTCGCAGTGCTGGCCTTTCTAAGCTGTCATCAACCTTCATCAAACTACATTACTTGTATAAACCTTCATCCGGCGTACAAGCAGAAATGAATTTTCCTTATCAATGAAAGTGTGCTGAATACTGACATTTCCCCACCAAGTGAATTAAGTAAGAGAGGCCGTTTGAGATGTTTTATGAATGGAAAAGGGATTCTCTCTTCTGAAAAAATTTCCAATTTACCAAATAACAAATTTCCTTGTAGCTAAGAGAATTTTCGTTAATACATTATTTCCATGCACTGCTCCCTCATAGACAGGAAACCAGAATTCTCATCCACTCTGGTGCACCAGGGTTATGACAAATCATGACTCAGACAAATGTTCCGGGGGCTTGATACTAGGTTAGCAAACGTAGAGTCAGAGTTCGCTGTTACTTCAGGCGAAGAGGTTTTTAATAGGCACAAGTAGATCCTATATACCCCTGATTATGCCAGATGAAGAACACACGATTCCATCGTAGTTTCAAATTCACATTAAGCTTGATGTCCCTTCGCTATCGACGACGGGTTAGGTTGGGCCATGACAGAGGCGTAGATGGAAGCACGTAGAAAGTCTGCCATTAAAAATGGTTCAAATGGCTCTGAGCACTATGGGACTTAACATCTGAGATCATCAGTCCCCTCGAACTTAGAACTACTTAAACATAACTAACCTAAGGACATCACACACATCCATGCCCGAGGCAGGATACGAACCTGCGACCGTAGCGGTCGAGCAGTTCCAGACTGACGCGCCTAGATCCGCTCGGCCACACTGGCCGGCAGTCTGCCATCAGTAACGTTTCTAACACCAGTATTTTGATTTTAGTTGAAGGTTCAAATGGTTCAAATGGCTCTGAGCACTATGGGACTTAACATCTGTGGTCATCAGTCCCCTAGAACATTTTTTTTTTTTTTTTTTGGTCATCAGTCTACCGACTGGTTTGATGCGGCCCGCCACGAATTCCTTTCCTGTGCTAACCTCTTCATCTCTCAGAGTAGTACTTGCAGCCTACGTTCTCAATTATTTGCTTGACGTATTCCAATCTCTGTCTTCCTCTACAGTTTTTGCCCTCTACAGCTCCCTCTAGTACCATGGAAGTCCTTCCATCGTGTCTTAGCAGATGTCCCATCATCCTGTCCCTTCTCCTTATCAGTGTTTTCCACATATTCCTTTCCTCGCCGATTCTGCGTAGAACCTCCTCATTCCTTACCTTATCAGTCCATCTAATTTTCAACATTCGTCTATAGCAACACATCTCAAATGCTTCGATACTCTTCTGTTCCGGTTTTACCATAGTCCATGTTTCACTACCATACAATGCTGTACTCCAGACGTACATCCTCAGAAATTTCTTCCTCAAATTAAGGCCGGTATTTGATATTAGTAAACTTCTCTTGGCCAGAAATGCCTTTTTTGCCATAGCGAGTCTGCTTTTGATGTCCTCCTTGCTCCGTCCGTCATTGGTTATTTTACTGCCTAGGTAGCAGAATTCCTTAACTTCATTGACTTCGTGACCATCAATCCTGATGTTAAGTTTCTCGCTGTTCTCATTTCTACTACTTCTCATTACCTTCGTCTTTCTCCGATTTACTCTCAAACCATAATGTATACTCATTAGACTGTTCATTCCGTTCCGCAGATCATTTAATTCTTCTTCACTTTCACTCAGGATAGCAATGTCATCAGCGAATCGTATCATTGATATCCTTTCACCTTGTATTTTAATTCCACTCTTGAACCTTTCTTTTATTTCCATCATTGCTTCCTCGATGTACAGATTGAAGAGTGGGGGCGAAGGGCTACAGCCTTGTCTTACACCCTTCTTAATACGAGCACTTCGTTCTTGATCGTCCACTCTTATTATTCCCTCCTGGTTGTTGTACATATTGTATATGACCCGTCTCTCCCTATAGCTTACCCCTATTTTTTTCAGAATCTCGAACAGCTTGCACCATTTTATACTGTCGAACGTTTTTTCCAGGTCTACAAATCATATGAAAGTGTCTTCATTTTTCTTTAGGCTTGCTTCCATTATTAGCCGTAACGTCAGAATTGCCTCTCTCGTCCCTTTACTTTTCCTAAAGCCAAACTGATCGTCACCTAGCGCATTCTCAATTTTCTTTTCCATTCTTCTGTATATTACTCCTGTAAGCAGCTTCGATGCATGAGCTGTTAAGCTGATTGTGCGATAATTCTCGCACTTGTCAGCTCTTGCCGTCTTCGTAATTGTGTGGATGATGCTTTTCCGAAAGTCAGATGGTGTATCGCCAGACTCATATATTCTACACATCAACGTGAATAGTTGTTTTGTTGCCACTTCCCCCAATGATTTTAGAAATTCTGATGGAATGTTATCTACCCCTTCTGCCTTATTTGACCGTAAGTCCTCCAAAGCTCTTTTAAATTCCGATTCTAACACTGGATCCCCTATCTCTTCTAAATCGACTCCTGTTTCTTCTTCTATCACATCAGACAAATCTTCACCCTCATAGAGGCTTTCAATGTATTCTTTCCACCTATCTGCTCTCTCCTCTGCATTTAACAGTGGAATTCCCGTTGCACTCTTAATGTTACCACCGTCGCTTTTAAAGTCACCAAAGGTTGTTTTGACTTTCCTGTATGCTGAGTCTGTCCTTCCGACAATCATATCTTTTTCGATGTCTTCACATTTTTCCTGCAGCCATTTCGTCTTAGCTTCCCTGCACTTCCTATTTATTTCATTCCTCAGCGACTTGTATTTCTGTATTCCTGATTTTCCCGGAACATGTTTGTACTTCCTCCTTTCATCGATCAACTGAAGTATTTCGTCTGTTACCTATGGATTCTTCGCAGCTACCTTCTGTGTACCTATGTTTTCCTTCCCAACTTCTGTGATGGCCCTTTCTAGAGATGTCAATTCCTCTTCAACTGTACTGCCTACTGCGCTATTCCTTAATGCTGTATCTATAGCGTTAGAGAACTTCAGACGTATCTCGTCATTCCTTAGTACTTCCGTATCCCACTTCTTTGCGTATTTATTCTTCCTGATTAATGTCTTGAACTTCAGCCTACTCTTCATCACTACTATATTGTGATCTGAGTCTATATCTGCTCCTGGGTAGGCCTTACAATCCAGTACCTGATTTCGGAATATCTGTCTGACCATGATGTAATCTAATTGAAATCTTCCCGTATCTCCCGGCCTTTTCCAAGTATACTCACTCCTCTTGTGATTCTTGAACAGGGTATTCGCTATTACTAGCTGAAACTTTTTACAGAACTCAATTAGTCTTTCTCCTCTTTCATTCCTTGTCCCAAGCCCATATTCTCCTGTAACCTTTTCTTCTACTCCTTCCTCTACAACTGCATTCCAGTCGCCCATGACTATTAGATTTTCGTCCCCCTTTACATACTGCATTACCCTTTCAATATCCTCATACACTTTCTCTATCTGTTCATCTTCAGCTTGTGACGTCGACATGTATACGTGAACTATCGTTGTCGGTGTTGGTCTGCTGTCGATTCTGATTAGAACAACCCGGTCACTGAACTGTTCACAGTAACACACCCTCTGCCCTACCTTCCTATTCATAACGAATCCTACACCTGTTATACCATTTTCTGCTGCCGTTGATATTACCCGATACTCATCTGACCAGAAATCCTTGTCTTCCTTCCACTTCACTTCACTGACCCCTACTATATCTAGATTGAGCCTTTGCATTTTCCTTTTCAGATTTTCTAGTTTCCCTACCACGTTCAAGCTTCTGACATTCCTCGCCCCGACTCGTAGAACGTTATCCTTTCGTTGATTATTCAATCTTTCTGTCACGGTAACCTCCCCCTTGGCAGTCCCCTCCCGGAGATCCGAATGGGGGACTATTCCGGAATCTTTTGCCAATGGAGAGATCATCATGACACTTCTTCAATTACAGGCCACATGTCCCGTGGGTACACGTTACGTGTCTTTAATGCAGTGGTTTCCATTGCCTTCTGCAGCCTCATGTCGTTGATCATTGCTGATTCTTACACCTTTAGGGGCAATTTCCCACCCCTAGGACAAGAGAGTGCCCTGAACCTCTATCCGCTCCTCCACCCTCTTTGACAAGGCCGTTGGCAGAATGAGGCTGACTTCTTATGCCGGAAGTCTTCGGCCGCCAAGTCTGCCATCAAAAATGGTTCAAATGGCTCTGAGCACTATGGGACTTAACATCTGACATCATCAGTCCCCTAGAACTTAGAACTACTTAAACCTAACTAACCTAAGGACATCACATACATCCATGCCCGAGGCAGGATTCGAACCTGCGACAGGAGCGGTCACGCGGTTCCAGACTGAAGCGCCTAGACCGCATGGCCACACCGGCCGGCGTTAGTTGAAGGAAAAAATGCCATGTAAGGTCAGATATCATTTACTGTATCTGTTATTGCACCCTGAGATGTTGAGTACATTGGTTCTGGTTTCACAGGATTTGATCTCTTTGTGGTCACATAGTCCCACCAACTCCTTGTTTGCTCAACGTTCCAGACTCCTCAAATTCTGCACTTTAAGTGCGTGGCAGAGTTCGAATCCCAGTTCGGCACAAAAATTTTCATAATATCTTTTCAGGCTTTAGCATGAGCACACCTGACTGTTGACGGAAATGCACGTGAATAACGGTATATGACGGATTCTACTACCAACGAGCCATAGATCTTTTCATCACATCATTTCAAGTTCAAATATGCCACTCCTAGCTACTGCTAAAAAAGAATTCGATAGATAACGTGTCTTCTTGTGTAGTCAACAACGACATGTGCGGGGTTTGATTCCCAGTCATCACTGTACTCTTCGTGACGTCATGTCCAGTTCTGACATGCTCACATCTCACTTTTAGTGAAAGAAAAATGTATTTAATGTCTATTGGTGCCTAGAAAACAACAGCGATAGATACTGGGTTCGAATCCTGGGAGGGGAGTAACTATTCGTTTTACTCGTCACTGCAGTTTCAAACATCTAGCGACTGCTCAGAAAATTTCGATATATGGTCTTTGTCTGTGCTTAAATACCAACCTGGTTAGGTGCTGTGTTCGAATCACTATCCAACACATGCATTACGTCAATTAATGTTTGTTACTCACGAATGAAACCATATTTAACATCTTTGTGGTTACTTAACAGGGATACAGTTTGCGGATAGTTGCCTGGTCCAATACAGAAATTCTCGTCATTAATTTGAAGTTCAGATTTGCTAAGAGATAGCGGCTAGGAATGTATTGTATCACGTCCTTTCATGGTTAGCCAGCAATGACGATTAGTATTGTGGTGGAGTCTCACGACATATGAATAACTTTCACTTTTAATGTCACTTAATGTTAGATAACAAGCACGATAGGTGGTTTGCGAGATGATGTATTAGAGTTACAGTCATTATTTGTTTCAGATACTAATGACAGTGGTAAACGCAAATGTCACTTCCTGTAACAGTTTTGAGTTTACAAGCGTTAAGGACTGTCTCAGGTGTTCCCCGAAATTTTTTGTATCATGGTATTAATTCACACCTGGAGCAATTGTCATACAGAACAGTGTATTCTAGTGGTAACTAGTCTTAACCATTTGGATAGTCAAATGCCTGTACCGAAACGAGATTAGAAGACCTACAATACAGTTAATTTATGTGGGATGCATTAAACTCAGGTCAAATCTAATTCAGGCCATACCGGGTACTTTTGAGCTTGATAGTACATTTATAACTATGGGAATGACCAAGTGAATCAGATATATCGGAGTTCATGTTTGGGTGGTCCAGTCGGTAAGGGCAAGGCACTGTTAGAGACTCGTGTCCCGCTGTAGCACCCCATTTTCACCCGCCATGAAGTTTCATAACTTCACAGAAGTGTCACAGATTAACTGTGAAAAATAATTAGCTAACTTTTTGTTCTGCCGTTTCTTCACTTAGGGATAGCGTTTTAAAAGTCCTACGTCCCTGGCCACTGCTTAAATTTTGAGTAAAAATCTTCAACAATAGCAGGCGAGGAATTTCAGCACAAAGCGGCACCCTCGCTTTGTCAACGTCTGGACAAAGAGAGCGGGGGAACGGAGAGTGTTTCGTGGAACTCATTTGTTTCTCGAGTGGGAAACTATACTAAAAATCGGAAGAAAGAGCAATGATCAACAGCATGTGGTTACAGATGGCAATGGAAGCCACTGCATTTCAGGAACATAATGTGAGGACTGTAATTCAAAAAGTTTCATGATGATGTCCCATTAAGATTCCATGTTAGTACCCTATTCAGATCTCTCGAAGGAGCCAGCCAATGGGAAGGTAACCATGAGCAAAGCATTGAAAACCAATTAGAGAGTAACGTTTTACGAGTCAGAGCATGGATCCATATCAGTCAGATAATTAAAATGCGAAGAAGATAAGGACATCTGGCTATAGGAGTACACGGTAATATCAATAGCAGCTGAAAATAGTATGACCAGAACACGCTTCGTAATTAATAGGAAGGGAGGTCAGACAAACTGTTACAGTGAACAGTTCTGTTCATGAACAGCTTATTCAGAGCGTCTTATTTAGAGCATTATCTTCGTAAAATACGACAAGGGACTCTCGTGGAAACAATAGTGAAGAATTTTTGGGCTCAAAGTAAGGGTAGTGCAAAAATTACAAGAGGATGCACTAAAGAATTGTGGGGCCCTGTGATGTGATAATGGTATTATCTCCAGTGAGCTGCATTAACCAAGACCGCAGCATGAAGCGAAAAATGAGAGCCAGTTTTATCCATTTAAAACTGGGATCTGGTAACCAGCGTAGGGAAAATTCTCCAGTTACTTAGAACGTTCCCTCTTCCCTTGATGTGGTTTAAAGGGAGCGAGCAATTAAGTCTGTGGTCCGGTCGACGTTGCTCCAGCTTTGATCAGTGTTCGATATCTCACGTTAAATTGCACCTCTGTTATTACAGAAACTCTGGCACATGTAGTCTTAAAATGGTGCGCATGATGGCGAGAGAAGGAGAGAGAGAAAGAGCTCGTCTGCAATGCTTCCTTGCATAGATAAAGAGGAAGCCATAGAGCAGCTATCCACATGAGAGCCACTGTGTGTGGTGCCAAGTGTGGGTGGGTGGCTTTATGTGCCAGCTGGATCCCGCCAAGATGAATGGAGTATGTAATGCTGCAGTGTCTGCAACCGGTATGTGTTAGTGTGGATCAGTTCCACGAGTGGACTGCACTTGCAACAAAGCAGTGCTGTTTATTCCCATTCCAGGCACCATTCCGTAGGCAGCTTGTGTAGCAAGTTGTTGGTCATATTGTGTACAATGTTCTCATTCTCAGATGGGTCTTTTAGTGTGACTAATATATATGAGAATGGTATTCCAGCATTAGTGACAAAGAATGCAGCGCAAGTTTTACATTTGGTAAGCAATTATCCTATTCTACAAAATTTGTATTAAAGCAGACCTGTGTGAAGTTTCTTCGCACTGGATACCAGACATAGATGTAACTCCAGTGCCCACGTAGTGAAATGATGGAAATATCTCTTTAAATTGAAAGAGCGTAGCGCACCAAGCAACTGATGCGCAGTTTATTCATATTTAATTTTTGTCGATTGAGTCTGCCCAGCTTATTCCCTTGTTAATAATTTTTTTGGTAGTTTAAACTGGAAATTGAACCACACTCTGCTGCCAGTTTGGGTCAATACTTAAGAAAGTATTATATAATTTAATTACTCCACACAGTTTTAATTAGACAAATATTAATTAATTTTTGACCATATGCGTAGTTTCAAGCTTATGGAATTAACATACACCACTTCCAGACATGATAAGCACTGATTAAAATAACTTATTTCTTTTACGAGGGTCGTCCACAAAGTAAGTCCCGTTTCTATTTGTATCCACGGCAGCGCTACGATCGCAGCTTCGAGCATGAGTGGCAGTTACTCTGACTCAAGGATAAGACATGTACGCCATTTTCAGATCGCTGCTGCCGATGTGTGCTTTGTAGTGCTTCTTTATAATGTCAGCCGTAATTGAAAATTCCGCCGCGTGTGGAATCAGATATGTGATTCGTTTTCTAAATGCAAAAAAAGTTAAACCAAAGGAAATTCATCGGCAAATCTGCGAGGTTTACGGACAAAATGCTATGAGTGATTCAATGGTTAGAAGATGGGTCAGACTGTTAATGAAGGACGTGATCAAGTGCACGATGAAGAACGAATTGGACGCCCGTCTGTGGTTACTGGGACAGAAAAGGCATTTTGCTGATTGATTTCTTACCACGAGGCCAAACAATCAATGCACATGGTTACTGCGAGAACAATACAGATCAAGCGCCGCGGATTACAGTCAATAGGTGTTTCTTTCCCACGATAATGCTTGACCTCACACGGCGAATATGACCAAATAACTCTTACGGGAATGTCACTGGGACGCGTTTGATCATCCTCCGTACAGCCCGCACCTCTGTCATTGATGGTCAACACTTCAACGATGATGAGGAGCTGAAATAACATGTTACCACATGGTTGAATACACAGGCGGCAACCTTCTGTGAAGAAGGCGTACAAAAACTTGTGCCATGCTATGACAAGTGCCTACAAAATTTCGGAAGCTATGTACAAAAGTAGTTTAACAGTTATAAAGTTTTGTAAAATAAATATTTTTTCTGTATCTGCAAACGTTTGTTCTGTATAACCAAACGGAACTTACTTTGTAGACGACTCTCGTAGTAAATACTGCCATCTGTTGGATTCCAGGCAAAGCCTTTATTTGCAAAACCATTTATTTCTACACACGACCTTGCAATAAGACCAAAACTCAAAAAATTATTAACTTCGCAACACATTAAAACATCCACTTTAAAACTTCCAAAGCTTTCATCAACTTGGAAATTTCTTTAGGTAAACTTTTCAATACCGACGGAGGTTCGAGTCCTCCCTCGGGCACGGGTGTGAGTGTTGCCTTTAGCATTAGTTACTTTAAGTTAGATTAAGTAGAGCGTAAGTCTAGGGACCGATGGCCTCAACAGTTTTGTCCCTTAGTCCTTATCACTAATTTCGAAAAAAAAAAAAAAAAAAACCTTATGAAAACAAATATACACATTTATCAACAGATAAAATCACTTGACAGATTAGAAATGCATTGCCAAATAGGCCAATCCCTTTTCAAATAAGTGAAAATCAAGCACCTCACTTCCAAAAGAACTTAACTTATTGGGCCATCAGCTGATACCACTTGCACATGCCACCTCTATGGTTGTTATTTCGGCCTTTCATCGACATAATTTCTGCACATAGCTATAATACATCCTGCAACTCAACATCTATTAAGCACTTATACCACCAAAGCAATGTAAATAAAATAGCTTGAGCCTTAATAACATCAAAGTTTGGAGTAGTTAGCTAATTTAAGGACCTGGCTTTTAATTTACCCATAAACGATACTTAGCTAGAGAAGGAGCTAGACAAGTTAGTTCCCAAACTAACCGAGAACTCTAAATACAGCACACAGAAACACAACATCTTAAATACGGGCGCAATTTAAATCAAATAATATGAATTACCAAAAACTTTCTTAACCACTTTGTGCCCTTTTAAGACTAACCACATCATAGTTTCTCTAATATCTGAGCTGTAGTTAAGCGCGAGATATTGAACCCCGATCGACGCTGGAGCAAGGTCGACTGTGGGACAGTCCAAATGGATTAAATGTACATGTCGATATCATAAGCAGAATATGAAGAAAAAGAGCTCCAACAGCGACTGAGGAGGGTTGCTGCATTAAGGTAGCAGTCGGTTCAATTCCTGTTGATAGATACCGATTTATTTTTGACCTCTCTATCGAATGAGCACGTTATATTCCATATTAAAAATCAGTTTGTTTGTAACGGGAATTAAACCGGCACTTTCCGCCGACACTCGGCTCGCATGAAAGAAGTGATGAGTAGTGTTTGTGCGGGCTGGCTCCAGATACACATTATGTGATCAAAAGTATCCGTACACCTGGCTGAAAATGACTTCGAAGTTCGTGGCGACCTCCATCGATGATGTTGGGACTCAACATGATGTTGGCCCACCTTTAACTTTGACGACAGGTTCCACTCTCGCAAGCATACGTTCAGTCAGGTGCTGGAAGGTTTCTTGGGGAGTGCTGCACTGAGAAGAGGTATCGTTGTCGGTCGCTGAGACACGGCACGAGGTCGGCGTTCCAAGACATCCCAAAGGTGTTCTATAGGATTCAGGTCAGGACTCTGTGCAGGCCAGTCCATCACAGGGATGTTATTGTAGTGTAACCACTCCGCCACAGACCGTACATAATGAACAGGTGCTCGATCGTGCTGAAAGATGCAATCGCCATCCCCAAACTGCTCTTCAACAGTGGGAAGCAAGAAGGTGCTTAAAACATCAATGTAGGCCTTTGCAAAACAACAAGGTGTGCAAGCGCCCTGCATGAAAAAGATGACCACACCATAACCCCACCGCCTCCTAATTTCATTGTTGGCACTACACACGCAGGCAGATGACGTTCACCGGGCATTCGCTATACCCAAGCCCTGCCATCGGATCGCCACATTGTGTACCGTGATCCGTCACTCCACACAACGTTTTTCCACTGTTCAATCGTCCAATGTTTACGCTCCTTACATCAAGCGAGGCACCGTTTGGCATTTACTGGCGCGATGTGTGGCTTATGAGCAGCTCCTCGACCATGAAATCCAAGTTTTCTCACCTCCCGCCTAATTGTCAGTAGTACTTGCAGTGGATCCTGATGCAGTTTGGAATTCCTGTGAGATGGTCTGGATAGACGTCTGCCTATTACAAATTACGACCCTCTGCAACTGTCGGCGGTCTCTGTCAGTCAACTACGAGGTCGGCCTGTATGCTTTTGTGCTGTACGTGACCTTTCTCGTTTCCACTACACTACCACATCGGAAACAGTGGACCTAAGGACGTTTAGGAGTGTGGAAATCTCGCGTACAGACGTATGACACAAGTGACACCAAATCACCTGACCACATTCGAAGTCCGTGAGTTCTGCAGAGCCCCCCATTCTGCTCTCTCACGATGTCTAGTGACTACTGAGGGCGCTGATAATGGAGTACTTGGCAGTAGGTGGCAGCACAATGCGCATAATATGAAAAATGTATGTTGTTCAAAGATGGTTCAAATGGCTCTAAGCACTATGAGACTTAGCCTCTGAGATCATCAGTCCTCTAGACTTAGAAATACTTAAACGTAACTAACCTAAGGACATCACACACATCCATGCCCGAGTCAGGATTCGAACCTGCGACCGTAGCAGCAGCGCGGTTCCGGACTGAAGCGTCTAGAACCGCTCGGCCACAGCGGCCGGCTAAACGTATGTTGTCCGAATACTTTTGATCACATAGTGTACATTGCAAAAACGAAGCTGCGTATATCTGCTGAAACACCAGATAAAATGAGCTTGACGACTGTTCGGATGGACACCCACAGTATACATGGTGTTTCTAAGTCTTTGCGATAAACGCCTAGGGGTGTTAGATTTTCTCATTAGGAACAACTTTTGTTAGACGCAAAACGCTCGCTGAGACTTCCGAGCGCCGCCAGGTGTCCTTTGGTATTCGCCATCTTTGGGACGACAAGATTTCACAGAACTAGCGGTGTCTACTAGCCTCCTGTGTAGCATACTACCTAACCCAGTAACTTTTAAAGTGATTTTCAGCAAAAAATAGGCATTTCTCTAAGTGGAGAAAGATATTTTAGAATCTAATCAGTAGGTTTAATTTGGCGGAATCTACTGCCTTCCATGCAAAGCAGATGCCTGAATGAAAGAGAATACACATTGCGCATGAACGTTACAGATTGTGTATACCCTGCCACAATACAGGGTCATAACCAAAAGCTATGAATAAAATGGTATACTTTATATACCAGGTATCTCTCCTGAGAGATATCATGCACATCCTCTGGCTTGCGTCAGGCATTTACAGATTCGCTCTTGCTGTGCGTAGCTGGAGTCAGCCCAACCAAGTATTGCACATGAGGTCTTTAAGGTGACGACCAGTGTCGACGGAAAGCATCGTTGTGTGTCCTGTTGTAAACAAAGCGATTATTAAATCGTAATTTCACTTGCCCAGTCGATAGAGAGGCCGAAAATTAGTCAAGTGCGATATTCGTTTTATCGATATGTGTTATCAGGAACAGTAAAGCACTGATCCAGCAGCGACAGCGCCGCCATGATGATGACTGCATACCACCATGCGACAGTGCTGTTCAGTCGTTGCTGGGGAATTTGTTTGTATATGGGGACAAACCCACGCTTTCCGTCGATACTGGGAGACATAGAGAGCATCACACTTCATGTACACTCCTGGAAATGGAAAAAAGAACACATTGACACCGGTGTGTCAGACCCACCATACTTGCTCCGGACACTGCGAGAGGGCTGTACAAGCAATGATCACACGCACGGCACAGCGGACACACCAGGAACCGCGGTGTTGGCCGTCGAATGGTGCTAGCTGCGAAGCATTTGTGCACCGCCGCCGTCAGTGTCAGCCAGTTTGCCGTGGCATACGGAGCTCCATCGCAGTCTTTAACACTGGTAGCATGCCGCGACAGCGTGGACGTGAACCGTATGTGCAGTTGACGGACTTTGAGCTAGGGCGTATAGTGGGCATGCGGGAGGCCGGGTGGACGTACCGCCGAATTGCTCAACACGTGGGGCGTGAGGTCTCCACAGTACATCGATGTTGTCGCCAGTGGTCAGCGGAAGGTGCACGTGCCCGTCGACCTGGGACCGGACCGCAGCGACGCACGGATGCACGCCAAGACCGTAGGATCCTACGCAGTGCCGTAGGGGACAGCACCGCCACTTCCCAGCAAATTAGGGACACTGTTGCTCCTGGGGTATCGGCGAGGACCATTCGCAACCGTCTCCATGAAGCTGGGCTACGGTCCCGCACACCGTTAGGCCGTCTTCCGCTCACGCCCCAACATCGTGCAGCCCGCCTCCAGTGGTGTCGCGACAGGCGTGAATGGAGGGACGAATGGAGACGTGTCGTCTTCAGCGATGAGAGTCGCTTCTGCCTTGGTGCCAATGATGGTCGTATGCGTGTTTGGCGCCGTGCAGGTGAGCGCCACAATCAGGACTGCATACGACCGAGGCACACAGGGCCAACACCCGGCATCATGGTGTGGGGAGCGATCTCCTACACTGGCCGTACACCACTGGTGATCGTCGAGGGGACACTGAATAGTGCACGGTACATCCAAACCGTCATCGAACCCATCGTTCTACCATTCCTAGACCGGCAAGGGAACTTGCTGTTCCAACAGGACTATGCACGTCCGCATGTATCCCGTGCCACCCAACGTGCTCTAGAAGGTGTAAGTCAACTACCCTGGCCAGCAAGATCTCCGAATCTGTCCCCCATTGAGCATGTTTGGGACTGGATGAAGCGTCGTCTCACGCGGTCTGCACGTCCAGCACGAACGCTGGTCCAACTGAGGCGCCAGGTGGAAATGGCATGGCAAGCCGTTTCACAGGACTACATCCAGCATCTCTACGATCGTCTCCATGGGAGAATAGCAGCCTGCATTGCTGCGAAAGGTGGATATACACTGTACTAGTGCCGACATTGTGCATGCTCTGTTGCCTGTGTCTATGTGCCTGTGGTTCTGTTAGTGTGATCATGTGATGTATCTGACCCCAGGAATGTGTCAATAAAGTTTTCCCTTCCTGGGACAATGAATTCACGCTGTTCTTATTTCAATTTCCAGGAGTGTATAAACAGTACAGCGGTATAGGGCTATATCGCCAATGCCCGACATACCAGGCAGGCTGCTTGAATGTCAAAAAGAGGACAAGAAAGAAGACTGAAGCTGATAGAACACGAGGAAGCTGATCTGGCTACGACGCCAATGAATCCGCACAGTGGTGCGACACATATTGTCAAGGAATATGGACTCAGCCAGACGAGTGCCACTCGCATCTTGCATCGACAGAATTTCCATCCCTATCATCTGTCACTACGTCAGGCACTCGACGAATGTGATTTCGAACGTTCTACAGAATTTTGCCGGTTTGTCCTTCAGCAACTGAGAGACGACCTTACCTTTTCCCAAGGTGTACCCTTTACCGATGAAGCAACTTTGCTTCGTCAGGTGCAGCACCAACGGCCATGGAGCGTAACTTTACGGTGCAGCATCATAGGAAATTACAGTGTGGGACCTTATTTCATTATTTCATCTCAGATGTTCTAAATGGACATTCGTACACATACTTTCTGACGAACATTCCGCCGATTCTAGAAAAAAGGGATGGACATAATCCAAACAAAAGCCTTTTTGTTGCGGCGAATTCTTCTTATGAAATTTCAGTCACCAACTTTCTCCTCAGAATGAGAAAATATTTTGCTGACGACGACCTACACAGAGAGAAACAATCATTACAGTAAAGTAAGGGAAATCTAAGCTCGCACAGAAAGATATAGGTATTCGTTTTCTCCGCACGCTGTTCGAGTTTGGAATAACGAAGAATTATTGTGAAGTTGGGTCGATGAACCCTCTGCCACGCACTTAAAAGGAATTTGCGGAGTATGCATGTAGATTTAGATCCATTTAAATGTAAAAGTTCATTTAACTGAGGGTAGAAATTCTCGAAAAATTGATGTTAAACGCCTCTAAAAACACTGGTTACATTTACATAGTCATAAAGGCGAAAACAAGCTTCGTCACTCATAAAATACTTCGTAGAGTCAAGTTTACCGTCCATAATCTTCTTAAGCAATCAGTCGAAATACTTAATCATTATTTTCTCAGTTGGATGTAATGCCGCCAACGGCCTTGCCGCAGTGGTAACACCGGTTGCCGTCAGGTCACCGAAGTTAAGCATTGTCGGGCTGGGATAGCACTTGGATGGGTGACCATCTGGTCTGCAGAGGGCTGTTGGCAAGCGGGGTGCACTCAGCCCTTGTGAGGCAACCTGAGGAGCTACTTGATTGAGAAGTAGCGGCTCTGGTCTCGTAAACTGACATATGGCCGGGAGAGCGGTGTTCCTGCCACATGCCCCTCCATATCCACAGCCAATGACGCCTATGGGTGAGGATGACACGGCGGCCGGTCAGTGTCGTTGGGTCTTCCAAGGCCTGTTCGAACGGAGTTTAGTTTTAGTTTTTAGGATGTAATGCCAGACACATGCATCGTCGTAAGTCTTAAGTATAGAATAACAAGGTTTACAAGTCACCAGATAGTTTGCAACCGCTTGTGGAGTTCGAAAAGGACTATTATGGTTAATCTTAGAATTGAAGACATCGCCACTGAGTCACTATTTCGTCATCGGCTTCTTGTCGTTTCTGTCGCAGCAATGCTGGACTTAGGAAATAGCACTTGAAAAATTCCACGAGTCTACGGTTGTAAGCTTGAACTATGCGCACCCTTCTATTCGCAAAATACAGAGTATTTTAGTTGAATAGCTCACAGGATGCCAAAAAGGAACCATTCACAGCACTTTTCATGCGACAAGCTACAACTGAAACTACGACAATGAATCATGCCCGGTACGTCATGGAAATCCGCCGATCAGGAAACAGTAAAATCATGTGTTGCTTACGGAATGGGGCCAGTTTTATCTTGGGATTAACACTGTAATCAAAATCCACATACGTTTCGTTGCACCAAGATATTTGACGATACTATCCCTACATGAAATATTTTGGTTCTACATCTTGTGACTGTTTTAATTTTGAGCTCTGATGTTGCAAATCATGCTCTCAGATTCCTTTCGTGATTGTGAAGTTCCTCTGTCGGAGATAAGAGTCTACTTTAGTACTTTATTGGCTAACTTTCGTTCCTCCAGTTTGCGTAGACGGAACTTTTCCTTTAAAAATACGGGCTACAATCAGAAAAGTTACAGAAGAAAATTTCTAATCAAAACTGCAAGAGAAAGAGACCTTATCTACACTGATGAGATAACGAACTTTAAAGTTGAATGCGCCATATGGAAACTCCCAAAGTAAAGTAATGCCGAAAATATTTGTGGGGCAGAAGAAATAAGATGTAGCTCAGACAAAGTGTATGTATGAATTCTAAATTTGCGCAGTATTGATGATTCTACTGCTGCTTACGAGTATAAATCGCATAAAGGATCTCTGTTTATTATTTTGGTTGAAGGTAGCCACGTGGAAGTACGCAGTTGCTCGTCATCTCTCTTTGCTTGTACTGTCCTCCCTCATGTCAGCTCCCTTTCCCGTTGCTTCATTGGTAAGGACGGAACAAGTAAATCACGGTCCAGTAAAACTTACTCTAAAGTCGCACAACGGAATATCGACTTATTAGTGAGCAGGTCTCGCAAAGTGACTTGGGGTAGCTCATGTAGTGTTTTGTTACGTAGCACATAAATTAAGTCCGACGTGATTCAATACTGAAAGGATTCTCCATCTCTTGCTTAGTACCGGTATTCAAGTTGTGATGTTTGCAAATTATAAAGAATGCTCCGGATCTCTTAGTATAAATGGTGAGACGTTTCAGTAACTTTCAATGACAGTCTTTTAGCCCTCAAGGCAAAGTTGACTAGTTGAACACGCATTTTTTTACAATCACAATCAGAGCAGTACAATAACTGTGAGTGGTCCCGTAGCACGCCATAGTTTAAGTTTTAGAGATGCTCTGATTGTAATGAAACTAAGGTAATCGTTTATGACAAAGAAAAATATTACTCTCTCGCATTCCCCACAGATACACATGGAAACAGGGAAGTAGCACTGCCTAGTTCGGAGTAGAAAGTCTATGAAACTCATATTAAATTTAAAAATCACTGCGAAACGTTATAACACAAAACAAGTTCCTATCATAACTGAGGTGAATTAAACGCAATTCAAAACGACAAATCGCCGGCAGGTGTGGCCGAGCGGTTCTAGGCGCTTCAGTCTGGAACCGCGCGACCGCTACGGTCGCAGGTTCGAATCGCGCCTCGGGCATGGATGTGTGTAATGTCCGTAGGTTAGTTAGATTTAAGTAGTTTTAAGTTCTAGGGGACTGATGACCTCAGACGCTGAGTTCCATAGTGCTGAGAGCCATTTGAACCATTTGAACCAAAACGACAAATCACCACATTCTGATAACTTTCTCTCAAGGCCTAACAGAAATGTTCTGACAAACACGTTCGATAACTTACCCAGTTCATCCAGAAGTGATTCTAAAACACCACTGCTAGCGAAAAGACTCTTTCGTCCTGAAAAGTTGGGAGGAGGGGTTAGTTATACTTAAAAGAGGTCAGCCAAAATTTCTTCCTCCTTTTCAAACTTTGACTTCCTTATCTAGGCCTGTCTCCTCTGTCGTATCTGCTAACATGATTTATCTTCTCTTTTTAAAAAAAGTAGTGGAGAGGAGGAGATATTCTTTGGCTTTGAAGTGACCAACCGTTATCTCACTTATAGCATCGGTTTTCCTATCTTTCTGACGGCTTTTTTCCTTCTCTATCTTTTCTAAAACGACACTGAATATGGAACGGTCCTTCTCTTTAAAAGTAGAGGGGGAAGAATCGTTGTATTTGAAACTCCCAGCCAGCTTTCTTCTTCCTCCGTACCTATTAAGGCCTGTTATCTTCTCTGTCTTCATGACCTGCTACTTTTCGAACACCCACATGATCATTCAACAACAATCACTCATGGAACACTGGATAAAGGAAATTAAAAAATAGAACCAATAGCATAAACAAAATAAAGCCCCTAGTACGATCCATGTTCTCTCCAGAGGTTTTAGTGCAGTCTGGTCAGGATAAAAATTTTGGTGGCACACTCTATGATGCCGATAGAAACGGGAAGCGCAAGTGACAAATTCAGTCAAGTTATCTGAAACAAAGCGACGGGTATGTTTCACAAGGACGCTATAAGGTTCGTTAAGTAATAGGACATCGGGAGTGAAGAGTACGGTAGCTTCACGCCTTCATGCAAGAGAATTTTCATTTATTATTGTTAGGGAAACGTGTCAGCTGTAGGGTACGACTAGTAATACACAGTATTTAGAAGAACCTAGAGGGAAAAATATGACTGAAAAACCAAGGACGAAGGACTATAAAGAGGTGGAAGATAGAGATGCAGTTTTTCTCCACTACCTTTCAATTTAGACATGGAAGGGACAATGACAAAAGTAAAAAATAGAGTTAAGAGTACCGGTAGCACGGAAATTCAGGATAAAAAAATATCAATTTTCAGGTTCATGAAAACATATCTACCTTTACCGAAAGTGAGGAAGAATTATACGATCTGCTGAACGCAAAAAAAAAAACCGTAATGACTACTGACCAAGGACTGAGACTAAACGGATGAGAGACGAATCTACTAGCGGTATTAGAAACGAGACGTGGGATAAACTTAATATCAAAATTGGGGATCATAAAGTAGATGCAGTGAAGGAAGTTTGCTACCCTGGAAGCAAAATAACTCAAGAGGTCTAAGCAAGGAGGACACAAAGAGCAGATTTGCACAGGGGAAGAGCGTATTCGTGGCCTACAGAAATCTGCTAGTGTCAAATATCTTTCTTAATTTGAGGAAGTAATTTATGAGAATATACTGCATGATATGGGCCGTGGGAAAACGAGAAAAGAAGAGAATTGAAGCGCTGGAGATGTGGTGCTGAAGTAAGATGCTGAAAATTATATGGAGTAATAAGAAAAGGAATGAGGAGGTTCGTCACAGAATCGGTGAAGGGAAGAACATATGGGAAACATTATCAAGACGAAGGTAGTGGATAAAAAAACATGAATTAAGATATTAATGAATAAACTACGTGAGGGAGCTGTAGGAAGTGAAAGTGTAAGAATAGAGTGAGACTGGAATATATAGAACAAATGTTCAAGATGGTACATCGAAGTGCTAATCTGAGATGATGGGGTTAACAGGAGGGGGCTGTATCAAGCCAATCAGAATAATGATGCTCTAAAAACATATTCCAACAACACACTAAATGACGCTAGTTATAGCACTAGTTAGAACACTGACCTTCTTGCACCACCGCCTACTACTTTAACAAATACACTCCTGGAAATTGAAATAAGAACACCGTGAATTCATTGTCCCAGGAAGGGGAAACTTTATTGACACATTCCTGGGGTCAGATACATCACATGATCACACTGACAGAACCACAGGCACATAGACACAGGCAACAGAGCATGCACAATGTCGGCACTAGTACAGTGTATATCCACCTTTCGCAGCAATGCAGGCTGCTATTCTCCCATGGAGACGATCGTAGAGATGCTGGATGTAGTCCTGTGGAACGGCTTGCCATGCCATTTCCACCTGGCGCCTCAGTTGGACCAGCGTTCGTGCTGGACGTGCAGACCGCGTGAGACGACGCTTCATCCAGTCCCAAACATGCTCAATGGGGGACAGATCCGGAGATCTTGCTGGCCAGGGTAGTTGACTTACACCTTCTAGAGCACGTTGGGTGGCACGGGATACATGCGGACGTGCATTGTCCTGTTGGAACAGCAAGTTTCCTTGCCGGTCTAGGAATGGTAGAACGATGGGTTCGATGACGGTTTGGATGTACCGTGCACTATTCAGTGTCCCCTCGACGATCACCAGTGGTGTACGGCCAGTGTAGGAGATCGCTCCCCACACCATGATGCCGGGTGTTGGCCCTGTGTGCCTCGGTCGTATGCAGTCCTGATTGTGGCGCTCACCTGCACGGCGCCAAACACGCATACGACCATCATTGGCACCAAGGCAGAAGCGACTCTCATCGCTGAAGACGACACGTCTCCATTCGTCCCTCCAATCACGCCTGTCGCGACACCACTGGAGGCGGGCTGCACGATGTTGGGGCGTGAGCGGAAGACGGCCTAATGGTGTGCGGGACCGTAGCCCAGCTTCATGGAGACGGTTGCGAATGGTCCTCGCCGATACCCCAGGAGCAACAGTGTCCCTAATTTGCTGGGAAGTGGCGGTGCGGTCCCCTACGGCACTGCGTAGGATCCTACGGTCTTGGCGTGCATCCGTGCGTCGCTGCGGTCCGGTCCCAGGTCGACGGGCACGTGCACCTTCTGCCGACCACTGGCGACAACATCGATGTACTGTGGAGACCTCACGCCCCACGTGTTGAGCAATTCGGCGGTACGTCCACCCGGTCTCCCGCACGCCCACTATACGCCCTCGCTCAAAGTCCGTCAGCTGCACATACGGTTCACGTCCACGCTGTCGCGGCATGCTACCAGTGTTAAAGACTGCGATGGAGCTCCGTATGCCACGGAAAACTGGTTGACACTGACGGCGGCGGTGCACAAATGCTGCGCAGCTAGCGCCATTCGACGGCCAACACCGCGGTTCCTGGTGTGTCCGCTGTGCCGTGCGTGTGATCATTGCTTGTACAGCCCTCTCGCAGTGTCCGGAGCAAGTATGGTGGGTCTGACACACCGGTGTCAATGTGTTCTTTTTTCCATTTCCAGGAGTGTATAAAATGGAAGTTGCGTTTGGCATATTTCGCCGTTAAATCCTATTCTGGGGTGCTCGGCCGCCTCTTGCAATTCTTCTTATCTGACGCCACTTCGGTGGTTCTCAGGTTCATGATGATGAAATGACGATGAGAACAACACAACAGAACAACTAGTCCCCGAGCGGAGGAAATCCCCGACCTGGCAAAGAATCGAAATGGGGACCCCTGATCGGGAGTTAGCAAAGCTAAACACAATACCAGGAGCTGAGATATATCCGACTAATTTATGTCCTTTCCGTCAAATGTTCTTTCAGTAGGGGAAGTAGGAGTAAAGTGACCACTCCAAGGCAAATTGAATTTTCACCAGGTGTTGGTTATTGATAGTAGCTTGCTGCTAGTTCTGATGTCTGGACATATGTTCCATGTATGCTGATAGGACATGTGTTCTATCTATCCTAATACCTTAATATCTGGCACAATACCAAGCATTTCAGCACACTGCTTCCAATCGTATTTTTACATCAGAACAAATATAACAGAAGTGCGACGGTTTTCAATAGTATAATTAATTCGAAATCGTCATAAAGGAATGAGGATAATAGATTTGTATGTAAATAGGCTTCGATGTCATTATAGTCTCTAGTACTATGAGAGATACAAGAAATACCGAATTCTTATTCGTGTTAACTCCTTGGCCACTTTTCTTGACTAGTACTGTGATCATCTCTCCCCATCGGACACCATGCCTGCATTATTAAAATGGTTCAAATGGCTCTGAGCACTATTGGACTTAACATCTGAGATCATCAGTCCTCTAGAACTAAGAACTACTTAAACCTAACTAACCTAAGGACATCACACACATCCATGCACGATGCAGGATTCGAGCCTGCGACCGTAGCGGTCGCGTGGTTCCAGTCTGAAGCGCCTAGAACCACTCGGCCACAACGGCCCGCCCTGAAATAGTAGTCCACAGTTGAAACCATCAGACCGAAATAAACGACAAGGAACTACATTTGTAAACCAACAGAGGTGTTCAAAAACTGATATTGTAAAAAGTATTATTGTACATATAACTGAGGTAAAATGGATAATATAAATGACCTATCTTAAATCGGACGACTAAAAAAAAGGTGTCACTAAATAATATCAGAACAAACTTCCCCTGTCAAACACACTGCCAACAGTTTGGTGCACATTAGCACTATTCTCCTATTAAAATTACTTGTCAGTTGCCATCTGTACTTACCTCTACAGAGTTGCTACACCGGCTGCTGGCTACCCAAACTTGTCACTTGACAAGTGCTGTTCCATAAAGCGTGTAAGGCGGAGCAGTGTTTGGAGCGGCCGTGATGAGGTGTGACTGGAACGCGATATGCTCTATAGACAGCTGATTCTGGTTAGCGGTGGCTGAAACGCGACAGGCGACATGTTTTGTTGCCCTCAATTTAAACACATGTCCTAACCTAAATACTACCTCGTAATGTGTGATGTATCAGAGAAAACGACGATCAACAATCTTCAGTAGAATTATGAACCATGCACGCTTTGTTTACGCCGATTAAAGCTAAGCTCCATGAGCGAACAGAAGACAGAAAAAATTTCAGTTTCATAGCTATAAGGAAACTGTAATTTCTCTATTTTATTAGTTACATGAAACTATCTTCATACTGTCAACACGAGCTGCCACGTTACGAGCCGATGAGCAGTCTCGGTTTGCACCAGTATACAGTTTATAGGCGACAAAGGCAGATTCCAAACGAAAAACAATTATTGTAAGAAAATTTACGAGCAAATAAATAAGTCAATTAGATGATGAAAATGGTACGATAAAGTGTTAGAAATAAAGAAACAAAGCAACCAATTGAATGAAAATAGTTATCAAAGTTATTTTGATAACATTTAGAAATAAAATTTTTCGAGGGATCTCACAATTTTCGAACCCACGACTTTCTACAAACGAGTAAGGTATTTTACCACTTTTTTTCTTTTTTAGAATGCTGTAATCGTTATTGAACAAACTGTCGGTTTATATATATATATATATATATATATATATATATATATATATATATATATATATATATATATATACAATGCAACAGTTTTTCAAGGTACAATTTAAACAAATACAAATGATTGTTAGTTTAACAAAAACATTAGAAAAACATTAAATACAACAAAATATAACATATTCTGTCTTCTTTCGATGCATGAGAACGTGGATAAAGGTGTTGCATCATGTGACGGGTAGGCATGGCACACTCCAACTTTGAGGGGGGTCAAGGAAGTCGCTGCGGAGATAAGCGGCAAAAGTTTGTCAGTAAGATGGTTTTCGGATGAGGTTGCTTTGCGGGGTCACAACTTTGTACCAGAAGTCGAGGACTGTATGCGGACCACTCTGAAAGAGGTATTCTGATGCCTGTCCGCGAAACCAGAGGGTAGTGAAATGTCTGGGGCAACAACAAGAAATCTGGGGCTACCGTCGTTGGCGGGGCACGGGGGTGAAAGCCCAGGATTCGTTGGATGAGGTGCCAAACCGTGCTCGTCGGTGTCTTCAAGCTTACAGTCAGGGCAGAGTGAAGAGGTGACCAGTCCTATGCGATAAAGTCGACTATTAGTCGGGAATTTGCCATAGATTAAAACATACCAGAGTGCAGACACAGACGATGGTAAAAAGGGTGCATGCACACATCCCCAAACCGTTCGCCTGTTAGTGTGCTGTGGCACCATGGGGTCGCAAGGGTTGGACAGTATAGCATCCAATGTCGTACGACTTCTATGATGATGATCATTGCACGCTGAATGGCGTCTTATGCGAAAAGATCCAATGCTGTTTTGGTAGTATTGCGTTGAAACGGCGTATTTATTAGCATCGTTGTGTGTGTGTGTGTGTGTGTCTGGATTGTTTTTGTTGTGATTTACATGTTTGGTTAAATGTGAAATAAAAAAGAAAACCTCAGAATTCGTGTCCCAAGTACATTAAGAAAGAAAGCCGTAAAGTGAGCTGACCAATTGTTGCGGTAGGTTAGTAACAGTGAACAGTTCAAGCGTGATCTTGAGCGCTCTGACTGGCGGAAACTAGCTCCAACGCGTGATGTGGCAAGCAGCAAACGATTTTAACTGACGATTTCTCGGCAGGTTGCAATACTTTTCAGGGGAAAAAATATGCAGCGGCCACGTCTCCCGCCCTGGTCACTTTACCCCACTTTTCGTTATCTAACACAGTAATTTCATTCTGGTTTAGAACGGCGAATTTGTAGCTGATGATCGCTTAGTGCCAACTGGTGGCGTGGAATATTAAAAAAAAAGTTGCTTTCGTTTCAGATAGCGGCATGCCAGAGGACGAGTCAGAGGCGGAGGCTTGGAGGCGGCAGCGCGCGCGGGGGCGGCGCCAGTCGCGCGTGACGCGCCAGCGCAGCTACGACGAGGAACTGAAGGCAGCCACCGCCGCCGCGGCCGCCGGCGCCGGCGGGGAGCCCAGCCTAGGTCAGTGGGGCAAGTAGCGCCGTACACGTAACCAACCGCATGCACCCCGTCCCGCCAAGACACATAACCCTTACAAACTACTCGTTAGCCGTTACTGATGTGGTCATTGCTGATATAGTCATTACATATAAATTCCTTTTGGTGACCTAGCAAATTGTGGGTATGACCGTGCTTTTGAAAGTGTGCTTTGCGTGGGTTGTCTTTTTTGGTCAATTTTTTCCTTTCTTTACGCTGATAAAGCCTCACGCAGGCCACTCGAGACAGAGACCGCAAAATTCTGCCGTATGCCGGCCGGTGTCTGCGTTGGCCAGGCACGGAGGCGCGCTGGACGGCAGCAGCTGTGTTCTGGACACTTGAAACTCTGTAAAAGCTCCGCGAAAAGCAGCAGTTTTGTCGCACTGCGTAAACGTGCAACTTGTAAAACAGAGAAATTGGAACATTAGGAATACTGCCGACTCCTCCCGACATGGGAACGGTACACTACGAGTGTCGTAACGACGTGCTCCGGAGTAAACGAGAAATTATAGGAGTACGAAAACTACCGAATCGGCCAGAACCAGCGGGGACAAAGACAGGTGAGTAAGCTGAAGATAACGAATTGGAGGAAAACAAAAATTACACTCGAGCACGAACTGCGTGCAGGGCGGAAAACAAGCGAGTAATAAAACCTTTCAGACATTAACGAAAAGATACATCGAGTCTCGTGGAATACTTGTTACGCAGTAACCAATGCAAACGACATGCCCTAGTAGCTAGTCTCTAGCCGGCAGCGCCGAGCTACATTCACGTGTCCTAAACAAGCAGTTTCAATGTATCTGAAGTTTTTGAAACAGTCATAACGTGAAAGGAGAGGACAGAAAAACTATGGAGGCCTCCCTCGGTGGGACGACTCTGTTTACAATTTAAGTAATTTGGTATTAAAGGAGACCACTCTCCGAAAGCAGAAGCACTGAGCTGTCGATAGGCACACACAAAACTAGGAAAACATACTAGCTTTTGGAGTCATCCTTTGACAAGCTAGAGAACACAAATACACACGCCCTATCGCACTCCTATGCCCCTAATGGTGCCAGCTAGACGATTTCTCATTTAAAAACATGTCCTTTCACTTGATTGTCTGAACCCACCTATAATTCTTTTTTACCTACTATAATTTATCCTTAACTGTATTCAGTCACACACACACACACACACACACACACACACACACACACAAACACACACACTATATTTACATTTTCGGAGATACTTCTCTGGATTGGAAGAAGTAGTCAAGCAGATATGATTTCACTTTGTATTTAATCCTTGCTTAACAAATCTGAATTAAACACAAGTTATTATACTAAAGCCGACCGGTGTGGCCGTGCGGTTCTAGGCGCTTCAGTCTGGAACCGCGTGATCGCTACGATCGCAGGTTCGAATCCTGCCTCGGGGATGGATGTGTGTGATGTCCTTAGGTTAGTTAGCTTTAAGTAGTTCTAAGTTCTAGGGGACTGATTGTTGTGACTTGGCAAGACAGCCAAGTCACTATGAGAGGAAGCCGAAAGGCACGCGTTTAAGCTCACGCAGGCTGGCGTGAGGTCTTGAACAGTTAAAGGATTTGAGTCTAGCAAATAAAGTACGTAGCTGTTGGAATACTTAACTTTAATCCATAATTGGTAAACATCGGTCTGACGGTACATGCGTCACAAGATAAATAGCAATTGATAATGGCGCCTTGCTAGGTCGTAGCAAATGACGTAGCTGAAGGCTATGCTAACTACCGTCTCGGCAAATGAGAGCGTAATTTGTCAGTGAACCATCGCTAGCAAAGTCGACTGTACAACTGGGGCGAGTGCTAGGACGTCTCTCTAGACCTGCCGTGTGGCGGCGCTCGGTCTGCAATCACTGACAGTGGCGACACGCGGGTCCGACGTATACTACCGGACCGCGGCCGATTTAAAGGCTACCACATAGCAAGTGTGGTGTCTGGCGGTGACACCACTCTGATGACCTCAGATGTCAAGTCCCATAGTGCTCAGAGCCATTTGAACCCTTTTTTTACCATACTAACTATTTTCATTCAGGATATTGCAAATTAAGGAAATTTTTCTTTCCTGAGATTCCCTTCCTTGCGAGGTTGTGTAATGAAACAAGATTCATTTGATGTCGCGATGATAGTGTGGTCAGGACTCTTGCTGTCGCTCTCTGTGATAATCGTGAACAGGACAGGTGAAAGATGGGAGCTCATCAAATTTCATCGTGATCCGAGATACAACACGAGCCTGGGAATTTAATGAACCAATGAAAATATCTTGATCCGCGTTAAACTGCACTTACGAGGTCAACTGTTCAGGGCACTAAACGCGAAGGTTATTAGTAATAAAAAAGAAAAAAAGAAAAATTGCTAATTGTTGTGCGAATGACATGAACCATCACTCACTTGCTCTGCTATCCACGCTGATAAAACTGCACATTTCGCCGATCGCTGTTCCTGAAGGCGAAGCCACGCAGCGAAGTTTTGTTAAGCCATGTGTACGCACGTGTACCCGACTGCTGCTGTAAACAGTTTGTTCGGATAGGAAGACTTAGCACCACGGAACTAAAATTGTAATGAGGTGTAAAGATATAAGGATACCTCACCTATCATGTCTGCCTGAAAGCAGCAGTGTAGAGCATCATGTATGGTACATGTCGAGAGGTAGGTGCACAAATTAAATCAATCTCCAACAATCTCGTCCAGATATTGTATAGTAACGGATCACAACGCTCCCAAAATTGGTCTGCCCTTTTGAGTGCTTTGAGTTAGTGCTATACTGCGGTATGAAATACCTACGTGCCATAACGTGTAACGGTGTTCAGAGGTTTACCAAAATTTGGATCTTTAAAGCAGGGCTTGAAATATTTAACATGGAATAAATTTTTGCGATCCAGAGGCTGCATAAAGAAAAGTGCAAGGCTGTTGCATACTTACATTCGAATTCTTAAGTTCGTCGTTTTGTTATTTTGATTTATTGACATTTGGAGTACATTCCAGTCGACCAGCACCGTCTTACCAAGATGGCACATTTAATGATCAAATAAAATTAAATAAGAATATTATAATATCTCTATTTCGTACAGCTTTTTCGATATAAACGGATTTGAAATTAACATATGCACTCTTCTAACAGTGTATACTACTACTACAGTACATTTCTAATATCGGAAAAGTAGACATTACGCACAGTTCATGGTAAAGTCATTATGCGAGTATAATGTTGCTCTCATCCGTACAATAGTTCCAGATGACAAGTTATTCCTCCGTTATCCACCGATGAAAAAGGAGGCCAGGCTTTACTAATTCATATAAAAGAAGCTTTTCTTCGGTCACAATATTAATTGATTTATTTCACGTTTATTATTCTCGTCGGAATGCCTGCACTTGCAAAGAAAATTTTCTCAATGAAGAGAGCTTCTTTATAATTGCTGCTTTTTCTTGTTAACCATAACTCGCAGAGCACACATATAAACACAAGACGCAATACTTTCACGTACATGTTCCCAATTATCATTTGAGACAAAGCGTAAGTACGTCATCGCAAAAGTTACATAGTAGACGTTATTCCAACAATGACTGTACATCGGCTGCAGACAGTGGAGCGCAGTTTGGTCTACATATTAGGACACAACTTTCTCGAATGTTTCAGAAGCGATAATGATTCAGATTAAGTATTTATTGATTTTTTGTCTTTCAATGTGAATTATTTAAGCGAAAGGATATTTCTTGAAGTTTACGAAAATGTTATGATAACTTTAGTAGCCTACTTTGCTTTAAATAATTGAAAATCATAATTGTTAAAATTTCTAAATATAACAGGAACATTTGGCTTTTTCTACCGTGTAATTATATTTATGGAAACTTAGGACTGTCTCTGATATACAACAACAATTTTCCATTTACTGAATGAATAATTTTCTTGAACAATTAGATAGCTGATCTGTTGGCAATTATCTGATATACGTGGCCTTTTTGATAACACAAGTAAAATGAAATCTATAAGTTAACTAATTTTACAAGCATAAAATTAATCCACAGAAATATAGAAAATTATCATTATGTTGTGTACCGATTCCGAAAGATAGAAAATATAAGCAACTGCTCGGGTGCATAATATAAATACTTGCAAAATATGAATCACATAATTTGTATCTGAAATTTAGCTGAAACATTACTCAAAAGAAGATTACTTTGCAAATTTCGGTTATCTCCCGAAATGACGGTAAATCTTGGTTCATTATAACATACAACGTTCATAATCGCCGATTACACATAATAACAACGCATCATAATGTAAAAGACCATTTAACATAGCAGAACCTGTGTTATCAGAGTTCGTCCGTAAAGGGTACTTTCAAGAGTTTACGTAACCAACAGTCGGATTAATAAAACCGTCGCCTGGATACGAACAGCCAGTTGACCTGTATTCTAGAAATAAATCTTTCTGGCTGAACGTGAAAGAGATCTGAGAAATATTCCGTGATTAATTACGTGACAAATACAACGAACCTAAATTTGCAGAATTATATATTGAAAGAGTCATAAAACAAAGTTCTTAGCTCAGTGACTTTGGTACATAGTCATTTAAATATATGCCAAATAACTCTCCGAGCGTGCAGAATAATACTGTTTACGAAAGTGACTTCGATTTACCTCTAAAGAAATTTACGGACTACAGAAAGCGGGTCGGATGTTCTGCTTAAAGCAAGAACACATCCACTAAAAACCCAACGATCCGTACTAAAATTTTATATTTAGATCAGTCCCTCCAGAAGCCATGTTCCAAGATGGCTAATTCCATTCGTTTCATTCAGACTTCATTCACTCTGCTTACGTGCCGGTGGAAAAAGCTAGCTTATTCTGAGCCCTGCAAGAAAGAATTGTTACGGTCCAATGTGGCGCTGCGATGTACGACTTTCATTTCTGGACAACCCAGAAAGAACCAATGGTAAACCTTGCGTCGAATTCACTCTAATGCAACGTAATGTTCCCACGTGCCAAGAGGACGGACACCTCTCCATGAATACCTCTCCACCAGAAACAATTTCCAATGTAATTGTAACTCACATTTGACTCCGATCCTCAGTTTCACCTCAGTCGTGAAAGAAAATTCACATCAAACAAATTTTACGACAACCATCGTGACATGAAAACAAGTAACTATTTTCTAATTAGGTAGCGGAGGAAGGTAATCAGATTTTACGTGGCGCAATTTTCACTTTGGGTGCATCAACTACAAAAACCCAGCTCTCGGCTTTTGCACTTAAAAATGTGTTGTAGGTAGTACACTACCAATAACGAATAAATATTTTAACATTCACAACTTTCAGTGTGATTTAAACTGAATTATTTCCATTGGGTATTTCATGAAACGTTTATTACTACTTCTTTTTACCACTACACAGAAGCTACTCGGATATTCAAACTGAAATTAATCTTCGACAACAAATATTTTCTGTAACAGGATATGCCTTTCCTTATTTCCTGAGCTTAGACAGCAAAAAATGACAATTTAGTAATCAGTCGTTCCTTAAAATTTCATCAACATCTATGACACTCTTGCAGAAAGTATATTATTTTTTCGCAAACTGGCTTTAACTGAGAGCCACTTCAAAACGCGAACAAAAGTTATCTCTGACCTCTGCCGTTAAATTGTTCACCCACCACGGCTGCTCGGGTAGGCAGTGATCCCGTCGCTCTGCTGTAAGAATGAGTCAGTCGCCACCGTAGTTGGCGTCCTTCGATTTTCCTTTCCGTCCGCCTCGGCAATGTTAAACATGCAACAAAAAGAATTACAAACAAGAAGTTTTACTTCTCTCAATTCCCATTTAATTTATAACAGAGAGACACTCAAACTTCATTCACATTCCTTATTACAGTTCCTGTAATTTAAAAAGAAAAAAATAGCTTGCAAAAGTAACATCTCTCAATACTAACTGGCAAATAATACGAACGGATGTTTATTATATCTGAAGTTTACAATCTCGTATAAAATTCGCAAAAGTTCTATGAGCTGTTTTTTCCCTGATGCGAGGAAAGTCGTAGTACTAATAGCAGCCTTGTTCATCCTATTGCTTAGAGTCACTTGTTGATCACTATATCACACACAAAAATGGCTCTGAGCACTATGGGACTCAACTGCTGTGGTCATAAGTCCCCTAGAACTTAGAACTACTTAAACCTAAGTAACCTAAGGACAGCACACAACACCCAGCCATCACGAGGCAGAGAAAATCCCTGACCCCGCCGGGAATCGAACCCGGGAACCCGGGCGTGGGAAGCGAGAACGCTACCGCACGACCACGAGATGCGGGCCTATATCACACACACACAAAGACAAAGACGCGCATAGGAAAACCATAATTGACGTAAATTATCTACTGTTATTGGCTCGCACAAACAAGTTGTGGAGCAAAATATTTTTGGGAGGTGACTGCCAACAGCATCTAAGTAATACGCATTTCACACAAGTTGTGGAGTCCCTGGTGCCTAACCTGTGAAGCTGCCATATCGGAGTAATTGAGATGAATCCGCTGTTTATTCAGTCAACAGCAGCACAAACTGTTCGTCAACTTTCCTACAACAGTCCAAAAAGAATGTGGTTAAAATGTTAATAACTTGCAGAAGAATAAATCAATTAAAATCACTCACCTTCACAGCAAAGAACATTGTATCACTCAAGCTGCGAAAATTATAAACATAGCCACTATTCTAATGCCTTCATAAAATGTGGATTAACAGAGCAGGCTAAAATAACTTTTCAGGGTTGGAGAGAGCACAAAATTCCTGAAAATCATTCACAGCTAGAGGAGCAATCCATTTAAATTCTTATTGCAGTTAATGCTATTAACGGTAATGGTGAAGAGAGGAATTACACGTACTTCGATGACCCACATCAGCTTCGTATTCAAATCTGCCTTATGGAATTTCTACAGCGTGTTGTCTAAATACGCATTCTGATCGGAAGGACTGAATAAAGTCGCATATGACCACAGCAGCCCCCTTAATGGAGCCGTCCTAGAGTACTGTGCCTCCAAGAACTATCATTCCTCTGTATCAAAAAATATTCCTTCGCAGTCTTATCAGTATAGGAAAGCCTGTTGTTCTTCTGCATTTCTAGAATTCAAACTTTTTCATTTAGGTGCTCGTCTCTAAGCTGAAAATATCAGAAAATGGCCGACATCGGGCGAGTCCGATACTCCCCTATATTAGGCCTCAAATGTAAATGAAATAAATACCCAGATCAGATAACCGTTGATTATTCTGACCTGCACAGCTAGTGAAAGTGACGCTTCGGTAATCATTGGACGTTTCAGTCTGACTAATCACTACACTTGAAGAACGTTCACGTATGACGTATTAGGAAATTGTAATAAGATTTGTTCAATTCACGGACTGCGGAAAAAGCAACACAAGATAAAAATCCACAATGCATCTAACCTGTAACGAGTTATAATGTGGTCACCGTCCAACTTCCCTGAGTAGTATCTTTAGGGAACGTGATTCCCTAACTCACAAGCAATCAACAGTGGAGATTCATTGTGTAAGAGATTTTACCCAAAGGAGCGTTCAGTCTCCCACATCCAAGAAAATGTATGCATTTGTATTCTGGGGGCCTAGGATAACATACATAGAATAAGTCGGAGCATTCTGAAATCTGCTTTAAACAACAAACCCATAAAATCAAGCACAGAAACATAAATTATCTCGCCACATTTAATGTAAATTCGCTCTTAAAAACGGGAAAACTTAAAGCTTTAAAAAACTTTCTAAGGCAAAAAAATACAATGATAACTGCACTGCAAGAAGCAAGATTTACTGATGAACATTTCTTTCGATTCAGAAGGATTCAGGTATTTAAGGAAAAACCTGACAAAACAGTTATGAAGGACGTACCCCAATTTGGAATAGGTTTTATTGTAAACAAAAACATATTAAACTCAATAACAGAATATAATCAATTAATGAAATACTTTTCACACTAACATTTAAATCATCAAATAAAGGTTACCCTATTTTAATTAACTATTCACCAGCAAATGAGAAAAACGGAAAACAGAAAGAGAAAACATAAAATTTTCGTAAACTGTGCCAAACACCCTAGATCACATTCTATGAAAAAAACAATATTAGTACTTCGAGACTTTAGTGCAACAATTGGCAAAGAACATCAAACCGATAAATAGCAGGAAAACTCCATGCACATAAAAGACCCTACGCAAACGGGGAAAGCCTCTTAAGCTTATGCACGCAGCATAACATAGTACGAAAAATCTATGTTCCTCAAAAAACTTCCTAGACAACGAATTACATAGGTTTCACCTAACCTGACTTGTGATGGATAACAACTCGATCACTTTGTTATAAGTAGACACTCTGCAGTGGAGGTACTCAATGCAAAATTTGCCAAGAGAGCCGTTTGTATTCAGACCACTGCTTATCTATCATTAAATTCAAGATTAGAACAATATTTTTCAAGAAGGACCAACACCAACCCAGAAAGTTTTACAAAGAGGAGTTATCTAGAGAAAATTCAACTGGCAAAAAGAATACCTAAATGGTGGGAACAACTTCAAAAAACATTATTCAGAGTGGAGAAAAAACTATCTCTCTTAAAAAGAAACAGAAACATGCTTGATGGAACGATGGTCGTGATGAGTTAATTATAAAGAGACAACGAGCTTGGAATATCTGGAACGAAAATAAAAATTAAAAGAACAGGAAAAAATTTATAGAGCAAGGAAACATGTATCAAAAGGTCTCAAAAAGATCACAATGCATCACATAGAAAATGAACTAACATCAACAGAGACACACTCTAAGCAGAACAACACAAGGAACTTCTATACAACGTTCAAAAACAGTTTAAAGAAGTAAAAGCCACACTTCTTTAAACATCACCAAGTCTGCAGTTATAGATTCTAAAACACAAAAGACTGCATATAGTAACGCAGAGAACTGCACAATACTTGCAGACTACTTGCAGAATTACACAACTATGATTCACCATTTCCATAATGTAATCCAGATACAACCAGACTCAAAGCCACCAACAATAGCGCAAATTAAAGAAATCATAAAACGACTTAAAAATAACAAACCATTAGGAGAACACGGTTTGGTTGCAGAATTATGGAAACACACTACTGACTATATTATTCTATGTCTAACAGAAATCATTAATGAATTTTCGATAGCAAACATCTAAACATCGCAATGGAGATCGTTTTTAATACAATCACTAAATAAAAAAGTAAAGGAAACTGATCCTAACAATTATAGAGGGATATCCCTCTTACCAGTGATATATACGATCTTGTACATGGCACTTTTAAAGATAACTGAAGGAATAGTCGACCCACAACTAGCAGAGTATCAGTGGGATTTAGGTAGGGAAAGTCTTGTGCAGAGAAAATAGTAAATCTCAAGAAAATAATAGAAATTAGGAAAATCAGAACGCTGAAACACTTGATAATTTTCGTAGATTTCAAGAAAGGATATGGCTCAGTTTATAGAAATGCACTGATCAAAATTTTAAAGCAATTAGGATTCTAAAATAAAACAAAATAAATAATTAAAGGAACTTCAATAAACACAACATCAAAAGTAAAATTTATGGAGGACACAAAATCAGGAGTAATACAGGGAGATGTTTTATCAATCCTACTTTTAACTGCACGTCAGAGAAGACAATGAGAGCATGGAGAAAATAAATCAATGCTAAAGACGTTCAACTAGTAAGAAACCCAAATAAAACCACTTTAGATATTCTAGCTTTTGTAGATGATATGGCATTAATTACTGACAGAGTGGATAGTGAGGAAGAACGAATTACAAAACTACAGGAACAAGCAGACAAAATTGGATTAAAAATATCATTTTAAAAAACACATTTCTTAACAAATATCAGTGATACCCCTCCAAATCTTAAAATTAATGGCAACACATTATCTGAAACAAACTGTTTTACATATCAAGGAGAATAGATCACAATCATAAAACAAAAGACATCCGTAGTAAATAGAGTACATGAAATGGGAAGGTCATACCAAATGACAGAAAAACATATGTAACAAAAATACTTTGTCCTGGCACACAGTCAAACAGTGGTGAGGCCTCAAACACTGTATGCATAGAAACACTTAAACTAACAAGATTTTGGGATTTCAAAAACTTGGAAAAAGTTGAAAGAAGAATTCTGAGTAAAATACGGGGACCTGTAAGTAATGCTAATGTTCAATACAAATTAAGATCAATCGGAGATCTCTATGTGAAAATGGGAAACCCAACTGATGTAAATAGTAAAAGAAGACTTCTGTTTTATAGCGACGTATACCGAATGGATAACAGACTAACCAAGCAGATCTTCAATTTACCAAACAGCTACAAAACCAAACCCAAATGGTTCGCCGAAATTGACAAAGACATGAAAAACACAGGAATTAGAATGGGCACAACCAATAACAGAATACCTTTTAGAGAAACAACAGAAAAGGCAGGATTTCAGGAAAGAAAGAAGTCTTCAAAATGAAGAAAGTGGATCCAGGAAGAAAAGGAACGACACTCTCAAAGAATGAAGGAAGTCTGGGAGCAACGGAAGTTAAATACAAAGAAACAAAGCCGAAGTTGATTTAGCTTATCTTCCAAAGAGGTTATTCGGCTAAATACTGTAAATACATAGGCACTGCATGGTGTCCTAGACTTCATAGTGACGAGACTGAATATAACGAGTCTTAGACATTGATGAAAATTTCTCCTACAGGAAAGCGTAGTAGCATAGAAAGTATTTGATCTGGATACATTCACCAGTCTATATGGCCAAAGAGAAGCAGAGGAAAGCTGGAAACTTGCTGACATATGCAGGGGCCATTGCTAAGAGCTCTGCTATTATCTGGACAATGTCTCCTGTTAATATAGGGACACTTCTGCCTCAGTGTATAGTATAAACTGATGAGCCAAAGCACTGAAACCCATGAGGTGAGTTCGGAGGGCGCACCTGATACCAACCCACTGCGTTAGTAAGGTAGGAGCCCATAAGTAAGTCGCTATACAGCACAGTCTTAACTCATCGCAATACGAACATAATTATTTTTAGCATACCTGTACGCCTAAGTCCGAAATTTCCATCGGTTAAGGTGAAACAGTCCTCACTCGCAGTTTAAGAATTTCTAGAGCAGTTATCCTAAGTGTCTGAAATTTCCTAAAGCCACAATTGTATATTCGAAGTACGGAAAATAGGCTTCAACACCGAAGTAATTAGAGACGTAAGAGGAATCCAGATTGTACTGAGAAGAGGCATAAATTAGTAGTGACCTTTACAAAGGAACTGTTCCAGGATGCTCCTTAAGTCACATAGGAAAACCACAGGATACATAAATGTGGATCAGTGGGCAGAAATTTGAACCCTCATCGTCCCATATGAGAATTCAGTGTCGTAACAGCAGATTGCCTAAGTCGTTTTGTTGATATATGTTTTATATACTATTTTAGATGATTAGTCACATTTCAATCATATAACCAACAGAACCAAATTAGATTTAGCATGAGACAACTCTCAGCCAAAATACGTTACAACCTAACTACTGCCCATCCTAATTACAAATACTTCATCTATCAGCATATTTTACTCCTTTCGATTAAATAAACATAGTGTACAATTTAAATTCACTTAGGTTCAATACTGAGGGCCATTATCTTTTGCTTGACTGAAATGTACCATTCCAATATTCTTTCGTATCCATGTTCCTGGTTAAAACTTTTAAATTCTCAGTCGTTCATGCTTTGCGTGTTACGTATTGTGAAGCATTCTTGGTACGAATATGGTTTGGGTTAAAGAAATAAAAATTTCAGCTTGCAGCTAATTCAGAGAGGACATACAAGGTAAAAAATATTCTTAGTGAATGAATTCAGTTCGTAATCCGTAATGCGTAGCAGAACACGCGAGACCGCTCTGTCGTTCACAGCAGATGTTCCTGACGTTACTCCAACGGTGAAATGTTACTGAAAGGCTAGGTAAAGGAATGAAAAAGCGCTTTGAAGCAATGTCTGGCTTCCTCATTTAATTAAAACCAGAGAAGCAGGAAATTAGTCTTCACTCTTTTCTCTTATGAAACGTGGTCGGTAATCTCTCTCTTTCTCTGCCATATCTTTCACTATTATAATGAAGTTCTCAGTAAGCTTCGTTACTTGCTAATTTTAGAAACCATATTCCGCTACCGAGCCTGTCTCTCTGGGAGATAATTGAGTTACGACTGAAATTTAAAACTCAATGAAGGACTAGCCGAAGTGGTATACCCTTAACCGTTCTCCTCCATAAAATGTGTGTAGTAGTGTGCAGTCTCGAGTCTGACCGTGCCCCACAAGAAATGAACGACCTCCTTAAAGGGTGAAAAATTTTGAAATATAAAATATTTCACATAAACTATTTAAACCACTCCCTGTTCAAGTAAAGGTCGTATTTATAATTTGTTTGTTTCTTTATCTTTCTTTTCACAAATAAAAGTGGCACAACGATCTAGTCAGATGCTCAACCGCACGCGGACTGCCTCTACATCAGCATGAGACTGTACCGATCAGTAAAACATCATGCTTCAAGCGAACATGGTGCGCAAAACGTGGTTAAACGTAAGGACGTGGCAGAGTGTTAAAAGCCGGTAATTGTGTTTGGCCGGGTCAATGACCATACAGTTAGTGAAGTTGATGGATTTTTTGCTGTTTCGCGGGGAACTGTCAAAATGTTCAAATCTGTGTGAAATCTTCTGGGACTGAGCTGCTAAGGTCATCAGTCCCTTAGCTTACACACTACATAACCTAAGCTATCCTAAGGACAAACACACACACCCAAGCTCGAGGGAGGACTCGAACCTCCGCCGGGATCAGCCGCACAGTCCATGACTGCAGCGCCTAAGACCGCTCGGCTAATCCCGCGCGGCGCGAACTGTTCAATGAGTAAACAGGCAGTGGTGTAACACACGTGGCCTCTAAATGTGATGTATGAGTTGTGGTCAGGAAATGATCCTGACTGTGAGGGACGGGAGACGCGTTTCCACGGCGTGTGAATCAAAATCGCCTTCAAACCCGACAGGGATTGCTGCAGACAGTGAGTGAACGTCCAGCCAAACCTGTTATCGAGAGAACATTGCGACGGGAACTGCATGTAGTGAACATTCAGAGTCCGTCACCTCGGAAGAGGCCATTGCTCAAATAGGCACATAAAGACCACAACAGCGAAGTCCATCGTACTGGAAGAATGTATAACCAGTTGTTTTAACACTCCTCGACTCTACTAATTCTCGACTGGCCTGCAAAATCACGTGACTTGAGCCTCATAAGAAATATGTGGGACACATTTCCACAGCGTGTGAGACGCCGACATCTGCATCCCCGCAATTTCATAGAGTTGTGAGATAAAATCCTCCACGAATGGCTTAACCTGCGTGCGACATTACTGCACAACCTTTTGGACTCACTTCCTAACCAAATCCAGGCGGTTATCAAGTCCAGGGGCGAAGTTACAGTATAATATACTGACTGACAAAAGTCATGGTATACCTCCTAATATCGTGTAGGACCTCCGTTTGCCCGACTCAGTGCAGCAACTCGACTTGGCATGGACTCAACAAGACTTTGGAAGTCCGCTGCAGAAGTACTGAGCCTTGCTACCTCTACAGCGGTCCATAATAGCGAAAGTGTTGCCGACATAGGATTTTGTGCACGAACTGATCTGTCGATTATGTCCCATAAATGTTCGGTGAGATCCGTGTCGGGCGATTTTGGTGGCTAAATTATTAACTCAAATTTCCCAGGATGTTCTTCAGACCCACCACAAACAACTGTGGCCCGGTGATATGGCCCCATTGTCTTCCATAAAACATACATCGTTGCTTGGGAACATGTAGTTCATCAATGGCTGTAAATGGTCTCTAAATAGCCAAATATAACCATTTTCAGTCAATGATCGGCTCAATTGACAAGAGGATCCCCTCCGTTTCATATAAACACAGCCCACATCATTATGGAGCCAACACCTTGCACACTGCCTTCTTGATGAATTGAGTCCTTGGCTTCATGGGGTCTGCATCACACTCGAACCCTACCACCAGCTCTTACCGACTGAAACTGAGATTCATCTGACCAAGCTGCGGTTTTCCAGTCCTCTAGCGTCCAAACGATATGGTCACGAGCCCAGGAGAGGCGCGTCAAGCAATGTCGTGCAGTTAGCAAATACGCTTGTGTGAGTCATCTTCTGCAATAACCAATTATCGCCAGATTTCGCCGCACTGTCCTACCGGATATGAACGTCGAACATTGATTTCTGCGGTTATTTCACGCAGTGTTGCTTGTATGTTAGTGTTGACAGCTCAACGCAAACGCCTCTGCTCTCGGTCGTTAAGTGTAGGTCGTCGACCACCGTGTTGCCCGTAATGAGAGCTAATGCCCAAAATTTGGTTTTAAAGCCGCACTCTTGACACTCTGCACTCGGAATATTTAATTCCCTAACTATTTCTTAAATTCAATGTCCCATGCGTCTAGCTCCACGTTCAGCGTCTGTTAATTTCCGTCGTGGGGCAATAATCACATCGGAAACGTTTTCACATGAATCACCTGAGTACAAATGAGAGCTCTGCCAACAAATTGCCTTTCATACCTTTTGTACGCGATACTACTGCCATCTGTGTATGTGATATCGGTGAGCTTGGTCTTTAATTACATCGCTTTTGGTAACGCACATACACACACACACACACACACACACACACACACACACACACACTGATGAGCCAAAACTGCCAACCGAAAACCTAAACGCCGCTAGGTGGCACTGCGAGCTAATGAAGTAGTAAGAAAAATATACAATCAGAGCAGAAGCGAATAGGGTATTATTTTAATGAAGACCTAGGCCGTAAATGGGAATATCCACGACATGAACCATTTTGACGAAGGACTGTTAAAGCCAGACGCTTGGGAATGAGCATATCGGAAACTGCGAAGCTGGTCGGCTGTTCGTGTACTATTCTCGTGAGTATCTACGAAAAACTGGTTTAAGAACGATGAAACCATGAGTAGGTGAAAAAACTATTGGAAGACCACGACTTGTCCCAGAACTTGTAGCTCAGGGCCTTGGCCGCTCTCTAAAGCAGGATGGTCGACCATGTGTGGCAGACCCGACGAAGAGTACAGTGCTGGTGCACACACAGGCGTTTCGGAGCACACCTTTTAGAGCGCGTTGTTGAAATTGGAACTCCGCTGCAGACGACCCCTAGGCATTCCCATTTTGACCCAACGAAATCGCTTTACGATTACAGTGGGAATATGATTATGGAGTCCGGACCGTGGATTAATGGAAATGTGCTGTCTGCTTCGATGAATAATTATTTTTCTTTTCTTTTTTCTTTTACGCCAGGTCGATATCTAATCCGGATACGGCGACATTCAGGCGAAAGACTGCGGTGATACGCACCGTTCCACTGAAACTGGCAGGTGGTGGCAGTATTGTGCTGTGTGAGACATTCACGTGTGTTTTCATAGGACTTGCGATGCAGCTGTAAACCACGTGGACATTATTACGGACACTTCATGCTTGACATCTTCCCCGACGGCTATGGCATTTTCCAGCGGCGTCACAATCGTGCATGAATGGTCTGAGGAGTATGATAGCGAAGTCATGTTGATGTCTTGGTCACCAAACCCGCCTGATCTAAAAACGCCCTGTGAAACATAACCAGGGCTGTATTCGGTGCCAGTCCAAAGCCACACAGATAACGTATTGTGTGACCTGTCCTTAGAAATCTGGCGCCACATACCTCCGGAAATCTACCAAGAACTGCCAAGGCGTTCCACGGACGACGTGCAAGTATTTGGCTTTATAGAAAAAATTGCTACCTTCATTACAGATTGTTTGGACGTATTTAGATAATTACGGCTACACTATCTTGCCATACGTTTACGCAGCAAAACACCTGAAACTGCAATGTGCCGAAAATGTATCGGTATCCTATTTCACAGTTTCTCCACAATTTTTGTGAAACGTTTCACGACAACCTATTGCAAAAACCATTTCACTAAACACATCTTTACAAGACCTCATGATCATTTGTTGCTCTTATTCCATCACCTTATCGTTAGCAGCTACAGTGCCTGGGCCTAAAAATCTGCCCAGATAACACATCTTTCCTGTGTCTTATTTTTCTCCACCCATCGAACTTTGCTGTTTCGAAAATGCTTCCCCCTTTGGCTCAAAAGCCAAGGACCATGGCCTGTTGGGTATCAGATAAATCGCATCGTTTCCGCATTACGATATCGACTCAACTGTTTCCGCGTCGTCGTCCCCGTTCCCCGCTCGACATGCTGCTAATACTGCCAGCTACCGTATGGGAGTGTTTATTGCACGTTGACGTTGAAGATAGGTGGTGGTCACATTAATGTGTCTGGACCTTGAACGTACCATGGATTGATACGACGTGAAGATACATATGCATATGTATTAAGGTCGTAAAGAAAGTCATTATCGGATTCGATTGCAATTATTTCCTTAGTGTAAATACGTCTGTGTCCCATTTACTCTAATGCATATGTATGACCATTCAACGAACCTTAGTTCTCCATGCCGTTTGAGACACACGACCAATGGCCAAAGGCTCAACTCACTTAGGTTTACTCAGATACAAAGACATTAATTTTATGTTCTTGCCAGTAAAGATACTTGAAGGGGCTTCACAAAATCTGTGTTTCGATATCTTAGGGTAGTAGCATATTAGCATTAATACTATAACGAACTGAATTGATGGACTTTATTTCATCTTCGCAAACTATCGTGATGTCCCTACTTTAGATTATTAATTATTTATCAGGTCCTGGGACACTTGTCCCTGCATATGCGAGGTCAGAAACGCCATACTTTTAAATTGCAGTGAAAAATTCATCATCTATGACCCACATTTCGCTAATGATTCTTATCCTTCCTTAACGTGAATGGACGTAGAAGGAAATAAATGACACCATGAAGCTACCATACGTATTTATTTTGCAAACCAGTATCAGTGCGTTATAGCTTCATACACTACTTAATATATTTATACTTCGTAATTGACAAGATATGAACACTTCGCCGGCCGGAGTGCGGTTCTAGGCGCTACAGTCTGGAGACGAGCGACCGCTACGGTCGCAGGTTCGAATCCTGCCTCGGGCATGGATGTATGTGATGTCCTTAGGTAAGTTAGGTTTAATTAGTCCTAAGTTCTAGGCGACTGATGACCTCAGACGTTGAGTCGCATGGTGCTCGAGCCATGAACATTTAACAAGATGACACAGTGGTAAGGCATCGGACTCGTTTTTGGGAGTTGGGCCCTTCAAATTCCCGTCTAGCCATAAAGACTAAGTTTTCCTACATTTATCTCCATTGTCGAAGGTGAATGCTGGAATGGATCCTTTGAAAGGGCACAACCAATTTCTTTCTCTGTCCTTCCCCAACTCGAACTTGTGCTGCACCTAGACCTTGTCGGCGACTAAACGTTAAATGCTGATCTTCTTTCCTTCCTTAAATATGAAGGGATTCGAAATAAATATAAAATATATAACTGTTTGGAGAAGATTTTTGTTAGCCTACGCTACAATATTATCAAGAACAGTGTCGGCACATGTATTCCACCGTCAGAGGCATCAGAACAACTTTCACTCGCAAGTTTCGACTCGGTCATTTCCGGACATTTAGCTTTCTCCATCATTCCTGAAAATTTGTAACCATCATAGAATCATTTTGTACATCCATTGGAATTTTTCTCCATGTTTCCAAAATCGTTAAATGGCAGATTTAGACAGACATAAAACACTGACGTCCCAACTCGACCTATAATTCAGTGACACATATGTGTCCTATAAGTCACGAAAGGGTTACGAAAGTGTGACACAGTCTCTCGAGTCTGTGCTCATGACTGCGTCGTAATACGTTGAGCATCATCCACGAGTCTTCTATTAGTAGACTACCCTTAGAGACAAACAAGTCTCCACGGATTTTGATAAAGCAGTACACAGCATTAACAGGCTTCAAGATACCCGTATACTAAGCTCTACCGTATGCAGAATGAAATGTATCTTAGGGATAGCACAAATACATTGTTTACTGGAGACTTCTCTTTACTGATTATTATGTAATACAGACACAGATAAGGAAGATTCAATGTTAGGGTGCCGAGTCTCACTGCTGTAACGGTGAACAAAAAGTTCTCGGGTTTCCTACTGCGTCAAGTGATTGAAATTACAAGAGCTTTCGGACAGGTACTCCTTGCCCTTTGTCTAGTGATATATCACTTGATAATGGCCAAGGAGTCCTTCGTTGAAAGCTCGTGTGATTTGAAACATTTACGCTGCTGGAAACCATGACAACTTTTTATTCATAGAAGATGAAAGTCGCTGGCTTTGACAAACGAAAGAAGATTTATAGACATAGAATATAACAACTTGCAGGTCTTCGATATTAAAAAAGAAAGTTTTGATGGTTGTTAAGTATATAATTACAAGCGACGAAAATATAAATTAAATAAAAATGTCGCTCAGAATAAACGCACCATAAACAAATGTGGTGCTAGTCAACTGACATTTCTCGTTACGAAGAGCAGATATGGTCCCATGTATTAAAGTTTATCGGCAGATATTTGGTCGTGGACAAAGAGGCAATGTGGAAGATTATTCGTATCCGAAACCGACTTCTGCAGAGGAAATGGATGTACCTCTAGAACCGATTATTCTGAAATGGCTGCATGGCAATGAGACAGCTGAAGCGAATGTTTATTTTACCACAGTCAGACAAGGTGAAAAGAAGGTGAATGAAAAATAGACACTAGTCGGTAATGGCTGACCAACGGATGATCACCCTACAGGCTATAGCTTGCTGCGATAAACCGGGAGAGAAGCGACGGTGTGTTTAGAGCAGCCAGTAATGTGCCACTCGCAACAAGCAGCAGTCCGGAAGCGGCAGGTGTGGCAGAATCCTCTAATTAAACGCCGGCTCCACCCTGGTCCGCTACTGCGTGGGTGGCGAGACCCCTGGCTATGGAATTCCAATTATCCACACGAACTAATCCGAATGCGGCGCTGCGAGAAGATAAATTGCCGCTCTAACAGAATCGATTATAAAGCTGCCAGCTTGTCATTCGCTGGATTCGTTACGGTTGGGTAGCGAGGTAGACTACACTTCACATCGTCGATACGAAGATAAGTGGTAATACAAGATTTTTCAACACGGATCCCGCACTAGCGGAAACATTACTACGCTTGTCAATAACAGGCTAATGAGATTCGTGTCCCCCTTTCCTCCCCCCCACCCAATAAAAGAATTCCTTAATTCCATAATTGACCTATCTCTTCTGCTACAGTATGAGTTGGTGCTGTTTTTGTCTAATGTGATTGCTCTTGTCATCGTAAAAGAATCAATCTGGTGCATATATGTTAAACTGGAACTATCATAGCTTTACACTGCAAATTGGATATATGTATCCTTAAGTCATTCGTTGGTCATGAGAGATATCAACAAACAGTGGAGAGTTTTTATATATTATCTCTACTTTGAAATCGGAAACAAAATGTGCCACTGTCAAACTGAAACACTCAATCTGTTTCAGAAACACTCTTTGGTTCACAAATGTCGTGAGCGCATTTGGTTGACTTACGACAGTTAACCTGTTTAGATTCTAATGAGTCATCAACAGCTACAGGTTCAAGATATTTCTAGGCAAAAGAGGCAGCACAGTGTGGAATTGACAATAAGTCTAAATCGTTAATAAAAGTAAACATGTACATATTTCCATCTGAGATCTGCTGTCAGTTTTCGATCTTCTATCAACTCAAAACAACATCTGTTCCTTCCACACAAGTATCCTCTCAACATTCGCACGGTTGCCAGCCAATAGGCTAGCACAGGATGACTTTTAACTTTCTAACTCTCTTTTCATCATTGTTCGAACTGATTTGATGCGACCCGCCATGATTTCCACTGTTGTATAAACTGCCTAATCTCAGAGTGTCACTTACACCCCGTATCCCCAATTATTTTTGGATATATTTCAATTGCTGTCGTCTTTCACAAAATTTTCTTGTGCTGCTCATTATAATGCTATTGAAGTTGTTCCTTGATGTCTTAAGACATGTCGATCTTTCCCGCAGTGTTTCCCAAACATTCATTTGTTCGCCGTTTCCGCGGAGAACCTCCTCATTTCCCGTTTTATCAGCGCACTTTGTCTGTGTCATTAATTAATAATGAACTAGCTTCTAATTAATAATGAGCTAGCTTTAACGATTGACCAGTTTTCTAGCAGCATACTGTGAATTTCGTCTCTCCGAATGGCCTAAAAATTATAAAACACACACACACACACACACACACACACACACACACACACACACACAGAAGCATCAGAAGATCCGAAGTCATCTTTGAGTAAACGATAAGAGAACTCATAACGGTCATAGGCATTCATAACGGTATTTTTTTACAAGTGCTTTACACATTGTAGTAAAACATACAGATTCATGTATTAGTTTGTCGTGGGAACGAAGGCAAATGCATTTCAAAGTGTAAGGAACAAGCCACAGATTCTTCTTTACTTATTCGTTACTCGTCTTTTACATTGGCTACGAAGTTCGGTTATTAACTTGGCGTCAGCGTTGGATGATCACTGTGAAGGATAAGGAGATGCCGAGTATTCGTAAGAGAGATGAAAAACAACAATCAATGATGCTCAATAGAAGAGATGTGTTTTTATATCTGTGCTTCACGCACATTTTACGATGTGCATGGTGTGTAAGACTCATTTTCCTCCCGTTACTTTTCGAGGATGAACAGAGTAAAAAATGTCACTAACCTTCTGTATGCCCAATTTCTCTATTTTTGACCCCGTTGTTATTACCCGAGGTATAGGGGGAGAAAGTACTACGTTTCTTGACTGTGTTGGAACGAAGGGTCTCAAAATTTAGACGTTATAGCTATCAGGAAAGCACACCGCTTTTCTTTTAATGACACCCACTGTAGTAACCAAACTTGCTGTGGATAGTGTAGCTCATATCTACATCGTATCTATCTCTTCCGTTAGTCAAAGTTGGTAGGGAAGCCCCAGGAAACCAACATTGAGACATCGTTTGTGGATAAATTACAGTGATTTAAGATTCTCCCCGTAAAATTTCTCTGGAATTCGACTTCACCGCGGCAGGAACTGTGTATTCCTGTCACCTGAAATCGGTCCTTGCAGATACAGCTGCGTGCTTGACGGCTTTGATTTCAGACTAGTCGCAGATCGGATAATTAAACGATATCGGGTCTTCTTGTCTAGTTATGAGCATTAAGTTTTGTTTATATCTGTCGATTTACTAATACGACTCAGAGAAACTGTAATTTGTCAAGAGCAGATTTCTTAAGGATTAATTATGCGATCTTTATCGAAAAGAAGTTTTTTTTTATTCGGAAATGTGCATCACAACGTAATATGGGAAGAGAAGCCGTTTATTTCGTGTTAACAAAATGCATGACCATGGACAGCACCCAAAAGGCATGTGGAAAGTCTGTTTAAGTTCGTAAACTAACATCCCATCGGCTGGATAACTAAATGATTATACAGTTGCAGTTCTCTGTGGCAGGTGGAACAGCTATAGCATGCATCAGCGTTGTTCGTGTTTAGAGTTGTTACCGGACCTCGTAGGGCACATAGCGGTCGTGAACAGCGTCAACCCTGGATGATCACTGTGAAGGATAAGGAGATGCCGGATATTCGTATGAGACAGCGTTATCAGCACCTGATGCTTTGAAAGTGGCTTCAATTTGTGGGTCTCCACACGGCGGGGTTGTTGAATGGTGCGTTATCCAGATTCATACGGCATTCAAATGTGTGAGTGGCCAGATGATGGACTGCACGGGAACGTGGGGGCAGGCACACTCGTCGTCATGGTTCCGCTCGACCACGACTGACCACCACAAAGTACACTACTGGCCATTAAAATTGCTACACCACGAAGATGACGTGCTACAGACGCGAAATTTAACAGACAGGAAGAAGATGCTGTGATAAGCAAATGATTACCTTTTCAGAGCATTCACCTACAACGTGCTGAAATGAGGAAAGTTACCAGCCGATTTCTCAAACACAAACAGCAGTTGACCGGCGATGCCTGGTGAAACGTTGTTGTGATACCTCGTGTAAGGAGGAGAAATGCATACCATCACGTTTCCGACTTTGATAAAGGTCGGATTGTAGCCTATCACGATTGCGGTTTATCGTATCGCGACATTGCTGCTAGCGTTGGTCGAGATCCAGTGACTGATAGTAGGATATGGAATCGGTGGGTTGAGGAGCGTAATACGGAACGCCGTGCTGGATCCCAACGGCCTCGAATCACTAGCAGTCGAGATGACAGGCATCCGCATGGCTGTAACGGATCGTGCAGCCACGTCTCTATCCCTGAGTTAACAGAGGGGGACGTTTGGAAGATAACAACCATCTGCATGAACAGTCGACGGCGTTTGCAGCAGCATGGACTATCAGCTCGGAGACCATGGCTGCGGTTACCCTTGAGACTGCATCACAGACAGCAGCGCCTGCGATGGTGTACTCAACGACGAACCTGGGTGCACGAATGGCAAAACGTCATTTTTCGGATGAATCCAGGTTCTTTTTACAGCATCGTGATGGTCGCATCCGTGTTTCGCGACATCGCAGTGAACGCACATTGGAAGTGTGCATTCGTCATCGCCATACTGGCTTTATCAACCGGCGTGATGGTATGGGGTGCCATTGGTTACAGGTCTCGGTCACCTCTTGTTCGCATTGACGGCACTTTGAACAGTGGACGCTACATTTCAGATGTGTTACAACACGTGGCTGTACCCTTCATTCTATCCCTGCGAAACACTACGTTTCAGCAGGATAGTGCACGACCGCATGTTGCAGGTCCTGTACGGGCCTTTCTGGATACAGAAAATGTTCGACTTCTGCCCTGGCCACCACATTCTCCAGATCTCTCACCAATTGAAAATGTCTGGTCAATGATGGCCGAGCAACTGGCTCGTCACAGTACGCCAGTCACTACTCTTGATGAACTGTGGTATCGTGTTGAAGCTGCATGGGCAGCTGTACCTGTACACGCCATCCAAGCTCTGTTTGCCCAGGCGTATCAAGGCCGTTATTACGGCCAGAGGTGGTTGTTCTGGGTACTGATTTCTCAGGATCTAGGCACCCAAATTGCGTGAAAATGTAATCACATGTCAGTTATAGTATAATATATTTGTCCAATGAATATCCCTTTTAATCTGAATTTCCTTTTGGTGTAGCTATTTTAATGGCTGGTAGTGTAGGATAGCGTATCATGCACAACGCACATCGTAACCCCTTCATATCTGCACCTGTCGAGAACAAGTAATGGACTGCCGGCAAAATTCTGTCATCCCGCTCTGTTAGTCGGACTAGGAAATTACCGAACCATGCGTAGTCTGCCGTTAACACCATAACACAACGGTGCGTTTGAAGTGTTCTGTGACTCGGAAGCGAGGACTGCTAGTGAATGGCGTCGCATTGTGTTCAGCGATGAGTTACTGTTCTGCAATACCCAGAACGACCATCGTCGGCGAGTGTGGCTACGTCATTCTTCCAATGTTTAGCAGAGGCTCAGCGGCGTTAACTGTTATTTGTGGCGTCAAGGGGAGAAGAGCCATCGCATATGACTTTAGTTAATGGTTGATAGTGATTGAGGGAACTGTGACGACACAACAGTGCGTCGCGACTACCCTGCGTCCTCGTGCGTGCTTCTTCTGCGACAGTTGCGTCGTACCATTTTTCAACAGGACAGGGCTCCAATGCTCGCCCACACACTGTGTGATGTTCTGGTACTCTCGCGACCAGCAAGATACCCAGATCAGCACCCTTCAGGGCGTGTGTGAGACCAGCTCTCGTGTCAACTCCGTCGCAGTGCCAGTATCCAGTATGTCGTTGACCAAATACAACAGTTGTGCGCCAGCTGGGATACAACGGATTTATGACGCCCTTCCCAAGTGAATCCTTGCGTGCTTGTAGGAGAGAGGAGGTGCAGCGTCATACTGACAGACCGACTCATACTGCAGACTTCTTTCTAAATTTGACACGATTTTGTAATCACTGCCACATCAAATAACCTGTCGACGCGTGAAGTTTCATTCCGTTTCCTCCTTCCCGTATGGCTCCTTCACTTTTTTATCAGGCAATATTTTTCTATACTCTTGAAATATCACTTTACCCTTCTTAAACACTCCTACTTTTTTATTCTTGCACACATCATGAAATTCTGATCAGACTACAAACTCAGAGTCGAGTTCATACAATAGTTATTTCCAAGCTTAATGCTGGAACATAAAGGCTAAATATCTTTTCAAACTTTCTCTATCAATCACAATGAACTGCAAAGAACATATGTAAATGTAAATTAAACAGGCAGTAAATGAAAGTGCTTTTAAAACGATTTATACGTACAGCTGGCATGGAAACTTCACAGCTGTAATCTCATTCCAGAACCGGCCTTTCATTACACATTCGCACATTGACTGTTTGTCGAAGTAATGATCAATATATACCAATTAATAGATAGCAGTGCAAACGCTTTCTCATTCAAATTTCGCGTACCGTGGCTACAAACGGACACTGAAACTGTGTCCCTAACCCACTGGACGTAATAGAACTTCCGAACGAATATCAGCGCTGTAATGAACTGCAGGCCGCTAAAATATTGCAGCCTCTGCATTCGGATGAATTACGCTCGAGCTCTATGTTTCATCCGATAATTCCATTTAAATGGCGGTTCAATGCAGGGAAACGGTGAAAGGACACAGAAACAAACGGAGAATTAATGCTACACGCATTGTCGCTATGATTTATACGAGGTGTATTTTTTTTCGAAGGTCCGATCCATCGCGAAATGGAAACTACAGTGAAAATAAAAAGTGTTTTATTTGTAACATTTAGCTATACCTTGCAGCCTCTTCTCTACATAGTCGCCGCTACGATTCAGACACTTGTCGTAGCATGGTGCCATCTTTCCAATACCCTCGTTATGGAAGGCAGCCGTCTGTGGCATCCACCAGTTATCTACAGTAGTCTGCAGCTCACTTTCCGTACTAAAACTCTGTCCTCACAGCCAGTGGTTCCTGTGAGCAAAGAGATGAAAATTGGAGGGAGCCATGTCCGAGCTGGGGCTGTATCGTGGGTGGTCAAACACTTCTCACCGAAAACGCTTCAGGAGCGTCTTTATTGCAGGTGCAGTGTGCGTCCGAGCATTGTCATGAAGAAGGACAGTGCCTGATGAGAACTTTACTCTTCTCTTGCTCTGTTTTTCCTTCGTAGGCGAGTTTCTTAAATCGTCTGGTCTACTCACTGAACAAATTTATCAGCTGCCACTTTCTTCCTTCTCTGACCGCCAGCATTGTGAACGTCATTACGCCCTGCAGCCATAACAGCCACGTTATTTGACATGCTTGAAGTCAGGCGTAACCCCTCAAGACGAAGAAATCGAGTGGCAACACGTACTTTACTTATGGTGTGAGACCCTATTGTCCTAGGCATCTTTACGTGCTTACTGTGAGCTCAGACCTCGAAAGTCTGACATGACGCAGTCGACAGGCATACTAGAGACAATGCGCAATACACCTGCGTCATCACCTTTTCACTGTGCTTTTAATTTCTTGACTAATTGCCGTCGTACATGGTAGAACGAATCATTGATGTCATTGCGGTAGCTCACTGAAGAAACAGCTGTTCTCAGTGTTTGCAAAATTATTCAGTATACAGCTTCATGCCTAACATTTCTACATCTTCTTGCCTTTACCCCGTACCTGCATAGGGTCAGAATGGTTATCATCGGATTTAGCGTGGTTAATGTTGTGTGGTGATCTGATTCCCTGCTTCTCAGTACCCATTAGACCCTCCGCCCCCTATCCCATCCAAGGCATAAATGGCGCACTTCAATAGATCTCGTGTGGCTGTATCGATGTGGAAGCGTGAAAAAGTTCAGTGATCGTCTTACCAAACGTAGTCTAAGCCCATCCCATTCCCAGTCTGAGTTACGTAACAAAAACTAAGACGTCGTTAGTTCCTAAGGCATTCTTAGCTTCTTTTCGCTGATCTACAATAAGCGATCAAAAAGTTTTTGTCCGAAGGCCGTATACTCTAGAGTCGGTATTCCAGTCAGGGAAATTCACAGTGATCATTTTTGAGGCAATCATCCCACCTATGAATTAAGTTGGAGATACCATGTCCGCTGCATGAAGACGTCTGTAGTTGCCTGCTGCACATCCGCATCCGACAGCAAGCGTTGGCCCTTCAAGACCTTTTTAAGGGAGCAATGGGGAGAGATCAAGGCTGTAAGGCGGGTTCTCGTGTATCTCCCTCTCGAGTTTGTGTATCTTCTGCCGCCCTCCAGATCAGTGGGCCTCTTGGGTCGAATGGCGACCAGCGCGAACTTGGCGCACAATTCCACAACGGTGGTCTTTGAGAGACATGCTGCCCTATACACATTCTTGATCCTGCAATAGATATCTACTGGTGTTTGTCTTTCGGCAGTGAAGAAAAAATAACATCACGTTGATTCTGTTTTGACGGTTTTGGTAATAACGTCCTCGTAGTTAGTTTTTCCGCAGTTGCTGCACGCACTTCAGAAAGACACAGACGCCACACTAACCCCTTGCCTACTTGTTAGTGTTTATACACCCGCAACGGAATCACGCTAAGTTGCAGATACACTATAGCAACGCCCTCATACGGAAACTGTTTGATCACTACTTACATTTGTTTGTTTTCTGGTCCCTTCCTTTTGCAGCGACACTTTAACACCATTTTATAAGGTATTTGCGCGACCCGATGCAAAAAGGACTGATGGTTCCGAGCTTTTACATGCTTACATACTTCCTGTATTTTACTGGATAGGTCCCTGACTTGTTCATTGCTCCTGATTCTTGCTGATGCTGCGAAGTCGAACGGCGAGGGCATTCGCCTGCCATAGACAATTTCGTAAGGGCTGAGCTGCGTGCTGGTATGCACCTTCGTGTTGTAAGCACTCAGTACCAATGGAATATAGGTATCCCACGAATCATGTTTGCTGCCCACATAATGACTTACCATTTTCAGAGACTTCGATGAACCCATTCCACTCGGCCATTCTCCTCTGGATGAGCTGGCGTTGTCCTTAGTTTGTCAATCTTCAGTAACTTGCAGACTTGCTGTAGTAAATCGGAAGTAAAATTGGAACCTTGATCAGTTATTATGGATGAGGGTGAGCCATATTTCAATATCCACTCCTTAACAAATACTCGCGCCACCGTCTCAACACTTTGGTCCGGAATTGGTGTCATTAATAGATATCTCGAGAAATGATCCAAAATAGTCCAAATATAGCGATTCCCATCCTTTGTTTTCGGTAGGGGTCCTACGATGTCGAGCCCTACTCGTTCAAAAGTAGTGCTCGTTTCTGGAAGTTCTTGCAGGGGTGCTTTGGTTTTGCCCAGATCATTCCGTTTATTGCATGAGTCACAACATGAAACATAGCTGTATGCATCAGTTTTACTATTTGGCCACCAATAGAGTTGTGCTATTCATAGGTTAGTTGCCCTTTTGCCACTATGTCCTGCCAATGGGCTGTCATGACATTCTTTTAACACTTGTTCCCGTAGTGCTTCAGGTACGACAACGCGGTTCCGTTTTTCAGTCATCTTGTACAGTATCCCATCAACAACTTCAAATTTAGGATCATGTTTCCATGTTTGACACTGCGTGTCAGCATCTTGCGCTTTTATTAATTCCTCTTCCCGGCCGATGGTGAAACATGTTCTGACCTTCCTAGTCAATCCGTCCACATTGCTGTGCAGTTTCCCAGGGCGATGGTCTACCTTGAATTAATACTCACTTAACCGTAAAGCCCATGGAGCTAATCGACTACTGGGGCCTTTTAGGTTGAGTAGCCGCTTCAGTGCTGCATGACCCGTCACTACCGTGAATACTCGGCCCACTAAAAAACATCGTTTGTAGTTTATGCCATAGACAAGTGCACATAACTCCTTTTCTGTTGTCGAATAATTGCACTCTGACTTGTTCAAAAGACGAGAATCAAATGAAATTGGATGCTCTTCTCCGTCAATTTCCTGCGAAAGTACCGCTCCGACAGCGAAATTACTAGCATCAGTTGCTAGGATGAAAGGTTTCGAGAAATCTGGATAAACCAATATGGGATCGGTTGTCAAGCCTGTTTTCAGTGCTTCCATCGCTTGTGAACATTCGGAACTCCACTTGAAAACTGCTCTTTTTTTCAGTAATTGAGTCATTGGCCATGCTATATCAGCATACCCCTTACTAAATCGTCTGTAGTCGTTCGCTGTAACTTCCCATTGTTGGTTGAACAAAGATTAATTTTTAGACTTGTTTGCGCAGTTGATTTGCGTACTTCCGTGCGATAGTACTGGTAGTATAAATGTTTAATTTAAAATTTTCACCAAAGAAATTTGAGTTGGGATAGTTATATAACGTTCCTGCGGTTTATTTATCGTCACGTGGTATGTGCAGGACTGCCGGCACAGCTGCCCCGGCGGGCCTCCGCCTACGACGTGTACGCGACGCGCGGGGGCGAAGGCGGCGGCGGGGGCGGCCTGAACCCGGCGGCTGTGGCGGCGGCGATGGCGGCGGCGCGCCAGCAGCAGGCGCAGGCCGCCTCCGGCGAGCCGCTCGACGTGTCGGTGGGGGTGGCGCCGCCGGGACCCGTAGGCCGCAGGGCGTCCTTCCGCGTCGTGCCGCAGCCGCAGCCGCCGCCGCAGGACAAGGCCGACGACGGCACACAAGGTGAGTGGCGCCGCCCGCCTGTCTCCTGCACACGTCCAGCACACGATAATATTATCCGTAATAAGTTGCTACCTCCAAAAAAATCTGTAAAGAAAATAGTGACATCAATTTGAAAATTTCGTGGTAATATGAGGGGCGCTTCAATACATAAGGCAACACTATTTTTTCTCGGCTAATTTCGGTTGAAAAATTTCGGAATTTGTTGTCGGACACCGTGCAGTATTCCCGCTTCAACCCCTACAGTTTCATGAAGTTCCTACAGGTGACCGCGCTATACGCAGCTTTAAGGTGGTGTCTGTAATGGAAATGGGTTTGCAAGCAGAGAGCTGTCACTGAGTTTCTTTTAGCGGAAAACCGAAGCATCGTAGATATTCATAGACAGAGACCTGGTAGTGAACAAAAGCACGGTGAGTCGTTGGTCGAGGTGTCTGTCATCATCGCAACGAGGTCCCACATACCTGTCTGATCTCCCGAGTGCCGGCAGGCCACACACAGCTGTGGCTCCTGCAATGGTGGAACGTGCGGACACTCTCATCGAGGTGATGGACGGATCAGAATGGAACAGCTAGCTGCACAACTGGATGTCTCTGTTGGTAGTGCTGACACACTCGTCACTAGCTGGGGTACTCAAAGGTATGTCCGTACTGGGTTCCTCGCCACCTAACGTAAAAACGAAGGATTTTCTTGTGCATTATGAGGCTGATAGTGACCATTTTTTGTCGAATGTCGTCACAGGTGATGAGATTGCGCTCTTCACTTCGAACTGAAAACAAAACGGCAATGCATCTGGTAAAGTCGTGACGACGTTCTTCTTGGACTCTGAAGGAGTTATTGTTTTTCAAGTCCTCCATCATTGTGAAACGGCCAGCTCTGAAGTGTATTGTGCAACCCTCAGGAAATAGAAGAATCGACTTCAGCGCGCTTGTCTTCTCAAAGATGCAAACCTACTTCTCCCTCTCCATGACGCTGCAAGGAATCACATAAGTCTGCGGACTCGATAGGAGCTCACAAAACTCCATTCGACTGTTATCCCTCCTCCATTTTACAGCCCGTATCTCGCACATTCCGAATTCCACATGTTTGGCTCAATGAAGGATGCACTCTTTCGGAAGTAGTAGGTGGATGATGGAGAGATAATTTATGCAGCAACTAAGCCCTCGTGAGTTCAACTCGATTTCTAAACTGAAGGAAACACTTCACGGTATTCACTTCAGAACTCCTACAAGTTCGTCAGGCAATAGACCGCGCCGCTCGAACTGACAACACAATTTGCACTGCTAAGAGTATCCTACGACTTCCACATCGCTGGTAACAGGTTATACATAATGCTGGTGACTACTTTGAATGTCCGTAAAACTTTAAAACACTTACCTATTTTGTACGAGCTGTAAATAAATAGTTGCCACTACTAAAGTTCCAACCATCCTATCTGGAAACGTTAATTGGTACATTGTGAGAATTTGGGGCACTGAACATCCTCATGAAATTGTAATGCTTGAGCGTGATTCTCCGGATGTAAATTTTTTTGTGCATTGTCACGGATGAAACACTATAGGCCGGTTTTCTTCTGCGAGAAGACTGTGATGTATACCTCTTACTGTGATACGTTGCAGCTGTAGTTGTTTCCACAACAGACTGCTGGTCCAGAGAATTTCATCTTTCACCAAGACGGGGAACGCCCTCATTGGAGCATCGACGTACGTATTTGCCTAAACCACGAACTTCCACATCGCTGTATTGGGCGTAGTGGTGAAGATGATATTGCTCCCCAGGTTGCTGACCTGTAGCCTTGTGATGTTTTCCTTGGACGTACATTAAGGAACATGCTTGCGTACCGTCACTGCCAAGGACACCCACAGAATGAGTCAGTGCTGCTACTACGACCATTGTTGCCACATAAGATATGGAATTAACTTACCTATCGCTTGGGCGTCTGTTGTATGTCCAGAGGGACACTCAAACAACATACAGATATGTAAAGTGCAAAATACAAAGCTGGTACATATACGGTTCTATTCATACAACAGTCACATTTGTACACGTAATACCTTTGAAAACACAGTGCTTTGAAAACGAATTAATCATTTATAGCAGCCCTGTATATTGAGCCTAAAACAGCAAGTACATTGGAGGGTACCAGTAACAATGTAGGTCACCAGTACATGAAGCGACTGAGAAAGGAAGGAATGGGTCGGCGATCTAAATCGATGATTGGGTGTCCACTGTTGGCAATGCAGTTCCGCACACTACACTACACTACTCTGAAACAACAAACGGCAGTGGCCATATACAGGTGTGGAGGTGAGTAAGTGCTGATGATTGCAATCAAGCATCTTTTTGTTACACTGAGCATGTGCAGTACGATTACAGATCAGAGGATGACGAGTTTGTCCATTGCTATTATACACAACTGAGAAAACTAAGAAAATTTTGCATTCATCTGTACATCAGAAGAATGTTAAACTGCAGGCTATTCGTAGCAGCCAATCAGTTCGAACAGACGGTTTTGAAAGTCATTGTTATTCATGGAATCATCTTTATAAGAATGCCATTTCCTTGCAATAGGATACTTGTTACTATCTGTGTGGTTTTTCCGCCATTTTGTCTGTTCGTTTCCACACAATAACGCAATTGTACGGAACCACATTAATTTTACTTCTATACTTACTTCCATTAGCATATATTTTTCCAAAAATAAATATTGACTATTAAGACCAGAGGAAACTACAACATTTCAGCCTTAAATGTGGGTCCCTTGATTGCTCTGGGAGATGGCTCATTTCAACTACAACATATGAAATATTATTCCACTTTATTACATGAATGATAAAAAGATTTACTTAATTCCCTACAATCCTTTGCCACAGGAGTACTTGATAATTTACAACGGTCACTGACTATTAAAGCATCATTTTATTCACTATTTAACAAATTGTTCTCTTGAAGTACAGTATTCAACATTTTCAAAAGTGCATATCCATCTGAGACTTGAGTAACTCTACAGTCCTACTCAGCAGCACAGACTGCTTCAGCTGAAGCAGAGCGCTTCAATGCTCAGCTCTGTATTGACTTCTGTGTGAGGGTGCTGCTATGCTGACAGAGGGCTTGACTTCTTCAGCCTCTCCCATTCGTCGATGTGGATTGCAGCGGTACCTCGCTAGTGTCTGTGGCATCGATGTGCGTTGCCGACTTTGGTGTGGCATCCCAATCTCTGGACAATACCACATTGCCCATGCTACATACCTGTCGTTTGTACTCTTCTCCCCTTAAACCACTCTTCCTATGTTAAATCCCACCAACAGTAGCCTGGAAGTTTATCGTTATATTAAACGAGAAGGTTTTTTTTCACTTCCCTTAGAAAGCTAACATTCAGAACCTCCTCGAACATTTCCTAGCTAAAACAAAACAGAGCTATACTCGAGGATGCGATGCACGTCAGATCGTATGACAATACATACGCCAAGTCATAGGAAATTGGTTGGTAACGAGTTGCGAATGATTTACTGCTGAGTCACTCCAAAGTCGTGCTTCTGCCCTGTTCAGCTGCACATGGCTTGCTTTTACAGCGACCAGTTACCAAACTCAGGTTTTCATCCAGCCATATAGCAGTTGCTCCGTGTCCGAAACGCCTAATTTTATACATGGGCAAGAAGTACTGGAAGGATATTAATATTTTGCCACGTGCTGCCGAAAGTACGAGCTTCATGAAATCTTACACATTAAAAAAAAGTAAGATTATAAGAGAATATAAATACAGAAAGCAACAACATCCATTGAAACCTGGTAGTCAAGGGAAGGCAGGATTCGGTTACGATTGTGGACGGGGCTGTAATCAGTCACTATTGGTTGCCTTCTACAGTTACACATATTTATTGTTTAACAGTAATTCTAAGATTCAACAATAAATAAAAAATTTAACTTTATTAATGAAGGAATAAACAACTGTGTAAAGAATAGTGTTTTCAGTGCGTTACAATTTAGCAAATCACCATAAAATAGTGATACAGATAAAGCTTTATTCTGAAAAAAAAACAAAAGCCAATGTGATCACGGCTGAAGGCCTTGCACGCCAAGAATAGCAATAAATTAAGAATGTTTAATAACTCGATGCAACTACAGCTTATAGGTACTAAAATATTAAAAGGTAAGTGCCGACAAACACAGCGGAAGGTATATGGCAGTAAATAAGGTTTTAAGGCTTACTGCTAAAACACAAATATCGAATTATTTTTTCAAAGCAAATGACCACAGCGACAGTTGAAGGCCTTACACGCCAGGAACGGAAATTATATAACAAATTTAGAAACCTGCTGTAAAACAGCAAATACAAGCAAAGGTTAATTAAAAGAAACAAGCAACTGACCAACAAACGGGTGAAATAAGAGGATGGTAACCTTGTAACACAACCCTTACACTGCTAGATTTATTCCAGAAGGCGGGTGATCAAAAAGTCAGTATAAATTTGAAAACTGAATAAATCACGGAATAAAGTAGATAGAGAGGTAAAAATTGACACACATACTTGGAATGACATGGGGTTTTATTAGAACAAAAAAAATACAAAAGTTCAAAAAATGTCCTACAGATGGCGCTTCATCTGATCAGAATAGCAATAATTAGCATAAGAAAGTAAGACAAAACAAAGATGATGTTCTTTACAGGAAATGCTCAACATGTCCATCATTCATCAACAATAGCTGTAGTCGAGGATGACGTTGTCAACAGCACTGTAAAGCATGTCCGGAGTTATGGTGAGGCATTGGCGTCGGATGTTGTCTTTCACCATCCCTAGAGATGTCGGTCGATCACGATACACTTGCGACTTCAGGTAACCCTAAAGCCAATAATCGCACGGACTGAGGTCTGGGGACCTGGGAGGCCAAGCACGACGAAAGTGGCGGCTGAGCACAGGATCATCACCAAACGACGTGCCAAGAGACCCTTCACGCGACTAGCAAATATGGGGTGGAGCGCCATCCTGCATAAACATCGTACTTTCCAGCAGGTGTTTATCAGCCAGACTGGGGATGATGCTATTCTGTAATATATCGGCGTACCTCTCACTCGACACGGTGGCAATTACAATACCAGAATCACGCATTTCCTCGAAGAAAAAAGGCCCGATAACGGTAGATGTGGAAAATCCAACCCATACCGTGACCTTGTCGTGCAATGGAGTTTCCACGACAGTTCTGAGATTTTCGGTAGCCCAAATTCTGCTTTTGTGGGCTTTGACAGACCCTCGGAGGGTGAAATGAGCTTCGTCGGTCCACAACACGTTACTCACCCAATCGTCATCTTCCGCCGTCTTTTTAAACGCCCACACCGCAAATGTCCTCCGCTTCACTAAATCGCCAGGTGCCGATGGATTTTGTACGGATAGCATCGGAGGGTACGCCTAAGTGCCAACCAAACAGTAGTGTATGGAATTCCGGTGCGACGTGCGATTGCACTTCCCCGTGTATAGACGAACACGGTACAGTCTCCATTTCTTCCTAAACTGTCTCAGTAGCATTACGCCTTGTGCTCGTTCGGCCACTACGGGGTCTATCGTCTAAACAACCCGTGGCTTCGAACTTCGAAATCATTCTGGCGACAGCTGCATTTGTCAACGGACCTTTACCCGTTCGAATCCCCTTCCTATGGCAATAGGATCGTAACCCTGAACTAGCACATTCCCCATTCTGATAATACAGCTTCACTAAAAGCGCCTTTTCAGGTAACGTCAACATGCTGCAACTGCTGGCGCATCTGACTCTCTCTCTCATTACAGCTCCTTTTATACACGATTGTCATGCGCGGTCACTGATGTTTTTCTGTCCAGCGCCATTTCGGACATTTTGTGAACTTTGTTTTTTTTTGTTCTAATAAAAACCCATGTCATTCCAAGCATGTGTGTCAATTTTTACCTCTCTATCTACATTATTCCGTGGTTTATTAAGTTTTCTTGGTTTCTTCTTGATCACTCGGTATTAACTAGACATACATAACCTTTAATCTAGGCATTACAAGGCATTGTAATAAATAATACAATAATAAAACACAAGGATCAGTCAAAGACGGTGCTCCAGGAGTCGACCTCTGACAAGGTCCGGCAACAAACACTTTCGCGAACGATGAGATAGGCAGCCAAGACTTGCATTCACTTCAGAAGATGGCAACTCAGACTATTGGCCGTCTAACGAATGACTAACGATAATCTTGCTGAAGGTACCTGATGTCCGATAAACCAAATACAACAATGGATCAATACGCCAAAGCCGGAACCGGCGGTCTGCTCTACATCCCCAGAACACTGAGTTTAGAGAGCCCTGAACGAGAAAGGAACCACTTGCAGATTTCCGTCCGATTCGACAAACCCGAAAATCTGAACAAACTAGTCACAATACAGAACACCAGACAAACTAACAGTAACTAAAGCCCCACTCGATTTGTGTGATAGGCAAAGCCGAAATGTAACAAACCAGAATCAGCAACCACACGCCATTGCGGAAACAATCGCAAGGCGAACAAAAACCAAGTACCAAATGAGTGACATCGAGTTAATAAGGCAAAAGAACGCACACTGAACTCACTGTGACAACTCTGACGAGGGTTGGCAGAATGAAACAAATCTCGTCACTGCTTTATTAATTCACAGTTGAGTAACCACACCGCCTAATCACTAAGCCAAGTGCTTTAAACGCAGAGGGTCTTCGAGTACTAAGTGGGACACAGATCCATCAAACTGCACATGACGGCGCGATGATACTTTGTCGCCACATGACATACGTACTACCGGGCCCACACGGATGACTGACCCCGCTCTACTTGATTCAAATGCACTCATCTTAAAGCTTGCTGGATCCGGTTTACGACGAGGTCGTGCACCCTCGCCACCACAGCCCTTACATCCGGCAGTCCATGCTTGCCGCCAGCGGTTCCGGCTTGTGCTCGTACTGCTGGACCTAGCTCCTCTGTCTCCAACCGAACTTGCCACTCACACGACCTGGCAAAACAATCACGTCACCCCAAAGATAGGGCAACAGTTACTACATATCGATAACCGCCGCTGCTGCCACTAGCAGCTAGGCAACGTTTGCGAAATCAAGTGGGGCAGTCAACACGAGAGGAAGACAAACAACTGCAACCATGCGAACTCAACGATACCGTCTGGCCTCAAACAGAAGGCGGAAACCTACAAACAGCACCAACGCGAGCCGCAGTACGTCTCATCCATGTGGGCCAGAACATGTGTCGAATTACCGATTGGTGGTTAAGCACAACAAGATTCACAAAAGCAACTAATTGAAATTTTCCAGCCCTAGCACGCCCAAGATGTGGCTTTACTTTTGTATGTGCCGGTTGGCACGATTCTGTGAATCGACTGAGTTTTGGTATCCATTAGCATCTAGCGTTTTCTTCCTCAGGCGAGCAACGGCGGACTAGTGCTGAGTTCGCCGTTACTCGCCACTGCGCGGCAAACATGCTTTCTGCTTTTGTCACTCGGCGGCTGGTTTCCCAACTGCCGAGCAGTCTCGCGCCTCCATCCCTGAGAAAAAAGACTCTATACGCTAATGGATAGCAAAATCGTGCCAACCGGAACATGCGAAATGTGTATCAGAATAAGAGAAACATCGTTACCTACAGCTAGCAGTGTACTTCGTCCAGAATAGGTCCACTGTGTCGCAGTCACCAGGAAAGTGTGGGTTCAAAATGGTTCAAATGGCTCTGAGCACTATGCGACTTAACTTCTGAGGTCATCAGTCGCCTAGAAATTAGAACTAATTAAACCTAACTAACCTAAGGACATCACACACATCCATGCCTGAGGCAGGATTCGAACCTGCGACTGTAGCGGTCGCTCGGCTCCAGACTGTAGCGCCTAGAACCGAACGGCCACTCCGGCCGGCAGAAAGTATTGGGTCATATGAAGCGTCATACCGGAGACCCATATTTTTTGACCATCTTAGAAACCACGAAAGTGTGCCTGTGTCGAAAGTGTTATCTGCGTCATGAATGTCGATCCTGATACGGTGTCTTTGTGTCAGTTGATATTTCGTCCGCCGAAGGTTGCCGTCTGTGGTTGGAGAAAAACATGAAAACACCGAAGAAATGTGTGCTTGAACGTAAATAGCAGATACTAGCCAATCCCGTAAGTTGCTCTGTTATATTTGACCACTCAGGGCACCTGCTTGGATCAAATTCCGGTGTGATCAGAACAGTGTTGAGAATGAGATTTTCACTCTGCAGCGGAGCATGCGCTGATATGAAACTTCCTGGCAGATTAAAACTGTGAACGGACCGAGACCCGGGACCTTTGCCTTTCTTTCAGGAGTGCTAGTTCTGCAAGGTTCGCAGAAGAGCTTCTGTAAAGTTTGGAAGGAAGGAGACGAGGTACTGGCGGAAATGAAGCTGTGAGGACGGGGCGCGCCGGCACGGTAGCTCAGGGTGTTCGGTCAGAGGGCTTAGTTACCCTCTGTAATAAAAAAAAAAAAGAAACTGAGTAAACGGATCAAGGAACAACCTGAACGAGTGTCATCGGACGTCCGCCACGAACAAATTCAACGAACAATATATAGGGAAAAAAAGGTGGTATAGCACTTTTCCGCGAAAGGCAAAGTACCCGAGTTCCAGTCTCGGTCCGGCACACAGTTTTACTCTGCGAGGAAGTTTCAGAACAGCGCTATTTGTAGTCGTGACTGCATTGCGAGATGCGTTCAATAAGCAAGGCAACACATTTATTTTCTCGGATAATTTCGGTTGAAAAAACGCGAAATTTGTTGTGGAATATCGTGGAATATTCATGCTTCACCTCTAAAGTTCCGATAGGTAGCAACGCTGCACGTAGCCTTGGAAATGGCGTCATTAACGGGGGTTTTGTTCCAAGCAAAGAGCTGTCACTGGTGGGAAACAACAGCATCGCAGACATTCAGAGGCACTTGAAGAACGTCCACAGGGAGCTAGCGCTGAACAAAAGTACGGTGAGTCGTTTGGTGACGCGTCTATCACCATCGCAATAAGGTAGCGCAAACGTGTCCCATCTCCTGCATGCCGGTTGGCCAGATATAGCTGTGACTCTTTCAGTGTTTGAATATACGGATACTCTCATTCGAACTGATCCTCAGACACCTCGCTACAAAACTTGATGACTCTGTTGGTAGTACTGACACTCTCGCCCACTAGTTGGCGTACTCAAAGGCTTCTGCCCGGTTTGTTTCCCGCTGCCTAACACGAGACTATGAGGAGAACTGAAGGACAATCTGCACGAAATTGTTTACGCTTTACGAAACTGGTAGTGACAACTTTTTGTCGAACATCGTTGCAGGCGATGAAACATATGTTCGTTCATCTCTTCGAACCGGGAACGAAACGACAATCCATGGAGTAGCGCCATACCACATCTCCACCGAACGTAAAGATCAAAGCTGATCGCTGAAACGGTAAAGTCGTAGCGACAGTCTTCTGGGATTCTGAAGGGGTTATTCTGTTTGATACCCTCCCTCATGGTGCAACGATCAACTCTGGAGTGTACTGGGCTACCCTCAGGAAACTGTAGAAACCACTCAGTGTGTTCGTCGCTACAAAAATGCAAACGAACTTCTCCATGACAGCACAAGGCCTCACGCGAGAGGAGCGCACAAAACTTCATTGCGCTGTTCTTCCTCATCCACCCTACAGCTTACGTACATTCCTGCTTCCATCTATTTCACCTAATGAAGAATGTGCTCTTGCGGGAAGCAGTACGTGGATGGTCAGGAGGTTACTGATGCAGCAAGACCTTGGCCCTGACGGGGACCTATGGAGCAGTATCATGAGGGCTTACGGGCCCTCCCAGGAAGGTGGCGTAAGGCCGTCGCACTGAACGAAAATTATGTCGAAAAGTAGGTTTTTGTAGCTAAAAGAATGGGGAATAATTTGGTATATTGGAGTACTGAGTAAAACCGGCTTCTCCCAAATGCTCATATGGCATGTACTTCCGTAACCAAGGTAGCTGAAGTGTTTGGTGTTTCAAGACGCACCTTATCAAAAATTTATATCTCATACAGAGAAAGCGGAAGATGGATGAACAGGCACTAATCATGATTGACAGCCGTCAATAAATAAATCATTTGAATGCCAATATCTTTGTATCATCATTTGTGTTTGGAATATACATACTACCTGTTAGTCACATATGAAAGTTTTTGGGGGCCAGGACACGCCCCATTGTAGAGCACTATGGTACAGAAATATAGACAGTGTGACATATGGAAGTTTCGGTTGGTCTAGGAAGCGCGCATAGGTAGCCGATGTCGTTAAGGCGACGGTTCAAGATTAGCAGGAAATGCGAGTTCGATTCCCTGTCTTCCAAAAATACTCGTTTCTGGCTGATAGGTAACACACATCAAAAAATGTTTTGCATCACCTCGGTTCCGAGAGTTCCGGAACCTGTACAGAAAATTGGAATAAGGAGCAACATAAACATCAGTTCCGCCCTTTTTATTGCTCATGAAAACCACGCATTGCATGTTGAACCACCATACAGCGAGACATTCAGAGGTGGTGGTCCAGATTGCTGTGCACACCGGTACCTCTAATACGCAGTAGCATGTCCTCTTGCACTGATGCTTGCCTGTATCCGTCGTGGCATACTGTCCAGAAGTTCATCAAAACACTGTTGGTCCAGATTGTCAAACTCCTCAACGGCGATTCGGCGTAGATCCCTCAGAGTGGTTGGTGGGTCACGTCGTCCATAAACAGCCCTTTTCAATCTATCCCAGGCATGATCGATAGGGTTCATATCTGGAGACCAATTTCGCCACTCTAGTCGAGAGTTGTCGTTATCCTGAACGAAGTCATTCACAAGATGTGTACGATTTCGAATTAACAGCATTCATCTGTAAGGGGAGTTCGCGGCTTACAAACACTGTGTTGATAGGCACAGAGGCAGCACCGGTAAGCCGGTGAATTTATGGTATTGTAATAAATTTCTATATGACCTTGATATACAATTTAAATAAGCCCATGTTTTGGTACAAAATTTATTTTTTATTCTAACCCATTTTATGCATGACAAGCTAGATTCTAGACCCAGAATTATGGATAGGTCTACGGACACCACAAAAATGTGATTTCCTTACAAAGTCGTTTGCAAATGTCAAGCAGACAATCGTATCTTCCACGTGTAATGATGACATAGTACATTGTGATAGGTTCGTCCTTCAGTTTACGAAAACGAGTGTCTAAAGAGTGGGTACTGGACATAATTTCCGTACGTGAATTTTTAATACAGTAAATCAGTTCCTTTTTGTAATCTATGTTTAGGTAATTGTAACCAATACTATAACTAACTCAGTTTTATTTAATTTACAGTTAAATATAAATGATATACACTTTCATAATATGTTGTTTTCGACGGAGCCTCCCAAACGATAAAGATCAAGTTATGGGCATTTTTGTACCAACACTTAACGAATCTACGGTCATTATTTTCTAAAGCATTGCATGTAATGCATGCTTATAATATTAAAATTACCTGTATTTAACTAGTGAAATGTTACGTAGATCTGCCGGCCAGGATCGTCGAGCGGTTCTAGGCGCAACAGTCTGGTACCGCGCGGCTGTTACGGTCACAGGTTCCAATCCTGCCTCGGGCATCGATGTGTGTGATGTCCTTAGGTTAGTTAGGTTTAAGTAGTTTTAAGTTCTAGGGGACTGATGACCTCAGAAGTTAAGTCCCATAGTGTTCAGAGCCATTTGTTGCGTACATCTACAGTCAACAAGAAGCTACAGTTCTTTTATCACAGAACTCTATCGTTTTGCAATACACATTCTTTTGCTGTCAGCTAATCAGGAAAGAGGACTTTTGTACATTTATCAATGAGAAATATTTTTATTCGTTTCCTCTTCTTCTTTTTCTCTTTACTTCATGTGAAATTTCAACGTTATATTCAGTGCCACGTAGACAGCGTATGTGCTTTACTCTCTAGTGCATAGTTACTAAGCATTCTGTCACGTTTACGAACTCTGTAAGCACTCTAATATCTATAATCAGAGCAAATAAATAATTTTTTGATACAGTTATATGAAGTCCGATTTACACGAATCGTTAGCACAACGAACACATAAAACACTTTCATTTAAATACACTATGTACTAAAACGCATAGCGTAAACCAAACACACGGCCAGGATCGCCTTGCGGTTCTAGGCGCTGCAGTCTGGAACGGGACGACCGCTACGGTCGCAGGTTCGAATCCTGCCTCGGGCATGGGTATGTGTGATGTCTTTAGGTTAGTTAGGTTTAATTAGTTCTAAGTTCTAGGCGACTGATGACCTCAGAAGTTAAGTCGCATAGTGCTCAGAGCCAGCCCTTTATTTTAATGTCTAATGGACAAGTCGAGTTTGGTGTAAAAGGCCATTTCAGTTCATCGAAAAAGTTGTTTCTCCTTCATGGCAACATCATGACGGTGTACAACAGCCCATCGTCAGTGATGTACGCAGAACTCACATTATTATTTGTTAAACAGCCTACTTTAACTTACAACCTGAAACTTTTCTCGATCAAATGACTCCTTCATTTCAGTTAAATATCATAAATTACTGCATTTAACGCTAATGTTATTATACCTTGTTTGGAGCCGCAGCGAACATCTCATTTTGACCTTAAGATTCCTACATGATTGTTGCGTCTCCTAGTTTTTCTTTTCTGATAGATTATGTATATGAGCATATCATAATCGCTTGAAATAAGTATATGATATTTACGGGGAATTACAAACTGTATTTGAGATTGTTTTTCTGTCTTTTTCGTTTCCACAGCCCTCTATTTCCAGCAACAACTATTAATTTAGTGTGTAATATGACAACACGTATTGTTACAAGACCATTAACATGGAAACCGCTTTGTTCTGTGCCGTCCAGCGTGCCCTGCAACGTGTTCCGTCATTAAGATTTACGTCCTGTGAGTGTACGAGAGCGACTTTGAAGTTTCTGCCACCAGTCAAGATACGTGTAGTGATACAAAATAGCCACTGTGTGATAAAGCCGTGTTTACTCCGCGCAGTGCGCTCCCGCTTTCAGTAATTTCCGTTTAACTTTTGAACAGTGAGAGAAGTTTCATTACCCAAAGTAACTACTTTATGTGAGTAAAGTTTCATTAGCCCATTTAACTGCTTTACACCAAGTTTTGCTTCATTATCGCGTACATCATTTACGAGCAAACTAAATTCACTTACAACTCTGGGCTTAGTGAACTAGTGTGTGAAGTACCCACGGTGCATATTTCATTTCCCCTGGTGATAAAATTGTTAACATGGCCTGTGCGTGAGATTATGCTTCGCATACGTTTACGGGAAACATCCGTATTGACAATGTATTACACTTAGAATGGTGTGGTTTTCACATCACAGAGTAAGTAGCTAACCCGCTTCTTATCGAGTGAAATTTTTTACTATGTAAATATCTTACTATGAAAAAGAATTAAAGTGTATGCTTGCTCATGCAGAAAAACATTTATACAGCACAGATATTTCCAATAATAGTGTTTAATAAAATTTGTCCTTTGGCGCGCGAGGGGCGTGGAGGGTGTGCGGATATATTATTATTTATTTAACAAGGGGGCATGTCAACAACCAACACCAAGAAGGAGTTGTGCGATATAAAATAATGTTGGTAGGCGAGTTTCCACATCTGAAAGATGAGGTCTATTCAGTTTCACGGCAGTCGCATAACAGAGGCGCTAGTAGCAACACTATGATGAAAACCAGGTTTGCTTTCGATATACGCTAAGGTCCCTAAGCCTTAATTACTTTTGAGGTTAGACTTGGTGAGCTGATGATAATCAAGAATTAAGGTGACAAAGACACCATTATCAACAGGTCACTGAGTTTCAACGAGGTTGTGTAATTGGACTACGAGAAGTTGAATGTTGTTTCTGTGATACTGCAGAGAGACTTGAAAGGAATATAGTCATGATTATGGCAGCGGTGGTCACGGGAATGTACGGTCGCAAGAAGTCTGGATTCCGGCGGGCAACGTGGAAGTACCGATCTGAAGAAGACCACCACATTCGGAGTATGGCTCTGGCACATCGAAATGCGTCTGCACCAGCAATTTGAGCAGCGGTTGGTTCCACTGTTACACAACTAACTGTTACAAATCGGTTAATTCAGGAACAGCTCTGAGTCAGACGCCCTGTAGGTGCATCCCATTGATTACAAACCACCGCAATTCGCGATTTGAGTGGTGTCAAGTGAGAACTCATTCGAGGGAAAGTTGGAGGTGTGTTGTGTTTTCTGATGAAAGCTGGTTCTGCCATGTGTCGCTATGAGGAGGCGTGCAACCAATCCATCTGCTTGCTAGATGCGCTGGACCTACACCTGAAGTTATGGTCTGGGGTGATATTTCGTATGACAGCAGAGATACTCTCGTGGTTATCCCATGCACCCTGAATGCAAAGTTTTACGTCAGTGTGGTGGTTTGACCTGTTGTGCTGTCATTAATGAACAGCATTTGAGGACTGTTTTCCAACAGGATAACGCTCGCCCACATACCGCTTTTGTAATCAAACGTGCTCTACGAGGTGTCGACATATTGCCTTGACCTGCGTGAGCACCAGATCTGTCTCCAGTCAGGCACATGTGGGACATCATTCGACGACAACTCCAGCGGCATCCATTACCAGCATTAACCATCCTTTTACTGACTGACCGAGTGCAGCAGGCATGGAACTCCCTCAGTCCCACAAACTGACATCCAGCACCTATATAACAAAATGCATGCACGTTTGCACGCTTGCACTCAACACTCTGTCGCTTACGCCGTTTATTAATGTACCAGCACATCATATTTGCAGTGACTAATCTTGCTCATACATTAACTCTGATCCTGCAATGTTAATCACTGAAATATGTCACTTAGACAAATGTATTCCCGAAATGTCATTACTCTACATTAATTGTTTTTGGTGTTGCGATTTTTTCCGTCAGTGATACGTAGAAATGACCGACCATAATCAGTACTATCATATCTAAATTGTCTGGTGTAACCTTCGCATTCCCTGGGGGCGTGAATGAGAGGACTGTCCTAGTTTGAGTCAAGATGAAAATTAATAGGTAGCGGTATTCCGGCTTATTAGGGAAGTAATAAAACTAAAAAAATATTTAGAAACTATGAATCAAAGATGTATTCTGAAATTAAAATAGAACAGGGTACTATTTAACCGTTGGAATGCTTTACTGGCATTTGCACATTCACAAACAAACGACGTAGAGAATTAGTATTGACCTATAGCTACACACACCTAACTGTGAAGTCACTGGAGTGAGAATGATGTGTAATGAGAAGCAGATTTGGCAATGAACTGGCTGATACCAATTGCTGCGCTCGCATAACAGTAGTTTCGTGTGATGAGTGATGGTAAACAGCTACTGTATGTACAATAACATCAGCTACCCTCATGTGTCTGCTTGTTCAGGTAAGAATATACCGTGGTCTAGGGATGTCCGGCGTTTGGCGGATGACACAGAAACTCTTGGCTTGTTACTTATGTGTTCCACATGATGTGATTGAGCCACGGTCCTTTCTGTGTCCGAATGTTACTTTCCCCTCCTTAAATACCATGCGCTTACATGGTTCAAGGGAGTGACAATCGGGGTTGGGTTGAGTTCGGTTGTATGGGGTGAGAGACCAAACAGCGAGGTCATCGGTCTCATCGGATTAGCGAAGGACGGGGAAGGAAGTCGGCCGTGCCCTTTCAAAGGAACCATCCCGGCATCTGCCTGGAACGATTTAGGAAAATCACGGAAAACCTAAATGAGAATGACCGGACGTGGGTTTGAATCGTCGTCCTCCCGAATGCGAGTCCAGTGTGCTAATCTATGCGCCACCTTGCTCGGTGGAATGACAATCGATTACATCTTCGGCGAACAGTAGAAAATGGAACTTAATTACTGGTGGTACCTGCAAAACATTCAACCCGCTCTTGCACGCACACCAAGGTACCATAGGCACTTTTCAAATTACACTCCTGGAAATTGAAATAAGAACACCGTGAATTCATTGCCCCAGGAAGGGGAAACTTTATTGACACATTCCTGGGGTCGGATACATCACATGATCACACTGACAGAACCACAGGCACATAGACACAGGCAACAGAGCATGTACAATGTCGGCACTAGTACAGTGTATATCCACCTTTCGCAGCAATGCAGGCTGCTATTCTACCATGGAGACGATCGTAGAGATGCTGGATGTAGTCCTGTGGAACGGCTTGCCATGCCATTTCCACCTGGCGCCTCAGTTGGACCAGCGTTCGTGCTGGACGTGCAGACCGCGTGAGACAACGCTTCATCCAGTCCCAAACATGCTCAATGGGGGACAGATCCGGAGATCTTGCTGGCCAGGGTAGTTGACTTACACCTTCTAGAGCACGTTGGGTGGCACGGGATACATGCGGACGTGCATTGTCCTGTTGGAACAGCAAGTTCCCTTGCCGGTCTAGGAATGGTAGAACGATGGGTTCGATGACGGTTTGGATGTACCGTGCACTATTCAGTGTCCCCTCGACGATCACCAGTGGTGTACGGCCAGTGTAGGAGATCGCTCCCCACACCATGATGCCGGGTGTTGGCCCTGTGTGCCTCGGTCGTATGCAGTCCTGATTGTGGCGCTCGCCTGCACGGCGCCAAACACGCATACGACCATCATTGGCACCAAGGCAGAAGCGACTCTCATCGCTGAAGACGACACGTCTCCATTCGTCCCTCCATTCACGCCTGTCGCGACACCACTGGAGGCGGGCTGCACGATGTTGGGGCGCGAGCGGAAGACGGCCTAACGGTGTGCGGAACCGTAGCCCAGCTTCATGGAGACGGTTGCGAATGGTCCTCGCCGATACCCCAGGAGCAACAGTGTCCCTAATTTGCTGGGAAGTGGCGGTGCGGTCCCCTACAGCACTGCGTAGGATCCTACGGTCTTGGCGCGCATCCGTGCGTCGCTGCGGTCCGGTCCCAGGTCGATGGGCACGTGCACCTTCCGCCGACCACTGGCGACAACATCGATGTACTGTGGAGACCTCACGCCCCACATGTTGAGCAATTCGGCGGTACGTCCACCCGGCCTCCCGCATGCCCACTATACGCCCTCGCTCAAAGTCCGTCAACTGCACATACGGTTCACGTCCACGCTGTCACGGCATGCTACCAGTGTTAAAGACTGCGATAGAGCTCCGTATGCCACGGCAAACTGGCTGACACTGACGGCGGCGGTGCACAAATGCTGCGCAGCTAGCGCCATTCGACGGCCAACACCGCGGTTCCTGGTGTGTCCGCTGTGCCGTGCGTGTGATCATTGCTTGTACAGCCCTCTCGCAGTGTCCGGAGCAAGTATGGTGGGTCTGACACACCGGTGTCAATGTGTTCTTTTTTCCATTTCCAGGAGTGTATTTACACGACGTTAGGGAGTGCCAGGCTCAGTGTAACGTATGTCGCAGCATCTCATTGAAGACAGAATCGCCTGAATAGCAAACAGTGACAAAGGAAAGCGAATATTTGATTCCAGGAGCGCTGCATTCATTTGACTTTAGCAATGCAGCATGATTTTGTTGTAAATATTATAGGCGGAACTGACACACAAAGAAACGCTAGTGGCAATGGACAAGAAAACTTCAGAAGCAACATTTCTTGAAGAAAGAGTCTTTTTACTGAAGTAGGGCAAGCAATATACAAAGTTATTTTACTTTATACTTTGAGTCACATTTTTATTGTAACATTTTGTTTTATGGCATTTTCATTTTGTATACAATTACCATTACACATTGTTGTTGTTGTTGTTGTGGTCTTCAGTCCTGAGACTGGTTTGATGCAGCTCTCCATGCTACTCTATCCTGTGCAAGCTTTTTCATCTCCCAGTACCTACTGCAACCTACATCCTTCTGAATCTGCTTAGTGTATTCATCTCTTGGTCTCCCCCTACGATTTTTACCCTCCACGCTGCCCTCCAATACTAAATTGGTGATCCCTTGATGCCTCAGAACATGTCCTACCAACCGATCCCTTCTTCTGGTCAAGTTGTGCCACAAACTTCTCTTCTCCCCAATCCTATTCAATACTTCCTCATTAGTTATGTGATCTACCCATCTAATCTTCAGCATTCTTCTGTAGCACCACATTTCGAAAGCTTCTATTCTCTTCTTGTCCAAACTATTTATCGTCCATGTTTCACTTCCATACATGGCTACACTCCATACGAATACTTTCAGAAATGACTTCCTGACACTTAAATCAATACTGGATGTTAACAAATTTCTCTTCTTCAGAAACGCTTTCCTTGCCATTGCCAGCCTACATTTTATATCCTCTCTACTTCTACCATCATCAGTTATTTTGCTCCCCAAATAGCAAAACTCCTTTACTACTTTAAGTGCCTCATTTCCTAATCTAATTCCCTCGGCATCACCCGACTTAATTAGACTACATTCCATTATCCTTGTTTTGCTTTTGTTGATGTTCATCTTATATCCTCCTTTCAAGACACTGTCCATTCCATTCAACTGCTCTTCCAAGTCCTTTGCTGTCTCTGACAGAATTACAATGTCATCGGCGAACCTCAAAGTTTTTATTTCTTCTCCATGAATTTTAATACCTACTCCGAATTTTTCTTTTGTTTCCTTTACTGCTTGCTCAATATACAGATTGAACAACATCGGGGACAGGCTACAACCCTGTCTTACTCCCTTCCCAACCACTGCTTCCCTTTCATGTCCCTCGACTCTTATAACTGCCATCTGGTTTCTGTACAAATTGTAAATAGCCTTTCGCTCCCTGTATTTTACCCCTGCCGCCTTTAGAATTTGAAAGAGAGTATTCCAGTCAACATTGTCAAAAGCTTTCTCTAAGTCTACAAATGCTAGAAACGTAGGTTTGCCTTTCCTTAATCTTTCTTCTAAGATAAGTCGTAAGGTCAGTATTGCCTCACGTGTTCCAGTGTTTCTACGGAATCCAAACTGATCTTCCCCGAGGTTGGCTTCTACTAGTTTTTCCATTCGTCTGTAAAGAATTCGTGTTAGTATTTTGCAGCTGTGACTTATTAAGCAGATAGTTCGGTAATTTTCACATCTGTCAACACCTGCTTTCTTTGGGACTGGAATTATTATATTCTTCTTGAAGTCTGAGGGTATTTCGCCTGTTTCATACATCTTGCTCACCAGATGGTAGAGTTTTGTCAGGACTGGCTCTCCCACGGCCGTCAGTAGTTCCAATGGAATATTGTCTACTCCGGGGGCCTTGTTTCGACTCAGGTCTTTCAGTGCTCTGTCAAACTCTTCACGCAGTATCGTATCTCCCATTTCATCTTCATCTACATCCTCTTCCATTTCCATAATATTGTCCTCAAGTACATCGCCCTTGTATAGACCCTCTATATACTCCTTCCACCTTTCTGCTTTCCCTTCTTTGCTTAGAACTGGGTTTCCATCTGAGCTCTTGATATTCATACAAGTCGTTCTCTTATCTCCAAAGGTCTCTTTAATTTTCCTGTAGGCGGTATCTATCTTACCCCTAGTGAGATAGGCCTCTACATCCTTACATTTGTCCTCTAGCCATCCCTGCTTAGCCATTTTGCACTTCCTGTCGATCTCATTTTTAAGACGTTTGTATTCCTTTTTGCCTGTTTCACTTACTGCATTTTTATATTTTCTCCTTTCATCAATTAAATTCAATATTTCTTCTGTTAAACAAGGATTTCTATTAGTCCTCGTCTTTTTACCTACTTGATCCTCTGCTGCCTTCACTACTTCATCCCTCAAAGCTACCCATTCTTCTTCTACTGTATTTATTTCCCCCATTCCTGTCAATTGCTCCCTTATGTTCTCCCTGAATCTCTGTACAACCTCTGGTTCTTTTAGTTTATCCAGGTCCCATCTCCTTAAATTTCCACCTTTTTGCAGTTTCTTCAGTTTTAATCTACAGGTCATAACCAATAGATTGTGGTCAGAGTCCACATCTGCCCCTGGAAATGTCTTACAATTTAAAACCTGGTTCCTAAATCTCTGTCTTACCATTATATAATCTATCTGATACCTTTTAGTATCTCCAGGGTTCTTCCATGTATACAACCTTCTTTCATGATTCTTAAACCAAGTGTTAGTTATGATTATGTTGTGCTCTGTGCAAAATTCTACCCGGCGGCTTCCTCTTTCATTTCTGTCCCCCAATCCATATTCACCTACTATGTTTCCTTCTCTCCCTTTTCCTACACTCGAATTCCAGTCACCCATGACTATTAAATTTTCGTCTCCCTTCACAATCTGAATAATTTCTTTTATTTCATCATACATTTCTTCAATTTCTTCGTCATCTGCAGAACTAGTTGGCATATAAACTTGAACTACTGTAGTAGGTGTGGGCTTCGTATCCATTTGGCCACAATAATGCGTTCACTATGCTGTTTGTAGTAGCTTACCCGCATTCCTATTTTCCTATTCATTATTAAACCTACTCCTGCATTACCCCTATTTGATTTTGTGTTTATAACCCTGTAGTCACCTGACCAGAAGTCTTGTTCCTCCTGCCACCGAACTTCACTAATTCCCACTATATCTAACTTCAACCTATCCATTTCCCTTTTTAAATTTTCTAACCTACCTGCCCGATTAAGGGATCTGACATTCCACGCTCCGATCCGTAGAACGCCAGTTTTCTTTCTCCTGATAACGACATCCTCTTGAGTAGTCCCCGAACGGAGATCCGAATGGGGGACTATTTTACCTCCGGAATATTTTACCCAAGAGGACGCCATCATCATGTAATCATACAGTAAAGCTGCATGCCCTCGGGAAAAATTACGGCTGTAGTTTCCCCTTGCTTTCAGCCGTTCGTAGTACCAGCACAGCAAGGCCGTTTTGGTTATTGTTACAAGACCAGATCAGTCAATCATCCAGACTGTTGCCCTTGCAACTACTGAAAAGGCTGCTGCCCCTCTTCAGGAACCACACGTTTGTCTGGCCTCTCAACAGATACCCCTCCGTTGTGGTTGCACCTACGGTACGGCTATCTGTATCGCTGAGGCACGCAAGCCTCCCCACCAACGGCAAGGTCCATGGTTCATGGGGGGGGCATTACACATTACAGACATGTAATTACAAAATTTAACAAATAAAAAATAAAAATCAAATTATAAACCCGTGGAACATACGCCATGCGAAATTTGTTTTGAGAATAGTTAGGGGCAACGCCTGAAGAGGAATAGTTTATTTCTTTTTTTACAGTAGAGTTAAAGTACGGTTCCAATTAGAGGTACATTTGATTTTTGTTTCTTTTACTTTTGGAGATTAAATTTATATGAGAAGATAGATTCACGAAAACAAGGGGGTAGCGCCTTTGATCAGTAATCAAAACATCCTCGGTCCCGGGTTTGAATCCCGCCACTACATAAATTTTGAATAAAAATCATCAACCCCGGCAGCCGAAGACTTCCGGCATAAAAAGTCACCCCTCATTCTGCCAACGGCCCTGTCAAAGGGGGCGGAGGGACGGATGGAGGTTCAGTGCCCTCCCTTGCCTGTGAGGTGGGGAACTGCCCCCAAAGGCGAAATAATCAGCAATGATCAACGGCATGAGGATGCAGAAGGCAACGGAAAACGCTGCATTAAAGACACAAACTGTATCCATAGGACTTGTGGCCTGTAATTGAAAATCCGTCATCATGACCTCTCCACTGGCAAAATATTTCGGACGTCCCCCTTTCGGATCTCCGTAAAAGGGTCTGCCAAGGGGGAGGTGATCATGAGAAAAGATTGAATAACCAGTGCAAGGATAACTTTCTACGAGTCGGGGCATGGAAAGTCAGAAGTTTGAACATGGTAGAGACGCTAGAAAATCTGAAAACGGAAATGCTAAGACTCAATCCAGGTATAGTGGGAGTCATTGAAGTGAAATGGAAAGAAGATAACGATTTCCAGTCGATTGAGTATAGTGTAATATCAACAGCAGCAGAAAATGGTATAACGAGAGTAGGATTCGTTACGAATAGGAAGGTAGGGCATACAGCGAATTACTGTGAAAACTTCGGTGATAGAGTTATTCTTATCAGAATCGACAGCTAACTAACACCGACAACGACAGTTCAGTTATAAAAACCGACATCGCAAACTGAAGATGAAGCGATAAGAAAGTATATGAGGATACTGAAAGGGTAATATAGCATGTACAGGGATATGAAAATCTAATAGTCTTGGGAGACTGGAAAGCAGTAGTAGGGGAAGGAGTAGAAGAAAAGGGTTACAAGAGAATCTGGGCTTGGGATAAGGAATGAGAGAGGAGAAAGACTGTTGAGTTCTGCAATAAATTTTAGTTCGTAATAGCGAATACTTTGTTCAAGAATACTTGGAAAATGTCGGGAGATATAGGAAACTTTCAATTAGATTACATCGTGGACAGGCAGAGATTCCGAAGTCAGATACTAGATTGTAAGACAAACTATGGAACTTATATAGACTCAGATTACAATTTAGTAGTGATGTACAGTAGGCTGGAATTCAAGAAACCGGTTTGGAAAAATTAGTGAGCAAAAAAGTGAGATACGGAAGTACTAAAGAATGAAGAAACGAGCTTTAAGTTCTCTGAGGCTACAGATACAGCGATAAGGAATAGTTCAGGTGACAGTTCGGCTGAACACGAATGGACGTCTCTAAAAAAGACTCACAGAAGTCAGCAAGAGAATCATAGGTGAAAGAATGTAACTGCGAAGAAATCGTGGGTCACAGGAAAAACACTTCGCTTGATGGATGAAACAAGGATGTACAAGAATACATGAATACAGAAATGAAAGTCTAGTATGATTGCAATATATTAGAAGTGGAGGGAAGCTAAGGCGAAATGGTTGCATTAAAAATGTGAAGAAATCGAAAAAGAAGTGATTGTCGGAAGCACTGGCTCAGCATATAGAAAAGCCAAAATAATCTTCGGTGAAATTAAAATCAGTGGTGGTAATATTAAGAGTACAATCGGAATTCCACTGTTAAATGCAGAGGAGAGAGCGGATAGGTGGAAAGAATACAACGAAGGCCTCTGTGAGGACGAAAACTTGTCTGATGACGGGATAGAAGAAGAAACAAGAGTCATTATAGAAGAGATAAGGGATCCAGTATTAGAATCAAAGTTTAGAAGAGCTTTGGAAGACTTAAGATCGAATAAGGCAGGAAGGATAGACAACTTCCCATGAGAATAAAAATCGTTGGGGGAAGTGGCAACCGAACGACTGCTCACGTTGCTGTGTAGAATTTATGAGTCTGGCGACATACAATCTTCGGAAAAGTGTCATCCGCGCAATTCCGTAATTGCAAGAGACGACAAGCATGAGAATAATCCCACAATCAGATTAAGAGTTCATGCATCCAAGTTGATAATACACAAAAATGGTTCAAATGGCTCTGAGCACTATGGGACTTAACTTCTGAGGTCATCAGTCCCCTAGAACTTAGAACTACTTAAACCTAACTAACCTAAGGACATCATACACATCCATGCCCAAGACAGGATTCGAACCTGCGACCGTAGCGGTCGCGCCGTGCCAGACTGTAGCGCCTAGAACCGCTCGGCCACCCCGGCCGGCGATAATACACAGAAGAACGGAAAAGAAAATTGAGCATGTGTTAGATGAACATGAGTTTGGCTTTAGGAAATATAAAGGCACCCGAGAGGCAATTCTAACGTTGCAGTTGATAATGGAAACAGGACTAAAGAAAATTCAAGCTACCTTCATAGGATTTGTCGACCTTGAAAGAGAATTCGAGAGCTTGAAATGGTGCGTGCAAAATAATCGAAATTCTAAGAAAAATAGGGGTAAGCTGTAGGAAAAGACGGGTAATATACAATATGTACAAGAACCAAGAGGGAACAGTAAGAGTCGACGGCCAAGAACGAAGTGTTCGGACTAAAAACTGTGTGAGACAGGGATGTGGTCTTTCACCCCTGTTGTTCAATCTATACATCGAAGAATCAATGACAGAAACAAAAGAAAATTTCGAGAGTGGAACTAAAAGTCAGGGTTAAAGGATATCAATGATACGATTCATTGAGGGCATTGCTATCCTTAGTAAAATTTACGAATAATTACAGATGTTTTGAGTTGAGTGAACAGCCTAATCAGTGCAGAATGTGGATTGAGAGTAAACCGAAGAAGGACGAAGGTAATGATAAATAGCAGAAATGAGAACTGTGATAAACTTAACATCAGGACTGGCGGTCACGAAGTAGATGAAATTAAGGAATTCTGCTTCCTAAGCAGCAAAATAATCCTGACGGTCGGAGCAGGAAGGACATCAAAAGCAGACTAGTCCTGGCAAAAAGGCATACCTGGCCAAGAGAAGTCTATTAATATCAAACATAGTCCTTAATTTGCGGAAGAAATTTCTGAGAATTTACTTTTCCAGCACACCACAGTATGGAAGTGAAACATGGACTGCGGAAAACCGGAACAGAAAGTAATTAAAGCATTCTAGGTGTCGCTTTACAAAAGAATGTTGAACATTATGTTGATTCATAAGGTAAAAGGAACAGCCTTCGTATGCATTAGTTTGAATCGTACCACGTAGCACATATCAACCGATAAACGCATTTCACAAATATGATGAACATCAAAAGTCGAAGAGTAAATAGTTTTTCAAAGAGTAAATATTTTCCGTAAATATTTAGATATTCTTCAAACCAATAGGTGTCTTGTACTATCCACATTCTAAAGCAGCCTGTGTCCTCCCTTAGGCTTCAAGCTATTTCCATACCAGATCCCATCGAAATCAGTTCAGCAGATAGTCGTGAAAACGTAACAGACAGAATTACTTTTGCCTTTATTAGTGTGGGTAAAACTTAAAATTACGGTATATTTTTCCTGTGATCCGATTTTGATAAAATAAAGCCTATACGATGCCCTAAGATATGCCCTAGTTAGCTGCTAAAACACTAAGAATGTTTTTATATTTTTTGTGAAACCCAGGATCGCTTGATTTTGATACTTTGATACTTGATACTTTACGTACATGTGTAATGCCAATCTGAAGATAGTAGCACGATTCTGCCGAAACAAGTAATTGGAACAAAAGTCTTAAAATCAACCGATCTTAGGTTTCTCAAAAACCGCGCGGGTTTAGCCGAGTGGTCTAGGGCGCTGCAGTCATGGACAGCGCGGCTGATCCCGGCGGAGGTTCGAGTCCTCCCTCGGGCATGGGTGTGTGTATCTGTCCTTAGGATAGTTTAGGTTAAGTAGTGTGTAAGGTTAGGGACTGATGGCCTTAGCAGTTAAGTCCCGTAAGATTTCACATACATTTGAACATTTGTTTCTCAAAAAATATATATAAACAGAGATTGCACCAGCAACATGCGGAAGCCTTGAAAATTTCATCTAGTAGTTTTGGAGAAGCCTGTTAAAACAGACGTACAGAGGACACGACAGACTTACAGATTTATTATTAGTACAGAAATTGGGGGACGACTGCGGTGAGTGTTACCGGAAGGATGGCAATACTGCTCTATTATTGTACCGCGAAATACTAGTGACTGCCAAACGAAAGAAACGACGATCGAAACTGATCGACATTACTAGACTCTGTACAAAGTCATGAAGAGTTACGCTTTATTGCAGCATGGCGATCAATATAGAAAATACGCTCGCGGGCGACGTTGAGTCGGCAACTACCATAGTTGCAGTCACGAACGATGGCGGACGAGTTTAGACTTTTTCTGCACATCTACGTCACGTATTCTCCGAGAACCAATGAGCGCTCAGTAGTGTTTTGAAAGCTGTGCTGTGCATCCCATAGCTAATACTAGCATTAACCGTGAGTGTAGCGAGTTGTTTAGTGAATTTCGATTACATTTGTTGAGAGTTATCATCGCTGCTGACTGTGACGGTAAGCGACAAATTCTGCAGAAGTAAGTGAGAGACATAATTTGCAGGACATACTCTTTCTTCAAGCGGAAAGTATGCGCGTGAGCCTACCGCAACTGTCGCCGCCTGGAATCGTGAACAATTCAATCCCCGTCCGTGCCTCGACATGCGCGAACTGCCATCGTTCGTGGACCGGACTATAATCGTTCCAAGAAGTTCTCACGGAATGAGCAGAAGTGGCGGCGGCCAGTCATTTTAAAGCCCGACTGACGCCACACAATAGTATACTCAGGCTTCAAAAAATAGTGCTGGTGCCAACCTGCTGGCCACACCACCGACTAGTTCCCGCCTGCTGGGCCATAGAAACTTTCCACTTCCTTTTTGCCCCACGGATTCTCTGCCATGACGCCGTCTCATAGGTTGCAAAAAATGGGCTCTTCTGTATTCCTGCGCGTCTCACGGTCAAGAAGACTCTCGATCGAAAATTAAATCTTTTTAACGGTTACCGCAATCTTGAACAAACTATTCTCCAACTGATGGAAGCTGAAAACTGTTTACTAATTTCGGTTCTTCTGCATGTCTGAAATTACTGTCGTGATCCTCCTTTCTTGTATGAAATTTATTAAATGCTTTAATTCGATATTAAATTTCTAGGTACTTCCAAATAAAATTGATATTCGAATTATGAATGTACCAGTTGGCTGCTCGTCATCGAAGGGTCCCGAATCTGTCTCCTGATTTATTACTATAATTACTACTCCAGTAATTCTTTGTTTCCGGCCTTGTGCGACAGCCCACTTCTATTGCCACTGCCACCACTCACTGCAGTAGATGTCTGAGTCATATTTTTCCTTAAGAAGTCAATTTCGAATTCCAGCACAATACAGTTTATATGCAAACAGACAAATACGGCGCCGGCCGAAGTGGCCGTGCAGTTAAAGGCGCTGCAGTCTGGAACCGGAAGACCGCAACGGTCGCAGGTTCGAATCCTGCCTCGGGCATGGATGTTTGTGATGTCCTTAGGTTAGTTAGGTTTAACTAGTTCTAAGCTCTAGGGGACTAATAACCTCAGCAGTTGAGTCCCATAGTGCTCAGAGCCATTTTTTTTTTTACAAATACGGCTACTATTTTTTACACTTACAAACACGTCATTCTTGTATAGCGTATAGCTTTCGTTAAAAAAACGTGTATTTCTGTTTAAACTTAAAGGAAATTTTAAGTGTTTAGGAAAACACAGTACGCTTTCTCAAATTGTATTTTAAAATATGACACTTGTTTACCTATTACGTCGTCATTGATTTGACAGAACGCCGGCAACGTACTCAGAGCAAGAATTATACATTGCTAAAAAAAATATTCGCTCACTCTGACGTCACACCGTGATTCCTTGTCCACTAGCAACATAAAAACGTTTGTAACAAAATTTTATTTTCTGTGCATACTTTCCGCAGAACGTAGATGTCAAAGAAAAGAGAATGGTTCAAATGGCTCTGAGCACTATGGGACTTAAATTCTGAGGTCATCAGTCCCCTAGAACTTAGAACTATTTAAAACTACACCACCCTAAGGATATCACACACATCCATGTGCGAGGCAGGATTCGAACCTGCGACCGTTGTGGTCCCGCGGTTCAAGACTGTAGCACCTAGAACCTCTCGGCAACCCCGGCCGGCTCTAAGAACAAGATTTGGGTAGAATGTAATCTGTAATATGAAGTCCAACAAATAGCTATTTCACTGTAGTGTAGTATTGCTATTCAGAAAAAGGAGCAATTAAAATTTAATGAAGTGATTGGGGTTATGAGTTAGATCTAGGTGTACTTTTTTAAAAATGATTTGCTAGTTTTGTTCTTCTCAATAACGTAGTAATACACTATTCTGTTTCTTAAATACACTCCTGGAAATTGAAATAAGAACACCGTGAATTCAATGTCCCAGGAAGGGGAAACTTTATTGACACATTCCTGGGGTCAGATACATCACATGATCACACTGACAGAACCACAGGCACATAGACACAGGCAACAGAGCATGCACAATGTCGGCACTAGTACAGTGTATATCCACCTTTCGCAGCAATGCAGGCTGCTATTCTCCCATGGAGACGATCGTAGAGATGCTGGATGTAGTCCTGTGGAACGGCTTGCCATGCCATTTCCACCTGGCGCCTCAGTTGGACCAGCGTTCGTGCTGGACGTGCAGACCGCGTGAGACGACGCTTCATCCAGTCCCAAACATGCTCAATGGGGGACAGATCCGGAGATCTTGCTGGCCAGGGTAGTTGACTTACACCTTCTAGAGCACGTTGGGTGGCACGGGATACATGCGGACGTGCATTGTCCTGTTGGAACAGCAAGTTCCCTTGCCGGTCTAGGAATGGTAGAACGATTGGTTCGATGACGGTTTGGATGTACCGTGCACTATTCAGTGTCCCCTCGACGATCACCAGTGGTGTACGGCCAGTGTAGGAGATCGCTCCCCACACCATGATGCCGGGTGTTGGCCCTGTGTGCCTCGGTCGTATGCAGTCCTGATTGTGGCGCTCACCTGCACGGCACCAAACACGCATACGACCATCATTGGCACCAAGGCAGAAGCGACTCTCATCGCTGAAGACGACACGTCTCCATTCGTCCCTCCATTCACGCCTGTCGCGACACCACTGGAGGCGGGCTGCACGATGTTGGGGCGTGAGCGGAAGACGGCCTAACGGTGTGCGGGACCGTAGCCCAGCTTCATGGAGACGGTTGCGAATGGTCCTCGCCGATACCCCAGGAGCAACAGTGTCCCTAATTTGCTGGGAAGTGGCGGTGCGGTCCCCTACGGCACTGCGTAGGATCCTACGGTCTTGGCGTGCATCCGTGCATCGCTGCGGTCCGGTCCCAGGTCGACGGGCACGTGCACCTTCCGCCGACCACTGGCGACAACATCGATGTACTGTGGAGACCTCACGCCCCACGTGTTGAGCAATTCGGCGGTACGTCCACCCGGCCTCCCGCATGCCCACTATACGCCCTCGCTCAAAGTCCGTCAACTGCACATACGGTTCACGTCCACGCTGTCGCGGCATGCTACCAGTGTTAAAGACTGCGATGGAGCTCCGTATGCCACGGCAAACTGGCTGACACTGACGGCGGCGGTGCACAAATGCTGCGCAGCTAGCGCCATTCGACGGCCAACACCGCGGTTCCTGGTGTGTCCGCTGTGCCGTGCGTGTGATCATTGCTTGTACAGCCCTCTCGCAGTGTCCGGAGCAAGTATGGTGGATCTGACTCACCGGTGTCAATGTGTTCTTTTTTCCATTTCCAGGAGTGTATATGCAACCTAGAACTACAACATTCTTTTAAACATGAACAATTTTTGCTGTAGCTTGAGAATTATTAGTTAATAATAATATTCAACTAAACAAAAAACGCCTGGCATAGGACAGAAACAGTTACGAAAGTTATCAACATGCAAATGTCAAACATACATGGTATACTATTGACCACATGTAACACATTAGCCACCTACTAAAATATTACAAATGCACTATCAATGGAACTTTCTCTTCCACAAAACCTACATTGCCCTCAGAGCAAACGCTCGAAACGACTTCCTTGCCTCTCGCATTGATCAATTCGCTGTACAATGTTGCACTAATTTTCTTGCAACATAACTACATCCGCAGTTACAGCAGCAGCATAGACTTACGTTACCGGAGTAGAATGACCGTGTTCCTTCAAGTGCCCCTACAGGAAGAAATCCTGACGATTTAGCTCTGACGAACGTCGAGTTGAACGTAACGTCACGGCAGCCTCAAGTCCTTGGGAAAGGCTTCTTAAATACCGTCGCACATTCCTTCCAAAATGTGCTAGTGTACCATCATGTGTCACTCTTTGCCGAACGTAATTTAGAATATCTTTTGTTGTTTCAGGCAAAATGTTTGTATGATATGCGTGATAGCTTTGTGCAGTCATCCGGCCCTGCAACAAGCAAGGACCCAAAATAATGTATTACAATATTTCTGCGTATACGTTGACGCTAAAGGGTACTTCATATCCGCGATCGTGGAAGACGTGTGGGTAAACTTCACGCCAATGATGTGCCTTGTGCATACTGAAGATAAGCGTAAACGCAACTTAATCAGACCATATTGCAGTGTTCGTTGGATTCTTGTTGTTACTGCAACCACCCACCCGCAGAAGTTACGGAGCAGCTGCTTACTGGGATTGGCAGTGTCGTTAACGTGGTAGTTCAGGTCCGAACTCTGCCGTTATCTTACCACGCAATCTTACTTCAAAACACATTCCACCTAAAACCGCCGCGTTAAAGTTTCCTCGCAATACCCACAAACACACGAGGGAAATTTTTTATAGAAAATTAACTGCTGGCGTAAGACAAAAGTAAAATCTGTGGTTGATACTGATTGTAAGTGATGAATGCTTATAACATTTGAAATTAATTGACTTTATTGTGTTTCTTTAATACATTCGGTTTGCGCAAGCTAAGCAAGAGAAGCTGGTGTTGACTTTCGTTAGTGCTGACATTTCGCTCACAATAAACTTGGATGTTAACCACGTAAAAGAAATTTAACAGTCTACATATATTACTTTATAAAGTTCTACCTGTAAGAAAGTGTTATGTTTCTACTGTATCTGAATAAGCACATCAAAGATGCTGTAGTCCAATTGATTTCAACTGTAAAATCTCTGAAACTAGTTTATTTCGTTAAAGCGCACCCTGTTGTTTTCTTTATTTTTCTAATAATTTAACTGCAATTTTCACTAGAATAATTAACTGCAATGTGTGTGAGAAATTGACGAAGTTTACGTTTCGTGCACTGCGTTTCGTCGTTCTTGATTTTCCATCACCAGCTATATGTTCATCGTCGCTTCCTACCTTTCTGGCGTCACCGACAAGCGTCGGATGTTGCGTGACCTCTGGTCCACCCTGTAGAGAAGAAAAAACTCTGGAGTGAATATTCAGGTGCGCAGAAGAGATTTTGTGTTATCAACATTGCCACACTGGTCACCTGATCTCGGACGCCATAGGTTTTACCGTTACGTTCGCTGTAAATTTTGAATGTCAGTATATCGCTAGTAAAGGCAGATTCCCTTCGTGGGTGCTGTGGATTTGGTAAAGGCGTTTTGTGGACGCTAAAACAATTTTTATTTGATGCCTGGAATAAACTGGGCTCTTAGCTTTGAAGAGGAAACTGAATGAGAGTTTCGCTTCTTCCCGACTAGTGTCATAGCTCAGATATTCCTAATTTTCCGTTTCTGGGACTGCAACTGCTATTTTTGCGTTTTATACAGCACTTTGTCATATTTATTAGTCTGTTATACTATTCTGTGATGACACTCAAAAACGACTTGATATTAACCTAGCGCTTTTCAAAATGTCTCGTTATACGCCGAATTTGCTGCACATTGGCGACGATACAGCCTGCTTCTTTATTACTATTTCTCAATTTTTTGCGTATTTTTGTCTTTTTTGCAAGCTAACAAACAGTATTGCATAATTTGATGTGTTTATTTAGCGCATTAAATGTAAAAAAACACTATTTAACACAATAGGTAAGTAGTGGAACGATCAAATAGCACAATAAATTTAATACAACAAAATAAGTAATTAAAATTTAAAAATATGACATCTCAATTTCCTGACCGCACACAACACACACGACACACGCACACACACATACACACACACACACACACACACACACACACACACACACAGGGCAAGAGACCACCAACGTCTAATACAACTGTCCCTGGTAAAATGTATTTTAGCCCTTCACTGCTCACGGTCGCTTGTTGAGGAGATCATGTAGCAGCAAGGAGTTTAGTGGACACACTGACACACATGAAGAAGTTAGCTGATATTTTATGTACTAACATTTTATGTTCGTTAATCAAATGGTGAAAACAAAGAGGAGAAGGTAAAAACAGCAAAGCCGCAGTTTTTGTACTAAGACAATTACACTCTGTGTGTGCGTACGTGCGTGTGTGTATGTGTGTGTTTGTGTGTGTGTGTGTGTGTGTGTGTTTGTGTGCGTGTGTGTGTATGTGTGTGTGTGTGTGTGTGTGTGTGTGTGTGTGTGTGTGTGTGCTTTTGTTTGTCTTCCTTGTGTTCCCTATTATTATGATACACATTTAATCCCTTATTTCCTTTTGACTTATCGGAAAAACCCAGAATATACAGTTTAGCTCCGTGGATGCCAGAATTGCAACAACAATAGACGAAGTGATCTATACCAGGATAGCGCATAAAATATATTCAATACAAATGCTGAAATTTCCGGTAGCTTTTATTTACTTCACAGATCTTCACTTTGCTATTAGCACATATTTAACTTCTTCTATGCTCCAATGTAAAGAACACACATACGCACACACACACATAACGTTTCTATTCTAATTTGTGCAAAACATCCTTCCAGACAATAGCGAAACATTTCTCAAATCTTTTCCTTTTGAATAAAACACAAAATGATTTTTTCATGTCACAAAATATCATATTGTATATATATATATATATATATATATATATATATATATATATATATATATATATCCAGCTTTCAAACAACCAAATTGATCATACACCATGCAGGTGTGAGCTATCAGTACTGTATCAAGTAAAAAAAGAAGAAAAAATTCTAACTCCACACATTCTTTTTTATGTTCGCCATTATTAAAAGAAAAGGCCATTTTTCAAAGTGTGGATGTCAGTTGTCTTTTATGTGTGTGAACACAGTGATGGAATTCGCCATCTGCAATTATTACAGCAGATGGCCAAAGCCTTTGCCCAACAATCCTACTAACTTACATACATAATAAAAAATTTGAAACATTTATTAAAAATGCAACCAAAGCAGCACAAGGTACTCATACAACACAAATACTTTCTGTTTTCATACATTTCTCTTTGTTCCTATAGCGACAACAGCAGTTCACCATTGTTGTTACGAATTAAAAAATAGTAAAAACGCATCAAATACGTGTGATATTACAAGTTTCAACCTATACGGAATTTTGTTTTTGAAACTCAGATGTCCACCAAAAGTTTTAATCTTCCCGACGACATAGCTCCTTCACATTCCGCAGTCTTTCTCTAATAAGATTATTAACCCCTGGCAGTAACTGTTTCTTTACACCTCTTCCACCTGTGGGGATTAATTCATTGTTCATTAATCAAAGTCGTTACAATTTTCATTTTAAAAAAAAAATGTTCTTCCCTATGAACGCCCTATTCACTTGGTTCAAGAAGCACTTTCCTCAGTGACCGACTAACGATAATTTATTCACCACAACGTAAAACTCACGACCTGGATTCTATTTTACTTCTACGAGAAATATTTTTTTTCATAGTAGAAAAATATAAGCTGAATCCAGGGCAACCTATATTTGAATAGCATCGATAGCTATAGCAATCCCCAGGTAATTAACGCGAAGCGAGAATACTTCCCCCAAGCCGTTAACTGACAATTCAGAATAAAGTAAAAACCATCTAAACTACAAATATACCTTCTGTATGGGAAGCTAAAGAATAGCGTTAATCTCCCTAATTAGTGATGGGTCATAGTAAAAAACGCCTATCACTTAGTTCTTGCTGTAGCCAGCTTCAATGAAGTATAAGATATTTATTTTCTCCTCTGTGACCAGACGTTTGGTGTCTAGGCTTGCGCTCCAGATTGCCACCACCTGTTAAACCACGGTTCAGCAAACACTGTGAGAAAATTCGTGCAATATACAATGCATACAATCTCACGATCAATATAGTCCTTATAGAATATGTGGTATTCTATCTCCACGTAAGTCTAGCATAAGCCGGTGCTATACTTTTCCTAGCTGACGTCCCCATATTCATTTAGGACAGTCACATAGGCAACAATTGTATATGTGGTGTATACACGCAGACCGAAGCGACGAAGGAAAATTTGTACCAAGGCCAGGATTCGAAGCTGGGTTCGACTCCCAGCCTTGGTACAAATTTTCCTTCGTCATTTCAGACTGCATATATACATCATAGATAAACGTGACATGAAAAGGTCTCTCGAATCATACAGTTTCAGTTATGTAAGGAGTAGATGTTACGTCCTTTTATGGTGACGCCTTAGTTACATTTCTAAATAACGTATGATTTTGACAGTCGCATCCGGTGTAAAGTCTGGAAATTTTTCCTTCAAGATGTCAGCCAGGAAAGATGTGTCTGATATCGGTGGTGTCCTGTTTACAATAGACGAGTCACGGTTCAGTCGAAAGGGTAGTTATCACCGTCTGTTCATCTGGTGAGTCGGACGCTGTACACTGCTAGCAGTATTGTGGAAATTAACCGAAATGGCAGCGCCAAAGTTCTCGCCTGGGCTGACGTCATTGCATTTGTTTCTTAGGGACACTGTGAGGCATGCAGTCAACCTACAGTGGTATATTCTTCTCTTTCCTGGTGTGTATAGACGAGGGTGATGGTAACAGCAAAACCACACACGAATATGTGCAACATGTACAACGGGAGGACATTGCGTCTTTGCAGAACCGGGTAGTTACAACTAAGGTACAGATACTCACGGAGGTACAGTTGGACTACAATTACCGGGTGACAGTGAAATTTGGTGGGTATGCTAATGCGCAGATGCGGAACCGATTTCCGCTGAAAATAGATTTGTTCCAATTTTGATAACCCAGCTCCTGGAGCTGTACATCATCTCGTCGACGTACCCAGTGCTCATTTTGAACGAATTGTGTAAGCATCGGTTAACAGTAAAACAACGTTATGTCTTTATCGCTTGCTTGACCTTTCCTGCCGACATTCGATCTTAATCCATTACACACAGAAGCATTTCTGTACATCTTTCTAAATTCACAGGGCCAGATTTGCACCTAGGGGCCGAAATTAGAACTAATTTTTTTCAGCGTAAATTTGTTCCGCATTAACGCATTAGAATATCTACCAAGTATCACTGCCATACCGAAATTACAACCCACACTGGACCTTTGTAAGTAGCTGCACTTTAATTGTAACCACCCGGTACATAGTACACTTTAGGAGAGGAACTGCAATCATACATGAGCCACCATGTCACCTTCATAAATCTCAACAGGCTGTTTTTCAGAACTGAGAGCCGTTGGTGATAGGTGGTATCCCGAAACCCGTTGTAACCGTACCAGTGCGTCATAATTTACCTATTCCATCACTTCGAGCACAGACGATCACCGTATATCAAGTTTCTGCGCGTCTTTGAAAATCGCTTAGCGGGTTGAAAATAACTGTTGCTAGGAAGAAGAATTGCTGGAGACAAAATCTAGTTTTATCATCATCAACCTGAAACTAGAAGTGCGGCAAGGAAGAGTACCGTTGCTTCTTCGTCAAAAATAAATCAATCATACCCATTAATCAAGAAACTCAAATTTCCACGATCTTTATGGGCGAAAGATTTTGTCATTTACAACAAATGAAAACGTGTGTACTGCCTTCCTCCTGTTAAAAACTACTTTTCGCGGATCGTCTTTACACTTATTTTTCGTCATGCGTATTATGCTGATCGCCACAGTCAGGGGGCTCGGTACCTCCAGCATGAAATGAAAAGTGAGCCCGGCTGACCGTAGGAGAGCAGCGCAAGATAAAAGTACTAGAGACCGAACGCTAAGACTCACTGCCGCTTTCCAGTAGAACGCTGTTCTCTCCACGATTAACGAAGACCAGATGGAGACTTACGAGTCTGGCTTCAATAATTTAGTGGTGAACCAGCGTGGTACCAGTTAGCCGTTCGTCAGACGACTGATTGGTACGGAAGGATTCTCCCTGTTCGACGGTCGTAAAAGTGTTTTATGTGAGCCGGTGGTACGGACACGTCGCTCTGAGTAACGGTTGTGGCCGGAGGCCCAACAGGGCGGCGTAGGCCGCGCGGTCAACACAGAGGCCGCCTGTATCGCCACCAAACACGTGCAGCCGCGCACTTATCTACGCGACGCAGGCTCTGCGACGCTCTCGAAGTCTCACGCGGGGCTGACGGGGTCTGCTCAGTAGTGTCACCTTATTTAATGAACAACAGGAGCTGTGGCACGACAGTCGTCTGACGCCAGTAACTTGGTTTACAAATACGTAATGTTTCTCTTAACAAAATGTAGTTTCGTAATATCTTCCTTTTTTTAACAGCTGTTCGTGGGCGCTGCTGTTAGATATGAACATAGGCAACAGCTAGAGGGGGACTGAGGGCGGGGGTACAAGAGAAAGGGCACTTGCCCCTTACTGACATAATGACTGCATATCACTGCAGAATTATCATGCATATTTAGAAATATAAACCAATCAAATCTGAATCGATGAAACCTTTAATGTGATAAAGTCGCTGGTAATTTTATTGTTGTACAGTGGGTCAGCTGTTTCTTACTTCAGTCTGCTTTTGGATATTCTGCGAGGACAAATTTCAAATTTGATGGTGGTGGCATGATACTAAGTGTATGCTCAGTGATTTGTTGTTGACTTCGTGCATATGTTACGTTGTACGTGATTCTCTGAGATGCACAGTACGCGTTTGGTCCCTATTTGATATAGACGACGATAGTGTTTGAAACTGTCTCTACATGTGGGCTAGTGGATTGATTTGCTTGATATGTGTCTTTCAAGTCTTTCAACATGTTACTAAGAGTTTATCTGAGTGTAAGACTAGGTTATGCCCTATGATACGCTGACAATAGTATCATTTGATTTATTTCTTTTGTACACGTTACATTTTTTTTTAATCTGTGATTTGCTATGTTTAATAGGGTGCTTGATAAAGACTAAAAAGTAGAAATTGACGAATAGCAAAGAAATGTGACAACTATGTACTGCCCCTAACGGAAAATATTAATAGTTGAAACATATGTCGAGGCTGTGGAACCATGTGGAAACTACTATCAACGTTTATAGAAATGATTTTCAGTAAGTCTACTAAACGACAGATTTAACAAAGACTATGTTTCCTACATTCATGTACTTGACTACTGTCCTGTGTTACTCTTTAAACTAACAATAAAAAGCAAATATGCAGAATACAAAAGACTTTTTTTAACCATAATTGTGCCAGTCAACAATATATACAGGAGGTATCAAATCGATGGAATAAATCCTTTAATATGATGACGATTTGTAAACAAAGAGTTACAGGTGACATCAAAGTTATGCAGTCTTCTTTTCGTTAATTCACCTCCTGTATTTTCCTTTAAACAGTTTTAATGAAACAAACCCGTGTACAGATGTGCTGCACGCGTGCCACCCAGGGCTCGGTCCGCCTCGCCACTACTCGGCTTTCCTCGGTCTTTCGCGGCACTTCTCGGCACGACGCGACATTAGACTAGCTGTGCGATGCGACATCTTTTCATCCGGCAAGGGTGCATTAGTTGATTCTTAGTGGCAGCCATGTTTATCCTCGCTATTTCTTAGCGATTCGTAGGAAGTTTATAAGTACTGTACAGTGGTTGTTGCAATGGAACACACGCTCACGAAGAGGCGGGATAGTGACACAACGTCACAAGCCTTCAGAGTTGAATGGGAATTGCAATATTTTTTCGAGGAGAAGGATGAAAATTCTCAATGTCTATTATGCAGTCGCATACGGGCCGGGCACCGCAAATTTGCAATAGAACGGCATTATAACACCACACACAAAGGACTTAATGATTTAGTTGGGTTGATAGATCAAACAAGTTGGCGGAATTAAGAAGACGTAGTGTTATTAAGCGAGACGGACCGACGGCGAGTACCACTTACAAATCTTTGTGTTTCTGATGTTTGTATTTGTACATATTTGTCGTTAGAATTCGAATTTAGAGTTCACTCAATTTTTGTTTCCTTTTTTTAAGCCTGCAACCGAACGTAGCGACCTGTCTTTAAGAGCAAGCTACAAAATAGCGCTCAAAATTGCAAGAGCGAATAAGCCTTCCAGTGATGGTGATTTCATCAAGGAGTGTATTGTTGAGGCAGCGGAACTCTTGACGCCACTGGAAGTAAAGAAGTTTAGTGAAATTAGTCTTTCCGGACAGACAATAGTTCGCCGCATAGCTGGTATGGCAGCGGATGTCTACAGGCAGTTAACTGATATTGCCTGCAAGTTTATTGCATTCTCGATTGCTTTGGACGAGTCGACCGACATTTCAGACACAACACAACTAGCGATTTATGTTGGTGGAGTCGACACAAATTTGCACGTGGCGGAAGAACTGTTAGATTTAGTACCAATGAAACACACAACGAGGGGTACCGACTTGCTAAAAGCAGTTGAAGAGGCAGTTGAAGCTATTGGCCTGAATTGGAAAATGTTAGTTTCAGTCACCACGGACGGAGCGCCAGCAATTCGAGGTGCTCAAAATGGGCTTGTAGCATTGTTGGGTAAAAAACTAGGACGATTGACAGAAGATTTGTACGGAATTCATTGTTTTGTACACCAAGAAGCTCTTTGTGCTAAGTATGCAAATTTGGAGCATGTGATGAAGTTGGTAGTCACCATAGTACATTTTTTGACGTCGCATGGCTTAGTACACCGTCAGTTTCAACAGTTTCTCATGGAACTGAAGAGTACGGAGATGTTATTTACCACTGGGAAATACGTTGGTTAAGTCGACGATCATGCCTCGAAAGATTTTTCAATTTAAGACTCGCTATTGTTGAGTTCCTGAAGGAAAAAGGAAGGGCAGAGCCAAAATTAGAAGATCCAAAACGGATTGCAGACCTCACCTTTTTAGTTGATCTGACTGCACACTTGAACGCTCTCAATAAGACTTTGCAAGGTGAGCAGCAGCTTATTTCTGATCTGATGAAAAAAGTGGATGCATTTAATAAGAAACTCGCATTGTGGAAGGAACAACTCATGAAAATGAATACCGCACTTTGTCCCACGGTCTCTAAAGTCAGAGAGAACGCAACTTCTGACGAATTCGTTTCTGTGTTGGAGAAACTACAGGCACAATTGTCTAAACGTTTTCAGGACACTGCCAGTCTGACATCTGTTTTTGAACTATTTTCTAGACCCTTTACCGTTTCATTTGAAAGTACTCCAGTGCATTTGCAAATGGAATTGATCGATCTGCAGTATAATTCCCGTTTAAAGGACAATTTTTTTTTACGTATTAACTGTCCAGGAATTTTACGAAGGTTTTCCTCGGGAAGAGTTTCCCCGTCTCCACAATGAGGCTGCAAAATTTATATCAGTGTTTGGATCGACATACGTGTGCGAAAGGTTTATTTCGATTATGAAACTAAATAAGTCAGGATTACGTGGCAACCTGAGTGACGAAAATATGAGAAACTGTCTGCGTTTGTCCGTGTACCGTCAGTTTGTGCAGGATATGTACTTTATTATGTCTACAGAGAACCAAAAATAATTAAATTAATGGTGATAATTTTGTTGTATTTGTCACATGTTTTGTTGGGAATTGTAGTTATTGAAAATTTTGTACAGTAGTTCCAGAATATAAAATTTGCTTGTTTCACATGTAGTTGGAATCACTTATTCCACATCATACTGCATGCTGTAGACCACTTTCAAGTCTGTTTCTATATCTCAGCTTAAATGTTGTAAGAATTTTACGAGTGACGATGTGAGAAGCACGATTTCGTTGGTGTAATGCAGTTTCAAACCCAGCGTTATTCTTATTTTTCTGCAGGTGTAAGAACAGCCAACAAAGATTCAGTATTGCTCAACATGATGTGTTGTACAGAGCCTAATATTATCAAATGTCGTAATATGAAACTAAGCCACATTCTAGCAGGGCGGAGTTCCTCACGCGAATGCATTGTAGCGTGCGGCGTGTTCGTATTTCCTTGCATGCGCGCGCAGTCAGGTGGTGTGGTAGTGGGGGACGTGTGACGTCAGAAGGGAGCGATCTGCCGCGTTCTTGGCCGTCCCTGTAACTAAACATTTTCTTTGCTATGCTTTATTCTGAAGACTTTTTGGTATAAAACACATCATACTCATAGTACGATACGCGATTGTTATACAACAACAATATGTGCGTCGTAAGATTGCTCTCTTATTGCTTCCTTAATTACCCAATTCCAGTACAGAGAAGCAAGAGGCAACTTTTTAATTTCATCGTACTTCATTCTGCGTTTGTATAGTATGTGAGTCTGTGCTCAGCAACTGCTGATTCCTCAACTTCTCAATTATTAATGTGTGGTTGATGTTCTGCACAGTGGTCGGTAAAGAAAAAGAGAATGTTTTATACCAGGGTATCGTCGCTGTAAATTTCAAGTTAATTCTAGGATCTTGTTTTATTGAGTGCGAGGTGATGATGCGAACTGAGATACAGTAAGGGAACAGTGGCTAGTACGGGACACTTTAGCAAAAATTGGTACAAAACTTTTGTTGTTGCGTTTGAAATAAGATATAACAGCATATACACTTTACCTGAACATTTTTTTCGCTGTAAATTGTGAAAACAAAACAAATGTAAAAGTTAATTGTGAAAAGAATTTATAAACAAAACAACATACAGCAAAATAAGATTTACTAAGACTTACAATTCGAGATCTTAAGAAAAATGTCGGGTAATATGGGCCATGCAAAATACACAGATTCTTAGATACAAAAGGAGTTTTTTGATTCATAAACAAATTCATCTGTTTGTGTACCAAAAGTACAAAGTAATAAGAGACACATGGTTAAAAAGATCTCTAATCTTGTGGTCGACTGAACCTGACCAGTGTATCTTAGGCTTCTGGATTCAAGTTTCCTGTAAGAAAGTTCTGGGTGCTTCTGCATAAATATTAGATAAAAAATTTTACCTGCCATTCTCGTTCCTCTATTGAATCTGTGAGGTACTTTTAAATTTTCTACCAAGTCGTAAGCCAAATTTTGAAACTCAACCTCGGCTATCGGCGTTAACCAAGAATCGAAATCTCTCATGTGTCCTAAAAGCATTTCTTCGTAATTTTCTTCAAATGTAAGTTTCAAAACCAGCATTTGACAAGTAAGGTGTCATAGATGGCCGCTGATTTTCTACAGTTTTTCTCATTTTCAGTGTAGTTCTAGGAACATTAGAACGATCGGCAGCAACTCTTTCGGTCCTTCCGCCTTCCAAAACACTTCGAACCGTTCGCTTCATTGCCCCCCGTTCGTCCACCTTCGCATCGTGATCTTTTTGTATGGTCCATCACCCGACCTTTGAGTGTCCCATACTACACTACTTAAACATTAATACAAATATGAAAACATTACTTCTTTCCCTTCCAGCGTTCACTAGTACCGGCACCCACAAACATATAAGGTTTACTTGAATACGAACGTAGCAGCTACATCTCTAAATTGTAGTAAATCTCAGAGTGATGTTATTCCAAGCATTGCATGCCTTCGCTGTTTGGCGGAAAACCCGGGAAGTACCATGTAGTCAGTACTACCCACCGTCCCACTATAACTACGAAATCTTACTTACAAAACACCGCGAACCGGTTTTCAGGAGGTAAATTACAAATATTCTTCATCTTCTTAAGTAGCGAGTCATTTGCCTTTTAAGAGAGGTTTGATGGTACCGCCAAGTATTCCTCGCTTGTGCCAAGCTTCCGATCTCAGAGTAGCAACCTATTTCCTCAATTAGTTGCTGGATGTATCCCTATCTTTGTGTATTGCCCATATATTTCTTTCCTCGCCTATTCCTCGGAGAACCTCCTCGTTCCTTGTCTTATCAGCTCACCTAATTTTCAACATTCTTCTGTAGTACCATATGTCAAATGCTTCCATTCTCCCCGATTCCGATTTTCCCACAATCCATGTTTCCGGTTTTCCCAAAATCCATGTCACTGAAATACCATGCTGTGCTCTAAGCATACACTCCTCCATCAGATTATGGTCTGTGTTTGATATTAAAGATTTCACTTGGCCAGGAATGCTCTTTTTGCCAGTGCAAGTCTCCTTTTTATGTCCTTCTTGCCCCGCATCTCGATCACCAGTTACGATGTTAAGTTTCTCACTGGTCTCATTTCTGACGCTTCTCATTACTTTCGTCTAGTACTTTTGTATTTCTGAATTTCCCTGAACGTATTTGTACTTTTTTCTTTCGTTGATCAAGTGAAGTATTTCTTCTGTTACACTGGGTTTCTTCGCAGTTGCCTTCCTTGTACCTACTTTTTTCTTCTCATCTTCCGTGATCGCCTTTTTTTAGAGATGTCTATCCTTTTTCAATTCAACTGCTTACTCACGTATTCGTTATTGCAGTATCTATAGCCTCAGAGATCTTCATTCCCTAGTGTTTCCGTATCCCACTTCTTTGAGCATTCATTCTTTCTGACTAGTCTCTTAAAGTTCAGCCTACTCTTCATCATTATTAAATTGTGAAGTGAGCATATATCTTCCTCTGCGTACCTCTTACAATGTAATATCTGATTTCGGCATCTGTGCCTGACCATGATATAATCTAACTGAAATCTTCTTGTATCTATCGGCCTTATCCCGGTATATCTCTATCTCTTGTGAATGAACGGAGCATTTGTTATTACCATCTTATTTTATTTCAGAACTCAGTCAGTGTTTCTCCTCCCTCATTACTACTACCAAGCCCATATCCTCCTACAACGGCATTTCCGGATTACAGAGAATATGGTGTGTAGACGTTTATTTGTGTGACAAACCATAATGAAAGAACTGAATATTCTGAACAGGCATTATATTTTTCAAAAAGGACATTGTTATGAAGATATGTTAACAAAATGTGGTATGCCATTTGCAAGCTAACATCTCATAGATCTTCGGGCTCACATGCGGTTCCTTTTCGTCGAAATGTCGTGGCTCAAACTCGTCTACTGGTTGAATCGCACGTGTCGCATTACACGCCCTAGGTTAGACCCTTGTGACCTTTTGGTTAAATTGTCTGTCTCACGGCATGTTTGCGAAATACAAAGTTAATATAACATGTAATACCAGTAATAATAATATCAGGAACTAGATTAACGAGCCATAAATGATGTAGGCCACACAGTTGCGATTTGGTTAGAATAATGTTTATTCCGAAAGCAAACTAATAGAGAAAGTGGTCGTATTTAGAATTACTATTACACTCGAGCGCATATCCATTTGACACAGTTCGATCATTCACTATCTCATCGTGAATTAAAAGTCTACTACTCCACCTCGTTAACTATGCGAAACATTAGAGTTCACACCAGGCGCACGGCTACTTACCGCTCAGAGACTAAGTCCCGCGATACCACACAAGCTAGCTAAGGACCGACCTTCCGCGTTCGCATCTGCATCCGAACTGTCCCTTTTGAGGCTCCAGCCGAACTGTACTCTTTGGTATCTAGACCAGAACTGTCCTCTGCCCATCTCCGACTGCGTTTCCCGCGTGCCGAACATCTTCGCTCAACTGACTAGCGCAGTTCCCTTTCCTGAAGCCGTCCACCTGATTGGCTACAGCTTATTCTACATTATTTTACATTTTAACATATTTAAATAATCAAAGCTTGAGCACTTTCACGTTCTAAATAAAGTAAGAATAATATCCATTACATAATAAACGTTAAATTCTTTTACATAGAACCAATACAATCTCCTTTTTAACTTTGAATGTCACGGCCAGTAGCTTTGCACCAATGTGCTTTCTGATCGCCCGACATGAATCCAATCTAATGTTAATGGGACATAATCGAGATGTCAGTTCCTGCACAAAATCCTCTACCGCCAACAACACGTCCGCAATTATGGACGGCTGTAGAGGCAGCGAGGTTCAGTATCTCCGCAGGGGCCTTCCAACGACTTGTTGAGTCTATGCCACGACGAGTTGCAACACTACGCCGGGCAATAGAAAGTTCGACATGATGTTAGCAGGTATCAAATGACTTTATCACTTCAGTAGCAATATGCGAGGAAATACTGCTCTCCAGTTTATCTCTGAAAATGGAGCAAAAAACCGTTTACAACACTTGTCGACTTAGAGGAAGATTGGGACAATGTTCACTGGAAATTCTGAACGTAGTATGGATCACGTAAAGTGAGTGAAGATTATGTAGAACTCGCATAAAAATAAGCTACACTTAAAGAATCTAAGAACATGGAAAGGAAGCAATAGCCGGGAAAGGAGTGAGACAGGATTGTAACGTATTCTCCACGTTACTCATTGTGTGCATTGAGCAACAATAAAGGAAACCAAGAACAGATTGGAATAGGTAATTAGAGTTCAGGTACAAGAAATAATAATCCTGAGGTTTGTTAATGGCATCGTGATTCTGTCAGACATATCAAAAGACTTGGAAGAGCAGTTGCATGGAATGAATAGTATCTTGTAAAGGGATTACAGGATTTACATCAACGAAATTGAAACAATCCTAATGGAATGTAGTTGAACTACATTAGGTGTTACTGAAGGAATTAGATTAGGAAATGAAACAGTAAAAGTGACGAGTTTTGCAATTTGGGAAACAAAATAACTGTTGATGGCCGAAGTAGGGAAGACATAAAACGCAGACCGCCAATAGCTAGAAAAACATTTCTGAAAAAAAAAGAGTTTGTTAATATCTAATACAAATTTAAGTGTTAGAAATCGTTTTTTGAGTATATTTGTTTTACTTCTAGCCTTGTACGGGAATGAAATGTGCAGGATAAGCAGTTCTGAAAAGAAGGAACAGAAGCTTTTAAAATGTGGTGCTACAGAAGAATGCTGAAAATTAGATCGGTAGATGTAATGAATAGGTTCTGAATAGAATTGAGGAAACAAATTACTCGACCAATTTGACTAAAAAGAGGGATCCGTTGAAAGGACTCATCCTTGACGCATAAAGCAACGGCAGTTTTGTAATGGAGATAAGTGTGGGGGGTAATTTTGTAAAGGGAGGCCAAGGAGTGAATACATTTAGTAGGTTCAAATGAATGTAGATTCGAGTAGCTATTTGCAGATGAACAGGCTAGTACTGAACAGACTTGCGTATTCGAACTGAAGACCACAACATTATGATAGAACGGGACCCGATTGTTCCACTTTCTAAAACTATAAGTAAATGGCATCAGAATGACATCTGTCGAAATTACCAACAGTTGCAGAGAAGACTCAAACTGTAAGCCTGAGAAGCCAATACTATGTGCTAACGGTGTTGTAATTTCGGAAAGTAAAATACAGATAGGGTACAATAAACTAAATGAGTAGTATATTTTCGCCAGAAGATAAAGGTAGAGGAAACAACGATCATTTTGTATGGTTTCCAATCGCTGAATTCCTCCTGCCAAATATAATTGTGCAATTCCTCGTACTTGCTCCGTAAGAGGTTTGCCAATAAGTCATCTCATTTTTTTTTCCATCAAAAAACCACAGCAACGAGCTTAAGTTCAATTTATAACTACTACAAACGGCTTTTAGACAGATAAATGTGGCTTCTGGTTACAACATTTCCTGCCCACAGGAACTCAAGTTCTCAACGTAGACAGCTTTATTTACTATTTAATTATTATTCATTATATATTATTAACGTACAGAAAGAAATCTAAGCCGTCTTAAAGGGACATGTTGAAGCATCTCATTGATCTACATTTGACAGCTTGATAAACATTTACCCGTAAATGAGAAAAGGACACTGATAAACCATAACACTATGTCCATTGCCCACCGCTACGTTGGCGTTGCGGTCACGTGACGCGGTAACAAAAGTGTGTAAGCGGAGCAGACACGGAAAGGAGATCTCCCTAGCAAAGATATGGCCTGAAAAAGGGAAATCCATTGGTGATAAGCGACTTTGACAAAGGGCAGATTGTTATTATGTAGATCCTTTGAACGAGTATCTCGAAAACGGCGATGCTTGTCGAATGATCACGAGCTACTGTCGTGAACATCTACTGAAAGAGGTAGAAGGACAGTGAAGCTACCGCTAAGAGCTAAATCGTTGATGTCCACGACTCTTTACAGAACATGAGTTCAAACGTTTGTCTGCTCTGTAAAGTAGCACAGAGGGTGATCTGTGGTATCTCTGCAGAAAGAGCACAATGGTAATGCAGGCAGAAGTGTTTCGGAGCACACCGTTCGTCGGACATTGTTGGACGTGGAGCTCCGCAGCAGAACACCCCTACGTGTTCATATGTTGACCGTGCGACATCGTCAGTTACGATTGCAGGAGGCACAGGATCATCGGGATTCGACCGTCGATCAGTCAATCGAGATGAATGGCGGCTCGAAACCTGCAGTCCGCCACGGACGCAGGCTGGTGCGAGCGATATTATGCTGCGGGAGACGTTCTCCTGCGCTTGCAGGGGCCTCTGATAGTAACCGAAGACACGCTAACAGTTGCCAACCACCTGAATCCCTTCATGCTTGATGTCTTCCCTGATAGCGATGTGATCTTTCAGCAGTATTACTGTCCGTGCCTCCGAGCCAAAACTGTCCTGCAGTGGTTTGAGGAGCATGTTGATTCCGCAGTGACCAAATTCGCCTGATGTAAATCCTATGGAACCCATCTGGGTCGCTATCGCGAGCCATCACCGCGTACGCAAATCAGAGTCCCGTTATTTACGCGAATTACTTGACCTGTGCTTAGACATCTGGTGCCACATACCTCCACAAACCTACCAACTGACTATCGGATCCCTGACACGCAGAATCCTTGATGTATTTCGTTCCATAGACGGCGAAACAATCTATTAAGCGGGTGGCCATAACGTTTTGGCTCATCAGTGCATTATTAAATGATAACGTTAAGCAACTGAGATATCTCCTCTGGTAGACAAAAAAAGTGTAATTAATATAAGTAAACCAATGCTATGTCATTTTTTAAATTATGCAATGTAGAAACGACAATAAATTCGCCCAAAGGAACTCAAGCCATGCTACAGCTACGTTGCGCTCTAAGAAATATGTTATAGAAGCATGTCTGCAGAAACACATTATTTCGAGTTCTGAATATTTCTTACGTCTTGATAATATGTAGTAATCTTTCAAACCCCGTAGCAACATTTATTTATTTATTACTATTATACATTTAGATCAGCTATCTACAAACTAAAGCAGACTGTTATTTTTATTGTTCGTCCTAACTGTTAATCTGTAAGTTAATTTGACAACTGTTTTCAAGGGAATAAGTCTCCAGCAAATTCATCTTTGATTAACTAACGTACTAACTTAAATTTAGCAGTTTACTGACTGCTTACTAACTACTAACTAATATCTTAATCTTTCCTTAACTTCACTTTACTTCACGACAGATATCACTACTTTCATGGTCTCCCGCACTAGCAAAGGAACAGAACATACCTGCATACCACTTCAAACAATCTCTTATATTAAAGAAGTCGACAAATATTAATTCTGAAATAAAGAGCTGCAACGTGTACTTCGGAGAACCAATAAATAAAGTGAAAGAAACTTTCTCAGCGGGAATAAAAATTCAAGGAAATAGTTATAAGTGCCACGTTAGCAATAGAATAACCACTCTGGTCGAATTAAGGAATACGAAGAAGCTCGGTTCAAATGAATGAACAACGAACTTAACACGAAATATGGCTTGGGAATTGACAGAAGAAAGACGAAGATGAGAAATAGTAGAAAGAAAATGACTTGCTCAACATTAAAAATCGGAAGGACACAGCAGGCTGACCGGGATAAGGACGACACTAGTGGTAGATTCACATCAGCGAAGACAACATTATTCAATAAAAGACCTCTCGTAATTTCAGATAGTGATATAGAACTGATGAAGAATTTCCTGTAAGTCTGACGCAAACCATCGTATCAAACTGAGTGGTAGACCATAAGACACACCGTCAAGAGGAGACTTAAGCTCTTTGAAATGCGGTCCTGTCGAAGAAGGCTGAGAATTAAGTGGACAGATGAAGTAAGAGAAACTGAAAACAATAGACCCGTGCTACAGCATCGAGAAATAGTTAAGTGGGCGTTGGAAGGAGCACTCAGGTGAAACACACTGACCAACACTAGAACACGCAAAACAGATTACAATAACATCGTTTCGGACCTCCTTTTGCCCAGTGTAGTGCAGTCGCTCAGTGTGGCGTGGACTCAACAAATGTTGGAAGTATCCTGCAGAAACATTAAGCGATGCTGCGTCTGTAGCCTTCCATAATTACGAAAGTGTTACCGGTGAAAGATTTTGAACAGGAACTGACTTCTCAATTATGTCCCGTAAATGTTCGATGGGATTCATGTCGGGAGGTCTGGATGGCCAAATCATTCACTAAAACTGTCTAGAATGTTCTTCAAATCAGTTCAAATGATTTAAATGGCTCTGAGCACTATGAGACTTAACTGCTGAGGTCATCAGTCCCCTAGAACTTAGAACTACATAAACCTAACTAACCTAAGGACATCACACACATCCATGCCCGAGGCAGGATTCGAACCTGCGACAGTAGCAGTTGCGCAGTTCCAGATTGTAGCGCCTAGAACCGCTCGGCCACATCGGCCAGCTTCAAATCAGTCACGAACAACTGTAGCCCGGTGACATGGCAGGTTGTCGTCCATAAAAATAGTTGTTTGAGAACATGAAGTGCATGGATGGCTGCTAATTGTCTCTAAGTAGCCGAAGAGAACCATTTCCAGTCAGTCAATGATCCGTTCAGTTGGACCATGTAAATACAGATCACAATTGCTTGTAGATCACTTAGGTCCATGGTTTCGTGAGGTCTGCACCACACTCGAACCCTACCATCAGCCCTTACCAACAGAAATCGGAATTCGTCTGAGGAGGCCATGGTTTTCCAGTCGTCTGTTAGTATTGACATCTGTACGCTGCTCTCGGCCGTTAAGTGTAGGCAGCGGCCACAGCGTCGTCCGTAATGAGAAACAAAGTAACAAATTTTGATTTTTAGGCACATTCTTGACACTGTGGATCTAGGAAGATTGAGTTCCCTAACGGGTTCCGAAATGGAATGTCCCATACGTCTATGGTAGCTCCAGCTACCACTTCACGTTTGAAATCTGTTAATTCCCGTCTTGCGGCCATAATCACATCGGAAGCCTATCTCATCGATCAGCTGAGTACAAATGACAGCTCCGCCAATGCACTGCCCTTTTATACCTTACGTAGGAGATACTAACGCCATGTGCATATGAGCATATTGCTATCCCAAGAGCCGGCCGGAGTGGCCAAGCGGTTCTAAGCGCTACAGTCTGGAACCGCGCGAACGCTACGGTCGCAGGTTCGAATCCTGCCTCGGGCATGGATGTGTGTGTGATGTCCTTAGGTTAGTTAGGTTTAAGTAGTTCTACGTTCTAGGGGACTAATGACCTCAGCAGTTAAGTCCCATAGTGCTCAGAGCCATTTGAACCATATAACACTTGCATGGAGTACGCGCTGAGGAAAACCTCTCAGATAATAAACCCACATCGTATAGCCATAGTTACTATGTTTAGCCAAACCAGCTTGTAGAGTAATGATTTGTATCCTCACCTTACAAAGGTAATAAGGAAATTACTTAGGAAGCAGATGCGTTTGATCACTGCGGTGATTTGCTGACCTTGACCTTAAACACATTCCTTTGATATTTGTGGACATATACCAAATACTTCTCACGGTCACCAGTACTTGATTTTGGAATCTCCACATCATTAACCTGGTACAGCAACAAACCATGCTTCCGACGTAAGATCAGTCTTTCCACTCAGTTCCTCCGCACAAATTTTCGAATAAAAGCACGCAGTAAGTAAAGATATCCACGCTTCCACTTCCGTCTGTATTCAGAGGCGTACATGTTGATGAGGGGCACTCAGATGGTCCCCCTAAGTCTGCCTTAGCGAAGTCCTCGGCGCCTGTAGCAGCTGTTGAATTATTCACGCCAACTGTGCGCAAGCTACTCTCCCCCCACTCCTGTGTGCGAGCGGCCGGCCGTAGCTTGTCATACCAGCTTAGTACTAAAATAGCGATCTGTGCCTCTAAAGCCGCTTGTCACTCCACGTGACAGCCACTGTCCCTGGTAGAAATTGCCGTGGTACATTTACGGGGTGCTCACCTGATAGCGAGAGGTGATCGCAACAGTTTTGAAAAGCATGGATTGTATCGGTAGTGTAAACCACGCTTCACGTTCACGAAGCACGTTACGATTGTTTAAAAGATTTTCACATCCAGAGACAACGAACTGATACGTCAGTGTGAGACCCTTACACAAACAGGGCATCAGCTAAGTTGACAACAGCGAAGCAACGCAGAATTTATACCACTGGACTTATAGTATATTCGCCAGGAGCGGGAACTATATTACCTTCCGGAAGTCCTGATTTAATTTCCTCGTGGATGACTTCAGCAAGGTCAAGAGCGACTCCCATCATTGGTTGCTGCAACGAAGCTAATGCCGCGTCTCCAGTGATCTCGATAGCAGTGGGAATTAAATAATAACGTTATTTGTTTTTCTTCCCCTGAGGAATCAAGGCACAAGCTTCTGCTGCCATGGTGAAAATGAAACAAGTATATAACAACATTCTTTCATTGCTCCTTCAGTTGATAACCTTGCATGTAACCAGTGTCAACCGTCTTAAAAATACCTCAAGAAAATACATTCAGTTCGATAGTGAAAACGCACGTTCTCGGAAATAAATACGTATAATTTTTCGTAATTTATTTTACCAAGTAAACCGCCGCGTCCGACATTCAAAACTTGTTCCTTTCTCAGATAACAATTATTATACGGGTTGATTCAAAAAGAAAGAAGAAACTTGAGATGCCTATTACAAACTATGAAAGATAGAAACACATTGCGCATTGCACTGGACAGAGGAAGGTTCAAAGTTTTATGTACGTACTGCCACTATACCACACACTCAACATGAGCACATGTTTGAAGAAGTTGAAGTTCCTGGCCTCCCCGTATTGTAGACTTCCGAGGGCCCCGTGTTGAACGTTCGATATTTTCATCAGACAAGCGTGGCCGACCAGTGCTCTTCCCTCTGCATATACAATCAGCTCCCAAGATTTTTGGTTGCGAATCCTAAATTTGCTTGTCCGGAGGTGGCTTCTTGCTGAATCGACTGTGGAATGCACATTGCACTTGAACAATGGACTAACTTCACGCAAATTCTAACACAAAACTCTTGTGGAGTAATCTCCATGTTGCTGCAAACAAACAACAGCGCAGCTGTGTCAGAACTTCGAGCCTTCCTCTATCCAGTGACATGTGCGATGTGTTTCCATCGTTTACAGTTTTTTTGTAACAAACTGAAATTTGTTCTTTCTTTCTAAATCACAGGCTACAGAGGGGATCACACTCTACTGTCATCTAAAATGCACACGAAAAGCAATTATAATAAATGTGGTGAAAGAGAATAAGCAATTGAAACCTATTACTTTCAAAAATAAAGGAAAAATTTACACATAAGCACGTCGGTAAAATACACTGAAACATTTTGGGTAATGTAATTTGCAAACCAAGTAACGGTGCTAGAACAAATCTTAAAAAAGACGGCCCTCATTCGATAAAAATTTAACCCTTGACTATGGTTTGCATAAATAAGGTGTTTTACCAATACTTGGCCGAAATACTAGAGGTAAAAAAAAAGCTTCTGAAAGTGATTTCAGAAGCACCTAGAGGAAAAGGCTAACAATAATCTCTCTCTTTACAAGAAATTACTCTGTAAAGCAATTTAAAATAGTTACAGCTATTTAACGAGAACAAAGGTGTCTGATCATACATAATTTTAATAACACTGAACCAGTTACCACCGAAACGAGTGAGCAAAATGCTTAACAACTGTCAGCCAACGTTAACTACTGAGGAGATCAGTGAACAGTCAGACAATACACGGTACAACTCGCGGTAAGCGACTTAAACGTTAAAACTCACAAACATCAACAATGTATTAAAATGTTAATCAGCAGCGCACATTAATACCAGAAGCTGACAAGCGATTGTGTACATTGCGTACTAAATTATAAAAACCACCGTTTATTACTTTGCGTTCTTCCTTCTTTTCATACTGTAAAAATCCAGAAGCAGTACAACCGAGTCCAGCCGAGTTCCCAAGTGACAATTATTGTACTTGTTGCGCCTGCTGATGTATAGATATACAACACATTCAGCACTGCATAAACGGCTCACAATCGTGACGAAAAACTAGTTGGTCCACCAAGGGTAGCACTTTTACAGCTATGTTCGGTTTAGACTGTAGTAATTTCAATCTCCACTGCCGTGTATTGTGTGTGTGTGTGTGTTTGTGTGTGTGTGTGTGTGTGTGTGTGTGTGTAGTGCGTGAGAGCGCGCATTTTTCACATCTTCCCCTAAACCACTGGACCTATATCAATGAAACTTGGTACAAATATCTCTCCCTTTTGGCAGTAATCGCTGTCACAATAAAAACTACCTACGTATCTTAGTTTAGGAAATATGCTGTCATAAACAATGAGATGCCTGAAAACCTGCTACATCATTTATCACGTTTAAATTTATTACTTCTGTGCTTCTAACTCTATTCGCAACAAATTTCGCTGGCAATATCCACACATGCCGCTAAATGCACATACAAAATTATAACATGGTACTCCAAACAGTTCACGAGACATAACGTCATAAATACTGAGATGTGTGAAAAACTGCTGCAATTGCGCATGGCTTATGTGTATTAATTATTTGCCACCAACTCTATACGCAGACAGTATCCACATATTCTGCTGAATGTACCTACACATATATCATCGTACGAAACATTGTTGAAGAGGTATGACCTCATAAATACTGAGATGCGTGAAAAAAATGCCCCATCGTTCATGAATACAATTTATTCTTTACCGTTCGGACACTCCTACAGTCGAGTCACCTTAAGAAAATCCCTGCCGTCTGGCAGCGCTTTTCACGGTTTTCAACTGCTAAGCGCAAACGAATGTTGGCGAAAACAGTCGCCATCTACAGTATAGAACTATGAAGAGACATTTACAAAGTTTACAAAGTCGCGTTGTAGGCACCCGAAGCAGCTGAGCCCAGCGAACAGAAACCGTCCGGGATATTGCACTACAAACACCGTTCAATTTTTGTTTTCGTTTCTAATAGAAAATGAGCAAAATCAATATCCTAGCAATGCTGTGTTTGTCAGCTAGTACACTATAATTAATGCTATCACCGAACTTTCGTCAAAGGTAACGCTTTACCAGCGACGTAGCATCAGCTCCACATGCAAGCAGTTCTCACGCTGTCCCACAAGACTCACTATGACTTTCATCCGCTGGAGGAGACAAGACCATGAGCCGTCCCACGTACGGTGCATAATAGCCCCATAGCTAGCCTCCATTGCCGCCTAGCAAGACGTTCACGTAAGCACTGCCTAGAGACGCGGCCTCAGTATCTTTGGATGTGGACAGCGGACTGGCTCAGCATGCACGTACCATTTAAAATACAAATTATTGTTCAGGGCGTATAATGAGACAAAGAAACTGGTTCACCTGCCTGACGTCGAGCAGGGCACGCAGAAGTGCCGCAACACGACGTGGCTTGGGCTCGACTAATGTCTGAAGTACTGCTGGAAGAAACTGACACCACTGATCCTGCAGGGCTGTCCATCAATCCGTAAGAGTATGAGGGGTTGATATCTCTTCTGGACAGCACGTTGCAGGGCACGCCAGATATGCTCAATAATGTTCGTGTCTGAGGAATCTGCAGGCCAGGTAGAATGTTTAAACTCAAAAGAGTGTTCCTGGAACCACTCTGTAGCAATTCGGACGTGTGGGGTGTCGCATTGTCCTGCTGGAATTTCCCAAGTTCGCCTGAATGCACAATGAACATGAATGGATGCAGGTGATCAGAATGGATGCTGTCACCTGTTGCAGTCGTATCTAGACGTATCAGGGGTCGTACATCAATCCAACTGCACCGCCCCACACAATTACAGAGCTTCCACCAGCTTGAAAAGTCCCCTGCTGACATGGATTAATTAGGTTGTCTCCATACCCGTACTTGTCCTTCCGCTTAATGCAATTTGAAACGAGACTTCTCCAAACAGGCAACATGTTTCTAGTCATCAACCGTCCAATGTCGGTGTAGACCTTCCCATGCGAGGAGTAAAGCTTTGTGTCATGCAGTCATCAAGACTACACGAGTGGGCCTTCGGCTCCGAAAGCCCATATCGATGATATTTCATTGAATGGATCGCACGCTGATACTTGCTGATGGCCCAGCATTGAAATCTGCAGAAATTTGCGGAAGGGTCGCACTTCTGTCACGTTGAACAATTCTCTTCAGTCGGCTTTGGACCTGTTCCTGCAGGATCTTTTTACAGCCATAGCAATGTCGGAGATTTGATGTTTTACCGGATTCCTGCTATTCACGGTACACTCATGAAATGGTCTTACGGGAAATTCCCCACTTCGTCGCTACATCGGAGATGCTGTGTCCCATCGTTCGTGCGCCGACTAAAACCCCACTTTCAAACTCGCTAAAATCTTGGTAACCTGCCATTGTAGCAGCACGCGTCCGGGGTAACGCTTCTTTGGACTTAAAAAATTTTTCCCAGTCAAACGTCGTTCGCATCAGCCGAGGTCGCTAAGCGCACATCGAGAACCTGGGGCGCAAGGAGGCAACAGTGTAATAGGCCCTCCAACATTGACTGCTGCTTCAGTAGTGGTCGGGCTGCTGCACAGGCAACTGCATTGAACAGAGCCAAGACGTCCTGCATCTACCACCTAACAAATGCGCGCGACAATTGTTGTGTTACACAGGCGTTGCCGACCGCAGCGCCATATTCTCCTTGTTTACATATCTCTGTATTTGAGTACACATGTCTATACCAGTTTATTTGGCGCTTCAGTGTATATATACAATAAGACAGATATTAATAACAACAGTAAGAATTGTCTAAGACGTATTTTGTGCAGTCAAGAAACAGAACTTCAGTATTCCACAGTGATTCTGATTCCCCGCCCAGCCCGAGTATCGTCATGGATAACAGATCAGAGACACTCGGTCTCCATAGTCTAGTCGCTTTTTGCTTCTGCGCGAAATACCATGCAGCCGCCAGAAGCATGTCACGTGGAGCAGACACTACCTGTAAATACCACGGACCGACAGCTGCCACTCAGTCTCTCATTAATCTTTCAAACATTTAGTTGCGGCGCACTAATTACTCGGATCGATGTTTGAACTCTTTAGAGTCTTCTTGAACTGGTCTTCAAAGAGCTTCTGAGGAGCACAACGGGGCCTTCTACCTGTTCTCACCTCACTGTACAACGTATGTCAAGAAAGTCTGTTGTTTCTCATCCGCTGGAGATGCTCAATCCATCTGAATGGGTGATCAATAACGGTAGCTTCTATACTGTAAAATTTTGCCTTCTCAGGAACAGTCTGATACAGTCATCATACTTTATGTTCATGATGTACCTAAGCTTCTACTGGTTGAAGCATTCTAGTTTATTAAGATCACCGCGATGTAGCGTCCAGGTTTGGCAATCAAAGAGCAAGATAGAAACGACAACTGCTTGATACATCATCTGTTTCGTGCTTAGCGTCAGATCTTTATTCAGGAAAATGTCCAAAAGCAATCCTGTTCCCCAAGTCGTTTCCCGATGAGGAATTTGTTGATAATACAGTTCCTACTACTTTTCAATAGCAGATTTGAAAGAAATTAGTCATAAACTACTAGTACTCAAACCTAAAGTGAAAGGTTTCAATGTGGAACACTTGGCAAACTCATATGCTGTACGGGAGTTACTCGCAGTTGTTTATAAATTTTGTCTGTGATGTATTAACTATTCCAATACCCTCTCGCAATTTTTTAAATGTGTTATTGATAGTTTAATGCTTCCGTTACATAAATTTTCTAATCAGAATTACGCATCTATGAACTGACTTGCGCCATGAACAATAGTTATTAGCCAGGTACTTCTTGCAGCTTCACCCGTATACAGTATGTTTATTGGATGGATTACATTACTTCATTATCTTTATTTCCAGCATACCTTTTAAATAAATTTAGTTTATTTACTTATTCATCATGTTCGTGCGACAACGCGAGCCAGAGCTATTGGTCATGGAACAAGTCAGTTCATAGTTATTGAGTTCAAACTAAAAAACTCTTTTCATGGAAGAATCAAAGAACTAATAAAACCTTTAAAATTTATGAGAGGGTGTAGAAATGATTAATACATTACAGAGGAAAGTTCTATACAGCTTGACAAACTCCTGTACAGGGCAGGGGTGTACCAAATGTGCCACAAGGAAATCTTTCAATTTAAGTTTGAACACTTGTAGTTTATAACTAACTTCTTTCAAAATGCTATTGAAAATGTAATCTGTTGACTAGCTGACACCTTTCCATACAATTCTTAATGTATTTTTATCCAACTACATAATGTAGATCCGTCTAGTGCACACTGAATTAATGTTATATTTCTTATGAAGGAGTCGATGTGGTGAACTGCAAACCCCATGACTATGTTGCTTGTTTCCCTGAAAACGTCAAACAATATTGTTGCTAAAAGATACATATGTTTCATGATCATACGAAACTATGCTTGATAATGCTGTCAGGGACGTTGAGTAAGTGCACTCGAGTCGCTGAATGAATTTGATCCTCAGTTTTTCTATGTCAAATGGTAAGACTAATTCAATTACATTGATGGTTCCGTGACGGTATTATTTTTGTAAACAGATGCTGCGTTCGCCTGAATCTCGTGTAGAGATAGTGAAAATAAGGTAATAGGTTAGTGCACACGGAAAGTGATTAGAGATTGTGACATGTAAACACCAATTTCTTACTCTCCCTCTTTACTCGATTGGAGTATTCTTCTAATTGATTGCAAGCTTAGGTTATTAATCACGGGGCTCCATGCTCTCAGAATAGTAGGGAAATATATTAACGCATTCTCTAAAACGTTCAAATGGCTCTGAGCACTATGGGACTTAACTACCGAGGTCATCTGTCCCCTAGAACTTAGAACTACTTAAACCTAACTAACCTAAGGACATCACACTCATCCATGCCCGAGGCAGGATTCGAACCTGCAACCGTAGCGGTCACGCGGTTCCAAACTGAAGCGCTTAGAACCGCACGGCCACACCGGCCGGCCTCTAAAACGTGAACGGTTGTAAAGTAATTGATTAATTACATTTATAACAACTACGTGGTGTTCGTCCTTATAATTCTGTGATATAATTCTAACGATCTGAGACTGATTGTTCGTTCTCGATCTACATCAAGTCCATTACTTCAGACTTACTGGCAATTCCCTTAGGACTCAAGTTTTCGTTTTTAGTTTGCAGAATATCACTAACATCTATTGCAAGACAAACCACCTCTTAAATGCCGTAACTAACGTTTTTTTTTTTGTTTTTTTTTGTGGCAAGTAGTTTCCCAGAACCAATTCTACCAAGCATTTCTACGAGAACTCTGCTCAGCTTACTGTTGACACTTTAATTAAAAAGCTTACTGTTTAACAACTTTTAAAAATCTCTTTTCAAGCATTGAGATATCTCAGTCGAAGCGGACTACTAGTCATTTCAGATAAATAGCTTCACCCAAAAGAAAAATTTAAGTAAAACAATTAAAACATTGACAATCTTCATAATACGTAACCTTGGTAAAATCGTAGTTCAGACTTCTATTCCTCAAATGAGATACAATCATTTGGCACATTATGGGAATATTTTCTTTAGTTTTGTTTTGGCATTTTTGTAGCTATTTTTGCTTGTGCTTGTTCTTTGCCCTTCTCCCCATAAGGGTGATACTAAAATTGAATGAGCTTCGCATATAGTTGGTCTAACTGACTTTAAAACTACGTAGAAATTAAATTCATTAAAAACATTTTATAGTTATGACGTGCTTGCTTGACGTCATAACAACGACGTCACAAGCTGCCAACAAGCCGTCTCATTTGCAGACAGGCATCGAGAGAAAGTCATTGACAGAGAGGGTAATACATGATGTGTGACACTGTACTTACGGTGTCGCGGGGTAGACGCTTGGTCTTAGGTGTCTTGCCACGGTTCGCGCGGCTCCCCGCGTCGGAGGTTCAAGCCCTCCCTCGGACATGAGTGTTCGTATTGTCCTTAGCGTAAGTTAGTTTAAGTTAGATTAAGTAGTGTGTAAGCCTAGAGACCGATGACCTCAGCAGTTTGGTCGCATGGGAACTCGCCACAAATTAAAAAAAAAGGCTGTACTTACCCTGCAATTTATTTTATAATGACAAAATTGTTGGTATATATTTTTATTGATGCTGTAAGTTAAATCAGTAAGCAGATATTCAGTAAGCCACACTAACGGTCCGGACATCAAACGAACCTGTGGACCTGCAGCTCTGGCAAAACATCAGCAGTGTGTGTATCCACGAAATTTGTGGACTTTAATGCCAGTAAACAATCATTGGCGGATTTCACTTTCATCATGGGTCTGTACAAAATACAACAGTCAAATATCTTTTTACAACCAGAATAATACGGAGAAAGAGCTTGGACCTAAAATTGTCTGTCTGTCCTTTTCAGCACTGTCGCTATGCTGCGGGGATCCTTACCAGATAGTTTATACGAAATACATCGATAAAGTTGGAAGAACGGCAGCTAGTTTTTCATTATCATGAAATATGGAAGACAGTGTCCGGGTGTGATAGGCTAGTATGGTCGACAACCATTGTAAGAAAGATGACTGTCTTTCCACCGGGATGTTTTCGCGGAATTAAAATCAGTCACTTGCCAAAACATTACGTTGTCTCTCACCTCTTTCGAGCAAATTACCATAGTGATTGGGAAAAAAAGCAGAGCTCCAATTCGCATATCTTTGCGGCATGTGGAAAGGTAGAGAAATAAGTCTGAAGATTGTGTTATACACCATCTTCCTAGCACGTAAATGTTGACAGCAAAGCAGCAAAGTAATCATGTAGAGGCAGATGTAGCCGATGAAGCAGAAGTTTGTTTAGTCCCAACAAGCAATGTCCTTCGCTGCTAGGTCTAGAAATTTTCGCCTTACCCTCACAGCTGCGCATTTAAGGCAAGTACTAGGCATAGGGCGTTAGATGGCGTAATGGTACTGCAGCTGCAGCGTGGAGCAGCTATCCGCAGCGCACCGTGTTCCAGACCTGCCCACTTGTTGCAGACTCTTCGCCGTCGCCGCTGTCGCCGGACGCCACGGCGCAGGCGCCGGCCGGGCTGTCGCTGGGGGTGGAGGAAGACCGCCGCACCAGGCGCCGCGGCTCACAGCTGTGAGTAGCAGCCAACCACGCAACCTATTTCCTCTGTACCCCGTTTTTCCAAATACAAGCACCTACAACTCCGTCAAATCAGAGTGTCACCACTCGTAAAAATGAACAGGAAACAGACATCTGAAACTTGGAGGAAGGAAAGCGGACTATTGTAGCTGATATTCTGTGATCAAATACCACAGGTCATCAGATAAAACTAAAAGATCATATTGAATCTATGTAACATATTTATTTCCACAGATTTTTCTACCCAAGACTTCCGAACACAGATGCAAGAGGTTTTTCCGACGATGTTCAATAGTGGAAATCAGTATAAAGGCAGGGTTCCACGAAAATATTAACACAATATCTGAAGCATACAGGTATAGAATTTACTATTAAAATAGGAGATACTTGTAAGACATAAGCAATCAGGATGTAATTACAAAGTTTCTTTCGTAACACGAGCGACAGAATGGGGATAATATTCTTCTCGGGTGTACAACCGTATCATAACGTCTTCATGACACAATATTTCCGCGGTCCAACTGGCCGCCATCTTCAGGTGAGAGTACTGGTGGACGATCTCGCCGGAGAGATCGTGCATCAGCACTCTCACCTGAAGATGGCGGCCAGTTGGACCGCGGAAATATTGTGTCATGAAGACGTTATGATCCGGCTGCATACCCGAGAAGAATATTGTCAATTATTACGCCGGGAAAGCCTTCGTAGTCACAACAAAATGAGGAGTTTGCATTTCCTACATGGAAATTGGTTTAACGGCACTCACTGTGCTGTTGTGTTATTGCATTTCCAGTACTTAGTCCAACCTCCATTCTTCAGGATTATCTCAAATATTCTCCTTGGCATTGATTTTGTTAGGGTTTTTAGTTCTAGGAATGATATTGCCACCTACTGATCTCTCTGTTTTCAGCTGTCAATGGCTTCAAATTGCCTTCCACTGCGCTAAACACGCCTTGCAACTATTCCACAAAGGCTTTCCCAGGCTTCAAATCCAGCCTACGTGCAGTCCAGGGCATGAAATCGGTATCTTTATCTTAAAATGACTTTTTGGTTCTCACAGAACCATAAGCGGATGCATTACCTTGTTGAAACATCAGACTTTCATCTCCTAGCTCCTCATTGATTGTAATTAATTCTGTTTCTAACATCATGGTGTACGTAGCGTTCATTCTAGTGTCAAGCCAAGCAATGCGTGGTTTACCTTTAGTACGGAAGGCTGTCCATATCGCAACACTTCCACCACCAAAATATCTCCTTCTTACCTGCTGCTCTGTTCTCACTTCATGCCAATAATATTGAAATCCATTCTGCCCCAGAAAATTAAACTTCTCATTACTGAAGATCGCTTTATCCCATTCTGAAGTATGTTTTTCAGCAAATTCCAATTAGCATATTTATGCATCATTGTTAATGCAGGTTTTTGCAGTCGTTTCTTGAATGCAACGTATTTGTGATGTGACAAAATTTGTCGTACACGTTGGCAGTTACTCACAACTGTAAATCAACAAGAAGTTGAGAAGAATAACGGTTTATGGCCCTTGCATTGCGCAATAGTAACCCTTTCTATGAGTCAAATAATTTTCTACTTTGCCCATATATTCCGTTCTACCCACATCGTACACCCAATCTAAAGAAGATATCAATCACTGTGCTTAACAATTAGAAAGTCTCATTTTCTTGTGCAGTCATGCTCAAAAGTATCCGAACGACCTGAAGTGCATTTCGCCTGCATCGCATGCAACCCACATAACGCAGCTGTCTAGCAGATCCCCTAATCGCTCCTTGGTACAGTCGTTTGACATTGAAAATGGTTCCAACAAGTCACCACCAGAAACCACTGCTCTGTATCGCAATAACTCAAGATGTAAGGTAATACCATGATATTAGAAATATCAGGGACCACCTTATCACAGATAAGACTATGCTTAAGACTTGCAAGCTCACATTTACTGCAATAAATGATATACCTGAAATGTTACCACTCTCATTATTACGTCCGATAGGTAATGCACGTAGTAAGTTCGTCGTATTCATGATTTCCTCTTCAAAGTAACATACCGTACTTGTTATTTAACACAAAATGACATTAAAAATTTAAGTTCTTCACGAGCAGCTAGTTGAGAATATGTATGAACTTCAAATGACACGACGAACCGTCTCGTTCTGCGTATGGATTCAAACCCAGGTCATGAAGACTAGGGTTTCGTGACTGACGGAAACTAACAGTCATTCCTTACTAGACACACAGAGAGTTGGTTGGTTGGTTGCTTGGGGAAGGAGACCAGACAGCGTGGTCATCGGTCTCATCGGATTAGGGAAGGATGGGGAAGGAAGTCGGCCGTGCCCTTTCAGAGGAACCATCCCGGAATTTGCCTGGAATGATTTAGGGAAATCACGGAAAACCTAAATCAGGATGGCCGGACGCGGGATTGAACCGTCGTCCTCCCGAATGCGAGTCCAGTGTGGAACCACTGCGCCACCTCGCTCGGTCACACAGAGAGTGATATGCCTCGCATTTAGATAGTATCAGTTAGCAAATATCAACTTTGAATTACATAATGAAAACATTTTTAACGGACGCGAATTCCTACCCAGTATCTATTGACCCTGTTAACGAACTACGAGAGATGTTAAATATTGCTTCTTCACAAGTAAGTTACTTGAAATGCCGTGAGGTAAAGCTTTTAGTTGGACAGGGATTCGAACCCAGAACCTAATCGGATTGTTATCGAAGCACAAATAAGTGTGACATGTCGGATTTCCTCGGCAGTAGCTAGATGTTTTAACTGCAATGACGAGAAGAAACATTAATTTTTTCCTTCCCAGGACTCCAACCCGGCACCTATCGCTGTTATATTCTAGAGAAGACGAACGTTAAATATGGTTTTGTTACACCAGCAGCGACATGTGAGCATTTCTGAACTAGAAATAATATGACGAAGAGTTCAGTGCTGACTGGGATTCAAGCTCCACACATATCGTTGTTGTTTACACACAAAGAGACGTCAGCTACCGAATTTTTCTCCACTAGCAGCTCGGAATAACATCCTTGAACTTACAGTGATCTCTCAAATAGTTCTCTGTCTCACTGGGAATCAAAAACGTCAGATATCGTTGGTGTTGACAACGAATGAAAGTGCATTAAAAATCAAAATTATTATCCACCAGCAGATAGGTGATTTCATGCAACAGCTTGATTATACGTAATGGAAACTTAAGTGCCAGACCAGGATTCTAACCCATTCACGCGCAGTTTGTGGAGATGTTGATGAATCTGCAGTTTTGAACAAACAACAAATTGTAGTCGAGCTGTATTGTCACGAAGGGATCAAATTCCGCGTTAAGGGCGGTCTGAGTTACATTCCAAGTTCAGAATCAATTTTATCGACATACAGAAGCTCAAATAAAAATGTGTCCTATGATCCTACATAGCGTTTGTTTCGTCACTAGAAATAAATGACTAGTATAAGAAAGGTTACTGGTGATAGTGTTCCCACCCCTGACTTTATTGCAGTTCAACCTAACGTCTACTTGGTAGAGAAGGAATACCATGTTTAATGTGAATTTCAGACCACAATGCCATTATATCTTCTTCACTTGGCGTAGCCAGAAGAGAATAGAATCTGACCCTCCCTATTAAAAATCATCGGCAGAAGCTAGAATCGAACCCAGACACCATAATAGGAACCTATCATCAATCCAACAGGCCCCCAAATCCTTTTCTCTGAGACTCGTTTTTCTATCATAACACCAATGCCGCACAGTCGATGAGAATTCTCACACACAGGTACCCTGTAGTGGTTTGCAGAATGGTCAGTACATTCATTTACTTGGTTCACCGAATCGCCATGAACTAGCTGCCTTGGCTACCCAGTGCATACATTCGATTCTATTTTGTAATCACCGAAATAAAATCACGCAACTGCCACCTACACATAACTGCTAACAGTGTAGGATGCAGAAATTTAAATAGGAAGTGTTCCTTCCCATTTGAGTTAGTCTATTTGGCTATCTGTTTGTTTAAAACGTCGTGCAGTGCAAAAGAAAACATGTAACTGTCTGTCTCTCAAAAGCCTAGAGCCGGCCATATGCATTATCTCACAGCACTCTGGAATGCGGAAGTTGTGGAGGAACTCATCTTTACTTCATGAGGTGCTGTAGCTACATGACAGCGTGTAGCGTAATGGTAAGTGTCGCGCACCGTAAATAAGGCGGCGTGAGTTCAATTACATTCGCTGCTGCATCTTTTAAAACGCAATTCTGCTGTGTGCTGTAGTTATCAATTTAATGGTACTTTGAACATAAGTCCCTTCACTTCTCAACCTAAAATAGTCCCATGTGGAAAAAGGGCTAACGTTCTGCGACATTTTGTTCTTCTCAGGTTTAATAGATGGCCAGGCAGCGGATGCTCCTCGAAGCTTTTGTATTATGTGTGGGGAGACTGCATCGTACCAAAATAGTCACAAAAGTATTTTCTACATTAGCTGTCGTCTGTTAGTGGCATTTTATTCTTGTTAAAACCTTGTTTCACAGCTTTAACTCAGAACAAGTTTTCTACATGCATGTAATCCATAAACTGCATGTGCATTGTCAGATTGTTAGAGATAACATCAGAGAATTCGCATATATCGTTGATGATTAATTTCTCTCTATGTTTAGTAATGTTTTAACAACACTAAAATAAACCTTACGAAAATTGTGCACTGTATTATAAGAAATGAAATAAAACTACCCACGATTACCTTACGACGAAAGTATGTTTTAATAAAACTGAGTATCTGTACACAAGCGTGTCTCTATCAGCACGAATTAGTAAAATACTACATCTACATCTACATCCATACTCCGCAAGCCACCTGACGGTGTGTGGCGGAGGGTACCTTGAGTACCTCCATCGGTTCTCCCTTCTATTCCAGTCTCGTATTGTTCGTGGAAAGCATTGTCGGTATGCCTCTGTGTGGGCTCTAATCTCTCTGATTTTATCCTCATGGTGTCTTCGCGAGATATACGTAGGAGGGAGCAATATACTGCTTGACTCTTCGGTGAAGGTATGTTCTCGAAACTTTGACAAAAGCCCGTACCGAGCTACTGAGCGTCTCTCCTGCAGAGTCTTCCACTGGAGTTTATCTATCATCTCCGTAACGCTTTCGCGATTACTAAATGATCCTGTAACGAAGCGCGCTGCTCTCCGTTGGATCTTCTCTATATCTTCTATCAACCCTATCTGGTACGGATCCCACACGGCTGAGCAGTATTCAAGCAGTGGGCGAACAAGCGTACTGTAACCTACTTTCTTTGTTTTCGGATTGCATTTCCTTAGGATTCTTCCAATGAATCTCAGTCTGGCATCTGCTTTACCGACGATCAACATTATATGATCATTCCATTTTAAAACACTCCTAATACCGTACTCCCAGATAATTTATGGTATTAACTGCTTCCAGTTGCTGACCTGCTATTTTGTAGCTAAATGATAAAGGATCTATCTTTCTGTGTATTCGCAGCACATTACACTTGTCTACATTGAGAACAATTGCCATTCCCTGCACCATGCGTCAATTCGCTGCAGATCCTCCTGCATTTCACTACAATTTTCCATTGTTACAACCTCTGGATACACCACAGCATCATCTGCAAAAAGCCTCAGTGAACTTCCGATGTCATCCACAAGGTCATTTATGTATATTGTGAATAGCAACGGTCCTATGACACTCCCCTGCGGCACACCTGAAATCACTCTTACTTCGGAAGACTTCTCTCCATTGAGAATGACATGCTGCATCCTGTTATCTAGGAACTCCTCAATCCAATCACACAATTGGTCTGATAGTCCATATGCTCTTACTTTGTTCATTAAACGACTGTGGGGAACTGTATCGAACGCCTTGCGGAAGTCAAGAAACACGGCATCTACCTGTGAACCCGTATCTATGGCCCTCTGAGTCTCGTGGACGAATAGCGCGAGCTGGGTTTCACATGACCGTCTTTTTCGAAACCCATGCTGATTCCTACAGAGTAGATTTCTAGTCTCCAGAAAAGTAATTATACTCGAACACAATACGTGTTCCAAAATTCTACAACTGATCGACGTTAGAGATATAGGTCTATAGTTCGGCACATCTGCTCGACGTCCCTTCTTGAAAACGGGGATGACCTGTGCCCTTTTCCAATCCTTTGGAACGCTACGCTCTTCTAGAGACCTACGGCACACCGCTGCAAGAAGGGGGGCAAGTTCCTTCGCGTACTCTGTGTAAAATTGAACTGGTATCCCATCAGGTCCAGAGGCCTTTCCTCTTTTGAGCGATTTTAATTGTTTCTCTATCCCTCTGTCGTCTATTTCGATATCTACCATTTTGTCATCAGTGCGACAATCTAGAGAAGGAACTACAGTGCAATCTTCCTCTGTGAAACAACTTTGGAAAAAGACATTTAGTATTTCGGCCTTTAGTCTGTCATCCTCTGTTTCAGTACCATTTTGGTCACAGAGTGTCTGGACATTTTGTTTTGATCCACCTACCGCTTTGACATAAGACCAAAATTTCTTAGGATTTTCCGCCAAGTCAGTACATAGAACTTTACTTTCGAATTCATTGAACGCCTCTCGCATAGCCCTCCTCACACTACATTTCGCTTCGCGTAATTTTTGTTTGTCTGCAAGGCTTTGGCTATGTTTATGTTTGCTGTGAAGTTCCCTTTGCTTCCGCAGCAGTTTTCTAACTCGGTTGTTGTACCACGGTGGCTCTTTTCCATCTCTTACGATCTTGCTTGGCACATACTCATCTAACGCATTATGTACGACGGTTTTGAACTTTGTCCACTGATCCTCAACACTATCTGTACTTGAGACAAAACTTTTGTGTTGAGCAAACAGGTACTCTGAAATCTGCTTTTTGTCACTTTTTCTAAACAGAAAAATCTTCCTACCCTTTTTAATATTCCTATTTACGGCTGAAATCATCGATGCCGTAACCGCTTTATGATCGCTGATTCCCTGTTCTGCGTTAACTTTTTTCAAATAGTTTTGGTCTGTTTGTCACCAGAAGGTCTAATATGTTATCGCCACGAGTCGGTTCTCTGTTTAACTGCTCAAGGTAGTTTTCAGATAAAGCACTTAAAAAAATTTCACTGGATTCTTTGTCCCTGCCACCCGTTATGAACGTCTGAGTCTCCCAGTCTATATCCGGCAAATAAAAATCTCCACCCAGAACTATAACATGGTGGGGAAAACTACTCGAAATATTTTCCAAATTATCCTTCAGGTGCTCAGCCACAACAGCTGCTGAGCCAGGGGGCCTATAGAGACATCCAATTACCATGTCTGAGCCTGCTTTAACTGTGACCTTCACCCAATTCATTTCACATTTCGGATCTCCGTCAATTTCCTTCGATACTATTGCACTTCTTATCGCTATAAACACGCCTCCCCCTTCACTGTCAGCCTGTCTCTGCGGTATACATTCCAATCTGAGTTTAGGATTTCATTACTATTTACATCTGGTTTCAGCCAACTTTCTGTCCCTAGTACTATATGGGCGTTGTGACCGTTTATTAATGAGAGCAGTTCTGGGACCTTTCTGTAGACGCTCCTGCAGTTTACTATTAGCACATTAATATTGTTATTCCCTGTTGCATTTTGCCTACTCCTACCTTAGATTTCGATTCGGTCTGTGTTTAACTGGTATGCTGTGTCATACTCAACACGTATGCAAATGTGGCATTTCATGAATGAAGTTACGTGTTCCTAGAAACCCAAAATTTGCTTCTCAGCAACGGAAGAGGCGTTACCTGTTGTGCAGCATTGTAAGTTTTTCACCATTTCACTATCGGCTGAAAGTATTTTCTTGCAATTTCCTTATCGATGTTTGTTCTGACTGCTTGTAGCTCTCTCACAAAGGGGAGAAAAACGTTGCAGTCTGCGAGAGTGGAACCGCGAACCGTAACAGACGCTTTTTCACAGGTCAGCACGCACCCACACAGCTGGCGAAGGTGTATGTGTTGGGCTTTCCAGTTACGAGGCCAGTAGTCGCTAGAACTCCTAAACCGCTAATTAAAGGACGAGATTAGTAGCGATTTCCACGTGCAACGACTTTCTTAGGCTGAAAACCGTAAATTTACAGTCTTTTCTTACACCTCAAGCGATAATAACTCAGATTATTAAATGGAAATGACAAGAAAAATCAAATGAACTTTGAGGCTTAATTCCGTACACACCAGGAACTAACTTGTCGATCACAGAGTTGCCAAATATACCTTGCCTTGTTGCCAAATCTCAGTTACAGTACCAGCAGGAAGAAGACGAACCGATGTCATCCTACAGCGGGCTGGGAAGTGACCATATCTGGCGTCTCAAAGACGCGGCTGCTACGGCTTGGAATACGTAATGCGTCTGATTCGCATTTCTGTAACTAGGTTTAGGGACTGGAGTGTAGTTACTAATAATACTCAGAACTGACTGCAAACTAAGAAACATAAATCAGTAACTCTCATAGTTGTTTTTATATTTATTTCGTAACTGTACTCAAAACAAAGAAACTCATTCACGGACGTTTTCGTGCCTCGCCGATAGTCGAGCACACTAAACAAATAAAAATAAAAAAGAATGTGTGTGTGTGTGTGTGTGTGTGTGTGTGTGTGTGTGTGTGTGTGTGTGAGAGAGAGAGAGAGAGAGAGAGAGAGAGAGAGAGAGAGACAGAGAGAGAGAGAGAGAGAGAGAGAGACAGACAGAGAGAGAGAAAAATAAAAAAGAATGAGAGAGAAAATAATAAATTGTTGCAAATAAATTGAATACCGGCATGTAAAGACATCTTTGATTAAAATGACACGTTCCACATCATTAATAAATTTCGTATTCATGATCTACGGAACAAGTATTAATCTAATCTAATCTAATCATATCATATTGCTGACTAGCCGTGAAGAGTCATGAATTACCGAAAGTTTCGCCAATATCAGTAACCAAATCTAAACTTGAAAATAAAAGACGTCAGTTTTTGTAATACACCGGGATTCCTATCAAAACCCTTTCATCCCTGTTAACTAACCACGAAAGATGTCTGATATACCTCCATTCAGAAGTAACGAAGTGTGTATGCATTTAAAGATGAAGCGCATGATGTGAAGTTCTATGACGGAGATACTAACCCAACACGTAATAGGATTGTTAACTAAGTAAAATCAAATTTTATGTATCGGTTTTTCTTACCAGCTGCTAGGTGTTTGAATCTAAAATAAGGATACAAATTTTTGTGCCTGAGCGACAATCGAACCGCACTCCTATCGTTCTCCTTTATCATCCACGAATATAGCTTAAGTATCAATTGCTTACTCACCAACAATCTTGGAAAACGGAACGAAATGATTGAACTATACTGTTCCGAGAGATTCAGATCCCCGAAAGAGAAGATACAAATTCGAATCGCAGTTCAGCACCAAATTTTTCAACGCCTCTAGTTGAATCAAATACAAGTAAATTAGGAGCCCTGTTCCTTTAAATGGCTATCCGTTGAACAAAAAATTTTTTTTCTAATCTAAGTAAGTTTATTGGCGACAGTATTTCTGTTTACCATGACCGCTGCCTATGTCATTTCCCAAAGTAAACCGGCTTTGTCCAGTTGGGAATGAAGGAACGTGATGTTTAATGCAGATTCTGGATTGTAACGTCTTTCTCTTGAGGTTACCAGAGGTAAAGTAAATCTGTTTGTGCCGCTTAAAAGTAAATGCCTGAACCCACGCATTGCACTTGTGATAGTTCGTTCCACCAGACCTTTGTGGCCACATTTCCCAGCCCCAGGAGTGTGCTGTAACGGATGATGTGCTGAGCTTACAAAATTAGTCACGGTAGAAAACATGCGAGTCTATTAAGTGGTTAAGTAGAAGCAAGCTTCCGAAGTGGAGATTATGCTATTCTCACTTATGCAGGATGTAAAGACTCTTCTAGGAATCATAGCCTCCATCTGAAGCCATTTTAAAATTTTCACTAATTCAGGAAATTTCTTAGTTCGAGAAAATCTACTGTGAAGTGTGAAGTTACAGGATAATTCGATTATTACCGTCATTACTACTATCATTTTCTTCATACCGCTGCTGGAACTCATGTGCTTGAAGATCATTTAAGGACTTTTGGTGATTATAAAAGTAGTTGCTTTAATATTTTTTGTGTGGGATCTAAAATTTAAAAAAACCTCTCTCACACCGGCCAGATTTAGCTTCACTGATCAGGATAGTAAAAACATGCGTATGTTAAGGGAATTTTCATTCACAAAGCAGGCTTATCACATTCACACAGTTCAATACTGTTCTATCCTGATTAAATTGAGCTTAACTTAAATTCCATAAGGCAGTGAAGCAATTTCGAAGTCTCAATGCGATGAAAATTGTCAGTCGATCTCCTGGAAACATTTGTAATAATTATTAACTTTCGGTGATCACATGGGGAAGACCGGAGATCTGCTGGTAAGACCGTGATAGCCTATTTATTTGAAGTAACTGGATATCTTGAGCATACAAAACGGCAGGTTCGTCCAGTGTAAATCAGACATTCCCCACTGATCCCGTGCAACACAGCGTAGTAAGCAGACACTGTCAATAATAATCAGTTAAATAACACGCGAACACACTTACTTTAGTTTAGTTCATGTATTAAATTCCTTCTCATACAGAATCTCATCAAGATGGCGACTAGCTCAACAATACATACATATATGCATACATACATATATATATATATATATATATATATATATATATATATATATATCCTCCTTCTTTCACGACTAATCGGCCAGAAGTCCTTCCTTCTTTTCATAAGAGGAAACATAGATAGCAGAGAAGCTATTCCATGGAGTAAATGGACGCTCCAAGGAATAAATGGGCTTGAAACTACTTTGCATACATACGTTCCAACAAATTTTAAGAAGTTAGTAAGATTTTTTTTTGTTTATTACAAGAATTGAAAGAGATTTGGTATCTTCGTTACCTAGATACGTAGTTGTTGCTTTCACGTGTACTGGGGCATACCCGCATCCCACGTACACAACCAGGGAAGATGGACTTATATAGTTGTTAATCAGGTCTACCTATTCAGGAACTGGCCTTCGCAGGGAAACCCCGGAAAACCTGGAGGCTTAGACCCCAACTAGGTATCACAGATGATAGGAAAGACAGAATAATTTAGAAATTTGAGAGATATTCTAGAATTCATAGGAAAGATAAAATCTGCCTCATAGCCAAAAAAAAATCTTTACTCATGCAAATTTTTTACAATCTTCTGAAAAATTTTCTTCATCGATGTCTTGCTGAACTGCGGTGAAACTAATCGAACAGGAACATGGGACACTGCACGGAGGTCAGGCGCCGCATTGGCGTACCGGACAGGAGACGTAACGGATTTGAGAGACCAGAAGGAACCTCAGGAACAGGTACTCAGGATTGTGGCATGAAACAATCGAAATTCGTCTAAGGAATGGTCAACTATTAAAGATTCCTGGAAGAGAAGGGTTAGTCGAATTTCTCCAAATTCATTTTGAACTCAAATATGGACCTGATCCATCCAATCTTCCATCTGAGGAATGGGAAAATCCATTCATCTTATACTTTCCGCACCTAGGTGTCTTAATCGATACTGTAGTTGCACAATATCACAACTCCAAATCGGAAAACAATTTTGAAAACATGGATAATTTCATCCATCTTCTTGAGTAAGCCGAAAGGTTCTAATCCTGGTTTTAATTATTTATTTATTTTTATTTTTTTAATTTTTTAATTTTTATTTTTTTTTTTTCGTTGGCTTTTCTAGGTGGAAGTAGATCTGAATCTTTCCTAATTTGGTTTCAAGTACGAATGTGGAAAGCATGTCAGAATGTTAAAAATTTTATTATTTGAGACAATTTCCAAAAAAAAATTATATCTTACACATACATGATTTAAAATGAAATTTTGCTGAAAGAGAACGTTTAATTAAGTCTTGCTGCATGACCTCTCCACCTGCAATTAATCTTTGTTAGTATTGATTTACGATCAAAATTTTCTCTTTTATACTCCGATTGCCGCATTTTCTCATGAACATATATGACTGCAATATAACAAACAAATCCAACTGGAAAATTACACATTATTATAAATTCAATGAAGAACTTCCTTATTAACTCTAATTTTATAAACACACACTAAGCTAGTTAATTAAATTCTCTTGAATAGAATTTAGCTCGCGCCAAAAAAAAAACCAGCGAGTCTTTATATCTGTGGACAGTAGCAATCGATTCTAATTTCCTAACGCGGTTCATTTGTTCTCCTGTGAACTGTCAGTTTACAAACACTAACTTCACACGCAAGCGCCGTATTCGATCGTATAGTTTCAGTAAACTTATTCTCACTAGAGATTAACACTCCCTGAATGTATATTATTTCACACGCACAAGCTTCTTTGGTGATCATCGTGTAGACAGATAATCCGTAAGTCTTCACAGCAGCAATAGCTACTGTTCCACTTACTTTTCTAAATATTCCTATACTATCACAGAAGCAATCGCTTACTGTTCATTAAACTATCACAGATGCTTGGCATGCTGTCATTTAACCTATCACAGTAGCTGAGGCATACTGTCCTTCGCACTTCAATTTTTTTTTCAACACCCAAATACTTCATACAGACTTTTCATTTAATTTGAAACACTTTCCTTAAAAGTACCTCTTTAGGTCTACACGGGGAAATAATCCTTTTATTCTTCCAGATTCCGGATATGCTAATAAATACGCACCAGGATTCGGTATATCAACTATCATATATGGACCTGTATAAATTAGATTCCATTTTCTGATGGTCTTCTTCAACCTTGATGACTTGATATGTCTTCTTAAAAGAATTTTCTGTCCGATATTGAAAGTCTGAATCCGTTTGATGTTTCTATCATGGATTTCCTTTCGCTGTCTTGCTTTCTCCGTGATATTAACGAGAGCATTGCGAATTTTTTCTTCCCATGACATTTTGGTGTCCTCGAGTTTAGGCATGTTATCTACCCAAAAGTTTCTTTCGTTATCCCTGAACATCAGTTCATTCGGGATAAAGTTTGTAGAACTATGAGGTAAATTATTATAAATCTGCTCAAACTCGGTCAAATAGTTTATCCAGGTAGTTTGTTTATCATGACAGTACGTTCTCATGAATCTGTTAAGTTCTCGAAAAACCCGTTCAATTAAATTCCCTTGTGGATGATAGCAAGATATAAATATCTGTTTTATTCCTAGTTGTGATACTAATTTTCTCCATAAATATCCAGTAAATATCTTCACATTGTCAGAGATTATAGATTTTGGAATCCCTGCATGAGGAATGTAGTCATTTACAAACTTTACTGCGGCAGCTCTTGCAGTTGCTGATTTTATAGGATATAGTTTAACATATTTTGTAAACACATCACAGAATCCAATAATGTACTTAACACCACTTCTGGCTCTAGGAAGTGGTCCACAAATATCACATGATATAAGTGATCTTGGTGCTTCAGATATTATTGAGTGAAGCGCAATTTTATTTCCCTTGTTGTCCGGCTTAGCCTTTTGACAGAGAACACATTTATGTATGACTTTGTGCACTTTTCGCCTTATATTTGGGAAATAACAATAATATCTAATCTTATTAGCACACTTTACAACACCAACATGACCCCAGATCAAATGTGTAAACCAAATTAATCGTTCTTCATATTCTTCCGGTATGCAGACACACCACTTTGGATTCTCAGCCTTCCCAGATTTAAAAAATAAAATATTATTCACAAGCCGGTAGTATTCCAAATTGACCATAGGATTTTGTTGATTGAATTGTGGTATTATAGCATTCCATCGTCGATCCTTCTTCTGAAGCTGAGCCATTGTCTTACATAAATGAATATAATATAACTTGTAATTATTTTCTTGAAGAAGAAGCACTGGAAATTCTGCCTTATTATTTACATCCAGTTCCGGTGTTATTCCTTCTGGAGATCTTGACAACGTGTCTGCTATAATATTTTCTTTTCCGGCTACATGAATAATTTGAAGCTGATATTCTTGCAGCGCTAGCGTCCACCTTGACAAGCGAGGATGCAGCAACTTACAAGTTTGTAAAAAGGCTAGTGATTGGTGGTCACAATAAACGGCTATCCTTGAGCCATATACATAATAATTAAACCTTTTCAAAAACCAAATAACTGCTAAAGCTTCCAATTCCGTAGTGGTATATGCTCTTTCACAGGTGAATAAAACTCTGCTAGCAAATGCAATTGGACAAAAGGTTTTTACACCATCCATGTACCTAATTTGAAATACACAAGATCCTAATCCCACATCTGATGAATCAGTGGCTAAACAGAATCCGACATTCATATCAGGGTGGTATAAAAATGGAGCATTTATCAGTTGATCCTTAATTTCACAAAAAGCCTTTTCACAATCATTAGACCATTGCCATGGTACATCTTTCCTCAGGAGCCGGTTTAGTGATTCAGAGTTCATTGCTTGAGTTTTAATAAATCGACGAAAAAATGAAGCCAAGCCTATAAAGCCTTTCAGTTGTCTTCTGTTTCTTGGAGTTGGAAAATTTTTTATCGCACTAATCTTCGCTTCTGTTGGAAGAATGCCTTTTGCATTAATCATATGTCCTAAGAATTTAATTCTCTGTAGAGAAAATTGGGATTTTTTTAGATTTGAAGTTATACCAGTTTGTTTTAACACAGCAAAAATCCTCCTAATAAGTTGTTCATGTTCCTCTCAAGTTTTAGAGGCAATTAATAGATCGTCCACAAAAACTGTTATACGACTACGTAGTTCTGGCATAGTCCAACGCAGAAATAAAACTCCAGAGCTGATATTGAGACAAAACGGAACGACCTTGAACTGATAGCTTCTCCCTCCATATATAAAAGCAGTATATTTTCTTGAGTCCTTGTCTAACTGGACTTGCCAGAATGAATTTCTCAAATCAATACTGGTTAAATAGGATACATCTTGAAATTTCTGTATTAACTCATCGATGTTCTCCGGACGTGTGTGCACAGGTGCTATAATTTTGTTAATTTCCCTTGCATCTAATACCAATCGAACTTTTCCTCCTGGCTTTGGTACAACAAGCAACGGAGAACAATATGGGCTGTTCGACGGTTCAATAAGATTCCAGTTTAACATTTTTTCTATCTCTTCCTGAACTGGTTGTTTTAATCGCCAGGGAATGGGATAGTGTGTGCGGCAAAATGTCTTATGGGGCTTAATCTGTAATGTACAAACATATCCACTAATAATTCCGGGCTTTTCATCGAAAACTGACTCATATTCTGTTAATATATTGAATAATTGTTCATTCTAACTATCCGTTAGGCAATCTGACTCAGCAATCTTCTGTTCGACTGTTTGTCTGAAATCCTCTACTTGAATTGGCTTGATCGGTAGTCGGTATATATTATTAGTTTCAGCACAAATCAACTGCACAGCAGCACCACGGAAATATCGCTCATACACTGCCTCCTTTCTCAGTAAGATCAGTGTAACAAATTGATCTTCGATTTTAAAATGCACCTTTCCTTCTACCAAGTCCAACTTGCAATTGCAGGCTTGCAAAGTTCCAATGCCAAGAATACAATCTACTAACAACGTTTCCACTACAAGGAATGTGCATTGTTTAGCTACATTTCCCAAGTTTATCTCTATAAGCGTTTGTACCTTGACGTTCCGGGATTTTGCTCCCACTGCACCTATAACTCGGCAATTTTGTACTGGTAGGACAGGGATTTTCTTAATTTTACTAATTCTGCGAAACAAAGTTCCGGATACTACGTCTGTAGATGAAGCTGTGTCCAATACAACATTGATTAAAATTCCTCCCACTTCTGTGATGATCTCATACACAGGAACCCTTTTATATTCGACTACACAGGCCTCTAAGTCTCTCGTCAATTCATCTGTCATTAATTCGCCTTCATTATATCTCAACATTGCCACGGAATTAATTTCGTTTAAAGCAGGTTTGCCCCTTTTGTATTCCCCGGCTAACTTTACGGAGCATAAAGCGGCCCTCTTCAGTTTAAATGTCTATTATCATTTCCTCTTGAATTGTCTACTACTTCTGTTATGACTGGTTGTTGTTGATGACTGGTTGTGTTATTTGCTTCAAATCGAGGGTCAGAATTTCTGTACGTATTATTATTATTTGAAAACTGCTGGTTCTGATAATCTCTTGCATTTCCAAACATTGGGTTGTATCTGCGACCTGTTCGATTGTCTCTGAATCTGCCCCTCGCAGCACTGTTATTGAAATTTCCATTTCCGTTGAATCTCTGACTATTCCTAGTATAATAATTATTAAATCCGTTTCCGTTCCGGTTTCCGTTTGGCGCCTCAATCGCTCTCCTCTGCATAACCGGTTGTCTTGGCCGATGTTCATCTTCCTCGATCATATCTATAGTGTCAAGCGTAGTCATGTAAGAGTCAAGGTCATGCTCATTAATATACAGCATTCTATTTCTGATGCTGGCCGGAAGTCGAGATTTTAATATGCCAATCACGTCTTGTAGAGGCATAGGCTTATCCCAATACCGCGATTTGTTTATATATTTCTCAAGACCCACGTGGAAAGAAAAAAGGTTCCGGGTATAATACCTCCTGCCTTAAACGTTCTTGTACTCCTTCGGACCAGTATTTGGATAAAACTGATCGTTCAAAATCTTCATATGTGTCCCAAGTTGATATCATATCAGATGCCCATATAACTCCTGACCCCTGAATATAACCGGTAATGAAACTAACCTTTTGCCACTCACTCCTATTTTTTTCGCAATACTCCCCTAAAACTTCTTATAAACCCTACGGGATGAACATTTTTCTTGTCTGGGTTGTAGATCTGGAATTGACGTTGTTTCAGCATTTTCTCCTCAGTATTGCTTTTACAATTACAGTCATTATGACTACCCTCATAGTGTTGTGATTCATGTTGATTGCAAAAACGAACGTGTGCATTAATGTCCCTGTCTGTACTTGATCGGTTAAATAACGTAGCTTCATTGATAGATCTTGTTATGGGTTCATTTCCTTGAGTGGAACACAAATCTTCTGAAGATAGATTTAAAGATCTCTCAATGTTTTCTTTCCATTTTTTAAGTTCTTCGCCTAGTTGTTCTCTGGCATCTCGAAAACCTTTATTAAATTAATTTTCTTCAGAACTTTCGGTCATAGATTGTATAGCTGCTCTGACCGTATGTTCAATATTGTCTGAAGAAATGCTTTGCCTTTCCAAACTTAACGGCGAGAATTTTCCCGCGAGAATGTTTACCTTATGATCAACCTCGTCTTGTATCTCCTTTATGTTATTTATGGATTTATCCAAATTTTGGATGTCCTTCGGGATCTTGTCTTGTGATTGTCTCAAATCCTGCATATCTGCTGACATCTCATTTACTTGTTGCTTTAATTCATCTTGAACTTCAACTAATACCGGAATTACCGCCATAGAACATTGCATCTGTTCTTGTGCTTGAACTATCTGTGGAATTGACTCGACCTGCTCTTTAATAGTATCAAGCTTAGTAGCAACATACTCGGTTAGCTCTAGGCGTAACTTCTTCGCATTTTCATTAAACTGCTGAGTGACTTGCTCAATTTGAGCAGCTAATTTCAATTCTGTCTTTTCATTCTGAATTTTCAATTCTTCCGCAGTTTTATTTAATTTATCATCATGTTTCTGAAAACTCTCTACTAATTTATTATTTAATTCCGCTTGATTAGCTTCTAATTGCTCCTGGACTCTCACTTGATTGGCTGCTAATTGTTCATTTATTTCCCTTTTAGTCTGTATTTGAGCTTTAGTTAATTTCCTTTTAGTCTCTATTTGCGCTTTAGTTAAGTCTGTTACATTTTTGGCTAACAGTGTTAACTGCTGCGTGATTACAGACAATGGGTTTATTTCGTCCTGCTCAGATGACATCGAAACACGTAAGCTTTGTTGTGGGGCCTGACTAATGCTGCCACTAGGCACTACCTCAGTTAAGCTAGCGTCTAATGTTTCACTAACCTCAGAAACAGCTGAGGGCTGTTGTGATTCGCTCTCCTGTTGCATTGTCATTTTATAAGCCGCCCTAGTAAGAACCATTAATACACAAACAACAAATATATAAAGTCACTCGCATCTGAGTTAATAATGTCACTGACCGAAACTTTGCATAATACTCACTTATAATAAACACTTCCTATATAAAGTTCAACCCAATCAATCTGATTCAAACCGATAGACATTTAAATAGTTATTCTAAATTTATATCTACAAAAATTTAATTGTATATTGTCTGGCCTGAACGACGTTCTCGTAGGTTGTGGCGAAATTGTGACTTCTGGAACAGGCCTCTTCTTCTTTTCTCTCGTGCACATGCAACATAACATTCACACAATGTTTAAGTAATGCTCAAAAATGTGTCCTGTCACAGTGAAGCCAAATTTAAAATTTTTTGTGTGGGATCTAAAATTTAAAAAAACCTCTCTCACACCGGCCAGATTTAGCTTCACTGATCAGGATAGGAAAAACATGCGTATGTTAAGGGAATTTTCATTCACAAAGCAGGCTTATCACATTCACACAGTTCAATACTGTTCTATCCTGATTAAATTGAGCTTAACTTAAATTCCATAAGGCAGTGAGGCAATTTCGAAGTCTCGGTGCGACGAAAATTGTCAGTCGACCTCCTGGAAACATTTGTAATAATTATTAACTTTCGGTGATCACATGGGGAAGACCGGAGATCTGCTGGTAAGACCGTGTTAGCCTATTTATTTGAAGTAACTGGATATCTTGAGCATACAAAACGGCAGGTTCGTCCAGTGTAAATCAGACATTCCCCACTGATCCCGTGCAACACAGCGTAGTAAGCAGACACTGTCAATAATAATCAGTTAAATAACACGCGAACACACTTACTTTAGTTTAGTTCATGTATTAAATGCCTTCTCATACAGAATCTCATCAAGATGGCGACTACCTCAACAATACATACACACACACACACACACACACACACACACACACACACATATATATATATATATATATATATATATATATATATATATATATATATATATATATATATATCCTCCTCCTTTCACGACTAATCGGCCAGAAGTCCTTCCTTCTTTTCATAAGAGGAAACATAGATAGCAGAGAAGCTATTCCATGGAGTAAATGGACGCTCCAAGGAATACTTGGGCTTGAAACTACTTTGCATTGATAATCGGTAAGATAATAAGAGATATTTCGAGATATGTACTGAGTTATATAATTTATAAAATTTCTGAAAATATCGCGGAGAGACCGCTGCAAGAGACATTACATTGCCCAAGAACTGGTTATTTCCCTGTTTACGGAATCCTTTTCATGTTAATATCAAACATCAGCAAATACTTGTAGATTACATTGAAACTAAAGTAATTGATGAAGACGTTACTTGATAACAAAAACGAGCTGCCTTTCTTCATTTACGTGTGCCTAGAAATGGCTGTCGAATACTGCCAAACTAAAAGCCAAGGGATCTTACTGTCTTCCGATATACGTCGCTGTCAGTTCTTCCATATGATTTGGTCGACGTGACCTGTTTCAAGTTGTGTGCGGCAGATAATGTTTTAGGAAATCAATTGTTTTCCTTTGCAATAAACAGAAAGATTTTCATTCTAAGCTACCCAAGTTCAAAATTTTCGCAATATTAGTTCAAATTTGAAACTAGCTTCTATAATGTAGGAAAGTATTTCACAGTTGCAAACCCGCGTCCGATTTATTGTCCTTACACTTAGTCGCTGACCATAAATTCTAGCTCAGAGTGACACCAGTTTAAGTAACCTAATGTAGTGAAGACTGTTTGCCAGTGCTCTCTCTCACCGGAAAATATGCAATTCACTGATTGGGCTTCATAAGTACACTATAACAATAATTTCTGTGTGTATGCAATGCATACGGATTGTAGAATTTAGTGTGTTCTCTCTTCTACTTATGTATACAATATGCCTGACCTAAACTGCCCCTTTATCATTACATGCCCTGGGTGGTGCAACATTATACTGACAACAGTAATGTGCTTATACTGACAAACTTGTTGTTCGTTTTACCTGATTTTGTTATCATTTAAACAAAACATCATGACCTTCCAGTGGGAGGCCTTTCATCCCCCTTTTCCTTCTGTGAAATTTGTCAGTAAGCTTTTTGCTTTCCAACCAGCAAAATGCGGCATAGTACGGCCGGTAAACGAGTCACAAAACACGATTTAGTGCCGTTAAGACGATTTCTTTAAACATTGGCGTAGCTGAAGGAATTTAGTTTCTTCTTAAATCGTCTTATACAGCAACGTTCACGGATATCTCATATAGGAAAAGCACTTGATCCAGGTACAAAGGTTGTAAAATAAACTTCCCACAGTTTGTGTCGGGTTGATGTTTTCGTCTGATAGCACTGCGTAAGTATTTTTCCTAAGAGGTATCACAAGTAGTGTTCCTGTAGCTGTTGGAATAATTGGTTGAAAACGAGTTTAACACTAGTGGGTACAGTACTGCTAAATATTCAAAATGATTATCAACCTAAGTCTGAGTTCATCCACAAACTGAGGCGCATTTATAATATTGAAGCTAGACTGTGTATCCTTGTCTTCCTTGAGTGGGCATCGGAAGGCGTTTACACACACGTATACGAGGGTAATCCCAAAAGTAAGGCCTCCTAAGGGACACGCAAGTGCCAACGCAGACACAAACGAGAGATCCTTAATTTTAATGGCAAGCAGAAACCACAGTTGTAGCTACATGGTGGCAAAGTGATAAAGAGCGAGACTAGGCCTGTGAATGTCTTATGTTCAATCCCTCGTCATGCCCACGATTTTTATGTGCCATTTTGCGCAAATTTCCCATCGGACAGTGTTTGATGATGTGAAAAATGCCGAGTTTCACTGTGGTCCGAAAGCCACGTTAAACTGTAGGTTCCCCTATTAACTGCCTAGGAAAGTCAACCGAAAGGTTGGAGGAAAGCAACGGCATACCACCTCCAACAAGACCGTGCCTATTAAAGCACTGTGGTGTTCAAACCATTCTTCCGACTGATGGCTGCTTTACATTGTATGCCTTCCAAAGTTAATGATCTTCGGGTTATTAACATTTTTGTGCTTTCATGCTGTAGCTTTGATACCAGTAAACGTAAGTAACCGGCCGAGCACTGTCACTGTTGAAGTTGTCAAGGTGGTAGACGACGATGCTGTCGACTCCAGTTATAATCTTGGTCATGGCTATGTTTCAGTCGAATACCTCTATGTGACTTTCTGCGTATTTGAAGATATACTTTTATACACTTGATACGCATCCAAATTGATATCTGATACAGCTGTATTTAGCAACATGAATCAGATATGTTTTCCGTGCAATATATCGGACAACACGTCAGTGCAGCGAGATTTCGTTTGTGTGTTGCGCATGGGGCAAGAAATATTTATGTCTTGCGTGCTTCTGTGATAGGTTTCACCCCACTGAATGCGAGCAAGCTCACGCATAGACTGTCAATAACTAGAATTAAGCAATAATACACTTAAAAGGTGTATTTTTGCAAAATGTATCCGAATGAAAATAACTGTAAACAGGCTATATGCCTACTTGCTTATTATTCGCGCTTCTCGATGCTTCCATCAAAAAATAAATATAAAAATAAATATAAAAATAAAAAGAGAGAGAAAGACAGAGAGAGAAAACAGAAATGTAGTTAAATATCAGTTCGGTGACGCCATGTTCGTCTCGTGATGTAAAGCAAGGATAGTTGATAGATAATATCTCGTTGTATTAGCGATATGTATGGCTACAGCGTTCTTTCTTTTCTCTCTGCAAGTAACCAGAACAGAATTCAGTTACAAAGTGGTAAGAACACCTATGCAGTGGGCCAATTAAACACTCAGCCTTTCTTGGTTATTTTGTTAATCGTCTGTAATGCAGTAAACATCCTTGATTACTGATTTGTTATTACTATCATTTTTATTGTTATTCGTCACCTCACAACAGCTTTCCTATCACTCCTTGCTGTCGATGCACGTAACGAGTGGATCAGGATGAATGGAATGTGGGATGTTTCGTCACGGAGAATATACACATTTATCATGGCGTCTTGTGTTCAGGGTAATATGAAAATCTCAATAAGAGAAGACGACAACGGGATGCCGGTGACGCAGGGAATAACACCCAACTATTTCTGTCCACTTAACACCATTACGACAGAAAAACTGGCGTCTCACTGTATTTTGTTTATAATTCGTTAGCCTTCTTGCGACCTCGTTTTAATACCTCGTGGGAGCAGGCAGAATATTTTGCTTTTTGAACACCGAACAATAACACAAAAAGATAGTAGATGGAAGGATACAAGGAAACAATCAGATTCATGGGTGTGGATCCAGTTTATCACTAGAAGACTAAACAAGAGGGAAACATAGGGAAAGCAATGAATGCGCTGTTAGTATACACTATTTGTATAGATCTGAAGATGAAAAAGCACAGATCTGCACAGTGCCTGCAACTGCACTTTAGTTTCTGTTTTAATGGGTATAGTTTTTAGTTTCTTCTCTTCTGAATTTTCAAATGAATTGATTATTACGTGGTACAGAATAATTAGTTAACTGTGTTTCTTACGGCTTCCATTCACACCAAAATTTTTCTACATACTAGTGCAATTCACACTGTGGTACCGCCCATGTCTCGTGGCGCAACAGTTCAACAGTTCAAGGAGTTGTCAGTTCTAACTGTGGTAGGGGCAGCATGTGCGAGCTTTTTTTCTGATTTATTCTATGGGGCTGCGAATTTCCAGAAAAAATCTTGTAAGGAAGTGTGGAGAAAACCCTTACACATCAAATCCTCTTGGTAGCTCGACACAGTAAGTTCTGTTACTGGTCATAGATCTCGGCTTTCTGACTGCCAAGCTGCTTCACAATACGAGCGTCTCTGAAGAAATTCGAATCGACCGTCAACGATACGAAATTCAATACTGTTCTTCACTTAAGACTCACACGCCAGGGTGATAAGTATGAAGGAAAGGAACCTCTTGTTTACTACAGGGGCTTTATGCTAAATTTCCACAGTAGCAATTATGCAGACATTTGCTAACATCGGCTCTAGCAACTTACTTTTTCTCGGGGTAGCTTCAAATATGGGCAATTTTGTTGCCTTAAATCAAATTGAATATTTTAAATGTCACCTCTGATCAGCATTCACTTCTCCATTATTAAATGTATGGACTTCGAAACAAGCAATTTGCCTAAGTAGGTATAGAGCAGGTTCTGAAAGGTATTGACACAATGTTTTGCATCCATTTACCATAGGGAACGAAAGAAAGAAATTAAACACATTACATTGCATTTACTCTCTGTGCCTTGACTAACACATATGAATCTATGACAAAAATAAATTATTTGAAGAATCTCCTGTGAAAGAAAAAAGAACAGGATGTGTCACTTTAATCATAGCGCACTGGATCAGAAACAATGAAATTAATTCTGTGCCACATTGATGTATTGCATACTAGTGTCATAAAATACCCATCAAATAAAAACGGTTTTGTGCCTCCATTGCTATCGAGTGTGAAACACAAATCGTAGACATATTTCATGGGTCACCAATCAACAACATTAAAGCTTTTACACCGTCGAGAGTGAGGAGTGTAGCAGACGTTGTCGGCAGAAGGCGAGGCAGCACAGTGCCTCAGCCACCGCCGGTAGGCAACAAATGGGCCCAAAGAACTTAGACGCATGCTGTGTTCAGAGGCAGATGGTCGGACAAGAAATCTATCGCTAAAATATTGTAGAACCAAACTGTTATTACTAATGTGACAGATATATTGTAGATTCCCTTCAATTACACTCATAGCTTCAGCACCGAGAGGAAAGGGGCGATAAAAACTTGGTCGACGTGTGATTTTAGTTACCAGACGTTGTATTAGCTAGTCTCGCTTTTTACCTCAAGACTATGAGTGTAGACAAAAGTGATGTCCTCTGACTGCAGCCAAGGGTTCCTCCGGGAAATGTAGCAGTACACAAAGTTGCTAAATCGAGCATATTGCCGAACACAGAATTCAGAGGGGAGCACTACTGTATAGTCCACCTTATGTGAACGACTCGGCAGTCAGTTTTTTCTCTAAGACTGTATCTACAACACATATTGCACCCTTAAGCACCAGAATGATTAAAAAAACGGAATTAGTTTATGAGAGCAAAAATCAACTATAGCGTTCGAAGTATTCATAGTATTGTATACGTCTGTGTAAACGCCTTCCATGCCCACTCAAGGAAGACAAGGATACACAGTCTAGCTTCAATATAATAAATACGCCTCAGTTTGTGAAGGAACTCAGTCTTAGATTGATAATCATTTTGAATAATTAGCAGTACTGTACCCATTGGTGTTAAACTAGTTTTCAACCAGTGATTCCCACAGCTACAGGAACTTTGTGATACTTCTTAGACAAAACACTTAAGCAGTGCCATACGACGAAAAGTTCAACCTGAAACAACCTGTGGGAAGTTTGTTTAACAACCTTGATGCCTGGAAAAAGAGCTTTTCCTATTTGAGATATCTGTGAACGTTGCGGTATAAGACGATTTAAGAAGAAACTAAATTCCTTCAGCTACGCCAATGTTTAAAGAAATCGTCTTAACGGCACTAAATCGTGTTTTGTGAATCGTTTACCGGCCGTACTATGCCACATTTTGCTGGTTGGAAAGCAAAAAGCTTACTGACAAATTTCACAGAAGGAAAAGGGGGACGAAATGCCTCCCATTGGAAGGTCATGATATTTTGTTTAAATAATAACAAAATCAGGTAAAACGAACAACAAGTTTGTCAGTATAAGCACATTACTGTTGTCAGTATAATGTTGCACCGCCCAGGGCATGTAATGATAAGGGGTGGTTTAGGTCAGGCATATTGTATACAGAAGTAGAAGAGAGAACACACTAAATTCTACACTCCGTATGCATTGCATACACACAGAAATTACTGTTACAGTGTACTTATGAAGCCCAATCAGTGAATTGCATATTTTCCGGTGAGAAAGAGCACTGGCAAACAGTCTTCGCTACATTAGGTTACTTAAACTGGTGTCACTCTGAGCTAGAATTTATGGTCAGCGACTAAGTGTAAGGACAATGAGTCGGATGCGGGTTTTGCAACTGTGAAATTATAGAAGCTAATTTTAAATTTGAACTAATATTGCGAAAATTTTGAACTTGGGTAGCTTAAAATGAAAATCTATATGTTTATTGCAATGGAAAACAATTGCTTTTTCTAAAACATACTCTGTCGTACACAACTTGAAACAGGTCACGTCAACCAAATCATATGGAAGAACTGACAGCGACGTATATCGGAAGGCAGTAAGATCACTTGGCTTTTGGTTTGGCAGTATTCGACAGCCATATCTAGGCGCAAGTAAAAGATGAAAGGCACGTGCTTTCGTTATCAAGTAATGTCTTCATCAATTAGTTTAGTTTTAATGTAATCTACGAGTAATTACTGATGTTTGATATTAACATGAAAAGGATCCCCTAGACAGGGAAAGAATCAGTTCTTGGGCAACTACTTCTATAAAGGCCTTAAATGATCTTCAAGCACATGGGTTCCAGCAGCGGTATGAAGAAAATGATAGTAGTAATGACGGTAATAATCGAATTATCCTGTAACTTCACACTTCACAGTAGATTTTCTCGAAGTAAGAAATTTCCTGAATTAGTGAAAATTTTAAAATGGCTTCAGATGGAGGCTATGATGCCTGGAAGAGCCTTTAAACCCTGCTGACGTGAGAATAGCATACTCTCAGCTCCAGAAGCTTGCTTTCACTTAACCACTTAATAGACTCGCATTTTTTCTACCGTGACTAATTTTGTAAGCTCAGCACATCATCCGTTACAGCACACTCCTGGGGCTGGGAAATGTGGCCACAATGGTCTGGTGGAACGAACTATCACAAGTGCAACGCGTGGGTTCAGGCATTTACTTTTAAGAGTCACAAACGGATTTACTTTACCTCTGGTAACCTCAAGAGAAAGACGTTATAATACAGAATCCGCAATAAACATCCCGTTCGATTGTCGCTCATGCACAAAAATTTGTATCCTTATTTTAGATTCAAACACCTAGCATTTGGGAAGAAAAACCGATAAGTAACATTTGATTTTAGTTAGTTAACAATCCTATTACGTGTTGGGTTCGTAACTCTGTCACAGAACTTCACATCATGCGCTTCATCTTTAAATGCATACAAACTTCGTTACTTCTGAATGGACGTATATCAGACATCTTTCGTCGTTAGTTAACAGGGATGAAAGGGTTTTGATAGGAGTCCCGGTTTATTACAAAAACTGTCGTCTTTTATTTTCAAGTTGAGGTTTGGTTACTGATATTGGCGAAAATTTTGGTAATTCATGACTCTTCACGGCTAGTCACCAATATGATATGTTTAGATCATGAATACGATATTTCTTAATGATGTGGAACGTGTCATTTTAATCAAAGATTTCTTTACATGCCGGTATTCAATTTCTTTACAACAATTTATTACCTTCTTTCTCATTCTTTTTTATTTCTCTCTCTCTCTCTCTCTCTCTCTATCTCTCTCTTTCTCTGTCTCTCTCTCTCTGTCTCTCACTCACTCTCTCTCTCTCTCTCTCTCTCTCTGTCTCTCTCTCTCTCTCTCTCTCTCTCTCTCTCTCTCTCTCTCTGTCTCTCTCTCTCTCTCTCTCTCACACACACACACACACACACACACACATTCTTTTTTTTATTTTTATTTGTTTAGTGCGCTCGACTATCGGCGAAGCACGAAAACGTCCGTGAATGAGTTTCTTTGTTTTGAATACAGTTACGAAATAAATATAAAAACAACTATGAGAGTTACTGATTTATGTTTCTTAGTTTGCAGTCAGTTCTGAGTATTATTAGTAACTACACTTCAGTCCCTAAACCTAGTTACAGAAATGCGAATCAGACGCATTACGTATTCCAAGCCGTAGCAGCCGCGTCTTTGAGACGCAAGATATGGTCACTTCCCAGCCCGCTTTAGGATGACGTCGGTTCGTCTTCTTCCTGCTGGTACTGTAACTGAGATTTGGCAACAAGGCAAGGTATATTTGGCAACTCTGTGATCGACAAGTTAGTTCCTGGTGTGTACGGAATTAAGCCTCAAATTTCATTTGATTTTTCTTGTCATTTCCATTGAATAATCTGAGTTATTTCTAGGAACACGTAACTTCATTCATGAAATGCCACATTAGCAAACGTGTTGAGTATGACACAGCATACCAGTTAAACACAGACCGAATCGAACTCTAAGTGAGTAGTATTTTACTAATTCGTGCTGATAGAGACACGCTTGTGTACAGATACTCAGTTTTATTAAAACAAACTTTCGACGTAAGGTTGTCGTGGGTAGTTTTATTCCATTTCTTATAATACAGTGCACAATTTTCGTAAGGTTTATTTTAGTGTTGTTAAAACATTACTAAACATGAGAGAGAAATTAATCATCAACGATATATGCGAATTCTCTGATGTTATCTCTAACAGTCTGACAATGCACATGCAGTTTATGGATTACATGCATGTAGAAAACTTGTTCTGAGTTAAAGCTGTGAAACAAGGTTTTAACAAGTATAAAATGCCACTAACAGACGACAGCTAATGTAGAAAATACTTTTCTGACTATTTTGGCACGATGCGGTATCCCCACACATAATACAAAAGCTTCGAGGAGCATCCGCTGCCTGGCGATCTATTAAACCTGAGAAGAACAAAATGTCGCAGAACGTTGGATTGATGATAGGTTCCTATTATGGTGTATGGGTTCGATTCTAACTTCTGCCAATGATTTTTGATAGGGAGGGTCAGATTCTGTTCTCTTCTGGCTACGCCAAGTGAAGAAGGTATACTGGCATTGTGGTCTGAAATTCACATTAAACATGGTATTCCTTCTCTACCAAGTAGACGTTAGCTTGAACTACAATAAAGTCAGGAGTGGTAAAATGTGGGAACTCTATCAGCAGTAACCTTTCTTATACTAGTCATTTATTTCTAGTGACGAAACAAACGCTATGTAGGATCACAGGACACATTTTTTATTTGAGCTTCTGTATATCGATAAAATTGGTTCTGAACCGGGAATGCAACTCAGACCACCCGTAACGCGGAATTTGATCCCTTCGTGACAATACAGCTCGACTAAAATTTGTTGTTTGTTCAAAACTGCAGATTCATCAACATCTCCACAAACTGCGCGTGAATGGGTTCGAACCTGGTCTGGCACTTAAGTTTCCATTATGTATAATCAAGCTCTTGCATGACATCACCTATCTGCTGGTGGATAATAATTTTGATTTTTAATGCACTTTCATTCGTTGTCAACACCAACGATATCTGACGTTTTTGACTCCCAGTGAGACAAAGAATTATTTGAGAGATCACTGTAAGTTCAAGGATGTTATTCCGAGCTGCTAGTGGAGAAAAATTCGGTAGCTGACGTCTCTTTGTGTGTAAACAACAACGATATGTGTGGAGCTCGAATCCCAGTCAGCACTGAACTCTTCGTCATATTATTTCTAGTTCAGAAATGCTCACATGTCGCTGCTGGTGTAACAAAACCATATTTAACGTTCGTCTTCTCTAGAATATAACAGCGATAGGTGCCGGGTTGAGTCCTGGGAAGGAAAAAATTAATGTTTCTTCTCGTCATTGCAGTTAAAACATCTAGCTACTGCCGAGAAAATCCGACATGTCACACTTAATAGTGCTTCGATAACAATCCGATTAGGTTCTGGGTTCGAATCCCTGTCCAACAAAAAGCTTTACCTCACGGCATTTCAAGTAAGTTACTTGTGAAGAAGCAATATTTAACATCTCTCGTAGTTCGTTAACAGGGTCAATAGATACTGGGTAGGAATTCGCGTCCGTTAAAAATGTTTTCATTATGTAATTCAAAGTTGATATTTGCTAACTGATACTATCTAAATGCGAGGCATATCACTCTCTGTGTGCCTAGTCAGGAATGACTGTTAGTTTCCGTCAGTCACGAAATCTTAGTCTTCATGGTTCAAATGGCTCTGAGCACTATGGGACTTAACATCTATGGTCATCAGTCCCCTAGAACTTAGAACTACTTAAACCTAACTAACCTAAGGACAGCACACAACACCCAGCCATCACGAGGCAGAGAAAGTCCCTGACCCCGCCGGGAATCGAACCCGGGAACCCGGGCGTGGGAAGCGTGAACGCTACCGCACGACCACGTTAGTCTTCATGATCTGGGTTTGAATCCATATGTAGAACGAGACGGTTCGTCGTGTCATTTGAAGTTCATACATATTCTCAACTAGCTGCTCGTGAAGAACTTAAATTTTTAATGTTAGTTTGTGTCAAATAACAAGTGCGGTATGTTACTTTGAAGAGGAAATCATGAATACGACGAACTTACTACGTGCATTACCTATCGGACGTAATAATGAGAGTGGTAACATTTTAGGTATATCATTTATTGCAATAAATGTGAGCTTACAAGCCTTATGCACAGTCTTATCTGTGATAAGGTGGTCCCTGATATTTCTAGTATCGTGGTATTACCTTACATCTTGAGTTATTGCGATACAGAGCAGTGTTTTCTAGTGGTGACTTGTTGGAACCATTTTCAATAGTCAAACGACTATACTAACAAGGGAACCTCCCCATCGCACCCCCCTCAGATTTAGTTACAAGTTGCCACAGTGGATAGGCCTTGAAAAACTGAACACAGATCAATTGAGAAAACAGGAAGAAGTTGTGTGGAACTGTGAAAAAATAAGCAAAATATACAAACTGAGTAGTCCATGCGCAAGATAAGCAGCATCAAGGAAAGCGGAGTTCAGGAGCGGCGTGGTCCGTGGTTAGCGTGAGCAGCTGCGGAGCGAGAGGTCTTTGGTTCAAGTCTTCCCTCGAGTGAAAAGTTTGCTTTCTTTATTTTCGCAAAGTTATGATCTGTCCGTTCGTTCATTGACGTCTTTGTTCACTGTAATAAGTTTAGTGTCTGTGTTTTGCGACCGCACCGCAAAACCGTGCGATTAGTAGACGAAAGGACGTGGTTCTCCAATGGGAACCGAAAACATTTGATCGCAAAGTCATAGGTCAACCGATTCCTCCACAGGAAAACACGACAGATATATTCTATATGACACTGGTGACGGCATGTGTGTCACATGACAGGAATATGTTGTCGACCCACCTAACTTGTATACTTGGCGAATGGGTAAAAAGATTCTTCTACCTTGCCCGATATAGGTTTTCTTGTGGATGTGATAATCACTCCCAAAAAAGTGATGAAAACATAAGAGTTTGTCACATAAATTGAAAATAAAAAATTAAACTTTTCACTCGATGGAAGATTTGAACCAAGGACCTTTCGTTCCGCAGCTGCTCAAGTTACCACGAGACCACAGCGCTCCTGCGTTTCTAGTGACCTTGATGTTGCCTATCTTACCACGAACTACTCAGTTTGTATATTTTACTTATTTTTTCACAGTTCCACACAACTTCTTCCTGTTTTCTCAATTGATCTGTGTTCAGTTTTTCAAGGCCTATCCACTGTGCCAATTTATAACTAAATCTGAGTGGGGTGCGATGGGGAGGTTCCCTTGTAAGGAGCGATTACAGAACCTGCTAGGCAGCTGTGTTATGCGGGTTGCATGAGAGTCAGGCGAAATTCAATTCAGGTCGTTCGGATACTTTTGACCACAACTGTACATACAGACTTCTGTTTTTTCATCACATGATAACTGTTTCCCGCGTGGCATTGTTACAGTAATGGTTTATGTACTCAACATTCACTGCCAGTAATGGTGTCTCTTTCTATCTGCTGTAAATCTTCGCTGTCCGGAGTGGCCGAGGGGTTCTAGGCGCTACAGTCTGAAACCGCGGGACCGCTTCGGTCGCTGTTTCGAATCCTGCCTCGGGCATAGATGAGTGTGTTGTCCTTAGGTTAGTTAGGTTTAAGCAGTTCGAAGTTCCAGGGGACTGACGACCTCAGGATTAAAGTCCCATATTGCTCAGAGACTTTTTTTTTTAAAAAAAAAAAAAAAAAGCTTTGTACGCTCACACTGACACCACACAGAGCCGATTGCCTTTATACCGATTTCCACCGTCTGTCACCTGAATCGTTGATGTCTTATTATGTACTTCACTACTGACATCCACTGCGATACAGTTTGACTGCATTTGTCGGTATACTGGTACTACTGCATATACGTTTTGCACAACTACTCCAGCTGTCAGTATTAATTTTATTGCAATATCCATGCCTTTATATATATTTCCATTACTGTATATGGGGAATGCATCATCAGGGGGATGGGCATCAAAGGGAAATGTGGTTTACCCTGTCACAGGTGACATAAATGAAATGGATTATATATATATATATATATATATATATATATATATATATATATATATATATATATATATACACTTACTTATCGCGAATGGACCCAGAAGGATCACGCAAAGCTTTCTGACGTCGTTTCTTCCATACTTCTTTCATTCGTTCTCCATGTTTTCTTTTTCTTTTTTCTGTCCATTTTGTTCCTGGTCTCTTTAGTGCTTCCTTCTCCGACAATACAATCCACTTTTCCACCTTATTTCTAAAAGTTTTTCTATCTTTGACATCTTTAAGTTCAATATTTTCTTTTTGTAAATCTAATTTTACTTGGCTAATCCATGGTGTTGTTGATTTGACTTTTTCTATGTAAGTGAGAGTTCTGTTGGTGAGTCGTGTGGGGGAAGTCTAGTGACATGTCCATAAAATTTTAATCTTCGCCTTCTTGTGTCTGCTGCCAGGTTTGATATAGTTTCTGTGGTTCTTCTTGATTGTATCCGGTATCCTTCTTCTGTTAATTTTGGACCTAAAATCTTTCTCATAATTTTGCGTTCTTCTTTTAGTATTTTTTCTAAATCGCATTTTGTGTGGAGTGTGAGCGTTTCACTAGCATATAGTGCTGCTGGCTTAATTACTGCGCAGTAGTGTCTGATTTTTGTGTTCGAGGAGATGCATTTTTTATTGTATATTTCATGTGTCATACCATATGCTCTCTTCATTTTCTGTTGTCTGATCTTCTGTGCAACTTTCTCTCCTCCGGTTGGCTCCAAAATTTCACCTAGGTATTTAAAATGTTTTACTCTATTTATTTTTCCATATTTTGTGTTCAAACTGTGTATATGGAATTTCGTACAGAAAAATTCTGTCTTTTGAAACGAAATTTGTAAACCTACTTTATCCGCGAATTCCTTAAGGATCTCTATTTGTTTGGTGGCGATTTCTTCATCATCTGCAAGTATGGCCAAATCGTCCGCGAATGCTAAACAAGATATCTCCACGTTGTCTTTGGTTCTACCAAGATGGATTGGTTTCCAGTAGGATTGATTTTTTAATTCTTTTTCCCATTCCTTAATGACTTTATCCAGGACTATATTAAACAGAAGTGGAGATAGCCCGTCACCTTGACGTACTCCAGTTTTTATGAGAAAAGGTTCAGAGATTTCTCCCCTGAATTTAACTTTAGATACAGTGTCTGTCAGTGATTCTTTGATAAGCCTTAGTGTTTTGGACTCAAGTCCAAGTTCCTCTAAAATGTTAAACAAAGATTGCCGGTCAATTGAGTCATAGGCTTTCTTAAAATCTACAAATGTACAAATTATGGGGGCATTTCTAATTGCTTTGTGTTTTAATATTGTCTTTAAATTAAATATTTGTTCTATGCATGAGTGACCGGGGCGGAAGCCTGCTAGATAATCACCAATTTGGCGTTCCAGCTGCTCTTGTGTTCTTTTCAGCAGGCATGTTGAGAGAATTTTGTAGGTGACTTGTAAAAGTGAGATTCCCTTGTAGTTATTGACATTTGTTCTGTCTCCTTTTTTATGTAACGGGTGAATAAGGGCACATTTCCAATCCTCTGGTAATTTTTCTGTTTTTGTTATTATTTTTGTGAGCTCTTGCAACGTCTTTGGTCCTACGTTTTTTAATAGCTCTGCAACAATGCCATCTTCGCCAGATGTTCTATTATTTTTTAAGTTTTTAATGTGACATTTGATTTCTTCCTGTGTTGGTGGTAATGAATCCGGTTGAGCGTTGGCACTGATTTCTTTGGGAAACCTTAAACTAGGTTCTGGGCAATTTAGTAGGTTAGAAAAATATTGAGCCAATACTTGACAGTTTTCCTGGTTTGTTAGGGCTAATTTACCATCTGGTTTTCTGAAACATAAATTTTGAGGGATATATCCTCGTATTTTATCTGCGAAAGTTCTGTAGAAGTCTCTTGTATTATAGTTTTGGAAATTTTCTTCTATGGCATCCAGTTGTGCCTTTGTGTACTTCCTTTTTGCTTGCCTAATAGATATTGAAACCTGTTTTCTAACCTCGTTAAATAAATGTAGACTTTCTTGTGATTTTTTTACTGTTATATTCTTGAAATGCCTTTTTTCTCCTTTCCAATGCATTTTCACAGTCTGAATCCCACCAAGGGTGTTCGAATATCTTTTTCAAGGGAATAGTTTCCTTAGCTATTCGCGTGATTTTAGAATGAAATTCTTCCCATGTGTTTGCCTTTTCCTTCTCCCATTCTTATTTTCCTTTAGATTCTTTAATCTTCTTGGTGTCATATTTCTGTATTTCTGTTTTCTTCTGATGACTTCTTCGTGCTGTAAACTTGATTTTAATTCTAGTTAGGTAATGGTCTGAATCAATGTTTGCTCCTCTGCGTACTTGGACGTCGTAAATTTCTTTTTGTACTGGGTATGAAATCGCCACATGATCTATTTGAAACTCGCCAATTTGTTGTATAGGAGATCTCCATGTCTTTTGTTTTCTTGTACATTTTCTTAGAGATGTTGACATTATCTTCAGGTTATTCTGCTTACATAGTTCGACGAGCCTTGTACTATTTTTATTGGTAAATTTATGTGCAGGATATTTGCCTACGGTTTTTTGGTGGATTTTCTCTCTACCAATTTGGGCATTAAAATCGCCGAGTAGAACTTTTTTATCATCTTTTGGAATCTTGGCCATTATATTCTCCAAATTTTCCCAGAACTTTTCTGTTTCTATGGGGTTTTTCTTGTTGTCTCCGTTTGTGGGAGCATGAACATTAACCATTGTGTATGTTTTGTTGGCACATTGTAAGCGCATCGTCATTATCCTATTATTTACGGGAGTAACTTCCTTGATGGAGCTGAGCACGCTCTTGTGTATGATAAACGCCATCCCGAGATGGGGGGCTCCTCTTCCGATTCGTTTATCCGTCTTGCTCTTAAAGATGCGATAGTTGCCATAATCTGATGTTTCTTCATCTGTAAAACGTGTCTCCTGTAAAGCTAGTATTACTATCTTTTGCTTTTCAAGTTCTGTTGTAAGGTTTAGAAGTTTTCCTGGTTGGATTAATGTATTTATGTTAAAGGTTCCAATGTATGTAGGTGTTTTAAGTGGAAGTTTGCCAGAGAGCTCCGACTTTCTCTGATGTAATCGTATAAGTCCAGGTTCCCCAGAATCCGAATTCCTGGTTGCCATCTGTTGATGGGTGGATTGGTTACCACCTGGGGTAATGTTGTTATTACTTGCACGAGTCATACTTGCTTGTAATCAAGTTGGTCCAGTGTTTCCACTGGGTGTTTAGAACCAGGGATTGTTAGTTCCTGGCGCATTATGACCAGCCGCACATTGTGTGAACAGACGCTGACCAGGATGCCGATGGTTCCCACTTCAGACGCGTCCTTGATTTGGGTGTTGACAGTGCTTATTGTAATGGCGGCACTTACTCGCCATGACACAGCAACGTCTTCGGGTTCTGTGGTTTTTGAATGTGTGTGACCCTTGCCAAAAGTCACCCTCCCACACCCTCGTGATGCTGCCGCCTCGGTCCGGGACTGCTTATTTGGGTTTCCCCTTATTCGCAGCTGTCCACCATATCTGATGGATCGTTCGCTATCCGCCACCTGCGACCCGCCCTGTACCTGAGGCTCGGCTAGTGTATATATATATATATATATATATATATATACATATATACATATATATATATATATATATATATATATATATATATATATATATATATATATTCAATGTAATGAGCCTGAAGTAACACGGGACGAAGAGCCAGTTCTGTGCAGGATTGCGTTGGAGTCTTCAGGTCATTGGTATCGCGAGAAAAAGTATCAGAGAACCAAACATTTTATTGACTTTCGTGCTACTATACCGACAGCACAGCGATTCGGTGGCTACGCCCCCTTTAGAGCATGGCATGGATGACTTGTGGTGTGCTGCTGTATGCAACGTTTTCTTTTCTTTTTCTTTTCGTGCGGCACCATTTAGGCGACTTGCATGTTGGAAATGATGCAGACAACACAACACCCAGTCCCAGAGCGGCGAAAATTTCCAATCCGTCGCGGAATCGAACCCGGGTCCCATCGGTTAGTAACATGCCGCACTAATCGCGAAACTACCCATTGGGATTGTGGCCTGCTGTCGGACATGAAGCAGTCATGTCTGAGCCGAGGAGTGCTTACGCCCAAGAGCCCACTCAGTGGCGCATTCCCAAGTAACAGTAATGTCAATACCCAAAAAACTAGAAGAAAAAATTACTTTTAGCGCCTATTATTATAGCTGTCAGTGGCCCAGAAAGGAGTTCGATAAACACCAACAACAATTTTCGATCATTTATCCAGTAATTTCAAATGTTGACAGATGGCAAAGCAAGTCCTAAATCTAAACTAAAATCATTTATACTGGATAACTCCCAGTCCACTGACGACATTTAAAAACTGATAGCCTGTTAAAAACACTAGTTTTCAAGCGTAGTTCTGTGAGTAGGATTGAAACTTAATATGTTCGTTAATGTTGAGGGTAGTTATGTACACATATATTGTAAACTGACATGCTGCACAACATTACGATAAAAAAATTATTCAAATTATCCATGGAATATATAACTAAGTAACTATCTAATAAAATATCATGTAATCCCCGGATCTTTAGACAGAGACTCTTCCAATAGCCCTTCGTCATTCAGACTTGTTTGACCACATGGGAACCATCGACGCACCATAACTACTGTCACCTGAAGTGTGGAAATCACAATCGTCGTAGATGAAAAAGTTCACATTTGTGAGGAGAATAAAAAAACAATGTATAGCATTTTGTGCCTAACTTATTCGTGTCCGTAAAACTGAAAATTATTCTCTTACCAATGAATTACGCTGTTCCCCTTGTCACGGAAAAAAAAAATGAAACAAATTGAAAAATAAGTGGTTTATTAAGAAATACTGGCTCTATTCCGTCATTTGCTATCTAGTAAAGCAACCAGTTATGATACATTTTTGCCGGCCGCGGTGGCCGTGTGGTTCTAGGCACTTCAGTCCGGAACCGCGTGACTGCTACGGTCGCAGGTTCGAATCCTGCCTCGGGCATGGATGTGTGTGATTTCCTTAGGTTAGTTAGGTTTAACTAGTTCTAAGTTCTAGGGGACTGATGACCTCAGATGTTGAGTCCCATAGTGCTCAGAGCCATTTGAACCATTTTGACACATTTTTGAACAAAGGCAGTCCCGGTTGCAAAGTTGTTTTCCTTAATACGTATTACGAGTTTCGCCATATTGAACCATCATCAGATTATCTGAAGAGATTGCATTTTTAATGTTACAAGCGATAACGCAATGAAGCATGATTCTAACAGCCATATGCTGGCAATTTCAACTCTTTCACTGAAAAAATCATACGGCCCCCTACCATACAAAGTCGTTAACTTACCCGAGTGTAACTTGAAACGTATGAGTGGCCATCCACCCGTCCTGCGGTAAAGATGGAGAAGGGCGGCAAGTTACGTTTCTTTGATATGTTGGTCAAACGGAAATAACACGAACGATTCGGCCATTCTGCGTACCGACAACTGGTGCATACGAACCTGTATCTCAACGGTCGTAGCTTTCAAAACCCAACTCAGAAGAGAGTTACGCTGAACACCCTAATACTGAGGCAAGAGCATTTTGAACACGGACGACTTCGGCTCCGAAACTTATCATCCGACGACAGTGTTCATAAGAACGAGTATTCAGTCTGTGACATTAGGTAAAAACCCTGTCGAGGAAACCAAGACGCGATGCAGGTCAACCAAACCAGGGGGGCTAACGTATAACGCGGCGACTTCCATTCTGCCGTGCCACAATGTGTAAGATAGGTAGTGTACTGCATATGTAAGGAGTCAAACCGGTCTTACGCCAGTGCAGTAAAATTACAGAAATCCCAATCTGAGAGTTCCAAGGGCTTATAATATTCCGTGTGGGTGTGGTACCAGTTTCGGTGGCCATCCTACTCCAACTATTAGCGAACGCTGTGTTGTACATCCCTGTCATCTTATGTACAGAAATTTTGAAAAATCGGCTGTGGCAGTTATTAAAACAAAGGCTTTTATTGTTGCACAGAGAGCTTTTAACGAAGTTTCAGTCAGCTACTTTCACGTCCGAATACAAAAATATTTTGTTGTCTGTGACCTATACAGAGTGTATCCATAATATGGTGCAAAAATTTAACAGGGCATAGAGGATGCGCCACTGAACAATTTGAGGTAGAGAATTTGGGGTCGGAGAAGTCTGGTTAAGGAAATAATAGGAATAAAATCACATTTCTGCGTACTTTTTTGTTTACATTAGTTACAGTTAACTGTAAATACCATCACTGACACAACGAACGTACAATTCGTACTGTATCTTACAAAATATGCTGAAACTGACGGCCATCAATCTCAATGCAAGCATGACATCGGCGAACAAGATTCTGACGCACGCTGACAGTATCCCTGGTTTGTTTCGAGTCACATAGAGGAAGCTACAATTTTGGCAACTAATTCCACCTCCGTATCCACTGAGGTCTCATACACAAGTGACTTTAGATATCCGCTTAGTAAATAATCAAGGGGATTCAGCTTAGGTGATCTCGCAAGTAATGAAATAGGATCTCCCCTTTCCACCCAGCGACCAGAAAATATAGCACGGAGATGGTTGCACGCATACATACTGGAGTGAGTTGGTACACCGTTATGTTGTATTCACATCCTGACACGAACAGCCAAGGGTACGTTCTCCAACAACCTTTGCACGAACCTCACGTACAGGTGGCCATTCAGATCCTAGAGGGTGTGGCCCAATAAGGTTGTCGCCTACATTACCAGCCCAGATATTCACAGCAAAACGTACTTGATGATGTGACTCTACTACAATGTGAGGGCTTTCCTCAGCCCACATATGGCAATTCCTGTTGTTCGAAGTACCGTCACAATCACATAAGGCCTCGTCAATAAACAGTACGATTTGGAGGAAATCTGGTTGATCAATCCAATGTTGAAGCAACCACTGCCACAATGCGACCCTTGGTGCAAAGTCAGTCACAACCATTACATGGACTCTTTGTGGGTGATATGTGTGAAATTGTTGTTCGTGGAGTACTCGCCACACACAAGCGCCCATTTCAAGTGTAATATGACGACTGCTTCTACGGGGGTTCCACTGCAAAACGTTTCAGTACCTCCTCATGTTGCCAGGTCCCTCGTTTCTTCTTTCCAATGAACCAGTCTCTCGCATTCGTCGTGACGGATGATGCCTGTTAGAAAATCGTTCTCTGTACTGCCTTTCAGCAGCGAGAGCATTGGAACATATGTCTCCATACACAACGTGAATGTCAGTGAGTTCTGTGAAACTGTACCGTTACTGCTCCATCATATTCTACTGTATGTCTCTGAATAGCACTGAGTAATGAATGGATATGTCGTTTATTCATAGCACTTTCTGTCATTGGACAATGTAAATACGACGCAGCAGAGCCACTTTATGGACAAGTAAAGTAAACAAAACATGCATCATGACTTCCTAGTGATCAGGCTCGTCCTCCCTGTTTCCTTGTAAAAAATAAAGAATGTACAAGTAAATAAACAGCACAGTATGTGTAAACTTGTACGCATGTTAGTTGTAAATGAGCTTGAAGACAGTAATGCTAGACAAAGCGGTAGACAATTTTACTTCCAATCTCCTTATGCTGGCTTCTCCGACCTCAGGTTCATTACCTCAAATTATTCAGTGGAGCATTCTCTGTGTCTCCTTACATTTTTGCACTCTCTTACGGAAATACCCTGTATATGGAGAAGTCACCATCTTAATAAAACAAGAGAAATGAGAGCTCGCACGGAAAGATATTGGTGTTCATTTTTCCCATGCGCTATACGAGAGGGGAATGGTCGAAAAGTAGTTCCACGAACCCTCTGCCAAACATTTAAATGGGAACTACAGAGTAATCACGTGTTCGAGCAGTCTGATAACCAAACGCAAATCATATTGGAATGTAGGAGAATTTTGACTGGCGCTTCTAAATGTTGGTACTCTGTGATTAGGAGACCTATGGAAATCAGACGATGTGATAGCAAGTCCTATAGATACACCAGCTACGCACTTAACAATGCAGGAAGCGTGCACTTGGTAGAGACGCGTCGCAGATTTACGGCCTAATACGAGCAGTAGACCACAGGTACACCTTTTTAGGAAATAGTCTTCGAATAATTCACGACTGGAATAATAAGCAATCTTAATAAATGTGCTGTGGGAAATCCCCTCTGACGTTCCCATCACAGTGGCTTGCAGAGTATAGATACAAATGTAGATGCAGTAGTGAAGTGCAATAACCGAATCTTTGACAGTCGAAAGACTGATTATTAAAAAAAAATTCTTTGTCGAGTTATGATACAATTATGAAGAATTTATGTTCTGTTCAGTATTTTGAGATACAAGGGTGTAAATTTCAGGGAGAAGCGTATAAATCTACACCTTATGGGAAAGCCTAGTCAAAACAGACATCTCCACGTAAAGTCATATCGCCCCTTACTATTTTGCAGAACAGCACCTTAATACAACAGACTTTATCTTTCTCTATAGCTCTTGTTTTCCGCGTTTGATGTGCGGCATAATTCGACTTTTTCACTGGCCGGGCGCTACAGCCATCAAGGAACCAAAACGATTAAAAGGCATGCAGTACTTTCACACCAGTCCCAGAAATCTCTGAGACTAGTAACAGCACCTGCCAAACGACTTCTTCCTTGGACGAGCCACAGATACTTCCGCTTCATAATAAACGTAACATTTTCATACCAATTTCATACCACAAAATACAACCCAACTTTGTTTTGCTCCGCGGTTTATAATCGGACGCCACTTGATTACGCGGCTCTAATCCCGCAAACAACAGCTGCAATTTCACGCTGCTTTAAAGCTCTGATTAAATTTAATACAGCTGCGGCGTTGTTGGTCCTGCCGTGGTACTGCGGCTCGAAAGCAGCCGCATTTGCGGCTGCTAATTTTGAGCTCAACAAGCGCGACCCTAAAACGCCCTCATCCCGACCTTTATACACCCCATCCAATTCGCAATCACACTTTCTTTTTTCAAAATTGTGCTGTTCACTATTCATAATGCTATTGCAGGCTACCCGGAGATTGGAAGCTGTGACTGAAGGATAAATGAAAAGCTCAAAGCTGCTCTTTCGCGTTACTCCACGTGTATAAGAGCATCTGATACTTAACATTTCAGATAGCAAAATTAGTACAGCTTCATGACATCAGTATCCACACTTCTTGTATTATATGGAGTGTCTGTGATTTTTTCTCTGAGTTTTAAGACAAGAATATATCCGTAATCAACAAGATGATTCATGTTTGCCTTTTCTCGTCTTCATGGTGTGATTTTGATTTCCACCTATTAAAGTTCACGTAATGCACAAAGTATTTACGAGTGGAGTTCAATAAGTAACGCAACACGTTTTATTTCTCTCCAAATTTCGGGCGAAAAAATGCAGAATTTGTCGTGGGATATTGTGGAATATTCCCACTTCAGCCCCTATAATTTCATGAAGTTATAGGTGGCGGCGCTGTAGATAGCCTTCGGAGCAGCTTTCCAAGCAGAGAGCTGTCACTGACTTTGACGAAAACCACAGCATCGCATATACTCATAGGCGCTTGCAGAATGTCTACGGACAATTTACAGTGAACAAAAGCAATGTGAATCGTTGGGCGAGTCGATTGTCATCATCACAACAAGGTCGTGTAAACCTGTCTGCTGTGACTCCTACAACGCTCGAACGTTCGGACACTCTCATTGGAGGTGATCGACAGTTCACAATCAAACAAATCTCTGCACAACTGGACGTCTCTCTTGGTAGTGCTGACACAATCGTCCATCAGTGGGGGACTCAAAGATGTGTGCACGCTGGGTTCCCATCCGCCTACACAACTTCCAACTTCCATCTATTCGGCCTATCGAAGGATGCATTCAGCGGGAATCAGTACGTGGATGAAGGGCAGGTTCCTTATGCAGTAAGACGCTGGCTGCGACTTCGATCGGAAGAGTGATGCCATACGAGCATACAGATAATCCCAGTAATATGTCGAATGCCATCGCATTGAGAGAAGATTAAGTTTGAAAATAGGGTAGTGGTTCCAATGTATTTATTTCCTCGTCTGTTCTGCAGAGAACCTCCCTGTTTCTTATACTAAGGTCAACCTAATTATTCGTATCATCCTCGAACACCAAATCTCAGCCCCTTCGATTCTCCTCTTCTCTAGTTTTCCATCATTCAACATTAGGTGCCGTTCCGCTTTGGGTTCCAGACGTACACCTGCCCTATTTTCTTTTGCAGATTAATGCCTGTATTTAATACCAGGAGTCTTCTTTTGGCGACGCCCACTTTAACTTCAACTTGGTAATCATCATTGGGTATCGTGATATGAATATCAAAACGTTAATTAATCGTGTGGAAAAGTTACCGAACTATCAATTTAAATTTAATAAGTCACAGCTGCAAAATACTAACACGAATTCTTTACAGACGAATGGAAAAACTGGTAGAAGCCAACCTTGGGGAAGATCAGTTTGGATTCCATAGAAATATTTGAACACGTGAGGCAATACTAACCTTACGACTTATCTTAGAAGCTAGATTTACGAAAGGCAAACCTACGTTTCTAGCATTTGTAGACTTAGAGAAAGCGTTTGACAATGTTGACAGGAATACTCTCTTTCAAATTCTATAGGTGGCAGGGGTAAAATACAGGGAGCGAAAGTCTATTTACAATTTGTACAGAAACCAGATGGCAGTTATAAGAGTCGAGGGGCATGAAAGGGAAGCAGTGGTTGGGAAGAAAGTGAGACAGGGTTGTAATCTCTCCCCGATGTTATTCAATCTGTATATTGAGCAAGCAGTAAAGGGAACAAAAGAAAAATTCGGAGCAGGTATTAAAATCCATGAAGAAGAAATAAAAACTTTGAGGTTCGCCGATGACATTGTAATTCTGTCAGAGACAGCAAACGACTTGGAAGAGCAGTTGAACGGAATGGACAGTGTCTTGAAAAGAGGATATAAGATGAACATCAATAAAAGCAAAACGAGGATAATGAAATTTAGTCGAATTAAATCGGGTGATGCTGAGGGAATTAGATTAGAGAATGAGACACTTAAAGTTGTAAAGGAGTTTTGCTATTTGGGGAGCAAAATAACTGATGATGGTTGAAGTAGAGAAGATATAAAATGTAGACTGGCAATGGCAAGGAAAGCGTTTCTGAGAAGAGAAAATTGTTAACATCGAGTATAGATTTAAGTGTCAGGAAGTCTTTTCTGAAAGTATTTGTATGGAGTGTAGCCATGTATGGAAGTGAAACATGGACGATAAATAGTTAAGACAAGAAGAGAATAGGAGCTTTCGAAATGTGGTGATACAGAAGAATGCTGAAGATTAGATGGGTAGATCGCATAACTAATGATGAAGTATTAAATGGAATTGGAAGAAGAGGATTTTGTGGCACAACTTGACAAAAAGAAGGGACCGGTTGGTAGGACATGTTGTGAGGCATCAAGAGATCACAAATATAGTATTGGAGGGCAGCGTGGAGGGCAAAAATCGCAGAGGGAGACCAAGAGATGTATACACTAAGCAGATTCAGAAGGATGTAGGTTGCAGTAAGTACTGGGAGATGAAGAAGCTTGCACAGCATGGGGTAGCCATGGAGAGCTGCATCAAACCTGTATCAGGACTGAAGACCACAACAACAACAACAACAATCGTGTGGAATTATTCTCTTGAAATTCAGGGTGCACTGCACATTGTCATCGAATATTAAAGTTAATGGAGTTTTCCGTGGCTGCTTAATAGAACGGTTTCATATTTATCAACGCAAACACAAATTGTCGACAGTCTACGGTATACAGTAGCACACGTGCATATTGGATAAAATATTTTATGCAACTAGAGCAGTAGTATGCTTATTGCAGCTGTATCGGTGCATTGCTTCCTTGTGTGCCGTGGCGAGAATCGGAGCCTGAACTATACCTACCAATTGAGCCCTCTGTACAAAAGTGGACTAAGAGTTTCAGTTTGCCACTTGTCACCCTCCACGCCTCAGAAGCTCAATTCTGTTACTCTTGTAGTGTAGTAATAGTTCCATCTGTAACTAAGTCCAATCACAAAACGCAGTTTCCCTCCGGTTGTGAACACTGTTAAGTATTGTCGGTTCCTCTTAGGTCCGATGGACGGTATGGGTGGAGCTGTAGCGACTAATACTGTGGACATACTCGAAGTTTCTAGCTGCTGCTTGACTCTCCGCTAGATAACATAACACTGTCTGTGTAAGCTGCGGGCGCCACTTAAGTAAGAGCGTGGAGCTACACTACAGCTCCGCTTTATTGGCTCTACGGCACGTGACAAGTAACGTGCAATGCAGTCGCTGACCGTTAGCGGTCTCTGCAAAGGGCCGCTGCAATACCGATGGATTAGTTTCAGCTGGTGTTTATACACTCCCGAGCACCTATCATGGGTGAAGTGTAGCGACTCTCGGTCACACCAGTGGGATTAAAATTCAAGCTAAAAGAACAACAACGACAAGATTCACTTAAGGCGTCGCTGTCCTCTGTGGAAGCAGGAAGAAATACGGGACATACTGAATGGAATGATGTCTACAGAGTATAGAATATGGATTGATAGTAAACCGAAGAAAGACGAAAGTAAAACTGTAGACTTCGAAGTAGACGAACAGAAGGAATCCGGCTACCTTGGAAGCAAAACGACACATGACGGTGAAGCATGGAGGACATATAAAGCAGATTACATGACATACCAGGCCACAATAAGTCTACTGGTAATAATTATTAGCCTTAATTTGAGGAAAACATTTCTGAGAACGAACATTTGTAGCCCAGCATTGCATGTAGGAGAATAGAATGGTTTGATGGTCGTGGTACAGAAAGCTGTTGAAAATTCTGTGGACTGTTAAGATAAGAAATGAAGAAGATCTCTGTTGAATCAGTGAGGAGAGGAAGATGTGGAAAACTTTGACAGGAAGAAATATGAAAGGATATTTGTTAAAGCGCAAAGGAATAACTTCTATGATAGTTGAGAAAGAAATAGAGGGTGAAAACTGTAGGCATGTATTCGACAAATTACTGGGGACTTTCGTTGCAAGTGGCACTCTGAGGTAAAGAGGCTTGTAGGGGAGACTAGGGAGGAACCGCGCGGCTGACGTTTGGAGCACATTTTAGAGGTCTGAATGACGAAAAAACCTTTAGGAAATTTAGGAACCGTTTATTCAAACATTTTTGTAACAGAATTTTCAAAAGAAGATAACATAAAATAATTTGTTTGGCACTTAGCGGAATGGACTCCATTTATCTATTTATTTTTCTCTGTTTTCCGATTTTAAAGTAAGCTGGACTTCATCGTCATCAGTATCTATGTCTTCACACGACCAATGATCCCACTTCTTGTACTTCTTCGTGAAACAAGTCAGATAGTTATCCAGAAATTTTTCTAGCCATTTTCGTTTCGTTGTGGAATAGATGCGGCTATCCGTTTCGTTCTGCGAGATGATACACAGATCTGCTCAGCTCTTCATAGTCATACCAAAGCGTCGCTTTTGCAGATATTTGATAAATTCTAACCCTTGTATCTTATTGAAAACACACTGATATTTTCCGCAGGTTTTGTCAGTTTTTGAACGGGTATTGTCCGTTTTAATTTTTATGTATAGTTTTAAAGTACTCAGAGGCACGACAAATGGTTTCGATGCTTCCTCGTGGGTCATCGTTTTATTATTTACGAATACTACAATTTGTTCCATGTTTCTCGTGGGGCAATTTTGTCTCTCCGTTTTCCGTACATAATGACGTGCCAGCTGCAAATAAGAAAGGCAAACCAAGCGACAGAATTTGTCAAATGAAGAATAAAAGGCGACCGGGGAGGAACGGAGTATACCAGTACACCATTCCGTCGCAAACACATATTTACTGACAAGAAAAAATAGAAATGAGCGTATGGCATCCTGAGACGTACAGCCGCCAAGTGCAAGTCTTATTTCAGTCGACGCCACATTAGGCGACTTGTGCACTGGTGATGAGGCTGAAACGATGACGAGGACGACACAACACCCAGTCCCCGAGTGGAGAAAATCTCCAACCGCCTGGGAATCGAACCCGGGCCCGCTGCATGGGAGGCGAACACGTTACCACCCAGCTAAGCAGGCTGACATCTATTGAGAAAATATTCAGTAAGAATATAAAGAACTATTTTCTAATTGCATTATATCTGAAGATACTTAAGAACAAGCTGATTTCGGCGGACTAAACGTTGATTGTGAACAAAAATGTATGACAGACTTAGCTTAGTTATAAATGGCCCTGAAAATTATAATAGAACAGCGAATTCGCTAACTTTTATAATCAGACTACGTAGCTCGCGCTCTGCAACTGTTGCTAACTTACTAAACCACAACAGACTTCGGTTTGTTAAACACTTGTCAATCTGAGCGCATCCCACCTTTACTGTTAGTCCATTCCGCGCCGGTCTTCCCTACGGGAGAGTAATTCGTGGTAGACCGCATCAACAAGTCAGAAGACTGATGACTCAAAGAGAGACGACAACGTCACTAGAAACACTTCTCATGCTCGGCTTGGGCAAGGTTCCAAGAGACCCTCCCTTAAACGATTTAGTGAATAACCCACAACTCTGGAGAGCCAGACAGGGATCTAACCCATCCCGCTCCGGATAGAGCCCTTCTCTCTTCGTAAGGACCTTTCAAAAAATGTGTGTGGATTTCTAAGGGACCAAACTGCTAAGGTCATCGGTCCCTAGCCTTACACGCTACTTAAACTAACTTACGCTAAAGACAGCCCACAAACCCATGCCTGAGGGACGACTCGAACCTCCGGCGGGAGGGGCTGCGCAGTTAGTGACATGGCGCCTCTAACCGCGCGGCCACTTCGCACGGCTAACGACCTTTCAGAAATTCATCTTAAATGATTTAGTGAAGCAAAGGAAATTGTAAACCTGAATGCCTAGACTAGAATTACAACCGCCTCCTACAGTGCCTCAATCATTGCGCCAGTGCGCTCGATTCTATTTGTCCAGCTACAACAAAATGCCTTGCTACAATAGACTGTATTTTGTCGACAAGGCGTTTTCCTTTGTTCACGCTACAACAATTGCTACGGACTGATTTGTTTGTAGAACACGCCGGTTCGGTCTGCGCTGTTGCCCTGATGGTTATGTCACTTTGCCCGCAGGCCAGATCTGGGGATGCGTGCGCTGCCACAGACGCCGCCTTCTTCCGGGACGCCGACGCCCCGCGGGGAGACGACCGACGCCGTGCGTCGCCAGACGTCCGTCACCGACGGAGAGGCCATCAAGATCGTCATCCATGACGTCGACTGCGACTTCAGTGAGTAGAGCCCCGACGCACAGACGCATTCGTAGCTATCTCGTCACACTGGACTGTTGCTCTCGTTGCAGTGGTTTATCCTCCCGTTCTCCTCGGTGGGGCTATGAAATACTGAGCACTCACAATTTCACATGCGTATCATCATGCAGACGACTAGTACACCAGCTATCTATGAGTCCGGGTAACCACCAGTGTGTATGGTTCAAATGGCTCTGAGCACTATGGGACTTAACTACTGAGGTCATCAGTCCCCTAGAACTTAGAACTACTTAAACCTAACTAACCTAAGGACATCACACACATCCATGCCCGAGGCAGGATTCGAACCTGCGACCGTAGCGGTCATGCGGTTCCAAACTGACACGCTTAGAACCGCACGGCCACACCGGCCGGCCACCAGTGTGTATCTATCTTTCAATTAGCTAGACTAAATAGCTGAGTACTTCCTTAGGCGAATACTGAAATTGCACTTTCTTGTTTCTACACAACTGTATACAGCACCATACAGCTACGCATGTATTCCAAGAATCTTACCGGAAAGTGTGCACAAAGTGAATGTCAAAATGTCTCACAGATGTAATTAAAGTCTGATAATTAAATTGACTAAATAATACTACTGCTCAACAATAAATGTAATCACTGTCACTTGAAATAACTACTTGATCTTCAAACGTTTTTCTTGTTGCTGGTGTATGGCATTACATCCTTTCTCCAACCAGTCATCATGTTCTGAGAACTAATTATCAACATGGCATCTAATATATTATGGAATATATAACATTACCTTTCATCGCTCTCATCCCGATGAATGGAACGTGAATCTGCAAATATGTAACCAAGCAGTTCTTCAGCATATTACAGGCTGACCAGATTCATTGAACAAACTGGGTTACGTGGCGCCAGCAGTAAACGTCACGTTAACCAGTTCAGTAGTTTGACCAGTATGGTAAATTTCTTAGTTATGATTTTAGGTATTGTATTTGCGGCAGTAGTGTATTACATTTCTTTTGAAGTACCGTTTTAATAATTGAAACTTCCTGGCAGATTAAAACAGTGTGCCGGACCGAGACTCGAACTCGGGACCTTTGCCTTTCGCGGGCAAGTGCTCTACCATCTTTTTTTCTTTTTTTTTTTTTTTTTTTTTTTTTTAGAAGTAACTCGTCGAGCACAGAGTTGCCAAACATACCTTGCCTTTTTTTTTAATTTTTTTTATTGACCTTTGACTTTCGCGGGCAGGTGCTCTACCAACTGAGCTACCTTTTTTTTCGTTTTTTTTATTTTATTTTCCTGGACCTCTTCCACTTCAGGCGTTGGCCCTTATCATCCATATCACCCCCAAAATCCTATCTAACCTAAAAAAATTTTAGAAAAAAGAAAATAATGATTAAAAAAAATCTGTTGCCACCGCCACTTTCAGCCTAACTTAACCTACTTTTTTATTTATTTTTTCATTACTTTTTGTAAATAATATATAAAGGAACTGAATAAATCTTCTTGCCGTGACACTCTGTCCAATACCCGTGAAACAGAAGAACAAGAAATCAATCAAGCACTTCTGATTTGTTTTATGTTACGGCTTCTGACAAAATGAGTTTTCCTGAGGCACTTTCACCTGCTGTACTATAAAAATAAATAAATGAATAAATGCCAACTTAATTATAATGAAGCACAATTAGTATCGACTCGCTGTAGTGTTGTGCACCAACCAAAAAAAAAATTTCCGCTTCATTATGGCAAAGTGTGAAGTAAGAAATTTTGAAACAAAGCTTTGTATTTCCGACTCGTTTTAAGGTTGTGGTGCTCTTCCATTATATACTGTATGTACTCGTCTATACTCGCATGTGTATTCGTAACTGCAAAATATGCAAACTGGCCGATAATCCAAGCATAGCTACTGTGCTTTGTTGCAGGAAAGAAATGCCAGTCTGGTTGAAGGACATATTTTAGTGTTATAGCAGAGTCTGTGGTTCTAGTAATTATTGCGAGTTTTTTCCTAGTCCAGTTCCATATGTGGTATTGGTCGCGGCAGATGAGAATGTGTGCCAAGGTATCTACAGTATGGCAATGATCGCAGTACGGACTCTGCTTCATTTTGATATTGTGCAACTTTTCACCTGTGGGGACCTTCTCGTTCACAATGTCATACCATGTGGACACTACTTTGGAGTGGAGGATGGGATTGTTAATGTTTTTCCAGACGTTAGTCCAGTTGACAGCTGGATATTTCGCTTCAATTGGGTTTTGCCTATGGTGTCTCGTGAGGTGGTAATAGGTCCTTCTGGTGTTAAGCAGCTGTGAATTATCTTGAATATAGCTCATTTCCAGGTAATAAGTCCGGAAGTGATCGAGTTGAGCGCTGATGCGACCAACATCGACTGGGGCCTTTTTGCTCGTTGGGGCTAACCTCTTGAATAACGTTTTCGTAATTGTCGGATGGGGTGACTGCAGTATTTGGCGGATTCGCTGGGCTACCCAATCACGACTCACGCCCCGTCCTCACAGCTTTACTTCCGCCAGTACCTCGTCTCCTAGCACTTGCCCGCGAATAGCAAAGCTCCCGAGTTCGAGGCTCGGTCCGGCACACAGTTTTAATCTGCCAGGAAGTTTCATATCAGCGCACACTCCGCTGCAGAGTGAAAATCTCATTCTTTTTAATAATTGTTTATGCCTTTTGTGGTAGAGTGAGTATTGCTGCCATGTGCACTGAGGTACGCTATTTGTCCCACTGATTGTCAGCGCCACTGTTTAATTTTTATTAACCTGTGAAAGAACAATCACACGAAGATTACACGCTCCGTGCGCATAATAATAAATCTGCTAAACGTTTCACCATCACAGGAAATAAAAAAATTCGACACATATCCGTATTAGTAAGTAAGTATGTGCACTTATAACTATGTAATAAGAAGAATGAAATAGAACGATTCTTTCACTTCTAACTGAAGTTCCGACAACTGTCGTGCATACAGTGTCGTGAAATGGAGAAGAGATGTCTCCCTTTCTCCACTGTCGACATCATATAAGCAAGAGCTCGTTAATTTTAGCAATATTCTCTTACAAGAAGCAGTGGAGAGTCGAGGTGAATCAGTGTAAACAACTATGAGCCAGAGCGTCTTTGACTGTCACTAGTAATAAACTATATTACTCTGGTCTGGCGCGAAAAGCGATCAACAATTCTTTAAAGAAACTAATAAGTCCTTTTGTGGTATTGTAACAGGAGCCAATGATAGTACTCCAGCGGTATGGTAAATATTACAGAACTATGGAAGCCCATATAGGGTTTCATGCTGTAACAATGATTAATATGTTGAAGTCATGGATTTATAAGAACAAAGACTACCAAACGCGACGATAACAAGAATTGAAGAGATACATTTGTAGAGCTTCAGCTCGGTGTCGGCCTGGTGCTGAAGTTATCAATCATTTAAAGCCTGTGTGACGACGGTACAAGTAGATTTCCCACGTAAATATTGCTTCACTTCGTGGTCTTCCCCTCTCGGTGCTTCGCACGCCTGTGCGCTGCCATGCACACGCACACATACACACACACACACACACACACACACACACACACACACACACATACACAAACTGCGCCACACAATTAAAAGGTCACTTTTTGGAATCCCCCAGCTTTCTCCAATTTCGACGCAGAAGTTTGATATTTTTCTCAAAGGTGTCTACAACCTTCCTCTCTCATGATGCAAAAGAGTGGCGTCCTGCGACGTCACCTCGGGCTTGGCGACGCCTCATACCGAAAAGTCTTCTAATATCATACATTTTAAGAACCGGCTGTATTGGTTGTTAAGATAATCATTATAAACACTTAAGCATGCAACCATTAATATTAGGAACAAAATCCTCAGCAGCGCTTTTCGTGAGCCAAGCTCCCATCATCTGGCTATCTAAGTTAATCCTACCTAAACATGCACTTGAAAAGCACGTAAGGTCAAAATATCAACTGCGTTTTGTTTCGGCGTGACCCCTCGTCTTACTTTAAAAGCAGCAACACCAAATCTCTGCTCTCTGCCAAAGTGTTCCTTCTGTAAAGCACTAAACAGGGGTTGTATCAGCTGCCTCTCCCTGCATCGTAAGTTCGTAAACGTATGTATAGCTCTGACAGATTTGTGCGGATCGAATGCTTTGGTGGAAGGGAGGAGTAGAGAATCGGGTGTCACCGCTTTTAAAATTAAAGGACTTCATGTATGGTTTTGAAATTCATGCCTATGTAGGATTAACTTAGAAAGTTAGTTGACAGGAGCTTGACACCTAAAACTCGTTGTTGATGGACTTTGATTTCCACACATTTCGCGGTCGAAAACGAGTCCCCAGTGCGGTGAGCAAGAGGACAACCTTTGACACTGGTGACAGCAGCAGGACGATTCACCGTTTCCATAAGGAAATCGTGGACCTGCAACCCCCCACTGAACATGATCGCACCCCTTTGGAGTTTAAAGCGACCTCAAGACATTTGAATGTGATACGAAACAGGAAAGTGTGTGCATGCTTTTTCAGCCCTCCTGTTTGTGCCCTTCTGTGATGTCATAACGGACGTGTGTGTGTGTGTGTGTGTGTGTGTGTGTGTGTGTGTGTGTGTGTATCTGTGACACATGCGTGACTAAAACTGCAAGTGGTCCATCTTAAGATTCCCCCCCTCCCCTCCCCAGTTCGGGAGCACCCTGGGTACCACCCGCCAACCTCTGTTGGTATCTGTACAGAGACAGTCACTGATAACTAAGCACTGGTGTGACAAGTAGTGGTTTCGACATCCTTAAGCTGAACGGTCCTGTGTTGCTGAATAAGCTACTGCTGTGTCACGCCAGCGCCTAGTACTCAGTAACTGACTGTCTGTGTACGGGTACATTATTAAAGTTCTCAGTAAGGATGCGCGGCCGGCACCGACGGTGTTGCCGAACTGCGTAGTATTAGAGCGACCCTTCACGGTTTTGTTAGCGTATGTGTCAATGTCGCGCTCCCGCCCCATTGTCAGGCCACATCGGAATGGCTCACACATAAAAAACCTTTATCGCTTTCGATCACCTTCAAAGTTCGTCGAATAGTTTCGAACATTCAGTAGCGGTTCCACTTCAAATACCAGAGCAAAAATTTCGGTCGCTCTACGCTCCCAACAAGTGCGATCCTGTCAGAGCTATCACAGGCTTAGAGAACAGTTGAATCGGCAGAAGAGGGAGAGGAGGGGTCAGCAGTATCAAAGATTGTGGAGAACGTCGTTTTGTTGCCCATCCCATTGCGAACAGTCGATTTTAACTACAAAATATGAGGTGCGGCTAGAAAAAAACCGGACTGATGCTGGAAAAAACATTTATTTACAATTATTTACAATTTCATGTTATCTCCTTCAGTGTACTCTCCTCCTCGGTCTCTACACCGCTCCATACGAATTTTCCACTGTTCATAGCAATGCTGCAGATCATTTTCGGTAAGTCCATACATTACTTCCGTCGCTTTTTCTTTTACTGCTTCAACAGTCTCAAATCTAGTTCCTTTCAAAGCTGACTTGACTTTAGGGAAAAGAAAAAAGTCACAGGGGGCCAAATCAGGTGAGTAGGGTGGATGATCTAAGATGGGAATGTTGTGTTTTGCCAAAAACGTCTTCACTGACAACGCACTGTGAGCTGGGGCATTGTCTTGGTGAAGGATCCACGACTTTTTTCTCCACAAATCGTTCCGTTTTCTCCGTACTCGCTCACGTAGGGTAGCCAGGACGCTAATGTAGTAATGCTGATTCACTGTTTGTCCCTCTGGTACCCAATCAATGTGCACAATCCCTTTGATGTCAAAAAAAACAATCATCATTGCCTTGAATTTCGATTTTGACATTCGTGCTTTTTTTTGTCGTGGAGAACCAGGAGTTTTCCAATGCATCGATTGGCGTTTAGTTTCGGGATCGTAAGTAAAAAACCACGATTCATCGCAAGTAATAACATTTTGTAAGAAGGTGGGATCACTTTCAATGTTTTCCAGGATGTCAGAACAAATCATTCTTCGGCGTTCCTTCTGTTCAATTGTGAGACACTTTGGAACCATTTTTGAACACACTTTGTTCATGTTGAAACTTTCATGAAGAATCTGCCTAACACTTTCCTTGTCAACTCCTGTTAACTCAAACACTGCTCTGATTGTTAAAAGGCGATCTTGTCGAACAAGTTTACCGATTTTTTCAATGTTTGCATCAGTTTTTGCTGACAATGGTCTGCCAGTGCGATTGTCATCACTGGTGTCTTCGCGGCCATCTTTAAATCGTTTAAACCACTCAAACACTTGTGTTCGCGATAAACAATCATCGCCGTACACTTGTTGTAACATTACAAACGTTTCACTTGCAGATTTTCCTAGTTTGAAACAAAATTTGATGTTAACACGCTGTTCTTTCTGTACACTCAACATTTTCCGACGCACAGACAAAACGTCAACTACTTAAAACAGACGCCATGGGCAGACTGAGTGCAGGAGGCAGATGAAACTCGAGCAGTAGGCGGAGCGAGCGTCACGTGACCGGCCACGCGACTTTCAGTCTTATTGCATTCGTTTTATTGTTTCACCAGTACTAGTCCGGTTTTTTTCTAGCCACACCTCGTATGTGGTATCTACGCCCCAAGGGGAAAGATGATTTCATTGCACCCTATGGCGCCACATCCTGAGACATTCTCCTCTTTATTGTCAGCGGCGAAGTGTCTGTAACGTTTTCCTCGGCCGCCCATATGAAAATCGCGTGATTTAAACGCTGAGCGTTGCCTCAGCTGCAGAAGCGTCAAAAGAAGGGGTGAAATGTCGATATGAGGGAGTCTGACGACCTTCACATCGTGTGACGCGTCGAACACAAATTTGGGAAGAATTGTGGTGAAATGTGTTTCCATTGTGACATCATTAACCACCTTATACCTCACATGAACTTCCTGGTCTACTTTTCGCATGTGTCGACAACTTTCTGTTTGGAGCTTCTCCCAGTACTAGGGTGACGTCGCAGAAAAAAAATGGCTCTGAACACTATGGGACTTAACATCTCTGGTCATCAGTCCCCTAGAACTTAGAACTACTTAAACCTAACTAAACTAAGGACATCACACACATCCATGACCGAGGCAGGATTCGAACCTGCGACCGTATCATTCGCGCGGTTCCGGACTGAGCGCCTAGAACCGCTAGACCACAGCGGCCGGCGACGTCGCAGAGATCCACAGTTTTGCACCATAACAGAGGAAAATTTAAGACACCTCAGAGCCTAACTTCAAACTTTTACGTCGCAATGGGAGACAATTGCTGGGCTTCGAAAATGTAATGTGTTAATTGTGTTACACAGTCAATATATACGCCCGCTGAAACACGCTTTGCTTAGAAAGATTATCTTATTAGTTCCCTTAGGGTTCCTCACCATTAAAAATTTGGGAATAGTTAGAGGTCGTTCCCGACTCCCTTTAGGACAGCAGGTGAGATGCACGTAAATGTCGATCAACTTCATTGTATTGTAGGCTCACGAAACACATTTCGAGCTCGCGCATAACTTTTCTTATACCGAATCATTTATCTGTAGGAGTCATTCAGCTTCGAAACCACCTATTGTCTGAACCCAAGCTATTTATTTACTTTTGTTACAAACATAAGACTGTAGACAGCGTAGCCTACTTCTTCGGCATGTTCCTTGACTTAGGAAAAGTCTACGTTAGATATCCGCACCGTTGATTGGAAACAAAAATCTTCTTTGGATGCGTAATTACCTCCAGGAGTACTTCAAGAACGTGCGATGAGAACATTACCGTTCACTTTACATACATAAATGAGTAGGCGAATGATTTTGTCCATACATTTCGCATACCCCGAAGTTTCAGTTAGGGAGGTGTCAACTGAACTTAGATACTCATATATAAATTAGAAGTATCTTCACCATCTGATTATACAATCGGCGATTAGTCATCAGAAACCCAAAGAAGGTCTACACAGCTCGTCACAGATTTCCTCAATCAGAGCGAAATTGGCACAGAAATACACAACGAACTGTACCGTCATAAAGAAGGCGTTGCGCATCTTGACGAGCTTTAGTTTCCTAGTTCCTACATGCCACGTTTCAATACAAGAAGTCCGCAGACATAGCTGAGTCATCAGTGGCGCAGAATGCAGAATTCCATGCGGGAGGGAGGAGGGTAGGGGGGGGGGGGATGTTCGATTCCCGGCTGGGTCGGAGATTTTCTCTGGTCAGAGATTGGGTGTTGTATTGTGTTCATCATCATATCATCTTCATCGACGCACAAGTCGCCGAAGTAGCGTCACCTGAAAAGACTTGCACCAGGCGACCGGTCTACCCTGCGGGAGGCCATCGCCACACAACATTTTATTTCAGTACAAGAAAGAAACCTATTTCCTCAAATACAATTCTCGCATTGTAATCCGGATGATAAAATTAGGTAAACGCCCCTCGTACTACATGTGACTGAAATAGAAAAGGAAAAGCTACACTACGTACCCTGCAATACACATGTTACGGTAGTTTCCGGTGTAAAAGTCAATAAGTCGAAGACCTAGAAATCATGTACAAACTGTATTACTAATTATAACTGTCGTCCAGGCCCTTGGCTGTAGGTTATCCTACAAGGCACACAACATGTCGCCATACTGACATTAAATATGTTGCTGTATTGAGCCAACTGAGGGCGGTCCAAAACTATACACGAGTCTGGGCATAAATAAAGAGAAAACACTAAATGGTCACTGTATTTCTTCAAGTACTCTGTTAACGTTGCTTTGTAATTGTCTAATTTTTTTCTACAAAGAACTTCAGTACACACCTGCGTTTATAACAGAAGGTGAAAACACGTATGATTTTTTCCTTACATTTACTGGTCTCTGCTTCTTTCATTTCTTGTAGGAGATATCGACCCCCCAGATTTTGGTTTTTCTTGAGGCCTTGAAGGAATTACATCAGTATACTGCTTTATACGTCCTAGGCTTCATCAACAGAAATGTGTTACGCATGCTTGACATTGTCAAGCTAGGGGGCGATCTAGATTAATGCAGAAATAGAAGTACAGCTTCAAACAGCCAAGATCTGTATTGTACAGTCTTTATTGTGATGACCGGTTTCGACAAACTACGTAGCTATCATCAGATCTTCTGCACTGCATTTCACTGACTCTTGATCAAATGCATTTTATATCGTAGCAATACATATAGCGCACATGTGATGACAACAACGTAGTTTGCTAAAATAGTTCATCATAATAAAGGCTGCACAATAGCGATCTTGGCTGTTTGAAATTGTACGTCTTTTTCTGCAGAAATTCGTTATAGACTATCTGACAAAATAATTGTTGCTACCAGAAGAAATGCCCGGATGTGAGTGCAAGTTTGTACCGTACACACTATCGGCGTGTACGTAAATGATCAGAGCTGCAAGTAGCCACCAGAGTCCATTAGCGTTGTTCGTATTTAGTTTTTTTACCAGGCCTGGTAAGGTATACAAGGAGAGCGAACAGCGTCAGATCTCGAGTGATAACTGTGAAAGACATAGAGTTGCCGCATACTCGCGTTCATTGAATTTTCTCATTTTGACAAATCAGAAGGAGCGATCTGCTTTATTTGGTAAAATCTTTCTAAAGCCAAGATCGCGTAAATATTTCTTCATTTACGACTGCCAGTTTCGACACAGTTTGCTGTCATCTTCAGCTCTTCAAAATTTTTGTTGTATAACGCGTTCATTTTTAGTTGGAACTCACGCCAGGTTGTCATGTTAGCGGCTAAAATGTAGCACAGTATACAAAGGTTTGTCATAAATAAAACATTTAAAATCGAAAATCACGTTTTGCACTCGGCAGTGTTCATATACGTATGGTTCACAAATGGCAAATGGGTCAAATGGCTCTGAGCACTGTGGGACTCAACTGCTGTGGTCATAAGTCCCCTAGAACTTAGAACTACTTAAACCTAACTAACCTAAGGACATCATACACATCCATGCCCGAGGCAGGATTCGAACCTGCGACCGTAGTGGTCGTGCGGTTCCAGACTGTAGCGCCTTTAACCGCTCGGCCACTCTGACCGGCTCACAAATGGCAGATACGTCAAAAAAATTACAGTGTCAGTTTTACCTTCAACGCCATCAAACGAGAATCTTCAACGATTAGAACATTTCCTGATGTGCTACTGTGCATTTTATTCTGTACTGTGATTTTTACGATGTAAGGAACAGCCGTGAATGCTACAAATGTGGATATGGTCATGTGCACAGGATGCTTTTTGATTTTAAATGTTTTATTTATGACAGACCTTTGTATAATGTGCTATATTTTTGCAACTGACATAAAAACTGGGGATGAGGTTAAAACTCAGAGTGAACATATGTTACAAAAATTTTCTGGAAGAACTGGAGATGAGTAATAGCTCTGTCGAAACCGGTTGTTGTAAATGAAGAAACATCAATGCGATCTTGGCTTTGGGCAGTTTTTACCAAGACAGCGTTAACATCACCTGACATAGCCTGAGAGCGGTCTCACTTTGTTTCTCCATTTGGCCGTCTGGTCGGACCGCGCACTATCCAGATTTGTCGGGCATTAGGATGTGGCAGGGTCCGATATTGGATTGTATGGGCACGTGACGGCAATCTGAGAACAAGTAATGGACTACTTGCAAAATTCCTTGTTATCCCGCACCATAGATCGGAGACTAACACCAGCCGGACTAGGGAATTACAGTCCTATGCATAGGATGCCACACACATACACAACACATAGGGCTACGTGTCTGCGTTGGCAAAAGATTCCGGAATAGTCTCCATTCGGATCTCAGGAAGGGGACTGCCAAGTGGGGGGTTACCATGACAAAAAGACTGATAATCAATGAAAGGATAAAGTTCTACGAGTCGGGACTTGGAATGTCAGAAGCTTGAATGTTGTAGGGAAGCTAGAAAATCTGAAAATGGAAATGCAAAGCCTCAACCTAGATATAGTAGGGGTGAGTGAAGTGAAATGGAAAGAAGACAAGGATTTCTCGTCAGATGATTATAGAGTAATACCAACTGCAGCAGAAACTGCTATAACGGGGGTATCAATCGTTATGAACAGAAAGGTAGGGCAGAGAGTGTGTTACTCTCAACAGTTAAGTGATAGGATTATTCTTATCAGAATCGACAGCAACCAAAACCGACAACGATAGCTCAGGTATACAAGCCGATTTCGCAAACTGAAGATGAAGAGATAGAGAAAGTGTATGAGGATACTGAAAGGGTAATACAGTACATAAACGGAGATGGAAAATCTAATAGGCTTGGGGGACTGAACTGCAGTTGTAGGGAAGGAGTAGAAGAAGAAGTTACTGCGGAATATGAGCTTTGGACAAGGAATGAGAGAGGGGAAAGACTAATTGAGTTCTGTAATAAACGTCAGCTACTAATAGCGAATACTCTGTTCAAGAATCACAAGAGAAGGCGGCATACTTGGAAAAGACCGAGCGATACTCATAGTTAACACTTGGTTCAAAAATCATAAAAGAAGACTGTATACATGGAAGAAGCCTGGAGATACTGACAGGTTTCAGATAGATTATATAATGGTAAGACAGAGATTTAGGAACTAGGTTTTAAATTGTGAGACATATCAAGGGGCAGATGTCGACTCTGACCAAAATCTATTGGTTATGAACCGTAGATTAAAACTGAAGAAACTGCAAAAAGGTGGGAATTTAAGGAGATGGGACCTGGATAAACAGAAAGAACCAGAGGTTGTAGTGAGTTTCAGGGAGAGCATAAGGGAACAATTGACAAGAATGGGGGAAAGAAATACAGTAGAAGAAGAATGGGTAGCTTTGAGGGATGAAGTAGTGAAGGCAGCAGAGGATCAAGTAGGTAAAAAGACGAGGGCTAACAGAAATCCTTGGGTAACAGAAGAAATTTTGAGTTTAATTGATGAAAGGAGAAAATATAAAAATGCAGTAAATGAAGCAGGCAAAAAGGAATACAAACGTCTCAAAAATGAGATCGACAGGAAGTGCAAAATGGCTAAGCAGGGATGGCTAGAGGACAAATGTAAGGATGTAGAGGCTTATCTCACTAGGGGTAAGATAGATACTGCCTACAGGAAAATTAAAGAGACCTTTGGAGGAAAGAGAACCACTTGTCTGAATATCAAGAGCTCAGATGGAAACCCAGTTCTAAGCAAAGAGGGGAAAGCAGAAAGGTGGAAGGAGTATATAGAGGGTCTATACAAGGGCGATGTACTTGAGGACAATATTTTGGAAATGGAAGAGGATGTAGATGAAGAAAATTGGGAGATATGATACTGCGTGAAGAGTTAGACAGAGCACTGAAAGACCTGAGTCGAAACAAAGCCCCAGGAGTAGACAACATTCCATTAGAACTACTGACAGCCTTGGGATAGCCAGTCCTGACAAAACTTTACCGTCTGGTGAGCAAGATGTATGAGACAGGCGAAATACCCTCAGACTTCAAGAAGAATATAATAATTCCAATCCCAAAGAAAGCAGGTGTTGACAGATGTGAAAATTACCGAACTATCAGTTTAAAAGTCACGGCTGCAAAATAATAGCTAGATTAAGGAAAGGCAAACCTACGTTTCTAGCATTTGTAGACTTAGAGAAAGCGTTTGACAATGTTGACTGGAATACTCTCTTTCAAATTCTGAAGGTGGCAGGGGTAAAATACAGGGAGCGATAGGCTATTTACAATTTGTACAGAAACCAGATGGCAGTTATAAGAGTCGAGGGACATGAAAGGGAAGCAGTGGTTGGGAAGGGAGTGAGACAGGGTTGTAGCCTCTCCCCGATGTTATTCAATCTGTATATTGAGCAAGCAGTGAAGGAAACAAAAGAAAAATTCGGAGTAGGTATTAAAATCCATGGAGAAGAAATAAAAACTTTGAGGTTCGCCGATGACATTGTAATTCTGTCAGAGACAGCAAACGACTTGGAAGAGCTGTTGAACGGAATGGATAGTGTCTTGAAAGGAGGACAGAAAATGAACAGCAACAAAAGCAAAACAAGGATAATGGAATGTAGTCGAATTAAGTCAGGTGATGCTGAGGGAATTAGATTAGAGAAAGAGACACTTAAAGTAGTAAAGGAGTTTTGCTATTTGGGGAGCAAAATAACTGATGATGGTCGAAGTAGAGAGGATATAAAATGTAGACTGGCAATGGCAAGGAAAGCATTTCTGAAGAAGAGAAATTTTTTAACATCGAGTATAGATTTAAGTGTCAGGAAGTCGTTTCTGAAAGTATTTGTGTAGAGTGTAGCCATGTATGGAATTGAAACATGGACGATAAATATTTGGGACGAGAAGAGAATAGAATCTTTCGAAATGTGGTGCTACAGAAGAATGCTGAAGATTAGATGGGTAGATCACATAACTAGTGAGGAAGTGTTGAATAGGATTGGGGAGAAGAGATGTTTGTGGCACAACTTGACTAGAAGAAGGGATCGGTTGGTAGGACATATTCTGAGGCATCAAGGGATCTCCAGTTTAGCATTGGAGGGCAGTGTGGAGGGTAAAAATCGTAGAGGGAGACCAAGAGACGAATACACTAAGCAGATTCAGAAGGATGTAGGTTGCAGTAGTTACTCGGAGATGAAGAAGCTTGCACAGGATAGAGTAGCATGGAGAGGTGCATCAAACCAGTCTCAGGGCTGAAGACCATAACAACAACAACTGGGTATCCTGTATTAGAACCGGAGTATAAGAGAGCTTTGGAGAGCTTAAGATCAAATAAGGAAAAAGGGGTAGATAACATTCCATAAAGATTTCTAAAAACATTGCGGGAAGTGGCAACGAAACGATTCTTCTGCTTGTTGGATAGAGTGTGCGAGTCTGGCGACATACCATCTGACCTTCGGAAAAATATCATTCACCCGGTTCCGAAGACTGCAAGAACAGACAAATGCGAGAATTATCACTTAATCAAGTAAGCAGCTCATGCATCAAAGTTACTTACGAGAATAATGAACAGAAGAATAAAAAAGAAAATTGAGGATCTGTTAGATGAGGATCAGCTAGGTTTTAGGAAAGTTGAAGGAACCATTTAGGGCTATTCTGACGTCGCTGTAGTCAATGGAAGAAAGACTAGAGAAGAATCAAAACACGTTCACAGGATTTGTCTACCTGGAAAAAGGGTTCGATAATATAAAATTATGCAAGATTTTAGAAATCTTGAGAAAAATAGGGGTTAGCTATAGGGAAAGTAGGGTAATATGGAATAAGTACAAGAGCCAAGAGAGAATAATAAGAGCGTGATATTGCTCTACGCCTGATGACCATCGTCGGCTTGCATGGCGGCGATCTGGTGAGAAGTCTTATGCTGTCAGTTTCTGGGGAGGCTCAGCAGTGCTACTTCTGGTCTCATGCAGTGGGGCGGGTCATTGCGTATGACTTCAGGATTGATCGAAATTTGACTGCGAAAGTATCTGGTGCCACTTGCCAACTGGACAATGCTCGCCTACACATGACGTGTACCCTTTTGATCTCTCTGCCTGAAGTTGGATTCTCCCATGACCCGCAAAATCGGTTCTAGACGCTTCAGTCCGGAACTCCGCTGCTGCTACGATCGCAGATTCGAATCCTGCCTCGGGCATGGATGTGTGTGATGTCCTTAGGTTATTTAGGTTTAAGTAGTTCTAAGTCTAGGGGAATGATAACCTCAGATGTTAAGTCCCGTAGTGCTTAGAGCCATTTGAACCATTTGAACCAGCAAAATTCTCAGATCTGTCCCAGATAGAGGATACAACGGCTTTATGTCACCCTTACCAACCGGAACGTTGCTTGCATCCAGACCGGAAAGCCTGTAGACTTCTTACTGGTAGATAGTCTAATACTGCCAAGTTCTTTTTAAATTTGACTCCACTTGTTAATCACTGCAGTAACATTTCATACACTTGTGGAACATAAACTTCTACGACAGGGAATGTCTCAATTAATAAAGTGTTCCAGGTTATTATGTTGTGATGGAATGTTTTTTACATTAAAACCCAGTGCTTCGTCCCCCTCTACGAAGGACATTTTCAAAAGGGATCGTAGCTTCTTCGAGCTTCCCATTCACAGCCAGGCTCGCTACTGACAGCAGCATAATTCCGTTCACGCGTGCTCCGCCTGCTCCACGGCAGTGGCGTTACGTCGCATGCTTTGAATACCCGGCCCCATCTGACTGATGTTGGTTGCAGTCGTCCGCTGTTGCTGTCAACCCTTGCTGGAAGGCCGGTACACATCTTCTTCAACAACTGGATTCAGATGTCATTCAGTTGTACGCACTCCTCCTCCATAATCAAAATCCTGGGGCTTTGAACAGTCTCTAGAGCCTCTATGTATAGCCTTCCATGATTTCTGGTAGTGGCTGCCAATACTTGAGTCCTGTCAAAATGAATTTGGTTCTCTCCTGGCTGCAAAGCATGTTCTGCAACAGCTGGCCCCTCAATTTCCCCCTTCTACTACTACCCTTGTGCTGTTATAGTCATTTTATGACCGTTATATTTGTCCTTGGCTGATCTGAAGTGATCGTGTATCTTACGGGTGGATTCGTAGACTACCGCGATGTTCAGTTTCTTCGAGAATTTTCCTTCACTGTCAGAAACGTCCTCGATGAAGGGCTGGAAAACTTTCAATTTCAGAGGCGCTTGTACATCGCTATGACTCTTGTGCAGTGGTCTTAAAATTCTTTTTACCTCATCGGATGAATAACCATTCTTGGACATTGTATAGGTAACCTGTTTTTAATTCTGTGTCAAGCAGCTCTGGCTCGAAAATGTTCCTTGCGCTATCCACCAACAATTTTATGACAGTCATTGGCGAGCCGGAGTGTTAACAGGACATCCAAAGAAGCTATGATCCCCCTTGAAGATGTTTCCGCATACGGTGACGGAACGTCGGGTTTTATTGTGAAATCTATTCGAGCACGGCATAATAGGAAATTTTTATTAATTGTGATGTCATATACTCTCAACCCGCGAAGTTGCCTTTAACTTCTTACTAACCTTCTGGGTGCTTCCCCTTTAATGTCAGGCAGTGTATATGTGACAGTAATTTTCCAAGGTTTTCACTTGACAAATGTTAGATTAATCACTAAAGTACGTTGCAATGAATGATCTTTCTTATGACGTAGCAGCGAATCAGTTTTTAGATCCGAAAACTCTCATTTTCCCGTTACTCTATCAGTACAAACATAATGAAATCTAATTTGTCGTTACGCAAATAAGTTCTGTCCCCTTACGTGTAGCTACAGTCATGTGGCGACAGATAGTCCGCCTATAGCTTTTGTTCTAAGGCAGAGTGACCACACGTGAGATTCGCGCACGTGCGGTCGCGCCAACTGTACGCTAATAACCCGGCGATGCGAGCAATTAAATGGCGCAGGTAATGCTGCCATAGTCTGTGAATTGGACTGTATCTGGCACTGCGCACCACTACGAATTAATTGATCGTACACTCGCCAATTGCGTTTTCGTTATAACAGCTTTGCACCGGCCTCTCTGCATGTAGTGAGTGGATCACAGGCGCAATTCAGTTATCAGACCGACACACGGTGTGTATGGTACAAGAAAATAGCTCGCCGCCCGTGAATGCCCAACTTCGAATCGAATACACTGTAACTTGTTGGTTCCATTCAACATACTGTACACTAGTTCATGGAACAATGCCAGAGCGTCGGAAACTGGATTGGTACGCCCAATATAAAAAATATGAGGAATTATGCATTGAGAAGTATGGAAGAATACGATTACTAAGCACGGAGTATAAACTGATTTCAGAGATGACGAATAGAAAAGTAAACCAGGGCAGAGCAACATCGTTAATGAATATTAGTGCCGGTTCCTACAAGACAGACGCACCTCACATCTGCTTAAGTAAGCAACACAAGAAATTTTTAATCTGACTTGAATACCGTCAATCCTTGGCAGAACATATAAATAATATTGAACTGGAAAGACTTTCCCAGAGCTATGCGAAATTATACTAGTTCAAATAACTTACGGGAATGCAGCCGGCTGACGTCCTCCACAACCGCCTACATTTCGACAGGTGCAAAGCTTGTCATTGTCAAGGTAAAACTGCAGCAAATAAACACTATGCAAGGGAATTTAAAACATCGGTTTACAGAGCAAAGTTTTCACGAAATTATACTTATTTGGTCACGAAATGAGAAGGCGAAAGCCAGCTGGTGACCAAATAAGCACAACGTTGCAGAACTTTAGGAAAGTTTTTTCCCGTTTAATGTTACAACATAATTCTTTCCTCCCAGTTTTCTTTCGTTCCTTACTCAGAAAATTGAATTAACTGAAACATCTTTAGTTTCCAACAGAGTTTCCATTTTAACTATTTCACCTCTCGGTTCAACCAGTGGCCTCTTCAAATAAACCAGTCAAAACCCGGTAAACACGCTAAAGGACAAAATCACAACAACGAAAAATAATTAATGTAGAATAATGAAATTTCAGGAATACATTTGTCTAGGTAACATATTTAAGTGATTAAAGTTGCAAGATCAGAGGTTGATATAAGCACGACATAAGCTATTGCAAATGCGAAATGCTGATACATTGACATAACCGATGTAACTGTCAGAAAGTTGAATGCCGGCATGAAAACGTGCGTGCATTGTGTTGTACAGGTGCCAAATGTCAGTTTGTCGGAAGGAGTTTAATGTCTATTGCACATGGTCTGTCAATACAGGGTCGGTTAATGCTGTTTGTGGATGACGCTGGAGTTGTCGTCCGATGATGCCCCATATGTACTCGACCGGAGATAGACCTACAAACCGAACAGGCCAAGACAACATACTGACATTATATAGAGCATGTTGTGTTGCAACATTGGTATGTCGGCGAGCTTCAGCCTCTTGGAAAACACCCCCTGAAATGCTCTTCATGAATATAACCAGAGCAGGTCGAATTACCACTACGTTTTGACGTCAGGGTGCGTGGGATAACCGCGAGAGTGCCCCTGTTGTCATACTAAATCGCACCCCAAACCGTAACTTCCGGAGTAGGCCTGGAGTGTACAACACGCAGACAGGTTGCGAGCTGGTCCTCAATTGGCCTCCTTGTAACCAATACACGGCCACCACTGGTACCGAGGCAAAACCTTCAACAGAAAACGCAACAGCCACCAACCTGTTCGTCAATGCGCTCTTGCTTGACACCACTGAAGAAGCAAATGGTCGTGGTTCGGCGTGAGTGGAATGCACGCTACAGAGCGTCTGCGTCATAGTTGTCCTCGAAGTAACCGCTTTGTTCGTTGTGTCACTGTGGTACCAACTGCTGCTCAAATGGCTTCTGCAGATACGGTACGACTCGTCATACCCATACGCCGAACACGATAGTCCTCGCTCTCGATAGTGTAACGTGGCTGTCCTGAGCCGGGTCTTGTTGCGCCCTTACATTCTCGTGTACATCGTTGCCAGCAGTCATGTACGATGGTTACATTCCTGCCAAAACATTCTGCTGTATCGCAGAAGGAACATCCAGTTTCTCGTAGCGCTGTTACACCTCTTAGTTCAAACTCAGTGAGGTGCCCATAATGGCCTCATCGTCGCCTTAAAGGCATTCCTAATTGACGTGACCTCACCACTTCCAATCTCAAGGGTAACATAGATTCACGACCGTTACAGCGTTTATGATCTGCATCATGATAGTGGCGCTACTAGCGCCACTCTTATGCGACTGGCTCTAAATTTGAACATACATCACCTTTCAGATATAGAAACACGCGTACCAACTTTCGTTTATGTCGCACAACTCCTTGGTGTTGCGATTTTGTTTTGCTTCAGTGTACATAGAGAGCGATCCAGCTGTAGCTTCCACTTTCTTAAAGTATCTTAAACATTTAGGACCATCGTATTAAGTCACGTAACACATTAAAATGCCTCAGATCTAGTATCGCCCGTAAATAAACATGGGAATCCTACGTACCCCATCCATCAGGATGTCCATACACTACAATGATTGGCCCAATATGTGGAGTGGCCCAAATTCCGACTGCATTAATGCGCCATCCACGAAACCCAAAAATCTTTAATCCGTCTCATCTGCTCTTATAGCCCAGATGTCCTTCTCACCAAGTTCTGCCACTCTATCCAAATCCTTCACCAGTACTCAAAGCACAAAAATGGTTCAAATGGCTCTGAGCACTATGGGACTTAACTTCTGAGGTCATCAGTCCCCTAGAACTTAGAACTACTTAAACCTAACTAACCTAAGGACACCACACACATCCATGCCCGAGGCAGGATTCGAACCTGCGACCGTAGCGGTCGCGTGGTTCCACACTGTAGCGCCTAGAACCGCTCGGCGACCCCGGCCGGCTTCAAAGCACACCTGTTGACCTTTCTGTAAACGAATTCTCTATCTCTTCATCCCCTCCGTCGACACACACACACACACACACACACACACACACACACACACACACACAAACATACACACCGCAGATTAGTGTTTCGGCTACCACCAACATCAGATAAAAACTTTGTAGAACAACGTTCGGTGTCAGTACCAATAGAAAATATGGGGGTTAAGTGGGGCGTCAATTTAACTTTTATTTGACGCCACGGTAATGCATAGATTTCATTAATCTGACACTGACGCTGCTGTACACCAGGGATGAGCAACTGGCGACCGCGGGCTGGATCCGGCCCGCGGTTGTTCTCGGTATCGCCCGTGGACGAAATTGTTGGAAGACTGACCCAGACACTCGAAATGTATTTATATAGTGTTACAGAGACAACCGATGCGCAATAGATAAGTCAGCACACGTATTTTGGGACAAATATATAAAAAATGTTTGCTAATGGTATTTGTGGATACGAAGACACTAAATTTCAAACACTCGAATGGCCAGTCTGTAGCCAAAAATAGTAAAAACCTAAAGGTATACCATAAAGGCACGCAGGAGGGAGCCGACCATGGTTAATAATTTGCGTAGTCTGCAGTTTGCTTAGTTGGTCGCAAATGGATTAATTGTAGTGCAGTGAAAACTAGAAACCTGTATTCCTTCCATTTACGGTGTTAGCCATCATCAGGTTCCTGGTACAGATAAAAGGACCTTCCCTAGTTTCATGGTTGACTGGCGTGGTTGGCTTCCCATGTTCATTGCAAAAAAATGGTTCAAATGGCTCTGAGCACTATGCGACTTAACTTCTGAGGTCATCAGTCGCCTAGAACTTAGAACTTATTAAACCTAACTAACCTAAGGACATCACAAACATCCATGACCGAGGCAGGATTCGAACCTGCGACCGTAGCGGGCGCCCGATTCCAGACTGTAGCGCCTAGAACCGCACGGCCACTCCGGCCGGCCTGTTCGTTGTCAATCAGCCGTATAACTACGTAATCCTCTGGTTATTTTTCTGAACCAGGATACTAATGATGGCTTTTGCGTATACAGTTATAACTTTGGTTCATCCGAGTGGCCTCAGTGACGATCCATGTTAACGTATGTTTACGGAAACAAAAGAATAACGCAAGTAACATTCATTATGAACAGTAAGACTCGGAAAAGAGAAAGGTACAATGAGAATTTAAGTAATAATATTTTGTCATCAGAATCGACAGCAAACCAACGCCAACAAAAATAGCTTAAATTAGTTTACAAATGATAATCATGATTGGGCTTCTTGGCTGTAATTTAGTTACTTGAAGAAATACAGCAGCCACTCACCTTTCATATAACTTTATTTATACCAAGATACGTTTCGGTTTTCACTCATCTTCAGTTGGCCTAATACAGTCTCCATCAATATTCTGCTTTTGCCAAATGTATTTTGATCACTGCAGCTGCCTTTTAATCTGTAATCTCTTGAGCTTTCTTTCGCGTTAGCGTGCATAACACTCGTACTTCCAGATTCAAGGATGTACTGATGCAGCACAGAATTCGGCATGTTATATCAAAAAGTCGAGGATGAAGAGCGATTCTCTTAATATTATCATCAGGAAATTTTTTTCATGTAGACGTTGTTACACGTTTTCCACTACTACATGGTGTTGATAATATGTGGAAGTAGTAAAATAATGAACATCCCAAAAAAGTACAAAAGGAAGAGGTACCTGTATAATGTTTCTGCAGTAATATTTTACAAGATAAAACTAGTAGTCTGACCAGTGAATATTCGGTACGGCTGCTGTGGAAATTCTTTACAGAGGAAGCTGCAAGCATACACCACTGTTTAACAATCCATTAACTTGTGAACATTTCATAATAAGGTCAAGGTCTTCTCGACTTAACGCTTGGTTCGAACAACATGGTGCCTTCCTTAATTGAGCCGATATTCGCAGCCAGTTATAGGGGGACCTCCAATGTGGGCTCCTTATCATGCTGCAATTTGGGCAATTTTTCGCATTAACACGTCAAGTGACACATGATGGAAAAGAATGGGATGCCGAACATTTGGATTTGTAGTCATATCATTTGGCAATCGAGCTACGCGTATTACACTGTACCGCCTTGAAATAATATCAATGACATTTTTGAATCACTGAAAACGTGGTTGTCAACAGCACTGCTATGAAAAGATAAGTGTGTGAATTCGAGTAGCGGTACAATTCATTGTTTCAATACATGACTAACTTTTACAATCGTACTAAACATGCATGACTCCCATACTTTAAATCAATAACAAAAGTACATCTCACTCTTCGTCGCATTAATCTGTTTTATGTTTACTCATACATTATGTTGTTAGGAACTTCTGTGTATGACAGTTTCTGACTCTAAACCATTATAGTACCGTTCAGGTAGGACACACTAATCATCTTCTGCGAGATCTCGGCCTAGCTCCATTCGATTTAAAATTAATTCCATTTGAGCGTTGCTTCAAATGCTTTATAAACTGCATAAAACCACAATACAGAAAAGAAAGAAATTACTTCCGCTTTGCCGAATAACTCCTGCGGCAATTCGCGTACGTAGTACTGCATTGATTTCTCTCTTTCCGTTAGAGAGAGAGAAGGACGATTAAGCTTGCGTACAACAGGGCTCACCTCCCTCTCTTTGCTTACCCCTTATGAGAAAGTACATGTAGCGCATAAAAGCGGCGGACTGGACGGTATTGTGTGCAACGGACAGCGGCTGCGGTGCGTTATTTTAACGAGGGTCTGCGGAAGGAAATGAAACTCAAGCAGCACTGTGGAACGAAGCACCTGTCATAAAAGTTTTATTTTGAGCGCGGTCGTACTTGAATATTTAGCACAACCGCTGTACTCGTCGAAATTAACTCTCATGTGTGAGCGACTGCTGGCCGCGATAGCCTGAGGCAGGCTGGCTTCATGTTCCACGACTGCTTCTGGGAATACTGGACCGGCGAAGAGAACAGTAATCAGGAAACATCCTGTACAGCTATTGGCGTAATCTGCACAGCTGTTTGCGGTAACTTTGATGGTAGCAGGCATTGAAAGTATCTAACAATTGCTATAAGAAGTAAATTGGTGCAGTTAATGGGAAAAAGTCTCTTTGTATGCTGTCATGAATTTTTATTTATTAGGCTCAAAGTGGTCAAGAATGTGGAAATACGATCTAAGTTTTCAATAGAAACTTCTACAAGATCGCTGGCTTATAAAATAATTTGACTTCTTCCCAGTGTGCTAACTATCACCTTCACATCAAAAAAATTACAGAAAAAATAATGTTCATAAAAATTTCTACTTAATTAGAATATGTACAGTATAAAAAGAAAATAAAGTGACAGAGAACATAAAAATAATAATCAAAATGGTTCAAATGGCTCTGAGTACTATGGGAGTTAACTTCTGAGGTCATCAGTCCCCAAAAATAATAATACTACATAGTGTAACACACCTGTTTTACAATTAAGTACTCAATTTTTAAAACCACTGTGGAGACTGTGATGCTGCTAATTAAGGTAAGATAAAGACAAAAGTAAGTTTCTTAGAGGGCACCACTGTATGGCCAATTATTTAATTAAATTTATCGCATTAAGACAAAGCTAAACAAAATACGCTAGAAAAGAAGTAGATTAACGTAGGATTGTAAAACTGTGAAACAGCTGAAAATAAGAAAATGTGGGGATCGCACATGAGGACATAAAACAAGTGTTCTAAAAAACAGGCTGCTAATTGATAAAGAAAGGTATACTCCAGTAATTTAGGAACTCATGTAATAAGTAATTTTCAAGATACAAAAACAGTAAATGTTGTACTTTCGATAAGTTCATTGCACATCAGTAAATTAAAAAATAGTTTAACAAATAAAATTCAAAGGGCAAATGAGCAGAGGGGAAAATTGTGCCACCGATGAGTTCCTTCCAGGTACCACAGAACACAAAAATACACTGAAACGACAAAGGAACTGGTATAGGCACGCATGTTCAAATACAGAGATATGTAATGAGGCAGACTACGCCGCTGCGGTCTGCAACGCCTGTATACGACAACAAGTGTATGGCGTAGTTGTTAGATCGGTTACTGATGCCACAATGGCAGGCTATCAAGATTTAAGTTAGTTTCAACGTGGCGTTATAGTCGGCACACGAGCGATGGGACACAGCATCTCCGAGGTAGAGAAGAAGTGGGGATTTTCCTGTACGACATTTTCGCGAATGTACCGTGAGTATCGGGAATCCGGTAAAACATCAAATCTCGGGCATTGCTGCGGTCGGAAAAAGATCCTGCAAGAACGGACCAACGACGACTGAAGCGAATCGTTCAACGTGGCAGAAGTGCTGCAGATTTCAGTGCTGGACCAAAAATGAGTGTCAGCGTGAAAACCATTCAACGAAACATCATCGATATGGGTTTTAGGTGCCGAAGACCCACTCGTGTACACTTCATGACTGCACGACACAGAGCTTTACGCCTCGCCTTTTCTCGTCAACACCTACATTGGACTGTTGATGACTGGAAACATGTTGCCTGGTCGGACGATTCAAATTGTGTCGAGTGGATGGACGTGTACGGGTATGGGAACAACCTCATGAATCCAGGAATTTTGTGTGGGACTGTTCAAGTTGGTGGAGGCTCTGTAATGGTGTGAGGTGTTGGAGTGATAGGGGACTCCTGACACGCCAGATACGACTCTGACAGATGACACGTACACAAGCGTCCTGTCTGTTCACCTGCATCCATTCATGTCCATTGTGCATTCTGAGGGACTTGGGCAATTCCAGCAGGACAATTCAACAACCAACACGCCCACAATTGCTAAAAAGTAGCTCCAGGAACATTCTCCTGAGTTAAAACACTTCCGCTGGCCAGCGAACTCCCTAAACAGGAATATTACTGAGCATATCTGAGATGCCTTGCAACGTGCTGTTCAGAAGGGAGCACTCCATCGTACTCTTACGGATTTCTTGGCAGCCCTGCAGGGTTCAAGGTGTCAGCTCCCTCCAGCACTACTTCAGACATTAGTCGAGTCCATGCTAAGTCGTGTTGCGGCACTTCTGCGTATTCGCGGGGGCCCTATTCGATATTAAGCAAATGTATCAGTTTCTTTGGCTCTTCAGCGTATACGATCGTGTAAGACCCATGTTACGATACGGAAACAAAGATCGACAACAGCGCACTTGGTGGGCTGCCGGACGAACTTGGAATACGAGAAAATACGGCGCTAGAGCCCGTATTTTTTAGTTCGAAATACACGAGTTAGAAGACAATATTTTTGATTTGTACTTTGTGGGTGGGCCTTGTAGTCAAGCACTATCGTGCGTGTCTGCAAATAAAGTTTTTGTGTCCTTGTGAAGTAACATATTCGAGAAATCTCACTGACAACTAAAATTAACTTGACGAAATAAATCTCGGGAAAACAGCGTGGTATGAGTGTGCATAGGACATAATATTTCGGCAGTCGACCACGTAGCCATCATCAGGTGCGCTGATGTACAGTACATCAGCGCACCTGATGATGGCAACTTGGTCGATTGCCGAAATATTGTGTCCTATGCACACTCATACCACGATGTTCACCAGAGATTTATTTCGTCATAAAATGCGCCTGGAGAAATTGCAGAATCACATAATATTAACTTCTCGTAGCTAGGATTCACAGACATATACAATTTTGAAAACGACGTCATGGTTGCCTTTAGAATGTAAAAGCGTTCATTTGTAAAAACCAATTTTGCAATTGAAAATAATAGCAACCTAGTAGAAACCAAAACTCATGAGACGCGACATGTCAGAGAAGCTGGTTTCATGACATTGTGTTCGTGATTAAGACTTCTGGTACGTATAGCACTCTTTGAATTGCATTGTCAGCATCTTGCTTATACCCTGCTTCATTTTTGCATGTATCAATAATATTGGATGACGTAAATTGTTTTTGTTTCTTGTAAAAGAGAAGCTGATTGCCTTGCATAGTGTTCTGTGGACATTTGTTCATGTCATCGAGTCCGTGTGTGAACTGCTCGTTTTAAAAACTTTACAAGTATGTGATTTGTATGCTACTTTATTTTAGATCGCATCCAGTTTTTGCACTTTATCGAATTTAATGGCGAAATTCCTCTTAGCAGCTTTTGACGGAATTGGCATTCAGCTTTATTATATCTTGTCATGTTATGAGTATATATTTCTGCTTTTAAAGATAGTTCTTCCTAATATGTGATCTGAGGCCTTGTTTCTGGTTTCGAAGCTTATCCAGTTTCTTCACCAGATGGAACATATCCTCCATACAGAGGTTGCTAATACGTAATCTGAGGCTTTCCCGGCGTATATGCTGTTTGAACGATTCTCGGGTATCCAGCCGGATACAATCGTCGAATGCCCTCGATATTTCGGCGAATAATCGTTCCGCCATCATCAGGTGGTGGTGGCGCAATGGCCTGTCGGCTCTTTGGCGCTAGGATTTATCCCTCGTGGGCTGAGGTGCGATTACGTGCGCTGACGGCGCGCGGCTTTTCCTGTGGTGAGGGAAGCAGTGGTTGCGGTAGGTGGGCAGCGGGTGGGCCCGCCAACAGTTTCCCCCCGGTGGCCGTGGCGGAATGATTTCGTGTTGCTTGCACCGTTGTTCCTCGACAGAGTTTAGTATTGGTTTCCATGCCTTACTGAGTTGGTGACCAGTGTCCCTGTTTACAAGGTTGGCTGTTACGTGAATGGTCACTTTGGAGATGCGTTCCCAGTAGTTATTTGTGGAGGCCAGTACTTTTGTCTCGTTATAATTCGCTATGTGTTCAGTGTTTATGCAATGTTCTAATAGGGCACATTGGTTTGGTTGGCCTAGGCGGGCGTAGCGTTGGTCTTCTTTGCATCGATCTTCCACCAAATGAAATGATTGTCTGATATAGGATTTGCCTCAGCTGCAAGAATTTTGTATACGACCGCTTTCTTGAGGCCTAAATCGTCTTCCACCGTTCCTAGCCAGGTGCGCATAATAGCCGGTGGTTGGAAGGCTGTGTCGATCTAGTTTTGCCTCAGTAGTCTCCCTGTATTGGACGACAAGTTGCCTGCAAAAGGTAGAAACGCAATTGTTCTTCATCTTGGTCTCTACCGAACTTCTGTTGCCGAAAGGCCCTTTGGATTTGGCGGATGCCGCACCCGTTCTTGTGGAACACAGTTTCCAGTGTTCCAAGTCCGTTGATATGTTCTGTTCGTCGAAGATCATATGTGCTCTGTGTATCAAGATGTTAAGTACTCCATTTAGCTGCTCCGGATGGTGGCAGCTGAAAGCATGTAGATATAGATCGGGTCTCCAGCCGAAACTCATCTGGACACAATATTTCAGAAGTCCGCCTGGCCGCCATCTTCAGGTGAGTAGGCCGTCGCACTATTTCGCCGGAACTGAAATCAAACACGCCGCAGTGGCCCCTTCATACACCGACCGTGGGTCCACCTCACGTGAGCGAACATAACTGCGTTCTAGCGACAGGTACACAGCGCTCCGTTGGTGAAAGCCCGCGGAAACAATGAATCGATATCAAACACTATAGACAGCTTTTGAAGACCGACACAAGAATTGTTGTTTCTTAATGTCAAACAGAACAGGTTTCAATTCTTACTTAAAGGATACTCCTTAACTCTGTTTATACGAGTAATATTGCCAGGTAGCCGGGTTTCAATGGTTTCTTTCACTACACAGTCCCAATACCGCGAATTAGGTGCAACCACTTGTGTCTCATCGTACATCATTTATGTCCTTCAATAAGATAATGTTCCGCCAATGCAGATTTTTCCTGGCTGAAATACACGCGTGTGGCAATGATGTTCCACACAACGATCCTGGACCGTGTTAATCGTTTGTCCAATGTAGACTTTCCCGCAATGGCAGGGAATCTTGTAGAACCCGGGCTTTCTCAAACCCAAATCATCCTTCACTGAGCCCAGCAGAGATATGGTCTTAGCTGGTGGACGGAATACAATTTTAAACTACTATCTGTTATTGAGGATATGCTCCCCAAAAAAGGCGGGAATGTCACCAACTTGCTTGTATCATCCGTTGGTTCCAGTGAAGGTCCAAACTGTAGAGCACGACGGATCTGATTTTCAGTATAACCATTCTGCTTGAACACAGCTTTTAGACTGTCCAGTTCTTGTGTCAAACTACCTGCATCCGAGATGGCGTAAGCTCTTTTTACCAAACTACGTAGGACCCCTTTGGGTTGATACGGTGGATGACAGCTTGACGCATGAAGATATCAGTCCGTATGCATTGGCTTACGATAAACACTATGAACTAATGTCCCATCATTGATCCTGTACACTAAGACATTAAAAACGGAAGTTTTACATCCTTTTCAACTTACATTGTGAACTTAATATTGGGATGCAGACAATTCAAATGATCTAGGAAACGCCGGCCTCAGTGGCCGAGAGGTTCTAGGCGCTCAGTCTGGAACCACGCTACCGCTACTGTCGCAGGTTCTAGTCCTGCCTCTGGCATGGATGTGTGTTATGTCCTTAGGTTAGTTAGGTTTAAGTTGTTCTAAGTTCTAGGCGACTGATGACGTCAGATGTTAAGTCCCATAGTGCTCAGAGCCGTGTGAACCAATTTGATCTAGGAAACGATCAAAACCATCCCTCACATGTGGCCATACCATAAAGGTATCGTCGAAGTATCTCCAGAAACAAGTTGGTTTTAAGAACGCCGTCTTCAGTGTCATGTTCTCATGCCGACTGTGGGGGATAATGGACTCCCCATAGCCACTCCGTCAGTTTGTTCAAAGTTTTTTTTTTTTTTGTTATCAGTCTACTGACTGGTTTGATGCGGCCCGCCACGAATTCCTTTCCTGTTCTAACCTCTTCATCTCAGAGTAGCACTTGCAACCTACGTCCTCAATTATTTGCTTGACGTATTCCAATCTCTGTCTTCCTCTACAGTTTTTGCCCTCTACAGCTCCCTCTAGTACCATGGAAGTCATTCCCTCATGTCTTAGCAGATGTCCTATCATCCTGTCCTTTCTCCTTATCAGTGTTTTCCACATATTCCTTTCCTTTCCTCTCCGATTCTGCGTAGAACCTCCTCATTCCTTACCTTATCAGTCCACCTAATTTTCAAAATTCGTCTATAGCACCACATCTCAAATGCTTCGATTCTATTCTGTTCCGGTTTTCCCACAGTCCATGTTTCACTACCATACAATGCTGTACTCCAGACGTACACCCTCAGAAATTTCTTCCTTAAATTAAGGCCGGTATTTGATATTAGTAGACTTCTCTTGGCCAGAAATGCCTTTTTTGCCATAGCGAGTCTGCTTTTGATGTCCTCCTTGCTCCGTCCGTCATTGGTTATTTTACTGCCTAGGTAGCAGAATTCCTTAACTTCATTGACTTCGTGACCATCAATCCTGATGTTAAGTTTCTCACTGTTCTCATTTCTACTACTTCTCATTACCTTCGTCTTTCTCCGATTTACTCTCAACCCATACTGTGTACTCATTAGACTGTTCATTCCGTTCAGCAGATCATTTATTTCTTCTTCACTTTCACTCAGGATAGCAGTGTCATCAGCGAATCGTATCATTGATATCCTTTCACCTTGTATTTTAATTCCACTCCTGAACCTTTCTTTTATTTCCATCATTGCTTCCTCGATGTACAGATTGAAGAGTAGGGGCGAAAGGCTACAGCCTTGTCTTACACCCTTCTTAATACGAGCACTTCGTTCTTGATCGTCCACTCTTATTAGTCCCTCTTGGTTGTTGTACATATTGTATATGACCCGTCTCTCCCTATAGCTTACCCCTAATTTTTTCAGAATCTCGAACAGCTTACACTATTTTATATTGTCGAACGCTTTTTCCAGGTCGACAAATCCTATGAAAGTGTCCTGATTTTTCTTTAGCCTTGCTTCCATTATTAGCCGTAACGTCAGAATTGCCTCTCTGGTCCCTTTACTTTTCCTAAAGCCAAACTGATCGTCACCTAGCGCATTCTCAATTTTATTTTCCATTCTTCTGTATATTATTCTTGTAAGCAGCTTCGATGCATGAGCTGTTAAGCTGATTGTGCTATAATTCTCGCACTTGTCAGCTCTTGCCGTCTTCGGAATTGTGTGGATGATGCTTTTCCGAAAGTCAGATGGTATATCGCAAGACTCATATATTCCACACACCAACGTGAATAGTCGTTTTGTTGCCACTTCCCCCAATGATTTTAGAGATTCTGATGGAATGTTATCCATCCCTTCTGCCTTATTTGACCGTAAGTCCTCCAAAGCTCTTTTAAATTCCGATTCTAATACTGAATCCCCTATCTCTTCTAAATCGACTCCTGTTTCTTCTTCTATCACAACAGACAAATCTTCACCCTTATAGAGGCTTTAAATGTATTCTCTCCACCAATCTGCTCTCTCCTTTGCATTTAACAGTGGAATTCCCATTGCACTCTTAATGTTACCACCGTTGCTTTTAATGTCACCAAAGGTTGTTTTGACTTTCCTGTATGCTGAGTCTGTCCTCCCGACAATCATATCTTTTTCGATGTCTTCACATTTTTCCTGCAGCCATTTCGTCTTAGCTTCCCTGCACTTCCTATTTATTTCATTCCTCAGCGACTTGTATTTCTGTATTCCTGATTTTCCCGGAACATGTTTGTACTTCCTCCTTTCATCAATCAACTGAAGTATTTCTTCTGTTACACATGGCTTCTTCGCAGCTACCTTCTTTGTACCTATGTTTTCCTTCCCAACTTCTGTGATGGCCCGTTTTAGAGATGTCAATTCCTCTTCAACTGTACTGCCTACTGCGCTATTCCTTATTGCTGTATCTATGGCGTTAGAGAACTTCAAACTTATCTCGTCATTCCTTAGTACTTCCGTATCCCACTTCTTTGCGTATTGCTTCTTCCTGACTAATGTCTTGAACTTCAGCCTACTCTTCATCACTACTATATTGTGATCTGAGTCTATATCTGCTCCTGGGTACGCCTTACAATCCAGTATCTGATTTCGGAATCTCTGTCTGACCATGATGTAATCTAGTTGAAATCTTCCGGTATCTCCCGGCCTTTTCCAAGTATACCTCCTCCTCTTGTGATTCTTGAACAGGGTGTTCGCTATTACTAGCTGAAACTTGTTACAGAACTCAATTAGTCTTTCTCCTCTTTCATTCCTTGTCCCAAGCCCATATTCTCCTGTAACCTTTTCTTCTACTCCTTCCCTTACAACTGCATTCCAGTCGCCCATGACTATTAGATTTTCGTCCCCCTTTACATACTGCATTACCCTTTCAATATCCTCATACACTTTCTCTATCTGTTCATCTTCAGCTTGCGATGTCAGCATGTATACCTGAAGTATCGTTGTCGGCGTTGGTCTGCTGTCGATTCTGTTTAGAACAACCCGGTCATTGAACTGTTCACAGTAACACACTCTGCCCTACCTTCCTATTCATAACGAATCCTACACCTGTTATACCATTTTCTGCTGCTGTTGATATTACCCGATACTCATCTGGCCAGAAATCCTTCCATTTCACTTCACTGACCCCTACTATATCTAGATTGAGCCTTTGCATTTCCCTTTTCAGATTTTCTAGTTTCCCTACCACGTTCAAGCTTCTGACATTCCACGCTCCGACTCATAGAACGTTATCCTTTCGTTGATTATTCAATCTTTTTCTCATGGTAACGTCCCCCTTGGCAGTACCCTCCCAGAGATCCGAATGGGGGACTATTCCGGAATCTTTTGCCAATGGAGAGATCATCATGACACTTCTTCAAATACAGGCCACATGTCCTGTGGATACACATTACGTGTCTTTAATGCAGTGGTTTCCATTGCCTTCTGCATCCTCATGTCGTTGATCATTGCTGATTCTTCCACCTTTAGGGGCAATTTCCCACCCCTAGGACAAGAGAGTGCCCTGAATCCCTACACGCTACTCCGCTCTCTTTGACAAGGCCGTTGGCAGAATGAGGCTGACTTCTTATGCCGGAAGTCTTCGGCCGCCAATGCTGAATATTTATCAAAATATAGGCATTGGCGGGGATCCAACCCGGGACCGAAGACGTTCTGATTGTGAATCGAAGACGCTACCCCTAGACCACGGGGTCAATACCTTGTTCCAATTATTTGTTATTAAATAAACAGAAAATACGTCGACGTCAACACATGGCGACAAAGCTTAGTTGTTTCACCACCGGTGCGCTGTTGTGCCTGTCGCTAGAGGGCAGTTACGTTCGCGCTCGCGCAATGAACCACGGTCGGTATATAAAGGAGACGCCGCGGCAATTCACAAGTGGATTCTTAGGCAGTAACAAATGTCCACAGAATCCTATGCGACAAATTCAGCTTATGCTTCATGTGAAACGAAAACAAATAAGGAATCATTGATTCCTCACAATATTACGCATGCGAGCTAAAGTCAAACAGGTTACGAGTAATGCAGTATATCTCCAATGTGAATTAAGGAGTGCAGCACACACGTAGTTGTAATTAGAAAGACAATGCTATGAAAACAGCTTATGTTTTGAACGAAACTAAATCAAATGTGGAAGACTTTAAGTCGCCCAATAAGACAGCGAGGTGAGGGATATATAAATTTGCAGCGCTCCAAGTGTACTGGCAGCGAACCTAGGCCGTATTACCAGAAGTCCCCATATGCGTTTTGCGCTCGTACCAGGCACAGGGAGCCGCTTTAGTAGGTGCACTGTATCCTGTCGTTTCCCCCAGTCGCCGACGTACCGTGAGCGAGTGCAGAATGGCCATGCGGAAGAAGTCTCATCGTTATCCGTCTCCTCACAAGGCAGTAAGCGTCAAAATCACACTTCAAAAATGGTTCAAATGGCTCTGAACACTATGGGACTTAACATCTGAGCTCATCAGTCCCCTAGAACTTAGAACTACTTAAACCTAACTAATCTAAGGACATCACACGCATCCATGCCCGAGGCAGGATTCGAACCTACGACCGTAGCAGTCGCGCGGGTCCAGACTGAAGCACCTAGAACCGCTCGGCCACAACGGCCGGCTAATCACACTTCTTTCTACACGTCATTGTATCACATTCCAACTCACGACATTGAACTACCAGACCGCTAGAGTAGCTTCTCAAAATGTTAAAATACTCATTCTGTTTGAGATTGCACTGTTTGTTTAAAATGTATTCTACTAATGATTTCAATTTCCTCTTGCACATCGAGCAATCATTCTTTAGTTTCTGCATGCAGCAGTTTAATGTTCTGTTGTATGTTTGTTGTGGAGTGCTTGTTTTCTACAATATGTGTACCAAAATCTGTTTAAAACATGTTTTAAACGACCATCCCTTCTGATCACAGACACTGCAATTTGTTTTGTGCACACCTGAATTCAGGAATTTGTCAAGTTTAGGTCCAATTTTATGACAGAGACCTTAAGTATTGTTTGTTTAAAAATTTATTGAATCGTTTGTTTTAGACATTACAGTTCTTGTAATATTCTGCCATCATTGCTATAGCAATTCACTTAGTTTTCTTCTGGGCATTACTCGTGCCCGTTTTTTTGTCTGTTTTAGACCTGGTAAATGACTGCTAGCTTAATCGAAACCGATTGTACCATCTTAGAACTCGTTGTCCACACAAACAATGTTTATATTGAATTTTTGTTTATATAGCTACAACTGTAGCACTTACTCGTGTAGTCACTGTAATTTCATAACACAAATTTATTTAAACTCCCATTTACGGTGTCTACCTTATCATTTGTTTCTGAAGTGGTATTAATTTACCCGATTTTTTTATTTTAATCTTTACAGACGAATGGAAAAACTAGTAGAAGCCAACCTCGGGGAAGATCAGTTTGGATTCCGTAGAAACACTGGAACACGTGAGGCAATACTGACCTTACGACGTATCTTAGAAGAAAGATTAAGAAAAGGCAAACCTACGTTTCTAGCATTTGTAGACTTAGAGAAAGCGTTTGACAATGTTGACTGGAATACTCTCTTTCAAATTCTGAAGGTGGCAGGGGTAAAATACAGGGAGCGAAAGGCTATTTACAATTTGTACAGAAACCAGATGGCAGTTATAAGAGTCGAGGGACATGAAAGGGAAGCAGTGGTTGGGAAGGGAGTAAGACAGGGTTGTAGCCTCTCGCCGATGTTGTTCAATCTGTATATTGAGCAAGCAGTAAAGGAAACAAAAGAAAAATTCGGAGTAGGTATTAAAATTCATGGAGAAGAAATAAAAACTTTGAGGTTCGCCGATGACATTGTAATTCTGTCAGAGACAGCAAAGGACTTGGAAGAGCAGTTGAATGGCATGGACAGTGTCTTGAAAGGAGGATATAAGATGAACATCAACAAAAGCAAAACAAGGATGATGGAATGTAGTCTAATTAAGTCGGGTGATGCTGAGGGAATTAGATTGGGGAATGAGGCACTTAAAGTAGTAAAGGAGTTTTGCTATTTGGGGAGCAAAATAACTGATGATGGTCGAAGTAGAGAGGATATAAAATGTAGGCTGGCAATGGCAAGGAAAGCGTTTCTGAAGAAGAGAAATTTGTTAACATCCAGTATTGATTTAAGTGTCAGGAAGTCATTTCTGAAAGTATTCGTATGGAGTGTAGCCATGTATGGAAGTGAAACATGGACGATAAATAGTTTGGACAAGAAGAGAATAGAAGCTTTCGAAATGTGGTGCTACAGAAGAATGCTGAAGATTAGATGGGTAGATCACATAACTAATGAGGAAGTATTGAATAGGATTGGGGAGAAGAGAAGTTTGTGGCACAACTTGACCAGAAGAAGGGATCGGTTGGTAGGACATGTTCTGAGGCATCAAGGGATCACCAATTTAGTATTGGAGGGCAGCGTGGAGGGTAAAAATCGTAGGGGGAGACCAAGAGATGAATACACTAAGCAGATTCAGAAGGATGTAGGTTGCAGTAGGTACTGGGAGATGAAAAAGCTTGCACAGGATAGAGTAGCATGGAGAGCTGCATCAAACCAGTCTCAGGACTGAAGACCACAACAACAATCGTCTTCTGTCAATATAAGTCCTACTATCATCATATAAATGAGAAAAATAGTAGAAAACAACAATAACTACACAGTAAGATAAATTCGACTAATAAAAAGTGATTATACACAGAAGTCTCAGATTTAATCTAAATAAAAACAAGTAGCTGAATTCCAATATTAATCAGCAGAATGTTTATTTTATCTAAGTGTAGTCTCATGCTCTGGCTCTCCATGGCAAAATATCGGTTGCTCGATGCATATCTGTCACTCCAAAAATTGATTTTCCTATTTATAGAATAATCATTTTCTTGTATTGAGTGTAGTGGTTTTATATACGGGTTTATTCCATGATGATGTTACAAACTTCCAGGGATGATGGAGAAGGGTTAATGTATCAGTGCGAGGTACAGAATTCTGGCCGGGAGAAGACCGAGTCGAAAAATCGTTCTGATACCTCTGACAGTGAACATCTTCTACTGTAAGATCTTTGCTTTACGTAATTTTTGAAGGAAGTAGTAAGGACGAGAACAAAATACGAATAGTATCCAATAAAGATGGGCATTCCTTACCGCATACGTCCACCCAATTTTCAACATCCTGCTGTAGCACCACATCTCAAATGCTTCGATTCTCTTCTGTTATCGCGTTCTCACTGTCGATGCTTCACTAACATACAATGCTATCCTCCAAAAGAAATATTTCCTCAAATTAAGGCCTATGTTCGATACCAAGAGACTTTCTTCGCAGGAACGCCTTTTGTCTGTGTTAGCCTGCTTTTTACGTCTTTACTTCGTCCATCATACGTAATTTTCTTCCAAGTTAGCAGGATTCCTTAACTTCGTCTACTCCGGGGTCAAGATTGATATTAAGTGTCTCGCTGTTCTCATTTCTGCTACTTCTCATTACTTTTTCCTTTTTCTGGTTTACTCTCAGTCCATATCCTACACTGAAGAAAAATGGTTCAAATGGCTCTGAGCACTATGGGACTCAACTTCTAAGGTCATTAGTCCCCTAGAACTTAGAACTAGTTAAACCTAACTAACCTAAGGACATCACACACATCCATGCCCGAGGCAGGATTCGAACCTGCGACCGTAGCGGTCTCGCGGTTCCAGACTGCAGCGCCTAGAACCGCACGACCACTTCTGCTGGCCTACACTGAAGAGCCAAAGAAACTGGTACACCTGCGAGCACGCAGAAGTGTCTCAACACGACGCGGTAAGGACTCGACTAATGTCTGAAATAGTGCTGGAGAGAACAGACACCATTAATCTTGCAGGGTTGCCCATAAATCCGTAAGAATAAGAGGGGGTAAAGATCTCTTCTGAACAGCACGTTGCAAAGTATTCCAGACGTGCTTAATAATGTTCATGTGAGGAGAGTTTGGTGGCCAGCGGAAGTGTTTAAACTCAGAAGAGAGTGTTCCTGGGCCACTCTGTAGAAATTCCGGACGTGTGGGGTGTCGCGTTTTCCTGCTGCAATTGCCCAAGTCCGTCGGAATGCATGAATGGATACAGGTGATCGGACAGGACGCTTACGTACGTGTCACCTGTCAGAGTCGAATCTAGACGTATCAGGGGTCCTGTATCACTCCCACTGCACACGCCCGACAACATTAAAGAGCCTCCGACAGCATGAACAGTCCCCTGCTGACATGCACGGTCCATGGATTCATGACGTTGTCTCCATACCCGTATACGTCATCCACTCGATACAACTTGAAACGAGGTTCGTCTGAACAGGAAACATGTTTCCAGTCATCAACAGTCTAATTTCGGTGCTGACGGCCAAAATCGAGGCGTAAAGCTTTGTGTCGTGCAGTCATCAAGGGTACACGAGTGGGTCTTCGGCTCAGAAAGCAAATATCAATGTTGCTCCGCTGAATGGTTCGCACGCTGACACTTCTTTGAACTTCTGTGACGTTGAACGACTCTCTTCAGTCATCGTTGCTTCCGTTCTTGCAGGATCTTTTATCCGGTCGCATTGATGTCGGAGATATGATGTTTTACCAGATTCCTTATATTCACGGTAGTCTCGCGAAATGGTCGTACGGAAAAATCCCCACATCATCGCTAACTCGGAGATGATGTGTCCCATCGCTCATGTGTCGACTATAACACCATGTTCAGACTAAGGTAAACCTTGATAGGCGCTGCCGACCGCAGTGCCGTATTCTGCTTGCTTAATATCTCCGTATTTTAATACGCATGCCTACAACAGTGGTGGTTTTTTTTTTTTTTTTTTTTGCGCTTCAGTGTATACTCCTTAGACTGTTTCCTCTATACAGCAGGCTCTTTAATTCTTCTTGAGTTTCACTGAGGATAGCAAAGTCGTCATCGAATCTTATCACCGACATCCTTTCATCCTGACTTTTACTCCTCCTCTTGAACCTTTCATTTATTTCCGTCATAGCTTCTTAGATTGCACCGTAGGGGAGAAAGACTACGTCCTTGTCTTACCCCCTTTTTAACCCGAGCAGTTCGTTTTTGATCTTTCAGTTTAGTTGTTCCATCCCTTTTGGTTCTTGTGCACATTGCAAATTACCCATCATCTGCTTACTCCTATTTTTCTCAGAATTTCGGACTAATTGCACCATTTTACAATGCCGACCATTTTTTCTAGTTCGAAAAATTCTGTGAACGTATCCTGATTTTTCTCCAATCCTGCTTTCATGACGAAGATCAACGTCAGGACTAACCAAAGTAAAAGTGATCATCTAACAGATCCTCGATTTATATACTCGATTTTCGTTTCCATTCTTCTGTATGGTCTTCTTGTAAGCACGTTGGATCCTGAGCTGATTGTGCGGTAGTTCCGGCATTTATCTGCTTATGTGCCCTTGCTGTTTCCGGAATTGTACGGTTGATGTTTTTCCGGAAGTGTGATGGTATGTCGCCAGTCTTATAGATTCTGCACACTAACTTCAACAGTCGTCTGGTCGCAACGTCTCCCAATGATTTTAGAAATTCGGATCGAATGTTATTTATTCCTTCTGTGTTATTTGACCTTAAGTCTTCCAAAGCTCTTTTCAAATCTGTTTCTAATACTGGATCCCCTATTTGTTCCACATCGAATCCAGTTTCTTCTTCTCTCACGTCATCCGACAAATCTTCTCCCTCCTAGAGGCCTTCAATGTACTCTTTCTGCCTATCGGTTCTCTCCTCTGCGTTTAACAATGGTATTCCCGTTGCCCTCTTAATGTTAGCACCCTCACCTTTATGACTTTTCTATATGCTAAGTCAGTACTTCCAAAGATCATTTCTTTTTCGTTTTCTCAATTTTTTCTTGTTGCCATTTTGTCTTGGCTCCTATGCACTTTTTGTTTATTTCATTCGTAAGTGCTGTATATATGTATTCCTTTCATTCCCTGAGTAATTTGTACTTCGTGTTTATTCGGTTAAACAAGATTTCTTCACAGTTAGCTTCTTTGTACCAATATTCATCTTTCCAAAATAGGTAACTGTCCTTTTTAGAGGCGTTAACTCCCCTTCAACTGACCTGCCTTGTCTGGTATCTTGCCCACTCTGGTATTCCTTATCGCAGTATCCACATTCTTAGCGAACAACAACCACGTCTCATCATTTCTCAGTACTTCAGTATGCCACATCATTCCACAGCGATTTTTTTTTCAGACGATTCTCTTAGACTTTGATCTACTCTTCACCATTACTACACTGTGATCCGAGTCTATATATGCTCCCGGACACGCTTTACAATCCGATATCTGGTTTTGGAAACTGTATCTGACCTCGATGAAACACAGCTGGAATCTTCCGTTGCCTCCGTCTCTTTTCCAGGTATATCTCCTCTAATTGTGATTCTTAAACTGGGTATTAGCTGTTACAATGTAAAACGTGTTGGAAAACTAAATTAGTTTTCTTTCCCTCTCTCATTCCTACTTCCAAGTTCATATTCTCCCGCAGTCCTTTTTTCTGTTCCTTCCCTTACAATCTGTCACAGTTATAAGTAAGATTGCCGTTTATAGCTTTCAACTTGATCGCTCCATGACTGGGGTCGGTTGCTTTAAATTGATACAACTATCTCTCTTCAGCAGCCCTGAAAGTCTGTGACATCATAGCGGATTCATCCTTTATGCCAGAATGGTTGCATAGTGTGTGGAACATCACTTTTGTGTATCAGCTCGCACACTGCCTCCACTTAGAGACGCCCTCGCGGAGCTCTCTGTTTCCCGCAGCTTCTGCAAGCTGCTTCCAAACGTGTCGCCCCACTCATGCTTCCCTCTTATACATGAAACGTGTAGGGAACTGTGACCTGGAGTGGCCCACAGATAATATGCGTTTACACTCATTCATACATCTACATCTACAGGGCTATTACAAATGATTGAAGCGATTTCATAAATTCACTTTAGCTCCATTCATTGACATATGGTCACGACACACTACAGATACGTAGAAAAACTCATAAAGTTTTGTTCGGCTGAAGCCGCACTTCAGGTTTCTGCCGCCAGAGCGCTCGAGAGCGCAGTGAGACAAAATGGCGACAGGAGCCGAGAAAGCGTATGTCGTGCTTGAAATGCACTCACATCAGTCAGTCATAACAGTGCAACGACACTTCAGGACGAAGTTCAACAAAGATCAACCAACTGCTAACTCCATTCGGCGTTGGTATGCGCAGTTTAAAGCTTCTGGATGCCTCTGTAAGGGGAAATCAACGGGTCGGCCTGCAGTGAGCGAAGAAACGGTTGAACGCGTGCGGGCAAGTTTCACGCGTAGCCCGCGGAAGTCGACGAATAAAGCAAGCAGGGAGCTAAACGTACCACAGCCGACGGTTTGGAAAATCTTACGGAAAAGGCTAAAGCAGAAGCCTTACCGTTTACAATTGCTACAAGCCCTGACACCCGATGACAAAGTCAAACGCTTTGAATTTTCGGCGCGGTTGCAACAGCTCATGGAAGAGGATGCGTTCAGTGCGAAACTTGTTTTCAGTGATGAAGCGTCATTTTTTCTTAATGGTGAAGTGAACAGACACAATGTGCGAATCTGGGCGGTAGAGAATCCTCACGCATTCGTGAAGCAAATTCGCAATTCACCAAAAGTTAACGTGTTTTGTGCAATCTCACGGTTTAAAGTTTACGGCCCCTTTTTCTTCTGCGAAAAAAACGTTACAGGACACGTGTATCTGGACATGCTGGAAAATTGGCTCATGCCACCACTGGAGACCGACAGCGCCGACTTCATCTTTCAACAGGATGGTGCTCCACCGCACTTCCATCATGATGTTCAGCATTTCTTAAACAGGAGATTCGAAAACCGATGGATCGGTCGTGGTGGAGATCATGATCAGCAATTCAAGTCATGGCCTCCACGCTCTCCCGACTTAACCCCATGCGATTTCTTTCTGTGGGGTTATGTGAAAGATTAGTGTTTAAACCTCCTCTACCAAGAAACGTGCCAGAACAGCGACTCGCATCAACGATGCTTTCGAACTCATTGATGGGGACATGCTGCGCCGAGTGTGGGAGGAACTTGCTTATCGGCTTGATGTCTGCCGAATCACTAAAGGGGCACATATCGAACATTTGTGAATGCCTAAAAAAACTTTTTGAGTTTTTGTATGTGTGTGCAAAGCATTGTGAAAATATCTCAAATAATAAAGTTATTGTAGAGCTGTGAAATCGCTTAAATCATTTGTAATAACCCTGTACATACATCCACACGGATTCTCTATAGGTCACAGTTTAGTTCCTGTCAGAGGGTTCATCGAACCACCTTTGCAATAATTCTCTATTACTCCAGTCTCGAACAGCGCTCCGAAAAAACGAATACCTATATATTTCCGTGCGACCTCCTATTTCCCTTGTTTTTATTATGGTGATCGTTTCTCCCTATGTAGGTCGGCGTCAACAAAATGTTTTCGCGTTCGGACGAGAAAGTCGGTGATTGAAATTTCGTGAGAAGATTCCCCCGCAACGGAAAACGCATTTGTTTTATTGACGTCCACTCCAAATCCTGTGTCATGTCAGTGACACTCTCCCCTGTTTCGCGATAGTACAATACGAGCTGCTCTTCTTTAACCTTTCTCGATATACTCCGTTAACCCTATCTGCTAAGGATCCTAGATCGTGCAGCAGTACTCCAAAAGAGGACGGACAAGTTTAGTGTATGAAGTCCCTTTAGATGATCTGTTACATTTTCTAAGTGGTGGTGGTGGTTAGTGTTTAACGTCCCGTCGACAGCGAGGTCATTAGAGACGGAGCGCAAGCTCGGGTTAGGGAAGGATTGGGAAGGAAATCGGCCGTGCCCTTTCAAAGGAACCATCCCGTCATTTGCCTTAAACGATTTAGGGAAATCACGGAAAACCTAAATCAGGATGGCTGGAGACGGGATTGAACCGTCGTCCTCCCGAATGCGAGTCCAGTGCACATTTTCTAAGTCCGCTGCCAATAAAACCCAGTCTTTGATTTGCCTTCCCCACAACATTTTCTATGTGTTCGTCCCAATTTAAGTTATTCGTAATTGTTACTCGTAGGTATTTAGTTGAATTTACGGTCCTTCAATTTGACAGATTTATCGTGTAACCGACGATTAATGGAGTCCCTTTTAGTACTCATGTGGATGACCTCTCACTTTTCATTATTTATGGTCAATTCCCAATTTTTACCCCAGGCAAATATCTTTTCTCAATTGTTTTGCGATTTGTTTTGATCTTCTGAGGACTTTAGTAGACGATAAACGACAGCATCATATGCAAACAACTTAAGACGGCTGCTCATACTGTCTCCTAAATCTCTTTGGATTTTCTGCCTGGTTAGCTTTCCAGTGTAATGGTTCTTTAAGTCTCCTCCAGGCTCCTAAAATCAACGTGACTCGATATTTCGGCGACCCATCTGTCCGCCACGTTTAGGAATATGCTGCTGCCGGGTCGCGCGGAAAACTGATGCCAAAGCTGCAAATCGTCGTCTCTACTGGCTTCATAATGTACACGGAGCATGCGTCGCCCACCACGGTTGCTGCCCCAAGACCGGCATAGTAGCGCTGCCCCTAGTAGAACAATGGTGCTAACGATACATCGCACTCAAAGACTATCTTCAGACTGTCGGGCAAGCCGCACCAAAGAAGGACGTGGTACGTTGCGAGACAATACAGGATTCCACGTCCATCTAAGAGGAAAACCTTTGTCTTTATTATCCAAATTGTCTGTTAACCTAACATCAGTTACCTCTCTATAACCACTGTTTCAGAATCCGGAATTACCCGAATCTACCTGAGTCTCGTCAAACTTCATCCCATAATCATCATTTAAACAATGTTCCACTGCCACCAATTTTACAGAATGTTGTAGCCCCTTGTGTTGGGGATTTTCCATCCACCTGTCCCGAATTGTGCCAATCAAATCGGCGATGTACTTCTTTCCAGTTTGACACTGAGTTTTGTATACACCACGCTTCCCATGTCCGAAATCAACTTTGACAGAGCCGAGTGGTACCCTAATCGTAAGAGGATGATGGAACACATTCATAATGTTAAATCTCCATAACATTCTTCCATTCTTGAACGACACAACCCCAGCATAAGGAATAAAAGTCTCGGACCTATGCTCCTCTTTATACACCTCCAAGAATTGTCTCCTAACTTATCTTCTCGTATAGCCATAATCTCCAGGCATGCATTCTAATCGTAGTGCTAAATGAAGTACTGATACCGGAATTGCACATTACTATTTAGGCTGGGTAAATGATGACATTCTACAAGATGTGAAAGTCTATTGCTTGTATTATTATTAATTAACTGCATGACATATGTATTACTCAATATTTGAACGCATCTTTTCAAGTGGTGTATTTTTCTGAATTGTAATTTTTCGGATGCTGTGCTAAAGCGAAGTATTAAGCTTTGATGTAAACACATCATTACTGTTATCATAACCTTTGATACATTTTATTGTGCATATTAAACAAGAATTAAAAGAGAACCAAAATGCAAGAAGAGAAATAAAAAATTTGAAGTTTGTGAATGACATTTTAATTCTTTCGCAAACACCAAAAGTCTTGGAATAGCTATTAAAAATGATTATAAGACAAAAGTAAAAGAAGGGCAATCGAATATAGCCGAATTAAATGCTGAGGGAATTAGGCACACAAGCCATAGCAAGAAAATCGCTTCAGAAAAATAGAAATTTGTTAACGACATATATAAATTTAAGAGTTAGGAAGTCCTTATAGAAGGTACTTGTCTGGGGTGTAGCTTTGTACGGAAATGGAGCTTCTAGGATAAGCAGTTCACACATGTAGCTAATAGGAGTTCGAAGAATTTTGCTGGAGTAAAATACTGAAGAGTAGATGAGTAGGATGGGTAGATCAAGTAACTAATGAGGAAGTGTTGAATCTAACTGACGAATTGGGAGTGGGGTATGCAGCGCTTGGGATAGCTTGACTAAAAGAAGGGATAGGTTGACAGAACACATCCTGATGCATCAACGAATAGTCAATTTGGTATCGGGTTTGTGTGTGTGTGTGTGTGTGTGTGTGTGTGTGTGTGTGTGTGTGTGTGTGTGTGTGTGTGTATGTGTGTTTGTTTGTTTCTGGAAGAGAGAGAGAGAGAAAGAGAGGGAGAGTGGGAGGGAGTCGTGCCGAGCCTCCTGCCCATCACAGTCTGCCCTTGGCCAAACTCAGATACATCAGACACCTTCCCTTCTCTACCCGCGTACAGCCTGCTCATGCACCATGCGCATGTCTAACCAGCAGTAATTTCTTGCCATGTGATGCTGTTGTCGCCTGTACGGGTTTGTATCGATAGTAAGTCTGAGGTCATAATTTTCTGTCTTATCAGTGTAGATATAGCGCCAAAGGAAGTAGAGGTCGCTGCACAGTGAGGTATAATAAGCACAGAGGGAAAAAGAAAGATAGCCTAGTGTAACTCCGAATATCAACAAACGGAGAAACTAAATATATAAAATCCATCAATGTATTAAATTTAAATAAAATAAATAAGTTATCCAACAGATACAGTAAACTGTAAAATGGTAAATGCCGGGAGAACAAGATTAATATTGGAGTGCGGCAAAACGCAAATAGAAAGAATGTGTAGTCAAAAAAAAAAAAAAAAAAAAAAAAAAAAAAAAAAAAAAAGGTAAAGTAGGAAATAGTTAAAATGAGAGGAAGAAGAAGTAGAAACAAAGTAATGGCGTCTGAAAGAACAGGAACAGACGATGGTAAAAACTAGACTTGGAAATATAGAGAACAACACTTGCACTGTTCTAAATCTATACAACATATTAAATGTAATGCGAATGCACCTATGTGTTTTAAAATATTTTATATACACTGTTATCCAAACGTAAAGCAACAAACAGAAATTTTGCAGGGATACGTTTATTTTGCAGCAAAACAATATAAACAGGTGATAGTAAATCAGAAACAGTGTAATGAATACAGAATGTAATCAACTGCAGCATGCATAAAGGTAGACAAAAATGTTCTTCATTTTCTTGCAACTTAACGGATTTACACACACAATCTGACAACTGGTTAATGTGCTCAGTATTGGTTGTGACAGGCCTGACAACGACGAAGCATGCTATGAATGGTCAATCTCATGATGAGGCAGTAACGCCCATTTTTCCCGGAGAGCTGCTCGTAAATCTTGGAGAGTGGTTGGTGCCATTTGGCAACCCGTCTTCCTACAGCACCTCAGACATGCTCTATGGGTTTCAAATCGGCAGAGCGAACAGGCCACGCCATACACGCCAAATATTCCCTTTCCAAAGAAAATGTCAACCACCCGCGCTCTATGAGGTCGAGCACTATCGTTCATCAATACGGAGTATACGCATGAGATCCCAAGATCTCACGGTACCTGACAGCAGTTAAATCTTGCTGATTCACTCGTACGATTTCATAGAGACGTGTTCGAGTGGTCAACATAATCCCTGCCCACACAGTTAGGGATCCTCCTCAATATCAATCTCTTTCCAAAATGTTTGGGTCCCGAAATGGTGTTCCACATTCCCTCCAAATGCGAATCTGTTGAGAATCACTCTCCACACCAAATCATGACTCATCTGTGGAAAGAACATTGGCCCATCGTTCGACCATCCAGGTGGCATATTGGCGGCTCCACTCCAAACGTTCCCTTCTGTGGAAACACGCCAGACTCCTACAATAAAGCCCACTGTGCAGAATCCTTGTGTACACAGTATTCCTAGACAAATACGTCCAGGAAATGCTGCGAGGTCAGGTGCCAGTTGCAGTGCAGTAGTAAGGTAGTACCGTCGTGCCCTTACAGCCAAATAACGGTCCACTTTTTCTAAAATCGTACATGGTGGGCCCTGCAGTGGTCTCCTGAGTACAGTTTCGGTCTCTATAAACTGTCGCCTCACCCGAGAAACGTTAAGCCTTTGGGCCACATTAGTTTTCGACTCTCCTGCTTCCATTCTTCCTATGGCCCTCCACAACAGAGAGTCTGTGGGCGTCTTCTCTGTGCCCTACTGCAACCGTCTGTGACTGCGTACGCCAGCCAAAGTGGCCGAGCGGTTCTAGGCGTTTCAGTCTGGAACCGCGCAACCGCTACGGTCGCAGGTTCGAATCCTGCCTCGGGCATGGATTTCTGTGATGTACTTAGGTTAGTTAGGTTTAAGTAGTTCTAAGTTCTAGGGGACTGATGACCTCAGATGTTAAGTCCCATAGTGCTCAGAGCCATTTGAACCATTTTTTGTGACTGTGTACACAACGATTGTGGCTGTTGGACTACCCTGTAAACACTACCCCGTTTGACAAGTGAACTGACGTCATTGCTGGCATGGTTGTCCGTTGATTGCCGGCCGCGGTGGTCTAGCGGTTCTAGGAGCTCAGTCCGGAGCCGCGCGACTGCTACGGTCGCAGGTTCGAATCCTGCCTCGGGCATGAATGTGTGTGATGTGTGTGATGTCCTTAGGTTAGTTAGGTTCAAGTAGTTCTAAGTTCTAGGGGACTGATGACCTCAGATGTTAAGTCCCATAGTGCTCAGAGCCTTTTTTTTTTTTTTTGTCCGTTGATCGAAATGCCATCTTCCGTGCAGCACGCCATCGTAACGACATCTGTTGACAGTTTTAAATGATAATATCGTGAATTAGACACAGGACGGGGAAATGGCATTTTTTTGCTTTAATTTTGGACACCACCGTAGTTATTACTATTACAATCGTAGGCATCTGTGGCTCATTAAAAGTACGTGTGTGTGTGTGTATGTGTGTGTGTGTGTTTGTGAGAGAGAGAGAGAGAGAGAGAGAGAGAGAGAGAGAGAGAGCGAGAGAGAGAAAGAGAGAGTGGTGAGGTTTGGGAGGGGGGAGGGGGAGAGAGGAGGAATGGTTGTTTTGCGGGGTGGAAAAGTTATAATCTCCCCCTCAACAAAATGAAACTATGAACGCACGGACGTCTGCTACGAACTGGATTTCACTAATAGAATTTTTGATTTTAGATATTTAGTTCCTGCCTCTGTTCTTGGACTACATAAGCGGCACTCTGCTGACAGTTATGGCCTGTTCCTGTTTCAGGTCCCCGGCCAGGAGCTAAGCGCCGCGTGGTGCTGAGGAGGGACCCAGCCGACAAGGCGCACCGCAGTGAGTACCACAGCACCACTTTACTCTTTGTACTGTATTCTGACTAATTTCTAATCATTGCGTTTCCTCACATTTCTTATTTCTGAGAAATGTGAAAATACGGCATCTTAATTTGTCCAGGAAGGGAATGGAGGAAGGGCCAGACCGGTGGTGATTTGAACACATTGTATAGCATTTACAGATTTACAAAAAGGAGACATATGAACAGAAATTATAATTGAAGGAGAAGAAATAAAAACTTTGTGACCTGCCGACACATTTTAACTGTGTATGAAGTGGCAAAAGACTTGGAAGATCAGCTGAAAGGAATGGATAGTGTCTTGAAAAGAAGCTACAATATGAAAGTGGAGGGTAACGTAATGCAGAGGGAGTTAGGTAAGGAATTGAGGCATTAAAAGCAGTAGATAATCTTTTTGGAAACAAAGTAACTGACTATAGCAGAAGTAGAAAGGATGTGAGATGCAGACTGGCAACAGCGTTTTTTTATACAGAGAAATCTGTTACCTTCGAACATATATTGCTATTTTTTCTAGTTATCTTCTGGATTGTAGCTTTTTACCAAAGTGATATGTTGGCAAAAAATACACTCCTGGAAATGGAAAAAAGAACACATTGACACCGGTGTGTCAGACCCACCATACTTGCTCCGGACACTGCGAGAGGGCTGTACAAGCAATGATCACACGCACGGCACAGTGGACACACCAGGAACCGCGGTGTTGGCCGTCGAATGGCGCTACCTGCGCAGCATTTGTGCACCGCCGCCGTCAGTGTCAGCCAGTTTGCCGTGGCATACGGAGCTCCATCGCAGTCTTTAACACTGGTAGCATGCCGCGACAGCGTGGACGTGAACCGTATGTGCAGTTGACGGACTTTGAGCGAGGGCGTATAGTGGGCATGCGGGAGGCCGGGTGGACGTACCGCCGAATTCCTCAACACGTGGGGCGTGAGGTCTCCACAGTACATCGATGTTGTCGCCAGTGGTCGGCGGAAGGTGCACGTGCCCGTCGACCTGGGACCGGACCGCAGCGACGCACGGATGCACGCCAAGACCGTAGGATCCTACGCAGTGCCGTAGGGGACCGCACCGCCACTTCCCAGCAAATCAGGGACACTGTTGCTCCTGGGGTATCGGCGAGGACCATTCGCAACCGTCTCCATGAAGCTGGGCTACGGTCCCGCACACCGTTAGGCCGTCTTCCGCTCACGCCCCAACATCGTGCAGCCCGCCTCCAGTGGTGTCGCGACAGGCGTGAATGGAGGGACGAATGGAGACGTGTCGTCTTCAGCGATGAGAGTCGCTTCTGCCTTGGTGCCAATGATGGTCGTATGCGTGTTTGGCGCCGTGCAGGTGAGCGCCACAGTCAGGACTGCACACGACCGAGGCACACAGGGCCAACACCCGGCATCATGGTGTGGGGAGCGATCTCCTACACTGGCCGTACACCACTGGTGATCGTCGAGGGGACACTGAATAGTGCACGGTACATCCAAACCGTCATCGAACCCATCGTTCTGCCATTCCTAGACCGGCAAGGGAACTTGCTGTTCCAACAGGACAATGCACGTCCGCATGTATCCCGTGCCACCCAACGTGCTCTAGAAGGTGTAAGTCAACTACCCTGGCCAGCAAGATCTCCGGATCCGTCCCCCATTGAGCATGTTTGGGACTGGATGAAGCGTCGTCTCAGGCGGTCTGCACGTCCAGCACGAACGCTGGTCCAACTGAGGCGCCAGGTGGAAATCGCACGGCAAGCCGTTCCGCAGGACTACATCCAGCATCTCTACGATCGTCTTCATGGGAGAATAGCAGCCTGCATTGCTGCGAAAGGTGGATATACACTGTACTAGTGCCGACATTGTGCATGCTCTGCTGCCCGTGTCTATGTGCCTGTGGTTCTGTCAGTGTAATCATGTGATGTATCTGACCCCAGGAATGTGTCAATAAAGTTTCCCCTTCCTGGGACAATGAATTCACGGTGTTCTTATTCCAATTTCCAGGAGTGTATTTTGGCTGGTCAAACTAAGAAGGGCGAGACTAGACAGTTCTCTGGTGACCTTAAAGAACATCAGCTACCATTAAACAACAGACGCCACAACTGTTGCTTATGTGTGATACACTGCCTATTTGGAAAGGTTATTTTGCCGTACACCCAGCTCCACTGTCTACTTTCAGTAGCTTCTAATCGTAACAATACCGTCACATAGCTTGAGAATATTGAGGCATTCACTTTTTTTCCAAATCTTCCTGGCTATTTCCCTGGCGCTTTATAGAGGCTACAATGTACTCCTAATAAATATGTCGCTACATGGAGACTGCTTTCCTCGTGCTTGATTGACCATAATTTACGGAGGCAGTAACAAAACAGCCGTTCCGTGAAGATCCGTAACATAAAACTCTGCCGCGTCTCATAAATTTGAGCTTAAGATAACGCTAGAACTTCATTTATCTCCAAACAGCAGCTGGCTGTTTCGGCTCAAATAACCATTCTAAATATTTTTTTTTAAGTCTTTGAGGCCGGAATGTCCAATATCGCTCATGGGAGTGATTGGAGGATTACATTTTACTCATTCTGAATCACCTGGGCTGAAACGCAGTCCATAATTCTCATATGGCACAAGTACTCTTCGGTAAAACAAAATGTAATTAAAAGTTCAGTATGACAGAAATTAGAAGCATTACGACTGACAGATATTAAACTTAGTACGTGTAACCACTGGGTGAGGACGCCTAATACTGAAAGTGGTCACAAACATTTAAACTTTAACCTGTGAGTACACAGCATGTCATGACTTTGGTTTTAATGTCTTGAAATAATTCCTCTTTACACGAAAAATTTTACTACTAACAAACACTAATACGATCTGACATTTAATAATGAATGTGCGGCTGCGTAACAACTTTGTCGTAGTGCGAATGAGTAAAAAAGCGTAATTTACCTTTGCAACCGAAACCTCCAACAGATTTTATGCAACCTATCAGTGTTGATGTACCACTCCTTGTCCACTGTTGTGCAAAATTTAAGGACAAAGTAATTTCCATATCACGTGTCATTCGCAAATGACGTATCTCGATGGAACTTGATTAACTGATAGAAATTAGAAATGAGAGAAACATGTACGACACATTATTTCAAAAACAAAATTACACTTCTTAAGAGGATTCTAGATGTACCCTCATATGCCGAGAGATGGGAACACGTAATGTACCCAAGGACAGTGCCGAACATGACCTTTTTGGTGGTCCAGGTGTTATGGCGTGGGGAAACAAAATGTTGCACGTGCATACAGACCAGAAAACTTTTGAACACCGTACATTCACCGGATAATGTTACTGCAAAACAGTACTCCTTCCCAGTGTGCGTCTTTTCTGGGGTGCATTCGGGCATGACTTTATTTTTATGGATTACAATGCGAGAGCTCATCGAACTTCGTTGGTGGAGGACCTCTTGGAACGATAGGATATTCGGCGAATGCGCTGGTCTAACAATTCCCCCTAGTTAAAGCCCAACGAACAATGAGGGATGCACTACAGCACGTCCACATGCACCAGCGACCATCTAGAAGCTGTCATCAGCGCTAGTGGAGAAATGGAACGCCCAACCGTAGCATGGATTGCTATCTGTGGTGATCTCGTGCCCATAAAAAACCACGTCCCGCCTTTTAGATTGTCTAGGAAACAATCATGAATCGCGGTGACTTCAGTGTAATCATTGTCTTTGAGTAAAATTGTCATTTCCGTTCGTCTCATTGCGTATTTCTTCCAGATACCTTCTGTACATACTTCAGCAGCTCGTTCTGTACATGGTCGAGGTTTCATCGAGCTACACTACGTGATCAAAAGTATCCGGACACTCCCAAAAACATACGTTTTTCATATTAGGTGCATTATGCTGCCACCTATTGCCAGGTACTCCATATCAGGGGCCTCAGTAGTCTTTAGACATCGCGAGAGAGCAGAATGTGGCGCTCTGCGGATCTCAAGGACTTCCAACGTGGTCAGGTGATTGGATGCCATTTGTGTCATACGTCTGTATGCGAGATTTCTACACTCCGAAACATCCATAGGTCCACTGTTTCCTATGTGATAGTGTATTGGAAAAATGAAGGTACACGTACAGCACAAAAGCGTACAGGCAGACCTCGCGGCGTGTTGACTGACAGAGACCGCCGGCAGTTGAAGAGGATCGTGATGTGTAATGGGCAGACATCTATCCAGACCATCACACAAGAATTCCAAACTGCATCAGGATCCACTGGAAATACTATGATAGTTAGGCGGGCTGGGAGAAAACGTTGATTTTATGGTCTAGCGGCTGCTCATAAGCCACACATCACGCCAGTAAATGCCAAACGACGCCTCGCTTGGTTTAAGGAGGGTAAACATTGGACGATTGAACGGTGGAAAAACCTTGTGTGGAGTGACGAATCACGGTACACAATGTAGCGATCCGATGGCAGGGGGTGGGTATGGCGAATGCCCAGTGAATGTCATCTGCCAGCGTGTGTAGTGCCAACAGTAAAATTCGGGGTGGTGTTCTTGTGTGATAGTGTTTATCATGGAGGGGCTTGCACCCCTTGTTGTTTTGCCTGGCACTACCACAGCACTGCACAGGTTTTAAGCACCTTCTCGCTTCCCACTGTTGAAGAGTAATTCGGGGATGGCGAGTGCATCTTTCAACACGATCGAGCACCTGTTCATAATGGACGGCCTGTCGCGGAGTGGGTACACGACAATAACATCCCTGTAATGGACTGGCCTGCGCAGAGTCCTGACCTGAATCCTACAGAACACCTTTGAGATGTTTTGGAATGCCGACTTCGTGCCAGGCCTCATCGACCGACCTCCAGCATTACCTATGGAGGGCGCCATGAACTTGAAGTCATTTTAAGCCAGGTGTACGGATATTTTTGATCACATAGTGTACGTTACTTTGCAGTGACACATCGGGCAAAAGTTACTTTCATCCTGTAGTAATGATATGCACAAAGCACAAGAATCTGCACAGTGCGTCTGCAATACTTCAACTGAAAATCACTCATTTAAGCACAAAGTCTCATTCTGCACTGCAACTCACACTCACCTTATGTAGCTGAAACATTAAATGATAATTGAGATACAATGTTTCTGCGGGAGGCGGTTCATACGTTCCCATTACTTAATGTACATCACTCAAATGAGGTTCTTTCATGAAGAAGCTCTAAGTGAGCACATGTGCGAGTCAACATAAGAACAAAACGTTTAAAAATAACGATGATGTAAGAAACCCAGTTTAGATGGAAACTGAAATAATTTATTGTTCAGGAAGTAGATAGAAACCCTCCTTCAATGGACCTCGTGTCGTTACAGACACATTCACAAAAGAGAGAAGAATAACCCCACATTCATACAACCACGTGCAAAATTATTTAATGACTAGGAACATAATGACATAAGGGATTTGTATGCTCGGATGACCGAAGAGAAATTAGATACCTATAATGAAATTACAATTAAATCAATACAATGAAATGAATACCCTTAGTTGCATATAGGCGTTTATATACGTCAACGGGGACAGTTGAAAATGTGTGCCCCGACCGGGACTCGAACCCAGGATCTCCTGGTTAAATGGGACACGCTCTATCCATCTTTTTTTGTTAATCCCGTTTTGTTCATTATTGGTCGTTGTATTTGTTCGAGGCGGAATTCCCACAGCGCATGTTTAAGTTCATCGTGAATGCACTGACTCAGTTTTTTATTACAGAAAGCAGCTAACCTTCTGACCAAACACGCAGAGCTACCGTGCCGGCATCTGAGCCACCGAGGACACAGAGGATAGTGCGACTGCAGGGACTTATCTCTGGCACGCCTCCCGTGAGACCCACATTCCCGACTTATTGTCCCACGGAATATTCGTAAAGCCCCTGCCCATTACACGCATTACTCGTGGCTTTACCGATTACCGTAAGAGTTCGGGCAATGTGTGTGCATCCGCACAGAAGATGGTCAAATGGTCGGTGAGACTTAACTATATATACGAAGATGGTATCTGTTTTTTCGAACATGTCCGTCACCTACAAATGTTAATCGAAACAGGAAAACTCGAGCTGCTGATGGATACCTGCGACAGATAAGGATTTTTTATGCTTACAATGCAAGAACTTATTTTCAAGTTTCTGTCAACATTGATTGAGGCAGATATCGCATATATGAAGAAAAACTCTATTTACACTCACAAAAATTTATTTCCTTTTGTTGGACACTGCATGGTTCAAATGGTTCAAATGGCTCAAAGCACCATTGGGACTTAACATCTGAGGTCATCAGTCCCATAGACTTAGAACTACTTAAACCTAACTAACCTAAGGACATCACACACATCCCTGCCCGAGGCAGGGTTCGAACCTTCGACCGTTGCAGCAGCGCGGTTCCGGACTGAAGCGCCAAGAACCGCTCGGCCACACCGGCCGGCCAAATATTTTCAGTGTTTAAAGAAACCTGTTTTAAAGGTAAACCATAATAGATGTAGTGCAACAAGCATCCACCGCCACAGACATGTTAGGATTAAGATGTAGATATGGGATGCAAATGTATATATAGGCTGCTAGCCCATAAATTTGGTGCACTAAATAGCTTCGTTTCTCAACTAGCGACACGCCCCTGTTTTGCATGGCTAGCGCAGATTATCCACAGCCCGATAACTTGTGTGTCGTGGACCTAACTCTGTAGAAGGAGCCACAGCGTAAAGTTATGATACAAATTGAGAGAACGAAGTTACATAATTGAATACCATCACTTTCGGGTGTAACTTAAACTATTTATGCAATGTCCGCCAGGAAAGTTTTCAGAAGGCAAGAATGTAAACTGTCTCTAATGCATTATCGTCTGAAGAGACATTCATGGCGCCGGCCGCTGTGGTCGAGCGGTTCTAGGCGCTTCAGTCAGGAACCGCGCTGCTGCTACGGTCGCAGGCTCGAATCCTGTCTCGGGCAGGGATGTGTGTGGTGTCCTAAGGTTAGTTAGGTTTAAGTAGTTTAAAGTCTAGGGAACTGACCACCTCAGATGTTAAGTCCCATAGTGCTCAGAGCCATTTTAACCATTTCACATTCATGGCAATGATGAAAGCTGCGATGGAGCGTGACTTGCAGTCTGCCCGACACCATCGTCCGTTTGGCGCAAGCCACATTTTCAGTATGAAGTTTACCTGCATTTCCCGTACAGGTACGAATCACCCTCTGCCGCGCAACACAGATAGGACGCACCTCCTGCCACTAAACATTGGAATGCGTCACTCTTTACCGCATAACATTGATATGAAGCACCCTGTACCAAACAAAATCGGCACAAAACAACTTGTACCATGGAACATTGGTACAAAGCAACCTCTGCCATGCTCAATCGATACAGAGCACCCTTCGCTATGCAACTTTGTTGCGAAGCACTCTCTTCAATGCCACATTGTTGCAAAACAGCCTCTGCACACTACACTGGTACAAAGGACTCTCCGCCACATTTCAGAACGCAACACTATCTGCTACGCGAAATTGTTACGAAGCACCCTCTGGAACGCAACAATGACACGAACTATCCTTCACCACATAACACTGGTCAAGGCATTATTTGCCATGCAGGATCGGCACGCAGCACCGCACGATCCAACGCGATTCCAAGATGTTCTCTGTTCACCACTTGACGGCAATACCATTGTTTCACAGGGGTCGGAGGCTTTAATTCACCGTAGTTCAAACAATTTTCATGTTATATTTATAAATTACTTACAAAAACCTTCCTCGTAAATCATTCTACATATGGGGCTTAGAGGAAAATTGCGCTCACAGTATCTCGTCTGTTAGACCCCTTCAACGCAGATGAAAGCACTAGCGTACTATCGCTAAAAGTGGTTGAAGTTAGAAACAGACGTATGGCTTACCCAGGCATTTTCCACACATCAAAAAAAGTTTTACATCATCTGAGTTCCGAGAGTTCCGGAACCTGTACAGAAAATTGGTATAGAGATCAACATAAACATCATTTCCGCCCTTTTTATTTCTTTTGGGAACCACACATTGCATGTTGTATCACCATACAGCGAGACCATCAGAGGTGGTGGTCCATATTGCTGTACACACCGGTACCTCTAATACCCAGTAGCACGTTCTCTTGCATTGATGCATGCCTGTATTTGTCGTAGCATACTATCCACGAGTTCATCAAGGCACTGTTGGTCCATATTGTCCCACTCCTCCAATTCGGCATAGATCTCTCAGAGTGGATGGCGGGAAACGGCGTCCATAAGTAGCCCTTTTCAATCTATGCCAGGGTTGTTCGAAAGGATTCACGTCTGGAGAACATGCTGGCCACTCTAGTCGAGCGATGTCGTTATTCTGAAGGAAGGCATTCACAAGATGTGCATGATAGAGCTCGAATTGTCATCAAAAAAGACGTGTGCCTCACCAATATGCTGCCGATATGGTTGCACTATCAGTCAGAGGATGGCATTCACGTATCGTACAGCCGTTACGGTGCCTTCCATGACAACCAGCAGCGTACATCGGACCCACATAATGTCACCCCAAAACATCAGGGACCTTCCACCCTACTGCACTCGCTAGACAGTGTGTCTAAGACGTTCAGCCTGATCGGGATGCCTCCAAACACGTCTCCGACGATTCCCTGGTTGAATGCATATGCGACACTCATCGGGGAAGAGAACGTGATGCCAATCCTGAGCGGTCCATTCAGCATGTTGTTGGGCCCATCTGTACCGCGCTGCATGGTGTCGTGGTTGCAAAGATGGACCTCGCCATGGGCGTTGGGAGTGAAGTTGCGCATCATGCAGCCTATTGCGCACTGTTTGAGTCGTAACACGACGTCCTGTAGCTGCACGAAAAGCATTATTCAACATGGTGGCGTTGCTGTCAGGGTTTCTCCGAGCCATAGTCCGTAGGTAACGGTCATCCACTGCAGTAGTAGCCCTTGGGCGGCCTGAGCGAGCTGTGTCATCGACATTCCTGTCTCTCTGTATCCCCTCCATGTCCGAACAACATCGCTTTGGTTCACTCCGAGGCGCCTGGACACTTCCCTTGGCACAAAGTGACAATGCGGACGCGAACGAACCGCGATATTTACCGTCTAGGCATGGCTGAACTACAAACAACACGAGCCGTGCACCTCCTTCCTGATGGAATGACTGGAACTGATGGGCTGTCGAACCCCCTCGATCTAATAGGCACTGCTCACGCATAGTTGTTTATATCTTTGGGCAGGTTTAGTGAAACCTCTGAACAGTCGGAGGGACTGTGTCTGCGATATAGTATCCACAGTCAACATCTATCTTCAGGATTTCTGGGAACCGAGGTGATGTAAAACTTTTTTGATGTATTTTCATGTTACAACTTCTTTTCCGCCCTCTTTCCCACATTCATTCTCGTTTATGTTGATGAGCTTCATAGTCACCGTTTTCTGCCTGTCAACCTTCAAGACCCCTACGACAACAACGCCTTTATTCGTACAGCTCGACTACCATCTCTGCAAGATTAAAATTACAAATCCATTTTCTCGAACTCTTACCGTAGCACCAGATGCCACCAAGAAGATTACTTAATGAAATAGTGAACACATTTATCAACATCATCATCTGACAAAGCATCCCATGATAACAGGGCCACAGATCTGGCTAAACGTCTCATTACGTTGACAACAAAGATTCACAATGGTTATCATCGACACGCAAAGAAGAAGAAGAAGATTGTAGATCAGACTTATTTTTAAAGTTTTGACGGAGGTATGCAGCTATAATCACAATCTGTACAGAAATGACTCCGAAAGTATTTGTTAGGCTGCTGAAATGAAGAGCATCCAGATGGCAGTAAATCCTTTATTGTGCTGACGCATTTCCGTCAAAGCCCATCATCACAGCTCCTAGTAAAAAATTCAAAAAACATTACAAATAATAGTACATACAGTGACATAGCGTTTCAACTTGTTGAAAATGTGTAGAGCAACTAAACAAATGATAATACATGCCGCTTATTACAAAATAAGTTAAAGTGGACGCATAATGACTTCCAAACAAAACTGACAAAAAACATTTGTTCTCGAATACAGTAAGTGACCTAGTCAAGTGAGACTGTTCACTACGGGGCCATAATGAAAACACAGAGTACATGAGCTGAACGGCGTCTACATCGTATGATGCGTTGTAAGTTTAAGAAATAAAATCAGTAAAAACAATTTTCAAGTTTTGTCATTTTTCATTAAAATTATGACAATGTCAACATGTAAAAAGAGCCACCTGAAACTTTCTTGTGTCTCTTTAAACAAATACGCTACAATTGTCAGAGGAAAACTTACGAAACTCACACCAGACGACCTCAAGATTGTTTATAGATTTGTATGCACAAGGGATGAAGCTAATTTATAAGGAATTCCACAATATTTAGATTGCTGCCTTAATATTAAGCAGTTAAAGGTTAACAAGTAGTTAAAAAAGGCATTTTTTATCCATTATTACATCGTGGAAGAAGACAAAAAAATAATTTACGACAGCTCGTGAACTGCTAATTCATCAAAAGATTCGTACCCTCCTGATATCTTACGTAAATTTCAATCTCCTCCAAAATATCTAGAATCGTATCTTTACTACCATAGTGCAGGACAGACAAGTCATCTTTAATGCTTCTTATACTGTGCTTGATTTATCTTAGATGATCCCCTAAGGCACTACCATGACTAGCATCTTCACGCTCACAATACCTGACCAGAAAATCTCTCCCAGTCTGTCCAATGTAATATTTGACACACGAGCGAAGCAGAGGAAACGGTCTAGAGGTACAGTCCTGCCCTCCAAATCTGTTGTATGCACAGTCCACCGCTTCCTTGCATGATCGCACAAAAGCCCAAGAAGGGCTTGAAAGGTTGTGTGATGTGGTTGGTGTCTGTTAGGGCACTTGTTTTGGTATAGCCATGATGCCTGTCCGTTTCCACCTTGGCGGCACACAAACACCATCTCGGCTTGTTCCCGACATGAATACTGGACCATTCTGCCGCTTACAGTATGCTGCGTCAATCACGCAGCCTGCAACACACAAGGAACACGCGGCACATGGTCAGAGGAACTTTCATTCGTCAGCGGCATCTACCGTGGCAACGATGCATTTCCGGACACATGTTCATAGCACATTTTCTCCTCCATCCCCTGTTAAGAATTCGCTTTGCATTTCGTCTGTTTTAATAATGTCCACCCTGCATAACACCAGAAAGTTTGTCAGTGCTTGCTAATACATATCCTTAAATTTAAAATTTTAAACATAGTTCAATAAAATCGATCGAGCACAAATCTCGTACTCGAAATTTTTTCTTCCATCAGTGTACTTTCTTTCTGGCTGCTCGAGGCAGTAGCGAATAAAACACTTCGAATATTGCATTAGCATCTCGTTATAAAATCTTCTTTACAACCGAGTGGCAGTAAGTCACATTCGCAGTGGGCGTGAGAAAAATTTTATGCCCTCTTTTCCCTTGATACATTATTCATTACGACGGATACGGTAGGACGCCGAGATAAGAGACTTCAAAGTAGAAATTCTGAATCTACAATTTTACTACGGAAATTATGGAATAAAACAGACATGCGGAATTGACGTGGGGAAGCCGTTAACCGATTGAATGTTTCGTAACGTAGGCTCTTAATTTTTTTTTTATACATGACCCGAACATGGATGGTATTTTTATTATTTTTTTACAAAGTTACAATTTTGTAATTTGTACGAAACAGTAATATCCTTACCAGGAAGAAACGTGGCACACATTCGCCCTTCCAGAAAGCATATTATTTATACATGTGCAATACACGTATATTCTTTTTAGCGAAACTGCTTATACGAAAGACAACCATCCAGAAGAAAAAGAATATTGTTACATAAAAACCACCGTTCTTCATCTTTTTCTCTTTGTCCGCAAACCGTTGTATCGCTATCACAAATGTTTCAGATTAAGTTTTCGTACCATACAGTTGAGAATCGTAGTGTTCCTGTACGGACACCGTGTTAACGACATCATAAGGCAATCAAAGTTTACAGCTGAACTTTCTGCTCTTTGAACTAGTTGTCTTGGGGCATTCGGAAAGGAAAATATAATGATAGCGTAAAAAAAAATATGAAAAATAATTATCTCCTTGTATGCTGATTTATAAACAAGTGTTAATACATTTATAAAATAAAATAGGGCAGTATGTGAAGTTAAATTCTAGAAATTTTAGAGAACCTAATAGAACGTCAAACAAAAGCAAACAGCTTGTGATTTCTCAATGTCATGTTTATCAATCAAGGAAAAGAGATCAGACAGACACACACATAAGTACGTGTTCTAATGTTCGAATGTGTGTTAAATCTTATGGAACTTGACTGCTAAGGTCATCAGTCCCTAAGCTTACACACTACTTAACCTAAATTATCCTAAGGACAAACACACACAACTATGCCCGAGGGAGGACGCAAACCTCCGCCGGGACCAGCCGACATAAGTACATATTCCTGTATAATACGAATACCACTATATGAACAAATATGTCTGCTGCAGCATTTCGCGTGCAACAACAGTTAATACTATATGATTGACGTCATTTTTATAAAAATGGAAGAGTTACTGTGTCAGCTTAGATTCACTAAACAACGTGTAGATAACCATTTTCATGGATAGTTTTGGCTCTTTTCTTCATACACTGCCGGAAACAAATTCAGTGCCTTTAAGGACTGTGTTCATTGGCACCAGGGTACGTAATACGTGCACGAGTTGTTTGACACAGTCGTTAGCGACCACATGGCGCTCAGGGGGCTTGTCTGTGCGCACTCCTGTTTGATTCTGTTGGCATCAACTGTGCCGAGGTGGACAGTGTTCGCAACGTTTGTTTTTGGAAACAGCTGTGCCCCACCGACGAGTACGTACCTCTGTTGAACAACTTCAGCCGTTTGAACTGGGTTGCATTGTGGGCCAATGGAAAGATGAACGGACATCGATAGATCACTGCACATGTTGGGCACAATGTATCAGCGGTGGGTTGCCGTTCTCAACTGCAGTCTGTGGAACATTCCCACATGTGTAGACCAGGTTCCGGACATCCGCATACTAGAGACACACATCAAGACAGATGCAAGCGACAGTGTCCAACAAACCATCTTCCAGAGGTGAAATCCGGTCGTATGTTGCATTAAATGTGTCATCTGCTTGCAGCGGCATTAAGATCACTTGTGTCACTAGCCAGACTACCACTGACACGAAGAATGGCTACTCTGGTGCTGTGAAAGAGTTGACTGTAAAGTGGAATGGCGTTCTGTTGTCGTCAGTGATGAGAATATGGCCGTCTGAATGTGAGTGAAGGACGTACACGTGTATGGCGTACACCTGGTGAGGTGTCTATTCCAGAGTATATTCGGCCACGACACACAAGTCCCATCCCAGGCTTCATGTACAGGGACCATCAGTGGCAATTCGCAGACACATTTGGTGTTTATGCGGGGTAACGCAACCAGGGCCCGCTACATTGCACAGGCTGTTATCCACCCGTTAGCGTTATTTCTTCAAAAAGGAAGGTAATGTGCTCTTTCAGCAGGACAAAGCACGTCAAAACACGGCAACGTGTTCTATGGGGTGTTCAACAGCTGTCCTGGCCAGCGAGATCACCAGATCTCTCGCCAATTAGACACTTATTGGACATGATAAAGCGGTAACTTACTTGTTCTCAGGGGTCTGCAAGAATCATTGCCGAATTACAACGAAAGGTGCAAGATGCTTGGAGCAATGTAGCACAGGATCCCATTTGGCACTTTATGGTCGTTTTTACACGAGAATACAGACCTGCTTTACAGCCAGAGGGGGTCACTGATTGGGCAGCCTGCGTTACAGCCAGAGAGGGCCACTGATTGGGCACCCTTCACTGTGACGTGTGTGTTTCATTTGGTCTGAATTTGTTAGCATATACTGCTATAATAAGGAACTGTCAGTGCACTTGAAAAGTTATTCATGTTGATAGTGTCTCAATAAGACCGTCTCTTTATCTACCGACCTAAAGAGGGTGTTTTAAAAAGAAGAACGTAAGTTGAAAACTTCATTTTTATTGGTAAAGATATACTACAAACATGGGATGCGTATCAAAATGCTCAAAAAACCTTAAATTTTTAGCTATGCTATTATAAGTTTTCTATGAGTCCACCAACAGTAGCACGAACAACACCTAAACGATAGCTAAAGTCGTCATAAATTTTACACAGTGTATTTGGTTTCGTAGAAGTTATGGCGGCTGTTATGCTGTTCTTCACTTCTTCTATGTCACGAGGTAAGAGGAGATGATCCCCGAAAGAAAAAAATCTCATGGGATAAAGTCTGGCGAATTTGGAGGCCAAGAATGCAGAGCAGTGTCTTGGAGTCCCATAAGCCCTATCCGGCGTTGAGACTAAGAGTCATTGAGAAACTGACGTACGTTATTGTGCCAGAGTGGCGAAGCTCCACCATGTCCTAATCGGAGGTCTCTTGAAATTGCGGAAAAAGCCAGTTCTGCAGCATTAGCTCATTCCTGCCACTGTGTCTTCCTGTGCGAGGTCGACCTGGAGTCTTACCTGTGCATAGGCATCTTTCTCTTCAGACAGGCGATACCAACGACGAATGTTTTTGAGTGCAGGCGGATCATTGCCAAGCCCTGACGAAATGCACGCTTGGATTCAAAACACTGATTCTCTGTTTGCAAACTGCAGCACACAAACCGCCTTCTCTTGAGTGGACGCATCTTACTTCTGACTGACTGCAAACTGAGAAGACGCGTTGACTGACAACTAACGGCGATTTCCTGAAATTGTAGGCTAACACACATTTCCTTGTCGGCACGCCCCATGTTTCGTAATTATTACCGTCGAAAATCAGGTCGTTATTTTTGAAACTCCTTTTATTTTGTCTTCGCTGAAGAGCTGATTTGTTATGATTTTGAGCTTATTATTATAATTTTCTGGTTAAGTTCGCTACGAATCTTAATACCGACAAGGAAAGTATATTTTGTAAGTTCGCGACAGAATTTTCATCGACAACATCCTTATTTCTTTGATTTGCGAAAGTTATTTGGCCATGGCCACGGCCAAACACGATTGCCAGACGATTGTCACTATGTCGCGTCCTTACACTTACCCACATTTACGTACAATGTCCGCATAGAAATCGTAAACGTTTCACTGGTCGCTAGAGACACTTGTGGTTGAGCACGTGACTCGATAGCTGCGCCATCTTTAAAGGCTAAACGATTCATCTGTGCGTGCACACTGGGGTGGGTAATTTTTGGTCCGGTGTTCTTACATATTGTACATCACATGTATTCGTCTACACAGGGTGAAAAGTATTTAAACCGACAAACTCTGGGAGATTGTAGGGGACATCAAAACAAATATTTTTCCCTAATGTCATTTTTTTCCTGTGAGGAGTATTTAAACCGGTAGAGGAAGATTTCTCTGGCGGCAAATTAATTAAACCAACAAACACTTTTCCATTTTTATGACCAAGAGACAACACATTAACACAACCCAATTTCAATTAAAGTTAATTTTCAAAAATGTATCCACTGACATATAAACAAAGGTTACACAGCCGGATCATGTTCTGTCTGACACGGGCAAAAACATCAGGAGTGTCCCGAATTGTTCCCTACACAAAAAAGTGGGGATCGAACAGGCCATGGTACAGGACCACCTCTGCCAATCCACGTGTCTGGGAACCGTCGGTCCAGGAATCGAGGCACACGACGACTGAAATGTGCCGGCGCGCCGTCATGTTGGAACCACATGCGTTGTCTTGTAGGGAGCGGAACGTCTTCCAGCAATTCTGGCAATGCTCTAGCGATAAAATTGTAATAGTACCTGCCATTTAATGGCCTACGTAGCAGATACAGCCCAATTAAATAGTCCCCAACAACACCGACCCACACATTAACGAAGAACCGCACTTGATGAGCGCTAGTAACTGTGACATGCGGGTTATTCTCACGCCAAACATGCGAATTGTGCATGTTGAAGACTCCATCACGTCCGAACGTTGCTTCATCGGTAAACAACACAGAGGATGGAAATGTAGGATGCATTTCACACTGTTCCAGGTACCACTGCGAAAACTGTCCTCTGGATGGATAATCAACTGGTTCAAGGTTGTGAACACGATGTAAGTGAAATGGACGTAACAATTGCTCTCGAAAGATTGTTCTTACACTCGTCTGATTTGTGCCCATTTTACGTGCAATTGCACGAGTGCTCATTGAAGGATCCCGCTTCACATGCTGCAAGACAGTTTCCTCAAATTGCAGCGTTCTTACCGTGCGACGGCGTCCCTGTCCAGGTAATCTGCTAAGTGATCCGGTCTCACGCAGACGTTGGTACACAGCAGCAAAGGTCGTATGATGCGGGCTACGGTGATTAGGATATTGTTGTTTATAAACCCGCTGTGCAGCTCGTCCGTTGTGGTGCGCTACATAGTACGCACCAACCATATCAGTGTACTCACTCCAAGCGTATCGCTCCATTAGTAAACAGAGACAATGCACTACTACACTGGTGGACAGCAGTTTCCTACAACTGAAGAGTGTAATACGCCCTCTAACAACTGAAGATCATAATAAGGCCTCTAACAATTGAAGAGCGTAATACGGCCTCCACTGGCTTAAATAATCCTCATAGGAAAAATGACATTAGGGAAAAATATTTGTTTTGATGTCCCCTACAACCTCCCAAAGTTTGTTGGTATAAATACTTTTCACCCTGTAGATTACACCTGTTTCTCTGTGAATTTTTAACGTACTGTACATGAAACGGAGTCTTTAGTCCGGCACATAAGGTTTTTTTGTCTTTTTAGTAATCGTGTGTGAATTAAGCGGTGAGATTATATTTGGTCAAAGAACCCATTTGCAGAATTTAGTGAGAGAACTCCTCATACGCTGACATCGAACTCCGAAGATGCCTGTATTACCCAGCTGTGTAATTTGGTGCGACCTGATACCGGGGAGCATTTGGGACGCTGACCCCTCTGCGCTGGTGACGCGCGCGCGGCATATTTTAGCGAGAAGTGATCAGAGCGTGCGCGCCTGTCGCCTGCGCCGCGCCGCTTTGCGGAGGCTCTGGAAACTCCTTTGATGCCGCGCCAGCGGCTGGCGCCAGCCTTTGATGCTGCACTCAGCGTGATGGCGGCCACTGGCGCCGTGTTCGCATACTGATGATGCGCTCAGCTCCGACACCACATGTGGCCTGTTGACATTTCCCCTACTCTAGTACTCAAATATATCGCACCGTTGGGCAGAGCATTCGTACTCTCTTCTGGCGTTCTAATACTTTAATAATCTATATCCAAAAAGATTTACACCCATAAGACACCTCACAGCGCGTCCGTACCTCTGTCACTTCCCTTCTTTAATATTCCTGTCCACAATGGTGTGCTTGCAGCGCAATTCTTAGTAAGTTTCATGATCTTCCCGCAAAGAATATCTATATCTACTCTCTGAAAACCTCTGTGAAGTGTAGATCAGAGTGTACGTCCCATTGTACCAGTTGTTAGGATTTCTTCGCGATCCATCACGGGAAGAATGATTGTTTAAACGCTTCTGTATGTTCTGTAATTAATCTAATGGTGTCCTCAAGATCCCTATAGGAGCGATGTGTAGGAGTTGGTATATTCCTAGATTCATCATTCAACTTCTGTTTTTAAAGCACTGTAAGAAGGCTTTCTCGGCATGGTTTACGTACGTACATCTTCAAGAGTCTGCCAGTTCAGTTTCTTCAGCATCTCCCACGGGTCAAACGACGAACCGCAGAGTACAGAATCGTAACCCTGGAGTCGTGGAGTAGAGTCCCTGTGGAGAAACTTCTTTTTTTTCCCGTTACACACGCTTTAATTAAACCGAAATTATGTACTGTATTTATTAATATTATCACTAATGGCATGAAAAGAATAGTAAAGTAAAATTTACAATTGGAAACATTTTCCGGAAGGGATTATGAGGGATACGAGAACTTCGTATATAAAATCAGATGCTTTTATTGTTTTATAATTAATATTTTACGCGTGCTTGGATGATATTCATCGTACAGCAGGTGATGCAGTTATTTTCTCGGAACCTTGCACACGTTACAGACGCCGCATTTTCACGATTACATGGCTTACATAAAGTTTCTATAGAAAAACAAACTTGGTTTACCTTCGTAGAGGTTTCGGTTTCATCGGTCAGTTAGGTAGCAAACCACTTGTAACGTATCATTTCCCCAAATACTGGCGAGGACAACCGCTCACGTACACTTGCATGTATTTTTGATGCAGTCTTCTCCGGATGTTACTTCTTTTTTTCTTTTGATGTGATAAGAGTAGTTTGAAGATTTTGATCTTTTTCTTTACCGGAGGATAAAAACAGATATCTCAGAGTTGCACTAGCGAAGGGAATTTGGGGGCAGTCACTTTTATACTACACGATGACACTCCTTCTTTATCAAGAAAAATCTCGTCTGATTATTCGTTGATTGGTTCTGCAAGAGTCGATTAAGGGAAGAAATTCGTTCTTCTGATCGTAGGACTTTATCACGTCAGTGAAAAAAAATTTTTACATGGTTGTTAGGAGTTTCAGAAATTATCAAGAACTATTGGCAGCATTCCTATATCTTGACGCGTATTTATCCACCATTTTTAGAATCCTCGGTCCAAAAGAGCCAGTACTCTTTTGTAGGGGTGCGCAAACTGTTAAGTAATAATTCTCCAGAAAGGATTATAGCATACTGCGCTGTTAACGAATGGGATACTTAATTCACATTTCGTTTTATTTGTAGTGTAAGCAACACAAAAACTGAAAATAAATAAAAAATGATTATGCCTAGGGACTCGAAGCCACAATCCTCGGATTACCATTTTGCACTCTTTCCGCTGCGCCATCCACTGCCTGGAAACTACAGTATAACACAAATGGTTCGTGCCTCGCCCAACTCGCGCCAAAAATGCTGCTTTTTCTAAACGCTTGGCCATATGGAGCACGCGCTTCTATCAGTTTCATTTTTGGCCAAGTTCTCCACATACCATAAATTTAAAAACATTGTACCAACAGCCGTTACTTGGGTGTAACGCGTGCTGGTACATTTCATCGATCAGCCGTTTGTCCGACGCCCCTGAGCGCAAACTGAGCTCACATTAACCGTAAATTGGGATGAAGTAGGTGATAACGAGAAGGCGCGACCGCCTTGTAACAACATGTTGGTGTAGTTGTACAACAACAAAATGTTCAAGTGTGTGTAAAGTCTTGTGGGACTTAACTGCTAAGGTCATCAGTCCCTAAGCTTACACACTACTTAACCTAAATTATGCTAAGGACAAACACACACACCCATGCCCGAGGGAGGACTCGAACCTCCTCCGGGACCAGCCGCACAGTCCATGACTGCAGCGCTTAGACCGCTAAGCTAATCCCGCGCAGAAATTGTACAACAGTTACCTGACACATCGAATATGTTTTTCAGTTTAGGTTTATCACGATAGTTCATATTATTTATAGGCACTAATGAATTCAGAGCTGCGTATCTTAGTAAAGCACATGGTAAAAAAATTCTATTTTGAGACTCGTTACTCGCGCAGTGCCTTGTCATTGATTTCCCGGCGGTTGCTGCCCGTGACATTTCAATTACCACGGAAAAGGCAGGCACCGGAGGCATAGTCTGGTCCATTTGTCTGCAGTTAGGGCTGGTCATAGCTTCAGGGAAGCACCGGTCATTGGTGTAGAGGAAAGTTGCGAGGGAGGGAGGGAGGGAGGGAGGGTCGCAGAGCAGCTGATCTCCCGTCACATGCAGCCGCAATCGGCGACCGCAGTGCCGCCAGCACCGCACAATCCCGATTTCATTTCTTTTCCTGCTGTTAAATATACGGATGGTCAGCGTTCATGGTCTCGTCGTCGACAAGGCGATTGAGGACGGAGCGTAAGATCAGGGCAGAGGAAGGAAATCAACCGTATCCCTTCCAAAGAACCATCCTATTATTTACGTTAAGCTATTTTTCCCCACTTGTGCCATGTAATCTCCAATACATTTGAATAAATTTTGCAGATTCGACAACAAACCTTTTAACTTGTGCCTACACATTCTTTTCTACTGGCTAGTAATAGTGACTACTGAAGCTAGGTTTTGTTGCGACGGGTTGTCACAAATGAAGTTGGTTTTAAACAGGTGATATATGACATGACTATTGTAAGTATAAAATGTGAGAATTGAATTATATTTACTGTCTAACTGAACGATTTTGTTTTACAAGTTCTTCTTTGGTACTATTATGGGTCAGAGCGTAGTCTAACACTTGTGATGAAATAGATTGTCGATGGTAACACAACGTGAAGCGCTGTTCAGGAGGAACTTTTTCTCTTATCTGTGTTCGTTTAATAGAAACTCTTCCTCGCGGCACTGCTCAAAGACAAAATTCACAAACACATGCAAGGACTTGTAGGTTAACTTGGAGACTCTAATTGGCTGTCTCTAACTCTGTTGTTGCCGGACACGGTACTCCTTTCGCTGCTTGCTATGGGCTAAGCGTTGACTGGACGTAACCTGGCGTAGAACTGCCCTCGTGTCCAGTGTCGCTGTGTTTCAAGACAGGCCGTCGACAGTGGCGCGGAGAACTTCTGTGGGAGTGTCTTGCTAGTTTCGCCTCATTGGTGCACCCACCAATCCATCATTTTGGTGCCTACACCAGGCCTCAGGTCTACGCCCATCGACTACACCACTGGTTACATTTCTAGCATCGCACCCTGATATTGAGTGGGCGATGTACACACAAAGTTCAATTGCAATGCGACCCATAATACTCATAAAGACACTGCAATGCACCATATCTGTTTACCCTGTTGTAATGGGTCCCCAGTCGTAGCTCCAGTATAAAATCATTATATAGCAGTGCCAAGTTATAAATATAATGCCATAAATTTATACTACGTATACGACAAATGACGTCTGAAAAGCATGAAGAGGAGGAGGTTACGAAAACGACTCGGCCACGTCGTGATCAGTAGAAGCAGAACACCCGTTTCACAAATAAGACGAATTTTACTGGCTGTAAACATGTTAATACAACCAAGATAGCACTCGCATGTATTGGCACACGGAAAACCACTGAAAACCTGAAGTAGTATAGCTTGGGCAAGTATGCAAATGCCGGGCCTTACGCTTCTTACATTTATTCAAAATGCAGCAACTTCGCAACAGCTGGTAAACCAAACGGGGGAAAAAAATTTGCGTATTGTCAAGTTCTTACTCTACGGTTTTCGTTCTCTCGTTGTGGCATATTAATGTGAGGAAAAGTATAGCGTTAACAATTGTTGTGCTGAAATACCTAAAACCCAGTGACTGTGAGAAGATTAACACAAATGATGGGTCCTTACTGGAAGACTGAATCTTTTGTTCAGAAAAGAAGTCCAAAGACATTAAATCTCTGAGAAGTTCTAGCCCTTTGTTGGACCACGATCTCTTCGTAAAGGAATTTCTCTCTTTCCCTGAGCGTCACCTAATAACAAAAGCCTTTATTTTCTTTAAACGTTCAATTTTCTAATCTTGCAAATAATTCGAATTGTGAGAGCTTGCTGAAGCCACGAGCCATATCACACTGTACACGCATATCTATGTATTAATCGTCCTGAAACCAAGCACTTCTCTCGACCCGTCACGCTATTAACGCGAGCATCTGCTTGTAATATCTGACTCTGATTTGCAGACTGTCTGGAGATGCCAAACACAAGAAATATTCACGCACTTGTATAAGAGAGAGTTTTGTTGGATTGACATCCGACTGTTGCAGTAATCATGGACTAATATTCATCGTATCACCGGATTGGCACGTCGTATCCGAGTCGACCGCGGCTTCGACTGCACAACCGGTGTCATCGCATTTGACCGCATCCTGACCCATTTTTGCCATGGGGTGTATCTCGAGAACATCGTTTCGCATAAAACTCTAAGTACTAACGTCAGAGTTCACTACCATGCGGAAAGACGTATTGATAACAGACGTTGCAGTGGACCAGTTGTCGCCCAACTTATGAAGCTTCTGAGCTAGCGTACCGTTTTTAAATCCTAATCCTACTGTTAGTAACTAAAAGAAACTAGGAAAGAAAGAAGATAAAGAAAGAAGATTTTTTAAAATCTTACTTTTGCATTTTGTCCTTTTAGTTACATTTTTAGTAAACCTGAAAGTAATTTTTAATTAAACTGCATATAATAAAATGAAATTGAATTGTAAATAAGGAAGAAATTGAAGTATAGGTAGTAACAAATTACAAATATAACATCAGATTTTTTATCAGATTTATTAACGTTAGTGAGAGGAATGGTACTCTTTTTTTGTCAGCAAGTTTTTTGGTGGTCAGAGAGTAGGTAAAGGCTACCATTCGAATACATTTGGCAAAGTGTTCATCAGTCAATGCCTTTCTGTACATTTTTTTATAAATATCTTATTGGAAGAAGAAACCTCACGCCGATATGTAAAACTGAACATTGCCTTCATTTTGAGACCTACCTGGACCAAAATTGAGTAATTTCTTTAGGAGCAAGAGGTAAAATATTTTCAGTGTTTAAAGAAATCTGTTTTAAAGATAAACCATTTTGAAAATCAATCAGTTCCAATTCCACTGCAGTACTCTGTTCTTGAAAATCAAAATACTCCATGACACAAGTGGATAAGTTCTCAGTATCAGACTTTATAAAAGACTAATTGACAAAATGAGCCTCAACTGACATGCTTTTGAACTCATGGAAGTTTTCGCTGAATTGACTTCTCAAATCTGAAAGAATTTCAACGTAATTCTTGTTGTTGCGACGTTGAAGCGCTAAAGAGCCTTCCTTGTCAAGAGTTTGTTTCTAACAGGCAAAGTGTTTGTATGCACCCTAGATGAAATTTTTTTCTTATAGTTCCAGCTTTTATGAGAATGAAGTAACATCTGAAACTGTTTCGACAATGTCTTCGTCCTTACTCTGAAGCTGCAAGTAAAGGATATTTACCTTTCCCTTGATGTGTGTGACAAAAAAAAATTCTTCAACCAAGCCATGTCATCTAGTTCACGGAAGGATTCACCTCGTTCTTTCAAAAATTCTAGTAAGGTAGGAAACAGTGGTTTAAAACGTTGTAAAACTCTGCCTATGCTATGCCAATGAACTTCCTCGTCAAACAATAGTTCACCATAGTGACAACGTTGTTCATCAGTCAGTGCTCTGAACAAATGTCTCTGAATTACATTTGCGCTAACCTTGTTCAGTAGTTTTATGGCTGTTTTCATTGCACTATTCACACTTACAAACTTTCCACACAGCGACTGCTGGTGTATTTCACAACAGTAAGACAGATTTCAGAATTCGGTAGTCTTTACGATACAAGCTCATGAGTTACTAAGCACATCAACTTCTATACTGGGATATTTTCAGAGTTGACAAGATATTTAACTGTTGAAAATGTGTGCTGTCGCCGGCCGGAGTGGCCGTGCTGTTCTAGGCGCTGCAGTCTGGAGCCGAGCGACCGCTACGGTCGCAGGTTCGAATCCTGCCTCGGGCATGGCTGTGTGTGATGTCCTTAGGTTAGTTAGGTTTAACTAGTTCTAAGTTCTAGGCGACTGATGACCTCAGAAGTTAAGTCGCATAGTGCTCAGAGTCATTTGAACCATTTGGTGTGCTGTCCTGTAGAACGTCCTGTTGGTGGTATAATTTTTACTAGCTCCTCTCTCATTTCGTAATTATCAAAAGTAATTCTTACAAAAACGGCCAACTGAGATGCATCAGCTATGTCAGTGGACTCGGCAAGTTGTAGGCAAAAATTAGCTGCAACTAACAGTTTTAAGTCGTGAAGTAAGGTCAGAGCTCATTGCCTCAACCCTTTTTATTACTGAATTTGCAGAAAGCATTACAGATTTAATAATATTACCTCAGTTCTATTTTTGAAATTATTAATGATGATTCTACATCCTGCAAAAATTCACTCCTGATTAACTCACTATCTTCGTAAGGTATCCTATTCTGTGCAATAATTTTTGGAGCATGGAATGACGCCTGAGTTGATGATCTATCATTGTGTAATGGTTTTAAAAAATATGATAGCTGAGCATTAAGTTTGGATTTTAACTGCCTTACCTGAGAGCAGAATCCAAAGGAAAACCTTTCCCAATCACCAAGTGAACGATTTTGAAGTGACGTTTGACGTTCCCCTTCTTCCCAATTGATACAGTTGAAGAGCACAAGAAAACACAAGTTTATCCTTTACCTTAGTAAAGAAGCAATCGGTTTCCCCTTTCGATGAAAGTGATAAGTTTTTTGCTTTTTGCTTGAGCACGCCATCATTAGAACAATTAGCTTAGTACCAATGCGGAAGTTAATCCATGTCAGCAAATGTCTGATATACATGGTGGTCAGAAACAACATGAAAAGCTTGTAAGGGTGTAGCAGGGTAGAGTGTGCTGAGAAATAGTTGTGAAGAAAAAAATTCGATACCTTGCAGCCAATCAGACCGTTGTGCTCGCAGATTCAAGCAGCGCGCCACATTCAATTAGTCTCAGTTGTTCTCATAGCGTAGATGATAGAGCACGAGACTGCTCAGCCTTTGGCTCAGGTGCGATTCTCACTACCCTCCCATGCCCAGTTACTGTATTGCTCTCTACTTCGGTTTTAGGGAACGAAACGGAGAACATGTTTGGTGTCACCGTCTCTGGGACGAAGCTTGAATTTTCGCGCGCAGCGGCTTGATTGACTAATGTTGTTGTTGTTGTGGTCTTCAGTCCTGAGACTGGTTTGATGCAGCTCTCCATGCTACTCTATCCTGTGCAAGCTTCCTCATCTCCCAGTACTTACTGCAACCTACATCCTTCTGAATCTCCTTAGTGTATTCATTTCTTGGTCTCCCTCTACGATTTTTACCCTCCACGCTGCCCTCCAATGCTAAATTTGTGATCCCTTGATGCCTCAGAACATGCCCTAATATCAAATTCAAACAACTCGGAAACGGTGCAAAGTATGTAATGTTTTTCTTAACAACTATTTTTCAGCACAGCCTACCCTATTACACACTTACAAGTTTTCCAGGCAGTTTCTGGCCAAGAAAAACATAATATGCACAACCTCACGCGTGTACAATCAGCTGTAAGGTTGCCAATGTACTATCCTTGACTGGCAATCAAATAGTTATTCTGTTCAGCGTCATCTGATCTCAGCGGAGCAATCCATGTTCGTAAACCTAAGCGATGCCCCAATCTACCGAAAACGTCACTGTGAGCTACTAGCAGCTCGTGATCTACCGTTTGATGATTGCTATCTGAGACAATCATGGTTACAGTAACAAACAGAAAAGCCACAGTGCAGCAAATCACTTACACATTCAGTGCTGCAGAACGACGACGTCTAATTTACACTCATGCACACCAGATGCACCGCGCCACTGCGGCTTAAGCCGTCCTCACACAAGACGAGAAGCTAACGTTGACGTGGGCGCTAATGGGACATCCGGCCTCACGAGAGAGAGAGAGAGAGCCGTGAACACACGGGGCGAGCTGGTTAACGCAATTGCGCTCCCAGCGCTGCCCAGCGGACGTTGCCGGTTTTTTTTTTTTTTTTTTTAGCTCGCAAACCACCCAGTTTCTGTTCGAAAATGTACGCACGTAAATATGTGCTTTAACCTTGTTAGCAATTGTCGAAGAAGACCGGAGAAAACGGTAAACAAGATTTTGGACTTTTCGATGTTTTCAACAGCAACTTGCTGGCGGAAGAACAACACATAATGCTGTACAACGATCTGAGGTACAAATGAATTTTCATCAGATTTTCGGTTTAAAATTGAATACGGTTGAAGTACAGTGTCTAATTTCAGTTTCCACATGCATAAATTCATATTGTCGATGTTGCATTGACTGAAATAATGTATTTCATCACACAGATTTCAAGATCGAGATTCATTTCGTAATTTTTCCCACCATCACTAGAAAAGATATTTACCGACAAGATACACGAGTCAGTCCACAACCCAGAGATCGGGATATATATACTTTAGATACTTTACAGAAAATTTCGTAATAGCAGAAATTCCAGTGTGTAACTTGTGTTTGCCGGCCGGGGTGGCCGAGCGGTTCTAGGCGCTACAGTCTGGAACGGCGCGACCGCTACGGTCGCAAGTTCGAATCCTGCCTCAGGCATGGATGTGTGTGATGTCCTTAGGTTAGTTAGGTTTAATTAGTTCTACGTTCTAGGGGACTGATGACCTCAGAAGTTAAGCCCCATAGTGCTCAGAGCAATTTTTTTTTTTTGTGTGTGTGTGTGTGTTTACTTTCTTACTTTCATACATAGACTGTCAATCACGTCAAGATTTCTGGCCACTGGGGAAACGTTCCAATTGTTGGGCTCTGCAACAAGAACTCCAGGAAATACATGATTTATAAAAAACAACATCAACTTTTAAGATAGTACGTCTATTAAATAAATAAGAAAGACTCAAAATCTTTTAGAAAACAAAAGATGAAAACAATTGCATTGGATACACTGCGCTACGGACTCGACATAGCAACAAGATTTCAGCATATTGCAAAGACTGCGTAAAGACTGTATCTACAAATGTCATCAGTTGAGATTTAAAGTGCTAGTTGTGCCACAGAGATGCGCTTTTGATAGGTCATCATCGTGCTGTAGCATTGAAACGGCATACTTTCGTGGCACGCAAGTCATAACACTAAAAACTTCAGTGCCTTTACTTACCGATATGTAGTTTCCTTGCATTTTGTTATAACAAATCGTAGCTAAATCGACGCGTTTTCAAAGAATCCATAATTTTCTGATGCTTTCAAACAGCTCGTATTCACTTCACATAATCTGTGTGGTAGAGAATCCATCAAATACCATGTCTGACGAATATAATATGCCGTCTTCTATGTTTCGCTTGTGACAAAAAACGATGTCACATCTCACTAGTTACGTTCCATTTCACGAGGCAAAACTCTAATATGACAGATCCTTTATTTCACGCGCTGCCGTGTAGTGGAAGGTTGAATTCCACACTGTGTCGTCATCAGCTCTTTATCCACGTGCGTTCTTACGTCTCTTGAGACAAGCCTTGGTCCCGTACGCGTACCTCCGCTCACCACAAAAAACAGGACACGGAGATTATTATTGGTGCGACATCTAGAGATCAACCACTACTGAATACCTACTCCAGTACGCTGACCTTCCTTGCTGTGCATCCGAGCTTCCATTCATCCCAATGAGTCTTCAAACCCCATATCCACAACTTCATCTCCCGGCGCAAGCAGTGGTACTTCTCTTTCAATCCTGCAGAAACCCAACCATTCTGTCCCAGGAACAGTTACCTGAAACCGAAACCATCCAGTCCATGTAACTACAACACTACAATACCTTCGATTAACACACGAACAAATACTAACACGGAATCCCTCCTATTCACCATCTAAAAAGGAAGCCTACAACAGGCTAAAACTACTACCGCCGATCTTGGAAATGGCAAAGCTGGCTGGACGTTCACGTCTTACTGGCGTGAGCGTCTGTGGAAAGTAGCTGAAGGACGTTGAAGTCAAGAGTAGAAGAAAAGGTGTTGGACGTCCGTGGCCCACCACAGATTGTGGAGTTCCGAGGCTTGCCTGCTCTATGGAGCAGGAAAGGCGGCGATCTGTGGCAGATCTGGTGACCGAGTACAGAGCTGGTGCAGACACAGGTATTCCGGAGCACACCGTTCAGCGCACATTATGGAAGAAAGGGCGCCAAGAAGACAACCGCCAAGTGAAAATACAGGAAAGTAACGAAAACCGTAAGAGAAAATGAAAAGGAAAAAGTCGAATAAATATGTTTTTTAACCTTTATTACTTTCTAGTAGCTAACGCTACGAAACTTGAGACGAATAATGTGAACAGTAATACGTATGCTTTGTGACGTTCATTCACTTGCATTCGAAGTGTGTGTCTCGTAAGTTCTAAGGTATTAGCGTGCGCGTAATCAAAAGGAAGTAGAAATTCATCCCGTAGAAATACCAAGGTGTCTGACGTAATCGCTTAATGAACTGTCTACTTGTTGATAGCGCATGTCTTCATACCGTTACACACATACTTGATAAAACGAACGAGTAAAGGAACCTACCAACGATGTATGTGCTTCCATTGTGTCCTTTTATTTCTACCGTCAGTAAGTTTGTCCTCTAAAAAAAAAAACAGGGAAGACTGGGGCTACTTTTTACAGTTTTTTCAGTATTTTAATGCCAAACATCTTACAAAATAGCAGCAGTATTAAAGATTCATCAATAATTTTTTCCTAATATTTATTTGATACTAGCTTTGACCCCAGTTTACAAACCCAGAAATGTCCTCGTATTCATTTTGATCATTTTGTATCAGAAACGTGCAGTCGTACGCTGGGCCCAGCTGCTTCGCTTATCTACAACACGATGTTGTAAACATTTCTATGGTAACGTCTCTTCATAGCTCTAGAGACTGCTACCGTTTTCGCCTATAGCAGTTTGCGTTTCACTGTTGAAAGTTGTCACGAGCGCTGTCAGGTGTCAGCCATTTCCTTAAGTCGACTAAAATGTGGGAGTGTCTTGGTAGTAAAGAATAAATATGCGGCATACATTATGCGGCATTTTTTCACGCATTTCAATGTTTATGACGTCATATCTCCTGATCCGTGTATTATACAATGATATAATTTTGTAGGTACATTCAGTGGCATGTGTGGATATTGTCTGCAAAATATGTTGCAAGTAGAGTTAGTAGTACAGAAATAATAAATTCAAACGCCATGCATAATGCTGCAGATTTTCACTCATCTCCATGTTTAAAATGTCATATCTCCTTAACTATTTGTGGTACCATGGTACTGTTTCGTTGATACATTTAGTGGTATGTGTGTTTAAAAGGTGCAGATTGTCCTCATCATCAAATGGTTCAAATGGCTCTGAGCACTATGGGACTTAACATCTGTGGTCATCAGTCCCCTAGAACTTAGAACTACTTAAACCTAACTAACCTAAGGACATCACACACATCCATGCCCGAGGCAGGATTCGAACCTGCGACCGTAGCAGCCCCGCGGTTCCGGACTGAGCGCCTAGAACCGCTAGACCACCGCGGCCAGCTCCTCATCATCATTTCATCTTCATCGACACCCAGGTCGCCCAAGTTGCGTCAAATCAAAAGACTTGGATATCAAAAATCCGATATGCAAATTTTATTTTCCGTTATCCACTTTTTCCCCATTATCACTATTCACCTCACGTGACGCTGATATCCAGTTTTCGCTGTATGTAAGATCCAATCTCGTACTGCCTCCGTAACGCCCCCATTGATCACAAACAATCCATATCTTTCCAGGCCTCATTTACTTATTACATTTTGTAAACTTCTGGCGATAGCATACTGTCAAATAGCATACGTGAGCGGGTTTTGACTGTGCAGCACATACGGCGAAATATGTCACGAGCCGCTCCCTGGCGACGTGTAGATATTGCGGGGACTGTCTCAAAAATCGGGTGCAGAAACTAAGTGTATGCTGTCAAGATTTTCTCGTAAGCTTTGTTCGTTGCACGTGTTTGCTCGTCATCAGTACGACAGATAGGATGTCACAGAGACTCACGTTAGTTCACAAAGAGGCTATACTTCTACGGAAGTTCTGGTACGCCATTTTGTGTCAAATATTTCTTAATGCTTCTAAAAGCTAAATATCCTCTGATATTAAAATATATTCATATACTGTTGTATTTCTCTGAGCTTTTAGTTAAAATTCCGTAAGAATCTAACATGATAAGTAATTGGAATCAATATTTTACTCTGTACACACTTTTTACTAATACGTCAGGATTCGAATAATTTAATTATAAAATCTGGAGAAAATTGAATACCCAAGATCACTTTTAGTACCATTTAATCCTGATTACTGATTTTATCAATTAAAACTATCATCTTCTGATCTTTAAAGAAACCTGTTTTTACACGTTCTGGTCCATTAAGACTCTATCACATTTACCATGTTGACGTTCTAGTAGATATTATGCAGGACATTTATTCACTAGAATGCAACACGGTGTGTGTGATACAGTCATAATGGAGCAGAACTTATAAAACACAGCAATTACGGATCGCAATTGTCTCTGAATGTGAGAAATTTAAATTAATGATAAAAAATACGTTACCTGTGAAACTGGAAAAACGATCCCATGAGCCAAAAGTCCCATTACTATGAACGAGAGTCAGTGCATCCCATTTTTCAGTCCTGCTAGCGACAATGGTTATCTGCACTCAGGTAAGAACTGAATGAATGTCGAATTGTGTTTGTTACTTTCCCTTTCCAAATAATACATTTAACCCGTAGTGTATAAGTCTACGAGAATAAACGCTAAGAACGTGTGTATGTACTTCTACACACTGGCTTTTAAGTTGTACGATCAGCATTGTCTCCCATATTTCTACATTTCTCCGTATTCAAAATTAATCATCCCCAGCTACCAGCTGTCGTTCCGTTCTTAGGTAGTGTAACGTTCTTTTAAAATGGTGTATTTGGGATCACCTTAAATGAATGTATGGACCGTGGGCTGTCAGAAAACTCTACATTACTCTGGGAAGCGAAACTCATGTTTTCTGTGGTGCTTCGCAACTGTTGCATCGTAGGGTGGTTACTGTCATCCTCAGTATTGTCGTCAATGATAGCCCAATTGTTAGATTACGCGCCGGAACCGTGACACTTTTGCGAGGCATCTATCAGATACAGAGTACAAATCCAAAGACAAAAATTCAACACTCAACTCAATGGAATAAAAAAAAACAAGGCAGAGTATAAGAATGTCGATGAACTGTGGAAGGAATTTTGCACAAGTTAGTAAATTGCGTTGTGCCAAAAAATATCTAATTACTATTAATGCTATAGAGTGGTAGAGAGAACAAAATATATATACCTAACTATATTAATATCAAAGCAAAACTTTATAAGAATTGATTGGGCAATGCAACTCCCAGTACCAATAAAGAAATACAGTCACTTCAAATCACGTACTGCACCTTAGGCAAGTGAATCCTACGGCCCTGTTCAAAACTAATAGCTTTGGTCCCTGTGTACATAACAAACATTAAACTGTCTTATCTCTAGAGCAGCAACGGTGAACCGCCATATATTCTGATCTCGCATAGAATGCTGGCGATAATACTTTGGAATGCACATGAAATTCTTTTGGCTGATAAACGAGAACACTTAACAAAATCCAACTGCGAGGCGGCACTGATTATAGTGAATTACTGACACTGAGTATTTTTGCAAAATAATATAGCAAGTTAAGTTTGGCTTTTCAAAAACATTTGACAACTGAAGTTACATTACTTACAATTGATTCACAAATAATGAGATTTAAACACCAATTATTATCTAACTTCACTAATCCAACATAAATGCGAATCATCAAATTACATATAGCTCTGTTAACAAATCTTAGAACCATTACAAAAGTGAAATATCTAACTAAACCTTTTTATCAAAACAGTTTGCGTACATTCTGGGGTTACTCAACAGTTAAAAATTATCAGCCAACTCACCTATACTAACGCACTGGCAAAAACAAAAACCATAATTATTTAACATCTTTACCTTGCTTCCATGAAGACTTCTGCTTCCAAGTTCAACAATACTGCCATACCCACATTAATATAACACTTGGTGGCTTCACACAGCACACCACATGCGCCCAGCGCTCTCTTACTCCAACACTACATTAATCTCAGACCAGAAGCAGCATCTCTGGATCTGAGTCAGCGATATAAAGCCTATCAAAGACCTACATCGTTTATAAAATCACATTCGGAGCCACATACAAATGTGCCCCAGTAGCCTCCTTTCAGTAGATAACTCGTGTTAGTATTGTGCAGCCATGACTTATTAACCCGATTTCGAAAAGTCATGGAATATAACACAGAACAGAAACTGCTTTTGCAATGTACTCTGTACAATGTACACAAAAGTTCATGTAATGAAACAGGGGATCGAGAATCCTTAGTATGAATACCACTACAAGTCAAGTTAGATATTACTCTACGAGTCTGAAAGTTCACAGCCTAAAAGTTTATGGTGTCATTGAGACGAAAATCAAGTGACAACTTACAGAAATCTGTGGTCTGAACAATTCGCTACAGATCTTTTGAATTATCATTTTCATTCTCCTTCTTTAATTTACATTGCAGTGTGATTCACCGTGGAATCATCGTGTAATGGCACTTTCACTAAAGCTGCCACATCCAATGCCTATTAGTCACACATGTATTTTGGCACTCAGAGTGGGTGGGGCAGCGAAGTGTTTGTTAAATCACTCAATAATTTCAGGTTTCAGATTTTTAGAGATTGTATGTACTGTTCAGTAACGGCAAAATGAAGATTTTTTTAACATTCACGATTTTGCCGAGACGATCCTTACGTTGGGCATGACATTAAGACACGACTCTTATCCACTGAGTAGCCTCTGAATGAAGTTTCTAAATACTGCCGTCAACGTATTGACTTGTCATTTTCTGGGGGTGGTTTCATAATGTTAGTGTGACCTTTAGCAGCATCATCCTGCGTACACAAATTTAACTTCCAAGTTATGTCTTTTAGAGAAAGGTTAGATAAATGTGTGAAAGACAATTGTTTACAGTCAAATAGTGAAACCTACAAAACTAAGAAATGGACATTATAATGCAGAGCTGTTTGTCTGTAACCCACTTATTAAGAAACTGATAGATAAGAATATAAAATTAACTGCTAGCAAGAACGTGATATCAATGTAGTGGGCACATCTCAGCTTACGCGCATGCGCAACCTACCCAGTACTGCCGACCACGTTTTATAGTCAAATGGTAACAATCTTCTTGTCCGCGTGTATTGTTCTGATGCCTTTGCTTCAAGAGTACGTGTCTGTCAAACAATCCAGTGCCCACTAGTTCAGATATAAAAAACCGATACAAAACTGTGCTTTTACTGACACTTATCAGATATATCGTACGCGACGTAACAGCGTTTTTAAATTTCAAACATAACTCTTTTGTAAAATGTTTTACTTCTGTTTCTAGCTCATTTGAACCGTCATGTGACAGCTTTTCCGATTTAATGCTTCTGATTAAATTTTTTTTTGTTTTCGCTTCCGATGTAATGGACATGTGTTCTATTTGGAGTTCTTCTTTTTCTTTCCATTTGTTTAGCTACTGCCCTGCAGTAGTTTGACAAATATCACTACGACCTCATGATATTTTCATGCGTACGAAAATATTTGAACAAATATCGAGTAGAGAGAATCCAGCAAACGGGCCCGATTTCCGAAAGGCTGCTCTTGCAGTCGAAATGGACCTGTAATGCTTCTGACAGCAGGAATTACTTGTACGCCCACGCATCAGCTTACTGCGCCTGTCACTCGTCGAAGCGCCACTCTGATAATCTGTTCAAACGTCGGTCCCTTTTCGTTTTGACGATGCCAAAATCACACCACTGCTTCGCAGTTTTACCGTTGAAACCAAAAATAAATGTAAAACCACAGTTTCCATATTGTTCGCGATGCATCGACCAAAAAAATCCCGTACAGAGTTATGTTACGTGAGCGCACAATGCGGTTGTGTTCTCTTTGTTCTCTAATTACGTCTGCGGAGCCTTAGGCCACCAAAAAAAACCTGCAGGAATTCCACGGTATATAAAAACAAGAATAAAATGATAAAATAAATTATTTTAAAAGACAATTACAGTAACAGAAATCGATATGTTTCTATAATTTACCTAATTTTGTGCTGTGTCCCAGTGTAAGATCTTCGCTCAAACTGACCAAGTCATGTAGCTCATAGAGAAGACAAAAGACTCGCGCACGGGACCGCGAATTAACGAGTTTAGGAGTTAATGTCTCGTCGACCATGAGGTTATTAGAGACGGAGTACGTGCTGGGATTCGAGGAGAAAATCGAGCCAGCCTGTCATTTGCATGAAAATATTCCGAGGCGTCACGGAAAACATAAATCTAGATTCTCAGACGGGGATCTGAACTGCCTTCCCCCCAAAAGCGAGTCCAGTGTCTTACCGATGCGCTCGCTCGGTATCGGGAGACTTGATGAATTCAGCAACGTCGTATCGATTTGACGTGGCCTAATGCCGCACTGGAACACGTCTAGTTGCAAAATGCCATGCACGATAGAACACTGAGAGATGTTCTTAGATTTTTACACAAAAAAGAAGATTACATGGGTCAGAAGAACACGGTGTGAGACACACATTCTGCGTCAGTCGATTCAGCACTTTGATCCAGAAAAATGTGAAACCCTTGTCAGACGTTACTGATACATACCTAAACAGGAACTAATAGGTCTTTGCGAGTCCTTATACATATTCACGATGACTCTGTGATGGTTACAAATTTTCAGGCATAAAGGAGAAGAGTAAATGTTCGATTTTGAGGTAACGGATCATGGTTTAGAAACAACAGAGTCGAAAATTGTAACGGAAAATCATTCTGACACCTCTGACAGTGGAATCCATGTGAAGTGTTTATCAGAGACATAGTATCCAGGTTTGCAGAACATATCCCACTTGTTATTCGTCAACAGATATCGTTCCAGCATGATGGGGCCCCACATCTCCTGGAGCAAATTCACGTTTCCTGCGACACTGTTCTGACAATACTGGACATAATAGAAAGGGTAACACAGAACTTTGTGTGACGATGCCATGCCTGCAGTAACACCAGGGGACACCATTTTGAACAGCTGTTGTAAATGTAGGAGCTTGTAAAATTTGTATAGGCAAATGGAACTCGTTATTACCATACCGTAGACTTAGGGTTTTCGGTCCCTCTAACATTAAGTTATGTGCGCCGTTGCTGGTCCATCAACAAGGAGAATTATCTGAGCATACCCTGAAGTATTCAGCGGGAATTTTGTACATCGCTAAGGGGTTCAGAAGTTGGCGTCCTAAGTTTGACTATCTGGGAAGTTAAGGGTGACGCTCGATTTTGGAACCAATATTCATTCTTTTTTTCATAAAATAACGAAACTGACTTTAGGCATTTATTGCACCTACACCTTTAATATCGTATTATCTATTTTTTTAGGAAAACGTTTCCCCCCTAGTGGAGACTACACGACATCGACGAAAAGTCTTCGCGGTGTGCGAGGGCTGTTGGTGGGAGCTCTGAACACCACAATTTTCAACCTAGAATAAAATTTAAAAAACTATTTTGAAACAAATGATATTCTCTAACGTAATACTTAGGGATATTTTCAAAAATTAGTCTAAACAAAATGGCAGCACCCTGAAACAAAAGTCAATTTTTTCGACAAAAAAGCCATTATAAAAACGTCCACCAAATTGAAGATTGAAACCTATCCCAAAAAATCATAGGCACTACAGAAAAACAACGCCTACTCACAAATTAAAAAAAAGATATAATGTGATTGCATGCATATTTCATAACTCCCGTCAACTTGAAAAATGATGTTTTGAACAAAATAAAACAAGCGTTTGAACTTTCAACTTGTGTTTTTTAATATTAATATTGAACAAATCCTTATTCACCAATGCCAACATCCTATAGTTGGCCCTTTTTTCGATTATGTCTAAACACTCTAATTTTGAAGAAATTATATCGATTTACAGACTTTCGGTTACCAATCGACGCGTTTTTAGTCTATTGGGATTATTTTTCAAACTTTCCTATCCGAATAAATACGTTCGTCATTTTCAAGCTATTACGTTTTACTACGTACAATCGAAAAAGAATCATGTAACGAAGAGAAATGTTGCTAAGAACAGTATTTTACTTGACACTATCCGAAACTAACGGGACCCTCATTCCGTCGGTAAGTATTACAATATTACGAACATCGGTTGCATTCGAGCGCACGGATGCACCAGACCCCCATGCAGTAAATCGCGGGTTTAACATATTTTAACATCTATGACACGCTTTACATGAATGAATCCTAAAAATAGATTCTCTAAGGAACATTTTCAGCCAGTAAAAAATAACTTCTCCCCTTCTCCCCGCACCCTCCCCGCCACCACCCCTCCTCCCCCCCCCCCCCCCAAAGGCGGAATTTGAGCAGATTTTCACTTATAACTTTCGACTCGATCGTTTCCGACCAGCGTTCTATACCTCAAATTGATACATTAGCCCTTCTCCATCTTCATTTACCCACATCCATCATCCCTGACAGTTCGTAACATCACGGATTCACCCTGTATATTTGCACATATCAACATTGCTTATGTTCTAAGAACGAGAGCTTATTTTTTTATCAGTGGCAAAGATTTTTAGTGTTTTTCAGACCAACTATTAAATTCGGTTTGTATATCTAATTTCGGTTGTTTGGCACTAATTTCATTAAGATTTTCTTCTTTGTTTCTGAAGTCCATCTCTGTGATTAAATGAAACGTTCTTCACTCGTCTACCCCATGCATTTCGTTTCTTTTATTGACGAATCATCGTCAGCAGTGGTTTAGTGTAGTCTTTGCCTCACGTCTGTGTCGCAAGGGAATTGTACTTTCGGGAGTAAACATTCCTCTGTGTCCTATCACGATCACACTTAGCCAGAACGTTATGACCAGCTGCCTAATAGCCGGTATGTCCATATTTGGCACGGGTAACAGCTGTGGAGCGTCGTAGCGCGGAATCATTGAGGCCTGGGTAGGTCGCTGGAGGGAGTTGGCACCACATCTGTACACCCAAGTCACATAATTCCCATAAATTCCGCGGAGAGGGGCGATGAGCCATCACGTTCAGTCACATCCCAGATGTGTTCGATCGGATCCAGATCTGTCGAGTTGGACGCGGGGAGGGAGGGGGGGGGGGGGGCACATCAATTGGAACTCGAACCACTGCATCTCCTGGCATTCTGACATGGCGCATTATCTAGTTGAAAAATGCCACTGCCGTTGGGAAACATCATCGTCATGAAGGGGTATATGTGGTCTGCAACCATTGTACGATTCTCCTTGGCCGCCATGCAGTCTTGAACTAGCTCCACTGGACCACTGGGTGCCCAGGTGCATGTTCCCCAGGGCATAATGGAGCCGCCACCAGCTTGTCTCCCTCCCGCAAGTACAGGTGTCAAGGAGCTGAACCCCACCAGTTCGTACCCAACCGAGTGATGAAGAAGGAATCGGGATTTAACAGACGTGCAACGCTCTGCCACTGCGTCAACGTCAAGTGCTGATGGTCACGTGCCCATTTGTGTAGTAGCCACCGATGTCGCGGTATCAACTTTGGCACATGCAAGGGTCGTCGGCTGCGGAGACACACCCTTAGAAGAGTTCGGTGCACTGTGTTCAAACATACTTGTATACTGCCCAGCATTAAAGTCTGATGTTGGTTCCTCCATACCTCGCCACATGTCCTGTTTAACCAGTCTGCCCAGCCTATGACATCTGTAATGACGGGTGGCAGCCCACGACGTCTGGACGTGGTTCCACCTTGGTTTCACCTCGTGCTGAAGACACTCACCGCAGCACTCCTAAAACACCCGCCAAGTCGTGCAGTTTCCGAAATGCTCGGGCTGAACCACCTGGCAATCACAATCTGTACCTTTGTCAAACTCAGATAGGTCGCGTGCATTCCCCATTCTGTACATGGACAACACTCCCACTGATACTACATGCACATCGTGTGTGTGTGTGTGTGTGTGAGAGAGAGAGAGAGAGAGAGAGAGAGAGAGAGAGAGAGAGAGACTACCAGTCATTCCTCTCCAGGTGACGCTGCTATCACCCGGACGGGTTTATATTGATAGTAGGTCGGTGGTCATAATGTTCTGGCTGATTAGTGTACTTCAAAACTATCACATCGTCTGTCATTTATGTGGTTGCAACTGTGAGTTAAAACTGCATTACATATAAGACAACTGTCTGTTGTCACTCCCTAAAGACAGCTTGGAACGATGTCAGCTAACACCAAGGAATTTTCAACTTTTCATTATTACATTCAGTTTTTGGTGAAGCAGTCAGGATCCAATCTGATAATAAGAGGTCAATGTTCTTTTCTTTCCGTAACCACATGATCGTGTTAGATGTTACCCGAGTGTTTTGAAACTCTGGTACTGCATGTAATTCATATTACTAAAAACAGAACCTCATTCTACAGAAGGATGACTCTAAAGAAGAGAGAAACTTTTCAAAAAGACCCAAAACAGATTAAAGCTTCCTTCGATTTGATTAAATCGGCCACTAATGTATCAAAAACGTTGTAGTCACTAACTGTCAGCCAAGGCGTTTTTTGGTTTCGCTACAACGTCAGAACTAAGAAACTTGCATTAAAAGGGACAGAGATTAACAGCAATGGTGTTTCAAATATTGCCGGACCAAATAATAAACCACACGGCATTTGTAGCAAGGGTAAAGTTCTATGTGCATACGTACTCTTTCGCGATATTGTACATGAAATATTGTTTCTTACGCCCGCATCTTCTACGAAACGACCCTCTTCACCAAGGATATTTTCATACAGCCTGTTCTAGACGCTTCTACATGCATATTCCACACCAAAAGTTTTACAGAAAAAGTTTCTCGCTAGAGACTTTAATTATTTTAGTGGCGTTAACCGTTCAACGGTGCAACTTGAACTCTCATTCAACTTTAACCTTTGCACTGCAGGTGGAAATTTTCTACTCTACCCCCTCTCTTGTTACAAAGAAGCCTGTTCCCGAAACCTTAATGAAGCCGCTTGATGCAGTCTCCCACCTGGAATATTTTTGTCCAAAATGAATACTGGATGAGATCTGATGCAGCGCCGTTAGGTTTTACTGGATGGGAGGCGGAACGAAGCGAGCAACGTCTTAAAGCTGGCCTGTCGTTGTGCTTAGCCTACTAAGCGAAGAAAGCCTCGGTATTCTCATCTCTCGGGCTGGTAAATATGAATAAAAATAGAGAGTTGTTCATTTCTACGATAAAAGCAAGAACTTTTCATAATGCACAGTCGCTAGGAACCGTGGCTCCGAGAATGTCTTTTAAACGAAAGCTACGCTGGAAGTTCTTCTAGCGAAAACTTGATTAATCAATAGGACAACTAGCTCCAAAAATCACATGAATATTGTCCTTTCTCTCTCTCTCTCTCTCTCTCTCTCTCTCTCTCTCTCTCTCCCTCCCTCCCTCCCTCCCTCCCTCCCTCACCCCCACCCCCCCGCCCGTCTCTCTCTCTCTGATTTTATTCCCACCCTTTTCACTACAAAATCCCATTTCTGAACATAATTTTTGTTCAGTTCGGTGGCTTTACGCATGTTACTGGGAAGGTCTGTATGCTCGTATGTTACCACCCTATTGGTCGACGTCGAAGCCAGTGTTTTGCTGCATCAGTAACTTTCTCATCATCTATGTACGCTTCCCCCAGAAGACATCCTTCACTGGGTCAATCAGATTGAAGTCGGAAGGTACGAGATCCAGGCCGTAGGGTGTATGAGTCACGTCACATCCTCTCGGGTGCACAGACTTGTTGAGGCCTTGTCATGGAGAAGGAAAAGTTCGTTCGCATTTTTGTGGCTACGAACACATTGAAATCGTTTCTTCAGTTTCCTCGAGGTAGTTTTGCAGGACTCGCAGCTATGTGCGGCTGGTCAGCATCGGGAGATCCGATAAGTTTGCGCGATCTTGTTGTGACGATGACAGATGCCCCGCCCAATGATTCACCGTGCTGTTTTTCACTGTCACATCTCCATTGACATTCTGCAAGCGCCTATGAATATCTGCGATACTCTGGTTTGCAGCCTAAAGATGCTCAGTGACAGCTCTCGGCTTGGAACGCACTTCAGCTACAGACGCCATTTGAGGTCTACGTACAGCGCCGGCACCTATCGGAGCTTCATGAATCTATGGGATGAAGCAGGAACACTCCATGATGTCCCAAAATACTACATTGTTTGAACCGGAACTGGCCGAGAAAAACCTGTGTTGCATTGCTTATTGAATGCCCATCGTAGGAGTTGCAGTTTACTTGAAGAGTACGGGCTAGGGTGCCTAAACCAAAACGATATGATGATGATTTCTTTGAAGTTACTCATTCTTTATCTCCAGAGCAAAAGTCCTAAATGGGACGAAACAATAGCAACTTTAATTTATTATTTTTTCCCTGTCTGAAGAGTATTGCAAATTTAAATGAGTTTAACACTGAACATGTTGCGCTTTTATTCACAAAGCACCATCAGTAGTGAGTGCGGAAGACAACCATCCAAAAAATATTATCAGAACATTGAATTAATTGCCAATGCTCCTATTACACATCGATCCCATCAACATCGAATTCCGTTTAAGCTTTGGCCTGTAAGTAGACGTCAGAGTGGCCGCCCCGCTGTGTAAACTCTCCACAGGGCCAATAATCCCACGCGGGGTGTCAGCGGTCCTCACGAGGGTTTGCAACGCGCCGATGCTGTCGCCTACAGGTGTTGTTTGCTGATGTGTCATCGCGCCGCCGCCTTCGGCTAAGTGCACTTTACAGCAGATTTCCAAAGTAAACGGCCGGAGAGTGGCTGCGCAGCAAACAAAGCAGTATCCGGTTCGCAGGGGAAGACATCCACACAGCCGATTCCCGAAGCAGACACCTCCCCGGCCGACCACTTAGTTCTAATGCGACCACCATACCGAAAACAACAAAAGTTGGCGACTTCTCCTTACGGCCTTTCCTTCTCCTCTCCATACTACTCATGTAACGACATGATAGCTACTGTTGTAGTGGTTTTCATCTCTTAAATGATATTTCTTTCATACTGTGTGTCATTTGCAATGACTACTTTTCGTTCCATCAAAGAATGTTACGTCTCTGCAGTTAACACAGCACGAAAATATCATCGGATATAAAGAAAAATTAGTCCATTAATACCATTCGGCGAAACAAAAGGAAGTTTGGAATATGTAGATCAACGAAACTATACTACATGCCGTAATCTGGGATCTAATGAAACCGCCACTATCGTGTGGACTCCTTAACATCGTGCCGCCAGTGAAGAGGTTTAGAAGCCTAATGATCATCAGCTGGATCAGCGTCACGAGTATGGAAATGTAAAACGATGTACACGGAATCGTATACATTATGGAGGAATCAAACCGAATCTGGATGATGTAGCATAATGCTGTCAAACACATGCACTGTTTAAACATCTACTGAGTGTGTGCAAAAGTAATGGAACATCAAAAACATATCCCATTACCACGCCTAATAAGGTGCATTCAAAACGGTTTCCAGTGGTCTCAGAATGGATAACAACAGGTCCTGTATGATTTTCAAGCAAATCTTATACAATTCCTCCTGAAACACAGTGGCAAGCTCGGGTAGCAATAACGAAGATGGGCAGCGATCACGCACTCTTGCCTCAAAAGTAGACCACAAACACTGAATAATTTTTAGATCTGGTGACTGCGGTGATCACAAAACAAGTCATGGACGATGTGAGCAGTCCGAGCGTCTTGGAACACAGCGTCACCAATGGGAAACAAATATTGTATCATGAGCTGGACCTGATCAGGCAAAATGGTCTCATAATCCTTGACAGTAATACGATCTTGCTAAGTAACCTAGGGCCCACGGAATATCACAATATGGCTGACCAAATCACTACCGAACCTGCGCCATATGTTACTGCTGGGAGTTGGCCACAAGGTGGAAACAGTGCAAAACCACTCATCCGACCAAAAGACGTTTTCCATTGGTATGTAGTCCAGGTTGCATGGCTTTGGCAGCTTGTTTTCATTTTACAGACATTTGCATCACCGATGAGTAGTTTTGGACTTCCGACTCGCCCCGTAATGCACTGCTTTTGGAGGGCCCTCCGTGTTATTTTAGGGCTAACAAAACTCGCGAGTGCGACATTCAGCTCTGCAGTGACGTTAACAGCTGTCGTCCTCTTGCTTTTCGTCACAGCCCTCTTCAGTGACCGTCCGTCACGGTCGCTCACCACGCCCTATCGTCTGCATTCTAACTCAGCGGATGAGTTTTCCGCCTTCCCTGTACGCTGTAGAAATTTTCGATACGGTGCCTCCCCTGCTTACGGAAGCACCTAGCATACGAGCACCTACCAAACGCCCACGTTCGAATTCATTTATCTGCAGCTTAACTACACGGAACACTGTTCTGACAACGGCTGACACCTGTAACGTACTGAGGACACTGCACGGATGCCTCTCGTGGTCATACACAGCAACGCAAACTGCAGGCTTGCCGGCATCTGCATTTATGTTCAAGCATGCATTTCTGGATGTGTTTCCACATTTTTGTCCAACCCTGTACTTCCTCTAGCGAAGATGCGCTCTCGAGATGGTTCGCCATATACAGATGAGAAGAATATTCCCGCAAAATACATTTACGTTTACTTTCCATGCTTTAATTTATAACTTATTTTAGTTGTGAGAATCAGTAGTCGATGAGAAAACGTTGGACTACACATCAGCCCACTGGAGTAGTGGATATTACCACAGTTGTCAGTGAGATTATTTACCATCTTCTCTCAGTTCATTTCCCGGTATTTCTAACATAAATCTAATAAACGTATTTTGATGAAGATCAACGAAAACTCGCAGCTTACCTCAAGAGAAGAAAAAGAAGGATGAAAAATACGATGGTTTAATAAGCTATCCTAAAAATGCAAAGCTATGAACGAACATAAATTAATTTCTCAGCTATCGAATATTGTAAATATTTTCGACGAGAAAGAATTAACTACTTCCACAGCACCAAATTAATTTAGTCACTAAAGGCAGAATTTCAATAATTTATTACGCTCGTAAAACAATTTTCTAAAGGAAATACCTCGACATTATTTAATGTACACGAGTGCTGTAGCTCTTGTTTCACCCAACATTAACGGATGGCCAATTCCGGAAATTTTGCATATAAAATGTGTATATACAGCTGCGTATTTTTGTTATGAATATGTAATTCTATGCCGACGTACAACATTATAATTAGATTTGCTAATTTTAATGCATAGGTAAACGCATATTAACTTCAATAGCAGTTCACATCGACAAACGAATGCCAATTTTTTAATTGCATAGAACCAATCACTCAACCCAGCTGTCACATTTCAATATAGACGGCATGTTTTCAAGTAAAGACAAGTATTGATTCAGATTTTAGGCGTGGGGTGCTGTTTGTATTGTGAAACACAGATGATGTAGTAATTTATTAATGTCATTGTATTTTATTCTTTCTTATGAGCAGAAAGTACCTACCAAAATGATTCTGTAACACACACGAAATGCATTTAAAGTAAAATAAATGAAGAAATGTTAAAGCTGTAGTTTAAGACCGTATAGGAACACCTTTTTTTTTTTTTTTTTTTTTTTTTGTACGGTTAGGCCACTGCGAAAGTACTGTAAATTACTTAAGATTTATGAAAACATGGATGTACTTTTTGCAGCGATGTTCAATTAAAAGTTGTTGTAAGTGTAATTCAATGCAGCAGCTAACTGCCATAATAGCAACAGTAACAATAATGACAGCACATACCTGAAAGAATGCCACTATCCAGAGATATATACAAACAGTAAAAACTTTCATTAAATTCTCATGACTTAATTCCCTAAAGGACATGGAAATAGTTCCACCTGTTTCATTCAAAAGTACGGAACGACTCCGGGCTGCTCGACTCCTCAGGTAAACATTTCTCTTCCTGCAACTTTGCCAGTTGTTCCACAGTAAGGTCCGATCCCTTGGTCCAAAAATGCTATAACTAATCAATATCCCACGATTAGCTCTTTGTATGCACATGCTGTCAGTACAGAAATAAATACATCTACATCTACATTTACACTCCGCAAGCCACCCAACGGTGTGTGGCGGAGGGCACTTTACGTGCCACTGTTATTACCTCCCTTTTCTGTTCCAGTCGCGTATGGTTCGCTGGAAGAACGATAGCCGGAAAGCCTCCGTCCGTGTTCGAATCTCTCTAATTTTACATTCGTGATCTCCTCGGGAGGTATAAGTAGGGGGAAGCAATATATTCGATACCTCATCCAGAAACGCACCCTCTCGAAACTTGGACAACAAGCTACACCGCGATGCAGAGCGCCTCTCTTGCAGAGTCTGCCACTTGAGTTTGCTAAACATCTCAGTAATGCTATCACGCTTACCAAATAACCCTGTGACGAAACGCGCCGCTCTTCTTTGGATCTTCTCTATCTCCTCCGTCAACCCGAGCTGGTACGGATCCCACACTGATGAGCAATACTCAAGTATAGGTCGAACGAATGTTTTGTAAGCCACGTCCTTTGTTGATGGACTACATTTTCTAAGGACTCTCCCAATGAATCTCAACCTAGTACCCGCCTTACCAACAATTAATTTTATATAATCATTCCACTTCAAATCGTTCCGCACGCATACTCCCAGATATTTTACAGAAGTAACTGCTACCAGTGTTTGTTCCGCTATCATATAATCATACAATAAAGGATCCTTCTTTCTATGTATTCGCAATACATTACATTTGTCTATGTTAAGGGTCAGTTGCCACTCCCTGCACCAAGTGCCTATCCGCTGCAGATCTTCCTGCATTTCACTACAATTTTCTAATGCTGCAACTTCTCTGTATACTACAGCATCATCCGCGAAAACCGCAAGGAACTTCCGACACTATCTACTAGGAAATTCAACACTAAGTATCATCTGACAAGAAAATGCAAATTAACTTATTCACAAAACTAGATAGAGGTACTACAATTTCAGGAAATTGAATGTTTATCCTACGGAAATCGTCTTATAACCCCCACATAGCAATCTTGATAAAAGTTCACAACAATTTTTATCTCTGCTTTCATTTCTCCCGTTATGGAAAAATAGGTAGCCCCTGCAGCAGTCCAACGCGGGTCCGTCCCAACATGTGCGAGTCAGCCAGGCTGAATGTAATGCGCTCCAGCTAAAAATCCACACATATTTTGTATCTCGTAACTGCCAAAGGATTGGTTACACCGGCCACTAAATGAAAATCTTAAATATTAAGTGTGATACGAAAACACATAACCAAAATAATGCAAAACATGATTTGTGTTCTTTTGGAACTAGTAGCGACAAAATTAAATAGCGATAAATAAAAAACTACACCATTAATAACTTACGTGAAATACTTTAAAGTATGACTTGTGTCAACGTTTTTTCGGCCCATTGTCACCTTGGGCATCCAACAACATATTTTCAATTTTTATGCATATGAAACTCTAAAAAATAGATAATGAACTGTGAAAATATGATCATAAAGTAATTCACATATGTTCAGGCTGTTATTATCCCTGGTGAAGAAGACTTAAACTAAATAATGAGGAAACTAATAAAGTACTATTCAACATGGTGGATATTTATAAATATAGGAGGAAAACCACGTACTTGAAATCTGGTGGAAACACTGTAGTTCTGGAGCTAGGAAACGCTGTTCCAAAAGATACAATCAGTATACGTATTTTGAACGCTTGACATCAGAAGGATGAAACATAGCAAATCTTCATATCACTATTCTGATCCAGTAAACATAAAAATAAAATCTATAATTAATTTATACATCGTGACTGCAGAATAATTAAAGCTAAAAAAGCAGAATGGTAGAGACCGAACGCACAGGATAATTAAAATACCGATAATAATGGACACTCTTTGACGAACACATCACGTAGCTTGATTGAAATACATTATGACTGAGAAAACAAGAATCGTAAGAACATAAAAGAACCTGTAACCAAGGACCAAAACAGAGGAATCTGTGCTGCTGTGGACACGTGGTAATAGTGCAAAAAGCCCTCTGGTAAAAATGTTCGGTAACATATGTTCCAAAACTAAGAAGAGAATGACTGCATATTAACAAGAACAGACCTTGTAGTGCAGAAGAGAGAATTAAAGAGTGGTGATTGATAGAACTGAAGAGAGAACTCGTGACAGATTCGAGAAACGGCAAGTACCAGTAAAAATTAGTGATAAACGGGCTGAAAAATTCATGAGAAATGTGCAAAATGCCGTGACTACATCGACGTTGCTTGTCGTCATGCCGTAACTCATTTAAGCCATTAGCCTATTATAACAGTTGTTTCGGGTTAATATTATATACTACAGGTAATGTAATTTTTTTGTTGCATTTCCTAGAAATAAAGATATTTATGATGAACATGACATCATACTCGTATTTTTAATTTCTCATGCAATGATTGGTGTAATACCTTTTATCATTTGTTTCATAAAATTGGGTGGATTGTTTTTTATAATTTTCAGTCTCCAGGATATCACCCTACTTAATTTAGGTCTTTTTTTCAGTTACCGGAAGAGGCAATAATTTGCAGGGTGGTTTCGGACAGAGAAGGTGTTAACGACTGAAGAGCTAAGACGTTGATTCTGCATTGACAAAGTCGAACCGTCAAGAAACTGTCGAACTGTTCTCTGAAAATAGTAATACTAGCACAAACGCTCACCAATTGAGGCAGACGGCTGGCTATCTTCATGCCGTTACTAAATCAAGGCAACTTCCAAATTATCACACTGCAGACAGCAAAAATAAGGCATTTTATCAAAGATTTGGCTACCATTCGTCACTGACATGTCTATCATTATAACTCTGTGTCTTTCTGCGACGTGCTAAATATCAGCGTATAATGGTAAAAGAAACAGGAATACGTCCCGTGTAGCGTGAGGAACGGCGAAGGAGTACGTGAAACTGTGAAGTACTCTTGCAAAGAGAAACTGCGCAATAAGCTCCGCTGGAGGGTGGACGACTTTTTTCCGATGAATACGCGACAGAATTTTTAAAACGGCTTCCGAGAGAGCTCGTTGACTGAAAAGGTTTCCTACTACAGATCTTCAGTGTATCTGAAGCGAGGTCGTCTGAAAGGACTGTGCCTGAAACATCTGCGTCACCCGCCGAAACGAATTCATCGAAATGCGATTTCAGAAATGCGCTCATGTTGCCACGCTGTAGAAGTCTTGGAGTTTCATTGAGAACCAGAGGCCCTGAAACATGCCGCCTGCAGCCGTGTCCCTGTCGGAACCAGTGCTCCTAAAGATGAGTCAGCGAAGGCTTCTTTTACTCTACAGCAGGCACTGTTGTCCATGAATGCAGATGTAATGATGTTATTTTGTGGACAACAAATAGCAATCACTCTTTTAACTTTTTCCAGTAGCTTTCTAGCCCATACACATTGCAAGGCCGGATCGTATAATATCAGTATCTAGTTCTGCTACGTACAGCCGTCTTCATATCTCTAAACGTATAGTTAAATAGGCACATTATCACTGGTTAAGCTTAAATATTTGCTCTGAAATTCTCGGAGCAGTTACAAGGTACATAGATCTAGCGCCTCGTTACGTAATTACAAGTGATTTAGTTCTGAAAATGATGGTATCAAAATGAATCGGGTAAAAAAAACCATGAATCTAGGCCTTTCAGATACACATCGATCTTATCGGAGCTACCTGAAGTCACAACCAACAAACATGATTATTTCGTACCAAAATTGACTTGAAATTGCAAGGATTTAAACGTATTTATCACGAAAATGATGGTATTCAAAAAAATTGTTTCCTACTTGCGAATGAACGCCAGTGCGAATAGTGACTGTAGCCATTACTGTTTTAGGTTCGTTGTGGCCTTGATATCTACAATACCTGAATATTTACACGAGGCTATTCTAACCAGCCAGTTGTTAGCAATGCTGTCTATAGGTAATTTTCCATTGCTTTTTATTTCCAAGCAATTTTCCTGCCGAAAATTAAATGCCCATACAATAAGTCGTTTCCACACAGTGACTGTACGTTATGTTGCAACGTTCAGACGTGGTGAAAAATGATTAATTTGTAATTTTTTAGATAGAGAACCTTGGTCCAGAAACGAGCCATTCGAAATTTATGAAACTAAATGCATTCTGAGACATTCTGTCATGCGAACACAAAAATCTAAGAATCGTTGTCATGGTCCATTTATCATACGTATCTACAAATGCTGCTCGTTTTAAGTTTATTTTACTTATTTATTTTGTGGTAAGTTCCTATGGGACCAAACAACTGAGGTCATCGGTCCCAAGCCTTTTTTTTTTTTTTTTTTTTTTTTTTTTTTTTTTTTTGTCATCAGTCTACTGACTGGTTTGATGCGGCCCGCCACGGCTTCCTTTCCTGTGCTAACCTCTTCATCTCAGAGTAGCACTTGCAACCTACGTCCTCAATTATTTGCTTGACGTATTCCAATCTCTGTCTTCCTCTACAGTTTTTGCCCTCTACAGCTCCCTCTAGTACCATGGAAGTCATTCCCTCATGTCTTATCAGATGTCCCATCATCCTGTCATTTCTCCTTATCAGTGTTTTCCACATATTCCTTTCCTCTCCGATTCTGCGTAGAACCTCCTCATTCCTTACCTTATCAGTCTACCTAATTTTCAACATTCGTCTATAGCACCACATCTCAAATGCTTCGATTCTATTCTGTTACGGTTTTCCCACAGTCCATGTTTCACTACCATACAATGCTGTACTCCAGACGTACATCCTCAGAAATATCTTCCTCAAATTAAGGCCGGTATTTGATATTAGCTGACTTCTCTTGGCCAGAAATGCCTTTTTTGCCATAGCGAGTCTGCTTTTGATGTCCTCCTTGCTCCGTCCGTCATTGGTTATTTTACTGCCTAGGTAGCAGAATTCCTTAACTTCATTGACTTCGTGACCATCAATCCTAATGTTAAGTTTCTCGCTGTTCTCATTTCTACTACTTCTCATTGTCTTCGTCTTTCTCCGATTTACTCTCAAACCATACCGTGTACTCATTAGACTGTTCATTCCGTTCAGCAGATCATTTAATTCTTCTTCACTTTCACTCAGGATAGCAATGTCATCAGCGAATCGTATCATTGATATCCTTTCACCTTGTATTTTTATTCCACTCCTGAACCTTTCTTTTATTTCCATCATTGCTTCCTCGATGTACAGATTGAAGAGTAGGGGCGAAAGGCTACAGCCTTGTCTTACACCCTTCTTAATACGAGCACTTCGTTCTTGATCGTCCACTCTTATTATTCCCTCTTGGTTGTTGTACATATTGTATATGACCCGTCTCTCCCTATAGCTTACACCTACTTTTTTCAGAATCTCGAACAGCTTGCACCATTTTATATTGTTGAACGCTTTTTCCAGGTCGACAAATCCTATGAAAGTGTCTTGATTTTTCTTTAGCCATGCTTTCATTACTAGCCGTAACGTCAGAATTGCCTCTCTCGTCCCTTTACTTTTCCCAAAGCCAAACTGATCGCCACCTAGCGCATTCTCAATTTTCTTTTCCATTCTTCTGTATATTATTCTTGTAAGCAGCTTCGATGTATGAGCCGTTAAGCTGATTGTGCGATAATTCTCGCACTTGTGACTCTTACCGTCTTCGGAATTGTGTGGATGATGCTTTTCTGAAAGTCAGATGGTATGTCGCCAGACTCATACATTCTACACACCAACGTGAATAGTCGTTTTGTTGCCACTTCCCCAAATGATTTTAGAAATTCTGATGGAATGTTATCTATCCCTTCTGCCTTATTTGACCGTAAGTCCGCCAAAGCTCTTTTAAATTCCGATTCTAATACTGGATCCCCTATCTCTTCTAAATCGACTCCTGTTCCTTCTTCTATCACATCAGACAAATCTTCACCCTCATAGAGGCTTTCAATGTATTCTTTCCACCTATCTGCTCTCTCCTCTGCATTTAACAGTGGAATTCCCGTTGCACTCTTAATGTTACCATCGTTGCTTTTAATGTCACCAAAGGTTGTTTTGACTTTCCTGTATGCTGAGTCTGTCCTTCCCACAATCATATCTTTTTCGATGTCTTCACATTTTTCCAGCAGCCATTACGTCTTAGCTTCCCTGCATTTCCTATTTATTTCATTCCTCAGCGACTTGTATTTCTGTATTCCTGATTTTCCCGGAACATGTTTGTACTTCCTCCTTTCATCAATCAACTGAAGTATTTCTTCTGTTACACATGGTTTCTTCGCAGCTACCTTCTTTGTACCTATGTTTTCCTTCCCAACTTCTGTGATGGCCCTTTTTAGAGATGTCCATTCCTCTTCAACTGTACTGCCTGCTGCGCTATTCCTTATTGCTGTATCTATGGCGTTAGAGAACTTCAAACGTATCTCGTCATTCCTTAGTACTTCCATATCCCACTTCTTTGCGTATTGATTCTTCCTGACTAATGTCTTGAACTTCAGCCTACTCTTCATCACTATTATATTGTGATCTGAGTCTATATCTGCTCCTGGGTACGCCTTACAATCCAGTATCTGATTTCGGAATCTCTGTCTGACCATGATATAATCTAATTGAAATCTTCCCGTATCTCCCGGCCTTTTCCAAGTATACCTCCTCCTCTTGTGATTCTTGAACAGGGTATTCGCTATTACTAGCTGAAACTTGTTACAGAACTCAATTAGTCTTTCTCCTCTTTCATTCATTGTCCCAAGCCTATATTCTCCTGTAACCTTTTCTTCTACTCCTTCCCCTACAACGGCATTCCAGTCGCCCGTGACTATTAGATTTTCGTCCCCCTTTACATACTGCATTACCCTTTCAATATCCCCATACACTTTCTCTATCTGTTCATCTTCAGCTTGCGATGTCGGCATGTATACCTGAAGTATCGTTGTCGGTGTTGGTCTGCTGTCGATTCTGATTAGAACAACCCGGTCATTGAACTGTTCACAGTAACACACTCTCTGCCCTACCTTCCTATTCATAACGAATCCTACACCTGTTATACCATTTTCTGCTGCTGTTGATATTACGCGATACTCATCTGACCAGAAATCCTTGTCTTCCTTCCACTTCACTTCACTGACCCCTACTATATCTAGATTGAGCCTTTGCATTTCCCTTTTCAGATTTTCTAGTTTCCCTACCACGTTCAAGCTTCTGACATTCCACGCCCCGACTCGTAGAACTTTATCCTTTCGTTGATTATTCAGTCTTTTTCTCATGGTAACCTCCCCCTTGGCAGTCCCCTCCCGGAGATCCGAATGGGGGACTATTCCGGAATCTTTTGCCAATGCAGAGACCATCATGAGACTTTTTCAATTACAGGCCACATGTCCTGTGGATACATGTAACGTGTCTTTAATGCAGTGGTTTTCATTGCCTTCTGCATCCTCATGTCGTGGATCATTGCTGATTCTTCCGCCTTTAGGGGCAATTTCCCACCCCTAGGACAAGAGAGTGCCCTGAACCTCTATCCGCTCCTCCGCCCTCTTTGACAAGGCCGTTGGCAGAATGAGGCTGACTTCTTATGTCGGAAGTCTTCGGCCGCCAATGCTGATTATTTATCAGAATTTAGGCATTGGCGGGTATCGAAACCGGGACCGAAGACGTTTTAATTATGAATCAAAGACGCTACCCCTTTTTTTTTTTTTTTTTTTTTCCTGTAGTTCGTTGCATCTGCTCGAGGCGGACGTCGTAAGACATCCATTTACGTTCGTTGTTGATGTGTTAACACAGTTTTTTTTTTATTACAGAGGGCGCATTACCCTCCGACCGAACACGCTGAGCTACCGTGCCGTCCCCTAGACCACGGGAGAGGCTTACACACTACTTAATCTAACTTAAACTAACTTCCGCTAAGGACAACAGACACACCCATGCCCAAGGGAGGACTCGAACCTCTGACGGGGGAGCCACGCGAATTGTGGCAAGGAGCCATAGACCGTGTGGCTACCCCGCGCGGCTTTTATTTATTCTTAACAGTTCGCTGCATCAGTTTCGGCGGTTACCGCTCTTCATCAGCAGTTCAAGCACATACAAGGTGAATTCGTACACAACAGACTAAATTTCGTACGCTGTCCAGGGATTTTTTCTGAGTATTTTCGTGAAAGAGACCTGTGGTCTCATTTTCTTTCACGCCATCAATCTTCTGACTGGTTTGATGAGACCGGCCACGAATTCCTCTCTTCTACCAACCCGATCATCTCAAGGTGGAAATTGGAACTTACATCCTCAGTTATTTTCTGGATGTGTTCCTACCTCTGTCTTCCTCTGCAGTGTTTAACCTGTAGTACCATGTTAGTTATTCCTTACTTGATACAAGTCTTTCAAAGCTTTGTTAAATTCTGACTCTAACAGTAAATCTCCTATGTCTTCCATTCTGACCTCCAAACTTTCTATCACGTATCCCCTGAAGAGGCATTAAAGGTACTTTCTCCGCATAGTTGCTCTGTCCTCTGCGCCGCCAGTGGAATCCCCATTGCAGTCTGAATGTTGTCGCCGTCGGTTGTAATTTTAGCGAAGATTGCTTTGATTTTCTATTCACTGAATGAGTACTTTCGACGACCACTTCTTTATCGATTTCTTCACAGTTTTCCTGCAGCCATTTCCTCTTGGTTTTCCTGCACTTTCTACTTTTTCTCATCGCTACATATCATCTTAATTCTGTGTTTCTCTGAACATATTTCTATTTCCTTCTTTCGTCGATTAATTGAAGTATTTCTTCTGTTATGCAAGATTTCTTCACAGTTGCATACCTTCTTCCTTACTCTCTCCAACTTCCCTGTTTGCCACTTTCAGGGCCGTCCACTCCTTTTAGACTGCACTGCCTATAACTTCAAACGCATCTCAATGTCCCTTGGTACTTGAATATCTCACCATTCTGCACATTCCGGACTATTCGCTTAAGCTTCAGTCTATCGCTCATTATTACTAAATTGTGTTGTACAAATGTACTCTTGGGTATCTACTTTTGGGTACCACTGACAACCCAGTATCTGATTTTGGAGTCTCTGCCTGATCATAATGTATTTCAGCTGGGTTCTGCAATATCTCCGGGCCTTTCTCTTGTACTGCTCCTAGTCATGTGTTGTTTGAACAGCTTAATTGCTATTGGTAGTTGAAATTAATTGCAGAAAATTAGTCTTTCTGCTATCGATTCCACATCCCTCCGTAACTCTTTTCTACTCCTTTCCCTACTACGGCGTTCCAACAACCCACATCTCTAGATTAACATCTTCCTTTACAGACTGAATTATCAGTTCAGCATCCACGTATACTATTTCTGCATCTTCATCTTCTGCTTGTGACATCGGCGTGTAACCTGAACTGTCGTTGTTGGCGTTGGTTTGCACCCAGTTGTGATGAGAATAACCTTATCATTGAACGCTTCACAGAAACTCAGTCTCTGCTCTACTCTTTTATTTATAACGAATCCTGCTCCCATTACATCATTTTCTTCTGTTATATCGTGTGACCAGAAATTCTTATCTTCTTTCCATGTCATTACACTGGCCACTCTTATATCTAGACTGATCCTTCCTGTTTCCATTACTAGATTTTCTAGTTTCCTTAACACGTTAAACCGTATGACATTCAACGCTCGGACTCGTGGAATGTTCCCTTTCGTTGGCGATTGTTTGGAAACGTAATTGCTCATTCCCTCTCGGCCCTAGATGTTGACAACCATAATACCTGGGACTATGCGGCTGGTCCCGGCGGAGGTTCGAGTCCTCCCTCGGGCATGCGTGGGTGTGTTTGTCCTTAGAATAACTTAGTTTAAGTAGTGTGAAAGCTTAGGGACAGATGACCTTAGCAGTTCAGTCCCATAAGATTTCACACACATTTCAACAACAAATTAATACCTGGCTTATTTCTCGTCTTCCGAAATTGGCAGTTTGATAAAATGACAGGCACCTGTTGTGCCAAATCATGATGAAAAAACATTTTAAAGCTGTAAATAATCACATTCTTAAAGCAAGACAGACGTAAACCGATTGTCCATACACCGCGGGAAATGAGGCCGTTGTGGGCGAGGAAATATACCCTTTACAATTAGGTGACTCACCTATCGAGTTTCACCAGCCACAATTCCATACGAGTCTTTTTGTTTCCAGGATGTTATGACATACAGTAAATAAGACTTTAATTGAACACATCCAGGTTGGTACAATACTCTTAGTTCGTGACACACTAATTAGTTCTAATTTCATAAATCACTACCACATACCGCTGAATATAATACATAAATGCATTTCTGTTTACACATTAGAAACTTTGCATTCGTACTAAATGAACACTTAAACTGTTTTTAAAATATTCCACCCAGGAAATTTTTCACCGCTTCGCTTGTTATAAAATACAAAATTACTTTCTCGAGTTAAAAGAAAATTGATTCATGTTACCGAATAATCCAGCCTGAGTTTGCTTGACGACCTTTGACAATCTCCAAAGGGTAAAAGCTCCAAATGACATGTCCTCACCGTAAACTAATGTGTGATACACGTGGCCTACACACCACGTCATGATCATACCCATCCTTCAGTGGGGTATTCCGTTAAGCACCAGGGCGCTATTAGCACACACTGTTTCTTTAATCAGTTGCTCAGTATACGATTGCCAGTATCTGTCCTCGATCATTATATTCAAAACACAACAATTTCTTTCTCTTCTTAATTACTTTGCGAGCTTGAGAGCGCAAGTGTTTATGCCGGGTCCTTCAGTTTTGCGTGCACTCTCTTTCTTTCTATTTTGATTGTGGATTGCAACTTTTATTTACATATTCTCATGTGCTACCGTAAATAATTAATAACTTTGTGTTTCGTGTTTCGAATCCTGCCTCGGGCATGGATGTGTGTGATGTACTTAGTTAGGTTTAAGTAGTTCTAAGTTCTAGGGGACTGATGACCTCAGATGTTAAGTGCCATAGTGCTCAGAGCCATTTGAACCATTTTTTTTTCGTGTTTCTGTGATTGTAAACTTCATTCTCGATACTATTTTCACACACAAGACACGTACGTATAGCCAACAGTATAATGTAGTTAAACATATAAAGCTGTATTCTCACTGCAGTTCAGTAGAGAGATCTCTTTCTCTTCAACTAAGGAATTAGACATTGGCTATTAGTGGACATTGATTTAAATCAAAGGGGAAAGTTGAAAATTTGTGCCGGTGATTCGAACCCGGATGTCCTGCTTGCTGGGGAGATGCACTGACCACTGAGCCATTCGGACACAGTGGTCACTGTAACTGCACTGACTGCTTTAGCTCGCCTCGCGTCAGACCCAAATTCTCAGTTTATCTATCCACAATGCACTATAATTAAGGCAAGATGCACTATAATTAAGTGCAGATGCATACCAGGCTCTAACTCTTAAAGGAAACTGCAAAATGCTACGAGTAATGAGGATAATGGGCAAGGGGTACTATATTCGTAGCACGTGGATAAATTGAGAATTTGGATTTGACGGGAGGCGCGCATGGTTAGTTCGTGCAGTTGTGATAATCACTGTGTCCGGATAGCTAAGTGGTCAGATCATCTGCCTGTTAGGCAAGAGATCCAGGTTCGAATCCAGGTCTGGCACAAAATTTCATCTTTCCCCATTGACTTAAATCAACGCTCCACTCGCAGCCAACGTCTAACTCCTTTGCATCTTAGTGCCACTTTTGTTCACCACTCAGGCGATCAGCGTGCCTCGAAGAGTCATTTCAGGTTAAGGTGATGCGTGCGTTGCAATTTATGGCAAGAAGAATTCTCAACGTGACAAGTTGACGGCCAAATGGCGTTCATCATAGCGACATCGTTGGTTGTGACTGTTGTCATGAGATTATTTCGTAGTGGTTGCCGCTGATAGGGGGTTCAACTGTATCGCGCCTTATCACAGTAACCGTTTGCAGCAAGGAAGATTAGGGTTATATAAATAACGGATCAGAACTCGAGCATAAGCTCGGATTAGACAGTATTAGGACAGGAAACAGGCTTGGACGTTTCATAGTAACGTTCTGGTGTTCGACGGCTGACCAGAGTTTTGTGTGCGGGTGTAGGGATTCCCCGCTGCGGCACCTCAAGCGGTAGTGCGCCACGTGGCGGCTTCCCTTCAACAGTGGCGGGCAGATGGGCCGCTCCCAGAGGAGGGGCCTGGGAGTGTAGCTAATGAACTCACGGTCGCCAGCCCGGGCGACATCCGGCCGCTCGCCGAGTTGGCGGCCGCCACTGCATTAGCCGCTCACGCGTCACCTGAGAGCTGACCGCACTTCCCTGCAGCTGCCAGTGGGTAGAGCAAACGCCCGTGTCACCCGAACTACATTCAGTACTAAGCACCAAACGTATCATGAAACATGATATAGTGAAATGGGTCCCTTTAGGCTTATTAAACGCTGATCAATAATAAATAATGCAAGACTTTTCTGAAAGCAGATTGATTTTATTCAAAATTACAGTACACCATGTTATCCCCCACTCTTTGGCTACAAAATCCTGTTTTTCAACATAATCTCTGTTCAGTGCGATGGCCTTACGCCACCTTACTGGGAGGGCCTGTATGGTTGCATCGTAGAACTCTACTGGTCGACGTCGGAACCAACGTCATGCTGCACCAATATTCTCCCGATAATCTATATATGCATCCCATGGAGTACATCCTTCATTGGTGCAAACAGTTTCAAAACCGGAAGGTGCGAGTTCCGAGCTGCAGGGTGGATGAGATAGAATAGTCAATTGAAGTATTGCGAGCTCCTCTCAATGGACGAACGTGTCAGTGTTACTAATAGAGACGTCCAGTTGAGCAGCAAGGTGTTTTATTGTGACCTGTCGACCACTTCGAATGAGAGTGTCCGCACGTTTCAACACCACTGTGTGCCGTCGGCTAGCATCCCTGAGATCGAACACGTTTGAGCGACCTTGTTGCCATGATGACAAACGCATCGCCCAACTACCCACCGCGCTATTGTTCCCTGCCACATCTCCGTAGACTTTCTGCAAGCGTCTGTGAATATCTGGGTAGAACGCACCTCAATTACAGACTCATTTTGAAACCTACGTATAGCACTGCCATCTATCGTAACTTTAAGAAACTGCAGCGGCTAAAGTAGGAATATGCCAGGAGATTCCACAACAAATTCCGCATTTTTTCAATTGAAATTGGCCGAGAAAAGTAATGTGCTGCATTACTTCTTAAACAGTCTTCGTAGTTTAACAATCGATCGTGTGTCGTTCCACCCCCCCACCACAATTTCTTCTGATATTTAAGGCTTTTTTATTGTATGTCAGTGATGACTTGAATCTCTACAGGTTAGCCTCATTTAAGGAATAATGCAGTACGAAAGGAAAATTCTTTTTGTATTGTAATCATTACCAGAAATTATCGAAGTATTCAGGTGTTGGTGTTGTCCGATACCCAGACGAGCGAAAATAAGAGTTAATGAGATACTCAACCAAAATCTGTGAGCCATTGTTCTCTGCACCATTAGTTACATTTGAAAGCAAAAATTTTCAACATTCATACATCCTAACGCTGTTTTCAGGTAATCGGAATATATGTTTTTCAACCACATTCCGATCTTTGAATAACGAAAAACTCTCTTGGAAATACATATCCCTCACGTACTACAAAATCAAATAGATTTTCGTGATTATCACACTTAAAGCAATTGAAACCAGCTGTCAGAAAGGACGACAGTAATTTTCGCATGATTTGTCACTAGCACGTTATGTATCTCGATTAAATTTCGACTACAGGAAGATAAGCTAGAGTACAGTATAGTGTAGTATAGAAGCTAAGTGAAAGAAATACACAATTAGAAGAAAATAAATTACACATTTGTTCAGACAGTAATAACACTGAAGTCACCGCGTATCATGATGATCCGCTAAACATAACAGCATGTGGGACATGGTTCTTGATGCCGTGTGTCGTCACCATGGGCTGCAGTGGTTGTTCTCCAACGTCCTCCCGTGGTGGCCACAATGTTGGTAAGGAGTTCTTGTGACAGGTCGTTCCCTTCCTTCTCCAGTGCGGTTGATCGAGGGGTGTAGATTATTCAGACATTTGGAGATACCAGCACCGTAAGACCTACGCCACCAAAATGACAATGCTATACATACCCTAATATAGCGAAAGGTGACAACACATAATGCACCCAGGAACACTGTCGAATGTGATCTTTCTGGTGGTCCAGGTGTTTTGGTTTGGGGAGGTACGATGTTGCATGGGTGTAATGACCTCCAAATCTTTGAACACGGTACATTTATCGGTCCACTTTAGTGTGACATTGTGCTCCTTCCCCTTAAGCGTCTTTTCTGGGAGCAACCGATCCTGACTGCATTTTTATGGATCACAATGAGGGAAAGCAACGAACAGCGCAGGTGAAGGATCGCTTGGAGCGAGAAGGTATTCGGCGAATGGACTGGCCTGACTGTTAGGCCGACTTAAATCCCATCGAGCACGTGTGGGATGTGTTGGGGAGACGACTGAAGCGCGTCCATATGTACCAACGAGTTTCCAGCAGTTGTTCACTGCGATGGTGGAGGAATGGACGCCCGACCACGAGAACTCCTCTCCAATCTTGTAGCCAGTATGGTAGCAAGTTAGAGAGCGTGCACTGCCGTTCGTGGTCAGCACACGCCGTATTAAAAACTATTTCCTGCGTGCTGCCTGCCGGATAGGAGAACAAACACATACACACACACACACACACACACACACACACACACACATACACACACACACACACTGAAGTATCTGCACTAGCAGAATAGAAAAGCGGAAAACACAAGTAGGAAAACAATTTATTGAAATCACCAAAACGAAACAATAACACAATATCCAAAAGAACAACCGACTCAGTCCCAACTGCGGATCGACACAAATACAAAATAACAAATAATAATAAAAAAGACCAGGCTCTTCATGGAGAGTGAACACAAACAATTCTACAACGTCAAGAGATTCATCGACTATACCAAGGGATTAGCCAGCTAGAACAGGCTCTGTATCCTTCCGATTTTTTTTCCCTTTATTGCATTTCGATTCCCCCCCCCCCCCCCCCCGAGGGGTGGGTGCCTCGCAGCAGCTTAATAGGCCGCTCTACAGCCTACAGAAAGGTTGAAAAACATAATCATACAATAATCAAACAATAAAAACAGGTGATAAAACGGTGACATTGAAAAAAACTGAAAAGTGGTGAAAAGTTATAGAATTTAAAATATAATAACACGGCGTTGACGATGCGGATGAGGACACACAGTAAGTAGACAGGCACAATTAAAAAAAAACACACAGTGACAGTCTGGTTTCTGTTCACACGAGATAACAAGCACAAATACCAACAGTATGGTGGCTGTTTGCAACACTGACAGGGGACGCACAAAACTGAACATTCACTTAAAACAGCACTATAGAAGCGACACGGCAGCAGATGGGGGCAGGAGAGGACTCGGACCGTTGAGGGAGAAAAAAGGGTGGAGGTGGGAAAAAGAAAAAAGGGGGGAGGCGATGGAGGGAGAGGACATAGAAAGAAGGGGACAGGGTGGAAGCGAGAAGGAGTGGGAAAGGCAGTGGAGGGGTAAGCAAAAGGACTCGGGGGAGAGAAGGGAGTCAGAGACAGGGTAGGCAGGGAAAAAATAGGATGGGAGGGGGAAGGGGAGAGAGAGAGGGCAGGAAAAGGACGGAGGGAGGGAGGAGGAGGTGAGGATCAGAGTTGATAGGAGGGATAAATGGAGGGAGAGATGGCATTATCTGGGATGGGGAGTTGATGGAAGCCACCTTGGGAAAGGAGATGATGGGTGTAGAGGTGGAGGGTACAGAGACACAATGATGAAGGCATGGCAGAGGTTGGGGGAGAGAAGCAACCAGGGGATGAGGGGGATCAAGTCAGCATGACATGCAGAGGATGTGGATATGTTCGAGGAAAAGGAGCAGATGGGGGAAAGGAATCAGGTCATAGAGTATCCATCAGGGGGGACAGGAGGTGTATATGGAAGGCGAGGTGGAGTGCATGGAGCTCGAGGATCTGGAGGGACTTACAGAATTTGGGAGGGGAGGGCAGATATACAGGCAGAACTGGCATAACAGAGGATAGAATGGATTAAGGATTTGTAGGTGTGGAGGATGATAGAGGGATTCAACCCCCATGTCAGGCCAGAAAGGAGTTTAAGGAGTCAGAGGTGGTTCTGGGCTTTGGATTGGATAGAGCAGAGATGTGCTGTCCAGGTGAGGTGACGATCAATGGTGAGTCCAAGGTAGGTGAGGGTGGGGGAGAGGTGGATAGGACGGGCGTAGATGGTAAGGGAAAAATCAAGGAGCCGGATGGAGCGACTGGTATGACCTACAATGATTGCCTGGGTCTTGGGGGATTGATTTTTAGGAGCCACTGGTTACACCATGCAGCTAAAAGGTCAAGGTGATAGTCATCTACAAATATTTATCATCTACAACTATTCTGCGTTGTGTGTTATCACCACTGCCTTTGTTTCCCTCTGTGTGCGTAACATTGGTCTTCTTTCTACTCGACAGTGAACCAGTACATCTGTCACATTGACAGTACTATCCAAAATATGTTATTTCCTAAAAGAGTCTCGAACTCTGGATTTAAGCCGTTTGCGGGCATGTGTTCTACGGACTGAGATACTCAAGTACGACTCCTAAACCGTCCTCACAGCTGTACTTCCACCAGTACCTCATCTCCTACCATTCAAACTGCACAGAAGTTCTCCTGCGAAATTTGCAGGACTACCAAAGTTTTTCTCATCCCCAACTACACTGACGGCAAAAAGATCGCAACACCCCGAAGGAGTTGTGCAACATAACCGAAAGTAGGTAAGTGTGTTTCAGCATATGAAAAATGATGTCTCTGCAAATTTCGTGCTAGTCGCATAGTACATAGTACCACTAAGAGGACGCAAATGAAATTGGCTTTAAATACGCTCTTGAACGGTCGTGAGCGTTAGTTACCTTTGAGACTGGAGATGGTGAGTCGATCGTAGTCAATAATGCCTTTAAGGCGACAAAGACTCCATTATCAGAACCTCAGTGAGTTTGAACGACTACTAGAAGCCAGATGTTCCATTTGCGATGTTGCAAAAAGGCTTGGAAGGAATTTAGTCACCGTACGTGATTGCTGTCAGCGGTGGTCACAATAATGTATGGTCGCAAGAAGACCGGGCTCCAAACACCCAAGTGGCACTACAGAGAGGGAAGACCATCGTGTTCGGCGTACGGTTTTGGCACATCGTACTGCATCTGCAGCAGCAGTATCAGCAGTAGTTGGCACCACAGTAACACACCGAACCGTTACAAATCGGTACCCTCAAGGAAAGCCAGGAACCAGAAACCCTTTAACGCTCATTCCACCTACCGAAAATCACATTCGCTTGCGACTTGAGTGGTGTCAAGGGGAGAGCTCACTGGAAGGCGGGGTGGTGGTAGTTGTGTTTTCTGACAAAAGCTGGTTCTGCCTCGCCATTTGAGGGCCTGCAACAACCTATCTTCGTGCTAGACACACTGTACCTACACCTGGAGTTACGGTCCAGGGTAGGATTCTGTATAACATTATGAGCACTCTCGTGATTATCCCACGCACCCTTCATTCTGGTGATTCGACCTGTTGTGCTTCCGTTCATGAAGAGCATTTCCGAAGGTGAAACTTCCTGGCAGATTAAAACTGTGTGCCGGACCGAGACTCGAACTCGGGACCTGCAAGGTTCGCAGGAGAGCTTCTGTAAAGTTTGGAAGGTAGGAGACGAGGTACTGGCAGAAGTAAAGCTGTGAGGACGGGGAGTGACTCGTGTTTGGGTAGCTCAGTTCGTAGAGCACTTGCCCGTGAAAGGCAAAGGTCCCGAGTTCGAGTCTCGGTCCGGCACACAGTTTCAATCTGCCAGTAAGTTTGATATCAGCTCACACCCCGCTACAGAGAGAAAATTTCATTCTGGTTTTGCTTAGTGGATGCAAGCAATGGCTGCCGAATGTACCAGCCTGTTGGGGGAAAGCTACTAACTGAGTAAAACACATAGCACAACAGCTGAAAAGCACTTTTATTTCTCGCTCTTTCTCTAACCAGTTAACTTTGTCTCCACATTCGAGCAATTCTCTAAAAGCGTTAGTATGAAGGGGCTGGCACTGTAAGCGACGGATTGTCAGTATTAAGTATGACGATGGCAGTCAGATATCGTCTACAACAAATACAGTGGTTTGAACTTATTTTCGATAATGCTCTAAGATTATTGTATGAGTTCTGTCTCTGGTTGAGGACATCATCACATGAAATGTATCCTTCGTTTGTCAGTGTCAATAGCATTGTTGAGCGAAGTGATTAAGACACACTCAAATAACATACAAAAAGATAAATAACGAAATAGAGAAGTAGAGAGCAAGATTAAGGTTAACGTGCCGTTGACGAAGAGACTGGCCGAGGGTATCGGCCATGTTCTTTCCAAAGAATCCACACACGCTTATGGCCTCTGCGATTTAGAGAAACACGAGAACGCTAAAACTGACTTTTTTTGTCATCAGTCTTCTGACTATATGAAGTGGCCGGTTACGAATTCCTCTCCGGTGCCCACATTTTCATTTCAGAACAATTATTCGCTGCATGTTTTCCAGTCTGTGTTTCCCTACACTTTTTACCCTCTATAGCTCCATCTAGTAGCACGGGGTTACCCTTTGATACCTTAACAGGTGTCCTATCATCACGTTCCTTCCTCTTGTCAGTGGTTCCTATACGTTCATTCCCCGACAATTCTGCGGAGAACCTCCTCGTTTCTTATCTTACCAGTCCACCTGATTTTCAATATTCTTCTGTAAAGCCACATCTCAAATGCTTCGATTCTGTCTATTCCAGTTCTTCCACAGTCCATAATTCACTACCATACAATGCTGTGCTTCAGATGTATATTCTCAGAAATTTCTTCCTCATGTTGATGCCTATGTTTGATACAAGCAGATTGCTCTTGACCGGGAATGTCTTTTTTTCCAGAGCGTCTGTTTTTGTACGTCCTCCTTGTTCAATTCGTCACGGGTTATTTTGCTGGCTACATAGCAGAATTCCTTGTCTTCGTGTGCTTCGTGATCCCCAGTTCTGATGTTTTCTCGCTGTTCTCATTTGTACTGCATCTCGTTACTTTCATCCTTCTTCGTTTTACTCGCAACTGGTATTCTGTTGCCATTAAACTTGTCATTTCATTCAAGAGATGCTGTAATTATTCTTCACTGTCACTGACGATTGCAGTATCACCAGCGAATCTTATCTTCGATATTTTTTCACCCTGAATTTTAATCCCGCATTTGCATCTTTCTTTTATTTTCGTCATTGCTTCTCCTCTGTACAGACTGAACAAGAAGGACGAAAGACTATTTTTCTGTCTTATACTCTTTTTATGCGAGCACTCCGTTCTTGGCATCCCACTCTTATTATTCCCTCTTTGTTCTTCTACATATTATGTATTTCCCGCCTTTTCCTACAGCTTACCCATACTTTTCTCAGAATTTCAAAAATCTTGCACCACTTTACATTTTCGTACGTTTTTCCCAGGCCGACAAATTCTATGTAAGTGTTTTGATTTACCTTCAGTCTTGCTTCCATTATCAACCGCAAAGTCGTAACTGCTTTACCATTCCTAAAGCCAAACTGATCGTCATCTGACTCATTCTCAGCTTCATTTTCCATTCTTCTGTATATTATTTTTGTCAACAACTTGGTTGCATGAGCCGTTAGGCTGATTGTGCGATAATTCTCACACTTGTAGGTTCTTTCTGTTTTCGGAATAGTGTAGATGATGTTTTACCGAAACGTCCATCGTATATCGCCAACATCATGCATTTTACACACTAACGTGATTAATCGATTTGTTGCCACTTTCCCAAATGTTTTCAGAAATTCTGATGGGATGCTGTATATCTCTTCTGGCTTATTCGATCTTTAACCTTCCAAAGTTCTTTTAAATTCTGATCCTAATACTGGATCCCCTATCTCTTCTATACTGACTTCCATTTCTTCATCTATCACATCATCAAACAAGTCTTCCCCTCATAGACCCCACCAATGTACTCCTTTCAGCTGTTCGCTCTCTTCTGCACTTAGCCGGCCGGTGTGGCCGTGCGGTTCTAGGCGCTTCAGCCTGGAACCGCGTGACCGCTACGGTCACCGGTTCGAATCCTGCCTCGGGCATGGATGTGTGTGATGTCCTTAGGTTAGTTAGGTTTAATTAGTTCTAAGTTCTAGGGGACTGATGACTACAGATGTTAAGTCCCATAGTGCTCAGAGCCATTTGAACCATTTTTTTCTCTTCTGCATTAACAGTGGAATTCCCATTACACTCTTAATGTTACCACCCTTGCTTTTAATTTCATCGAACGTTGTTTTGACTTTTCGATATACTGAATCAGTTCATCTGACAATCCTTGCTTTTGAAATTTCTTCACATTTTTCATGTAGCCATTTCGTTGTAGCTTCCCTGCACTTGCTGTTTATTTCATTCCTGAATTTCCCTGAACATTTTTGTGCTTCCTTCTTTCGTCATTAACTAAAGTATTTCCTCTGTTACCCGCCGTTTCGTCGCCTTGTATCAAAGTTCTTTTTCAGCCTCTGTGATAGCCCTATTTAGAGATGTCGTTTCGTCTGGGCTACTCCTTATCGCAATATTATAGCCTCAGAGAACTTCAAGCGTGTCTCTCCTTTCCTTAGTATTTCTGTGTCCCACTTCTTTGCACTGTGTTTCCACCTAACTAGTGTCTTAAACTTAAGCCTACTCTTCATCATTACTAAATTGTGATCTGAATCTACACTCCTGGAAATGGAAAAAAGAACACATTGACACCGGTGTGTCAGACCCACCATACTTGCTCCGGACACTGCGAGAGGGCTGTACAAGCAATGATCACACGCACGGCACAGCGGACACACCAGGAACCGCGGTGTTGGCCGTCGAATGGCGCTAGCTGCGCAGCATTTGTGCACCGCCGCCGTCAGTGTCAGCCAGTTTGCCGTGGCATACGGAGCTCCATCGCAGTCTTTAACACTGGTAGCATGCCGCGACAGCGTAGACGTGAACCGTATGTGCAGTTGACGGACTTTGAGCGAGGGCGTATAGTGGGCATGCGGGAGGCCGGGTGGACGTACCGCCGAATTGCTCAACACGTGGGGCGTGAGGTCTCCACAGTACATCGATGTTGTCGCCAGTGGTCGGCGGAAGGTGCACGTGCCCGTCGACCTGGGACCGGACCGCAGCGACGCACGGATGCACGCCAAGACCGTAGGATCCTACGCAGTGCCGTAGGGGACCGCACCGCCACTTCCCAGCAAATTAGGGACACTGTTGCTCCTGGGGTATCGGCGAGGACCATTCGCAACCGTCTCCATGAAGCTGGGCTACGGTCCCGCCCACCGTTAGGCCGTCTTCCGCTCACGCCCCAACATCGTGCAGCCCGCCTCCAGTGGTGTCGCGACAGGCGTGAATGGAGGGACGAATGGAGACGTGTCGTCTTCAGCGATGAGAGTCGCTTCTGCCTTGGTGCCAATGATGGTCGTATGCGTGTTTGGCGCCGTGCAGGTGAGCGACACAATCAGGACTGCATACGACCGAGGCACACAGGGCCAACACCCGGCATCATGGTGTGGGGAGCGATCTCCTACACTGGCCGTACACCACTGGTGATCGTCGAGGGGACACTGAATAGTGCACGGTACATCCAAACCGTCATCGAACCCATCGTTCTACCATTCCTAGACCGGCAAGGGAACTTGCTGTTCCAACAGGACAATGCACGTCCGCATGTATCCCGTGCCACCCAACGTGCTCTAGAAGGTGTAAGTCAACTACCCTGGCCGGCAAGATCTCCGGATCTGTCCCCCATTGAGCATGTTTGGGACTGGATGAAGCGTCGTCTCACGCGGTCTGCACGTCCAGCACGAACGCTGGTCCAACTGAGGCGCCAGGTGGAAATGGCATGGCAAGCCGTTCCACAGGACTACATCCAGCATCTCTACGATCGTATCCATGGGAGAATAGCAGCCTGCATTGCTGCGAAAGGTGGATATACACTGTACTAGTGCCGACATTGTGCATGCTCTGTTGCCTGTGTCTATGTGCCTGTGGTTCTGTCAGTGTGATCATGTGATGTATCTGACCCCAGGAATGTGTCAATAAAGTTTCCCCTTCCTGGGACAATGAATTCACGGTGTTCTTATTTCAATTTCCAGGAGTGTATATCTGCTCCTAGGTACGCCTTACGATCCAATATCTGATTTCGGAATCTCTGCCTAACAATGATGTAATCTAACTGAAATCCTCCCGCATCTCCCAGCCTTTTCCAAGTATACCTCCACCTCCTCTGCAGGAATACACGCAGCAAATAATTGTTCTGAGATGAAATTGTTGGCACAGGAGAGGAATTCGTAACTGGCCACTTTATACAGTCAGAAGACTGATGACTCGGAAAAAAACCATATCTAGCTTTCTCGTGTTTCTCTAAATCGCATAGGCCATAAGCCTGTGTGGATTCTTTGGAAACAACATGGCCGATACCCTTGGCCAGTCTCTTCGTCAACGGCACGTCAACCTTAATCTTACTCTCTACTTCTCTATGTCAGAGTTACTTATCGTTTTGTATGTTATTTGAGTGTGTCTTAACCATTTCGTTCAATAATGCTATTGACACTGATTTTCACTACTGAATATGACGATGGCAATCAGATATCGTCCGCCGGCCGCGGTGGTCTCGCGGTTCTAGGCGCGCAGTCCGGAACCGCGCGACTGCTACGGTCACAGGTTCGAATCCTGCCTCGGGCGTGGATGTGTGTGATGTCCTTAGGTTAGTTAGGTTTAACTAGTTCTAAGTTCTAGGGGACTGATGACCTAAGATGTTAAGTCCCATAGTGCTCAGAGCCATTTGAACCATTTTTTCAGATATCGTCCACAACAAATGCAATGGTTTGTATTTATTTTCGATAATGCTGTAAGATTATTGTAAGAGTTCTGTCTCTGGTTGAGGACATCATCCCATGAAACGTAGTCCGCAGCTCGTGGTCGTGCGGTAGCGTTCTCGCTTGCCGCACCCGGGTTCCCGGGTTCGATTTCCGACGGGGTCAGGGATTTTCTCTGCCTCGTGATAACTGGGTGTTGTGTGATGTCCTTCGGTTAGTTAGGTTTAAGTAGTTCTAAGTTGTAGGGGACTGATGACCATAGATGTTAAGTCCCATTAAGCCATTTGAACCATTTTTTGAAACGTATCCTTCGTTTGTCAGTGTCTCTGCCTAACAATGATGGAGCACTTTCAGTTCTTAACACGGTAATTACAACCTTATCACCTGCGTTGTGACTTCTCGTTTTCATGTGACTCATACTTGATGCCTAGTGCTCTTCTTCTGAATCTTAATCTTCTTTGTTTTGCTCTTCCAAACACTACGTTTAAATTTATTAGTTCACGCAATGGTTTTGTCTTCCATTTTTCAATAACTGTTAATGGATGCACTCCGCTGTCTCTTTCGTTTTTTCTGCCAAGATCTTCTTCTGCCTGTCAGTTTTTTTCCTGATTTAAAGAATGTGCACAATACAGGATACAATGAGTTCGTTATTCAAACTGGTATAGGTATAAAATTGATAATCAGATCTTCGATGCAAGAGTTGTGGGAAAAAGATGTATTCACTTAAATCATGATGTCACCTGTTGTTTCTATTGATTAACTCATTTCAGGTGTAATTTAGCTCAGAAATGAATCCACATGAGCGAAATGGAACCTTTGTTATTTTATATTAGGAAGAGATTAAATTCAAAACACAGTTGTCCCGTCCATACCTGTTTTAATCGCCCGAAGCTTCTCCAAATCATTTCAGGTGGATTCCATTACGATAAAATGGAGTCTAAAGTACAAAATTCTCCCAAAATCTTCACCAGATATTACGCATAGTTCCTGGTTTAGACTGTGACGCAGACGCAAAATCGAGCGACTTTGTGAAGCGGTTAGCTTACTGGACACCCGTTGTGCATAAGCGGGCTTCTAATCCCAATGCGGCTTCCAGATTTCGGTTTTCCTGGAATAATCAGAGTGAAAGACGGTGTATTTCTTTTGAAAAGTTCATGACCCATTTAGTGTCATATCGTCAAGTCAGAGGTTAAGTTCCTTCACTGATGTCATAGTCGACGGGACTTTATACAATACTCTTTCATTTCTTCTTCTAAGGCTGCAGTTTATTATGGGTGTAAAATAGTACGGAATTGAAAATAAATGAAGTCACTCGAGAGAGGAAAGACCAATGGACTACTGTAGTACCGGTCACATTCTGTATGGAGTGTGCTAACTAACTGACGTCTCTTCTAGCAATAATGTCTAGTAGAGCACTGTAACATCGTAACAATCTGGAATACTCTAAAGATTACAGGCCGTTCAGGTGTTAAAGCGGGTTGCAGCACGGGGACATAGGACTATGGAGATTTCCCACTGATGATGATGTCTTGTAGTTTTATGGAACAATGTATTTCTCCCAAGTGATGGCCGGGTTTCGAGATTGGATGTCTCCCACTAATGGATCAAAATAGATTTCGCCGGCTTCTATAGTGTGAAACTCAATTCGTTCTCTATAGCCAGAAAAATGCAGACAGGGGAAAGCTTTCTGCTGTATTTATTGGCTATCGAAAATCCTCGAATGAGTTACACAGTGCCACGAAGCAGACAGACTACAGTACATGTTCACATCACATCCTTGAGTGCACAGAAGCCTTCCCAACAAACAGATCTCACTGCATCCTTTTTCTTGGAGAAGCGAAGGTAGCTATACTTCATGGATGTCACCAGAGACGCATAAAATAAAAACAATATCGTTTCGCAATATATTGTCCACTGAGTTGCAGAACTATGTTATTTCTTCCATCTGAGAAATAGCCCTCGCTTAGGCCGCTTCATTGATGAACTTCTTTCGTGTGGCTCTGTGCTCATTTTATTTTGTCGGGAGACTTGTCCTCCTCTGCAGTAAAAATAAATAAATAGATAAAACTGAGTGAAGTTTTCATCGACTGAATTCGAAGGTTCCTATGCACATGCTGAGATTCACAGAATTTTTGAATTGGACGAAATAACACAAAGTGACCAACAAGACCCAAGCATCGGACGATGCCTTAACCTTGATTAGGAATCTCAGACTGGAATTTATTAACTTGTTCTTCTGACAACTGGAAATTTACGACGGTTGTCAGGTAAAATTACGTTGCTGATGAGATAAACTTCATCAGTTGTTCGTTACTGCTTAGTGGATTTGTCGTCCTTCGCGTGGAACCAACGCCGAAAAAAGACCAAGACACATATAGAAAGAAAGAATGAGAAAAGTGTGGTAAAGTACGGGAATCAGATGCAAAAGTCACAGATTCGATCCACAATAAACTCAGGGAATTTTATCGTCCATTTCTAACTTCTTTTACCTCTTGCACTGGCAAACGAACAGCAGTATTCCTCACAGCAGACGCGATCTGCTTAGATAGTCGTTTCGGTACGCTTCAGTCAAATCGTGTAAGGAGCAACGAAAAACATCTGAGATTTATCAGAAAATTCCTAAGCAAGGTTAAGACACCATCCTATACTTGGGTCCTGGTGGTCGCTTTGCTTTATTTCGTCAGATTCAAAAATTCTGTGAAAATTAACATGACACGCCAAGGTTATCTATAATCGCCTCGAGAGCGTCGCAAAAATTATGAACCACCTCCAGTATCATATACTAAATGAACTTTGAGACTTGTACTCTCAAAATTTTTAGAGTTCAACGATTCAATAAAAATGTTACTCTGCCGGTCATTAAAAATGCAACACTAGAAATTACAGTAAATAACGGAATTTTCCTTGTCGCCCGTATAGAGTATGCAGCTGTCCTAAGCTCCGTCCGTTGTATCTAAGGAAGTCAAGACAGTACGGGTAACATGTCGTCCTGCATTGCCTTGTTAAGAGGCAACGCCCCACGTACCACCCAGTGTTGACACGTTCTTCTCCTGCGTGCAGTGCTGGAGCTGGAAGCAGCACTGTCGACGTGCCAGTCTCTGTTGCCACATTAAGCCACATCAGTGGTTTTCATGACAACAAACCGTGAAGCTCCACATGTCGAAGTACTGTCCGCGTAGATACCTCTTTTGTTGCAAACGAGCCCTTTTCGTGACCCAAAACGTGTGACGTAGCTGTACGAAGTGCTCGGCCAAGCGAACTACACAGCGGAACGCAACAAAATTAAATGATCACTTTTTCGAAACCCCGTAATTTTCTACATTTTTTTGGAAATTCCGTAATTGTCTACCATTGTGACGCATAATTTTGAAATTTGGCTCAAAGGTAGGCTATCTACAGCCTTCCACTGTAACGATGCAAAAGTGTCGCGCCCTGCGGCGTCATCCTCCGGCTCTGCGACGCTTCAAACAACGGAAAAAAGTCCACAGCTCAGAAGTTCATGTGAGATTTAAGATGAGTTGAAGATGTCACACGGACACCAAGCTTCGCCACGATTCTGCCCAGCGGCACCATGGACGTGTCAGACGATATAAAGGTTGTCACAGGTCCTATTAGCCAGATTTCACCCTTTCTTCTGCCGCCTCTCCGTAGGAGGTCAGAACCGAGACGCGAAAAGCCCGCAGGGGGTGGCATAAAGGATGTCAATGAAACCGTTTCTTGGAGCGTTGTTTCCTACAAATTTCGCTGTCGAAAACGACAGTGCGCAGAGCAACATGGCAACTTTCTTGACAATGTTCGACGCTGTTGCCCACTGAAAGTGATCTGGCCCCTTTGGAGTTTAGTGCGCGCATAATGTTTGTTCTGTTATACTGAATGGAATCACTAGGGACCGTTAAAAACCATTCGACGAAATTGGAACGTCATAAGAAGCAAAGGGGCTCTATGCTTTCTCAGCCCTCGTCTTTCGTGCCCTGCTGTGGCGTGATCACAGGGAATGCAACAGTAACATGTGGGTGAATGAAACGGCAAAAGTTCCCCCCAAGAGTCGCCAGTTCAGCAACACCCTCGGTGCCAGCCACGCAGCTTTGTTGCGTATTTTAAAACTGTACCTTTCAGAAACTTAAAAGCACCAATTTAGTCTCGCGGCTGCTCTAACGCTTGAAGGCAGGCAAACCCCGTGTAAGCGGTGTCGGAGCGGCGGTAGAAGAAGGGGTGAAATGTGCGTAAAAGGGATTGTGACGAACTTCCTGTCGGGTGACATGTCCGTGGTGGCGCTGGGCAGCATTGTAGTGAAATTCGGTGCCCATGTGACATCATTAACCCACCTTACAGCTGATATGAACTTCTGAGCTGATACTGTTTTAGCATGTCGATACCTCGATGTATGAAGCGTCAACGATCACGAGGGTGACGCCGCAGGACACCATGCTTTTGCATCATTACAGTGGAAGGTCGCAGGTATCTTTGACCCAAATTCAGACTCAAGCGTCGCAATGGGAGACAATTACGTTGTTTCGAAAAAGTGATGCTTGAACTTTATTGCCCAGTGTATATGAGTCTTGGGCGTTAGACACATGGGGCCATTGAGATACCGCATGGTGTTGAGTATGATACTCCTGGTCCTGTTGATTCCATATTCGCATGACGGTCGTGGCATCTCGACCAACATGAGATGACAAACTGCAGTTTCGATAGGCCACGATGTTGTCGTAGTCGAATCGAGGCACATGTTGCTAGACCTTTCTCCATCTTACACGAGCCGTAACGCGATCTTGTCACAAACAATTAACATTCAGATGCGATTTTGAATGAGAAATTCGTTACGAAACATTTCTTACAAATATAATGTACACTACGTTATTACTATCTAATTTGTGCGGTTGCGCTGCAAAGCTAATCATTTGCACATCAAAGCATGTAGTACACTTGATACCAATTTGATTTTTGTTGCTTACTGCCCTTATACTGTTTCAGCTTCAGTGGTCAGCAGTGTACTTCACCAGGCGTAATAATGACAGGAGTTGTTCGGAAAATGAGGTCCAATCGGTCGCGAATTGGAGACCACAGTGAAAATCAAAAATGTTTCATTTGCAACAGTTTGTCAAACCTTCGAGTTGCTTCTCTACATAGTCGCCGCTCCGACGTCGACATTTGTGGTGGGGTTGTACCACCTTTCCAATACCCTGGTCATAGAAGACATTCGCCTGTACTTTCCACCACTTCTCCACACTGGCTGCAGTTCGTTGTATGCGCCAAAATGTTGTCTTCATAGCCAACGGTTCACGTGATCAGAGATGAAATCAGAAGGAGCAAAGTTTGGGCTATATGGTTGGTGATCAAACACTTCCCATCAAAAACGCTGTAAGGGCGCCAAAATCCACCTTCAGTGTGTGACTGAGAACTGTCATGAGGAAGGAAATAAATGATACATTCTACGTTATGTAGGGTTGCATGAAATCAGGCTAAACCTCGCAGCGGGCACCCATAGTTGGTGGGAGATACTATCGTTTGCCCACTGTGTTCTCAGAACGCAAAAGAGCGACGTGACGAGATAGACAGGCGTACTAGAGACACTGCCCAACCCATCTGTGGAAGGACTATCGGATTATCACTGTCGTTTCCATTACGTGACGTATCGGATCTTACTTTCCGAATAGCGCTCGTATAAAGATTGTTGAAAGTATTCTTCCCGCATATCACCCGCGAGTGGAATAGGAGGAGACAATGATTTTGGTTCACTTTGTGCCAACGACGACGCACTGCACTCTTGGTGGCGACATAATATGTAGACGCAGACTCTCATTCCTTTATTTCTCTGTTCTTCTTGAATAGCTTCCTTATTATTATATTATAATAGATGTTGTCCGTCTATGCATCTTAATAAAAAGGCTCTTTGTTTTTATGCCATACATGTTTCGCTTCATTTTATCTACAAACTATCTTCAGTTGCTTGTGATACATGTTGCTTCCATATGAATAAAATACGAGTTTCCCTGATATATGTATTACTTCATTAGTTTTTCCTTAATCTCTTATTCTTACGTTAGAAATAACATACTGCAGCGTAAGGTTCGTAAGATTCACTTACTTCGTAGTTCTACTCGAGATTTTGTGGGATCTTGTTATCAAATACGTGTCGCCATCGAAATGTACCCTGTTGTCCTGCGTACATCAGGATGTCCGATATTCGGCGTTTCCCAGCACAAATTACTCGTACTTCTTCACATTAACTGTGTGCTGCCGGCCGAAGTGGGCGTGCGGTTAAAGGCGCTGCAGTCTGGAACCGCAAGACCGCTACGGTCGCAGGTTCGAATCCTGCCTCGGGCATGGATGTTTGTGATGTCCTTAGGTTAGTTAGGTTTAACTAGTTCTAAGTTCTAGGGGACTAATGACCTCAGAAGTTGAGTCCCATAGTGCTCAGAGCCATTTGAATTTAACTGTGTGCTGTTTTAAAACAAACATGTGTCATAGTTACCTGTGTTTGCTATTTAATGTTATTGTGTCTATATGCATTTATGATTTTCGTTTGATTACTGCACGGGTGCTTGTGTTACTGCGTGTGTCATGGGGTCTGCTCTTGGCAACGGGGGATGAGGAAATTTGAATGAAGAGAATGGCACTTTCTTATGGAAGTGCCTCTGCTGGGGAGTTTGGATAAATTATTATTTAATCTGTTTGTGTCCTGCTTCTCGGTTTGTTATGAAAACAGACCTTCTTTAATTGAGTCGCATGGTTGGACTATATCTCGAAGTAGCTGAAGATAACTGTACATAATTTCTCAAGTACTCGGGACTATAACAATTTAATAGTCCCTCGGAATCTTCCACAGTGAGGCTCACTCATGGCATTTAAAGGGAACTGCTCAGTAAGGAACACAGCTGTGATTGTCAGCGGAGGAGCGCTCTCCTTACGAACAGGCATCCCGCAGCGCACGTCTCTGGCGTGCAGCCGGCAGCATCCGCTGTTGGCAGCTGTCACCGCGCCAAGCCACGGGCCCATCACGGCCCGTTAGCCACCGGTCCGCTAACCCGATTACGGCCTTAGTCGACGAACCGTAAAGTTTTCCACGCTCCGCTACACACCGTTTTCCACAAATTGACGTTATTATTTCTGTTACGCAAATATCCCATTGAAAAATAACAGTATTTGGCCGCGAAGCCCCGATTTTTTATTTAGCTGCCTGGTACATTTAGGTAACAGAACATCGGGGGCTGATGGAACTGAGTGCGTGATTTAATTAGTTGAGCAATAATCACAGAAATTATTAATCGTTCCTGAACACTGGAAAGAGCTTTAGAAAAGAAAGTTAGTCCATACTGAATAGTGCCTCTTTGCATGAAAGAAGAGCTCAAAGTTTTATTTACGTTTCTTTTCTACTGGCTACAAACTGGGAACTGTTTGCGTTCAGACAGAGCAGCAGCAGCCGTCTCTGCAACGGAAGATCCTGACGATTTTTCTAACTATGCTACATTATAAGTCAGCAGACTACCAAGACGAGTCATCATCATCATCTTCTTCTTCTTCTTCTTCTTTTCCTTCTTCACTTCCAGATTTAGGCAATCTGCTGTCCGATTTCAGATGTTTAAGACCTTCTTTTTCTCTGTCTTCCAACGCTTCTTATTTCCTGAGTGCTTGTTTACAATCACTAGAATTCTCTCTCCTTCAATAGGTTTAAAATGTTACCTCCATTTTTCACCATATTCTACCACTTTTTCGATTGTGTTAAGTATTTCTAATTCTTCTAGTGTGTTCTCGTTTCGTGAAACATCGCTCCTTGATCAACATTTGACAAATCTTAAAAATCTCATTTCAGCCGATTCTGTGCGACTTTTGTCTTTCTTTCAAATCTAGATTCATTGCCATAAACGCAAAAGCCACAGCCGTTATTTTTTAAACTTCAATTTTGTGTCTTTCCTATTTTTGTTAAGGTTTTATTTATAGTCCCGCAAATGCGCTTAAATTTATTGATTTTATACTGTACCTCACTATCATTACTTAACTTGATATGGCGCCCTAAATATATAAAACTGTATTGTCTTCAATAGAAAATTTCATGGGACTGTGTGTTTTCCGTAGTGGGCCACAACTTCAGTTATAGTATCTGTTATTTTCAACTTGTAACATTGTCTTACTAGTTCGCCATAATTTAGGGAGATAATCATCGGTTGTTATCTGCATGAATTGCTTCGCTACCTAAACTAGACTAACATAGTTTGGAAAGAAAAAAAATGAAAAAATTTTGGATGAATTTACAGTTTATAAACTGTTTAAATTAATTTAAAATCGATTACCTCTGTATCGTTTTATCGTATTACTGCTGAATATTACAGTGTAGACGTATCTATCCAGATACCTGTAAGTACATTTCATTTACTAGGTAAGGAGAACTAACATCACTCTTCTTCATAAATGAATGAAAAAATAGAGAATAAGGTAGTATATAGTTTTAGTCACTAAGATTGTAATTTTAGTTGTCAGTTCTAAAATACCAAAACCACCTCCGAGAAGTTGAACATCCTGGAACTACTTGTTAATGCATGTTCGGCCAAAATAATATACAATGATAACATGGGATACAGGAACAATAATATTCCTTGCAGGCTAATAGTACTATTCCTTTTAACAAAACTACTCAAAGGCGAATGCGATTTTTAATAAAATGTTGATATTGTTAAAAAATCATGGTTTCAAATAGCTGTGGTAATCAGTTTATTACACACGTAGCTACAGTTATAAACAGACCTCTTCAGGTGTATTGTAACGTCGTACTCAGATTTGCGGCAACTCATTATCACTTTCAAGCATCATGTTACAAATAATATTCAACAATAAATTAGGAGAATATTCATCAAATAGTAATCCTCTGGCAAAGCAATATGTGCTCCTGATTTAGAGTTGGAGGGAGATCTTTGCTTGTAGTATGATGGGTTGTCATACTTCTCACTACGATGTCACAATACATCAAAAGATGTTTTGTTTAAGTCCGATAGCTAATTGTATAATAAACTGATAACTACAGCTGTTGGCGACCATGATTCTTCAACAAAATTTACAAGCAGTAAGTGATCACCTTCTCATCGCAACGTAAATTGATATATTTGTGGAGACCTGGCCTGTACTCCAAGCTGAAGCGTTGCAGATTTTATGTCATAGGTAGTAAGCTTTCGCTACGAAAAATCATTAAAATGGCCATTCATAAAATTTATGGTAACTTTTGATTTGGTTCTTTAATTACAGGTGACAAGAGTGGATAACACTGATTACAGCAAGCAGAAAAGAGTAGTGTACTCACAAAAAAAAACTTCAGTGGGAGTTTGCAAAGGGCCAATTATGTTTACGGCATTCGACGCCCCCACATATTGCCTACCATTCAACCACAGTATTGGCTGCTAATGGCAACAGGGAGCAGGACTGGAGGTATCCAGTGGTGAGCACAGCATGAGGCTACACAGCGTCGTTGAACTGCTTGGTCGACGAGTAATTCATAACAGTGCTACACTGCCAGACGTGTTCAAAGTAGAGCAATGGCGACGGTAATCAGAGCAAACATAAAATTATATCGAAAACAACAGTTGCCGCAGTTGGCATTTCGTCAGAAAGGAAACCAAGCAATTTAGTAGAATCAGAAAGAAGATATAGATGAAATTGTAACATTCTGCGTGGTGTCTGTTTGTTCTAAGTCGTGTCTCCCTACCATCCTCGCGCAACGACGTTCTGAGCGTGTTTTTTAGGGAATTGACTAGTTTGAAACTTGGACCTGTTGCTGGTAAGGAGACGCCAGACCACACATGACATGAACAGTTCAGTGAGACTAGCGATGATATAATCAAATACTTAATGATTTCAGCGTCAGCTCCACTGCACTCCCTGTAAAAGAACCTTAATACTAACTAAATTTAGTGGAAGGGGTTCAAGGCTTTCCTATTTTTAGTTAGCTTGTAAAATAACGTCGAAAAAGCAGTTAAGTTTACCATTGGAAATTTTATTCTACTCACAAAACATTCTTTATTAATTTGCCCTATTGATAAAAGGAAATATTTTAATACAGGATGATAAAAACCAACTGCGTTCAACAAAAATGTGAACGAATATTCCCTGAATGGGTTTCCAAGTTCTACAATGGATCGAAGGATCACCTATGCCATATCACATCTATAATCTAGGTTTAAATTAAGTTTCACAAAAGAGAAAACTATCAAAGTGGTCTACAGTGACCCTCAATTATCTTTAATTACTTATCTAACTTGTCGTAAATTACAGTGGCTGATGTGGCTTCTCAATAATTACAGAACAGAAAAATCATCGCGTTTCAGATTTTTACTTCAAGCAGCAAATATGAACGCCATGAGATTTAATTGACGATCGACACTAATATTACGTAAAAAGGGGGTGTAACAGATGAGACTTCTGCAGTTCTGAGTGAAGCTTTATGCACTGTTATGCGGCATCACGTGCGTTCATTACCTTGTCGTTGGTTCGGCAGCGTCAGAGTGCGGCGGGAGGCGCCGCTCCATACAGCTAGCCGTCTCGGAAGCAACTGTCTCCTAACTTCTCCTTACTACAATTTACCGAAGTTGGTTTAAAAAAAGCTATCTGGCTGTGCTTTCAACTGACCAATCTGGATCTCAATGTTAACCTTAAGCTCTGCCTACAAAATTCTGTCTGTCCAATGAGAAACGTTATACTTTTCGTGGTGGGGCAATGTTTTTAACGTTTGCAACGTAACAGAGACACGAAAAAGTCTCACGCTAAATCTTGCAACTGGTGTGGCCCTTTTAGTGTTATCGTAAGATCTATACTGTTCTTCTGGAGGGCTCTATCTTCTAACATGGGCTGGGGGGTGGTCCTGGTGGTCGGCAGGCGATGTGGGTATCCGTCTCTTATCGTAGGGCCTTCTAGCTTACCACGGTTCTGCTCTTGGCTTCTGTTCTCGTTTCTTCCCTCGGAACTGCCTTTGTTTCATGGTGGGAAGGTACGACACGCATTTAGGCGTTCTTGTGTTAGTCTGTGGTATTCCATTTGCTCACTCGCTTTGATTAATTTAATGTTAGGATTTATTCGGAGCTATGTCACATACTGCCGGATTTGCATATCATGTCAGGGTTTTCATGGAAGGTGTTGGATTTGCCTGACACCTTACATATCACCACCCTCCGAACTTAATTTTTGCACTGAAGTTAGGCAATGATTGAATCGTTGTCTAAGTCAGTCAAAAATTATTCCTTTATCTAAATTTTGTTGCCTACTGTTCAGCCACATTATCCTGGATCAATGCTAGTTTGTATTACTAATTTATATTTTTATATTCTTCCACATTATTCTATATTGACAAGAGAAGAATATTATTATGCTGTTATAATTATTAATTTTCAATTATTTTCTTTCTTTATTTAAGTGTGAAGTTTGTTTTTTAAGAAGTTTGTTATCGTAAGTGAGGAGTCTTTGACATCGATTTTCTTAGAAATATTGTTTTTTTTTATAAATGTAGTAATTAAGTAAAATCTATTCCTAACACATTTTCTAAATATCATGTACAAGTAAAATGTTTTTGTTTCTAGACACTCATTTCAACATTGTTACACTAACAAATAATAATTATTTCCAAGAATTGCCTTGACAAAGAAATACACATACACAAGTATTGAGATATTATCCTAACAAATGGTACAAATGTTAAAGAAATGGGAAAACATTCAAGAAGATAATTTTTTTATTCTTTGTTTTTATAAGGAGAAAATAAGTAAAACATATTTATTCTTTTATTTTTATGAGGAGAAAATAAGTGGCATATAGTTTTAGTGTTTATTATGCCTTACTTTAGTTCTTTATATGCTGTCCATTTCAGAACTAATGACTTATTTTTATCGATAGTCTATTTTTTACTGAAGTCCATAGTCAATGACTGTTATTTTGTAGTTTATTAGCTGTCTGGTGTGCTTAACGTATTTAGTTTTTCACATGTTTCTTTTGCACAATTCCTACCTCACAAAATTTGATTTCACACATTCACACAATCCTATGAATGTTTAAGCATGAGGTTGGCGAATGTTTTTGCACGAAGGTGATGGACTTGAGTGAGTTGGATGTGGGCAAGTATTTGATGTACAGTTTCGTTTGTCGTTCCTTGATGGCTTTGCAATGGTGTGTTGCTGTTGTGGAGGTCCCATAATGGAATGGCGCTGTCAGTGCAGAATCTCGTGGTTTATTGGCTTTGTATGTGTGAAATCCTCGTTATGTGCCGCTGAAAGTGGTCGTCTTTCTTTGTGATACTTCGCAGACCACTAGATTACAATAGGATAGGGATTTGGGAAGGTATGTCGTCTATTCTTCACCCATCTTCTTTCTTGGTCTCAATCTTGCGAACCTTCAACTTCTGCTATCCCTGCTTTTTCCCTGCTTCTTACTTGTATCTTGGTTTTTCTCTGGGCAGGATATGGGAATATTTATTGATAACTAGTCGCTTTGAAGTTCTCCTCTTAGTAACAGTTTGATAAATTGTTCGGACGTGTCATTTTTACTTTGTGGAAGTTTTCTTCAGTTTCGTGCATCAGTGTGCTGTTTAATAGCAGTAGTGTGACTTTTACACTTATTTGTTTTGCCAGTGGTGGCTTGCCCAAGCGATTTTCTCGTTGGGCTGTTTTTTGCTCGCTTCGCTGAGTCGGGGCATCCCGGGGTTTACAAGCAGTGAAAGTCCGGTGTTTGCTTGTCTGTCCCTGCACTGGTCCCTTCAGCAGTAGATTTACAAGTGCCCTTTGTTAGTCTCACTGTCCTTTCCCTTCTCTCGACATGTCTGACTTGTAGGTATCGTGTCTTGCTAATTACATCCTTTTCATTCTTGATACTTCTCACGTTGCAACTTGTGGGTCATTGCATCTGTTCCTTGCTGAAGTTTTTACAATGGTTCTTACAAAAAGTTTTACTTATATTCATCTAACATATGTCTAGTACCTACACTGTTTTACGCCTTTTTAAAAAGGTTTACAAATTTCGGCGCCCTTTCCATGTTACAATTCTAAGATATTTTGAGTCTTAACTTCTACAAGAATCCTCAAATTCGTTTTTTTATTTTTGTGTAGTGTTGTGGTGTATAGCATTTTAGTATTTCATGCTGTTAGACTATCTATGCTTTATCCCTTCACCTTAATCTATGCCACTATTGGTGTTATTTCTATTTTTGTTTTAATTGAAACTACTTTCTTTTTCCCACCTTCCTCTCTCTTCATTCTGCTTTCTCCTGACGATCTTATCTGCAACATACACTTGAAATATTGTGCTAATTATTTACCAGTAATAAAATTAGTCTCCAAACTTTTTGATATGGCTCACATGGTGAAGTCCTAAGGTTTTGCCTGTTTTTGGGTTCATTAGTTCCACAGCATTATTATGAGCAATTCGGCTAATTATGACAGGTCCTTTGTATGCAGCGTAAAACGTATGTATTTTGTGTTTCTGTTTACTGGAGAGATGGTTTTTCTTTTACAAATACTTTCTGGCCTACTGAGAATGTTCTTTTAATTGCTGTTCTATCTCCTCTTTCTTTTCTTTTAATGGCTGCATTTCTGATGTTGGAGAGTGCTGTTGCTATGACTTGTTTGTGCTGTCTACATGGTACAATAGGAAATCTAACATTTTCTCTGGTTATGTTTGGGGGTTCAATATTTTTAAGTACAGTAACTGGAGGTAATAGTATAGTGCTATGTGGCATTTCATTTATTACTTCTTGAAAATCTTTAAGGTATATATCCCAAGTGTTGTGTCTTTTGCCTGCATATAATCGGCATAAAGTGCCTATGTCCTTCATAGATCGTTCTGCTGGATTTACGCTAGGTTTGTACTTACATATGTAGATGGGTTTTATTTTGTGTTGTTTTAATGTGTTCTGCCATTTGTATTGTGGGCCATTATCCGAAATTATTCGTTCCACTCGACCTACTTGCCTGAGAAAATCTTGTCTGAATGCTTTACTTATAGTAAAACCTGTTGCCCGTTTTAATGGTGTCAAGGTAACATATTTAGAAGTAAGTTCCAAAGGACAAATATGAAAATACACTCCTGGAAATTGAAATAAGAACACCGTGAATTCATTGTCTCAGGAAGGGGAAACTTTATTGACACATTCCTGGGGTCAGATACATCACATGATCACACTGACAGAACCACAGGCACATAGACACAGGCAACAGAGCATGCACAATGTCGGCACTAGTACAGTGTATATCCACCTTTCGCAGCAATGCAGGCTGCTATTCTCCCATGGAGACGATAGTAGAGATGCTGGATGTAGTCCTGTGGAACGGCTTGCCATGCCATTTCCACCTGGCGTCTCAGTTGGACCAGCGTTCGTGCTGGACGTGCAGACCGCGTGAGACGACGCTTCATCCAGTCCCAAACATGCTCAATGGGGGACAGATCCGGAGATCTTGCTGGCCAGGGAGTTGACTTACACCTTCTAGAGCACGTTGGGTGGCACGGGATACATGCGGACGTGCATTGTCCTGTTGGAACAGCAAGTTCCCTTGCCGGTCTAGGAATGGTAGAACGATGGGTTCGATGACGGTTTGGATGTACCATGCACTATTCAGTGTCCCCTCGACGATCACCAGTGGTGTACGGCCAGTGTAGGAGATCGCTCCCCACACCATGATGCCAGGTGTTGGCCCGGTGTGCCTTGGTCGTATGCAGTCCTGATTGTGGCGCTCACCTGCACGGCGCCAAACACGCATACGACCATCATTGGCACCAAGGCAGAAGCGACTCTCATCGCTGAAGACGACACGTCTCCATTCGTCCCTCCATTCACGCCTGTCGCGACACCACTGGAGGCGGGCTGCACGATGTTGGGGCTTGAGCGGAAGACGGCCTAACGGTGTGCGGGACCGTAGCCCAGCTTCATGGAGACGGTTGCGAATGGTCCTCGCCGATACCCCAGGAACAACAGTGTCCCTAATTTGCTGGGAAGTGGCGGTGCGGTCCCCTACGGCACTGCGTAGGATCCTACGGTCTTGGCGTGCATCCGTGCGTCGCTGCGGTCCGGTCCCAGGTCGACGGGCACGTGCACCTTCCGCCGACCACTGGCGACAACATCGATGTACTGTGGAGACCTCACGCCCCACGTGTTGAGCAATTCGGCGGTACGTCCACCCGGCCTCCCGCATGCCCACTATACGCCCTCGCTCAAAGTCCGTCAACTGCACATACGGTTCACGTCCATGCTGTCGCCGCATGCTACCAGTGTTAAAGACTGCGATGGAGCTCCGTATACCACGGCAAACTGGCTGACACTGACGGCGGCGGTGCACAAATGCTGCGCAGCTAGCGCCATTCGACGGCCAACACCGCGGTTCCTGGTGTGTCCGCTGTGCCGTGCGTGTGATCATTGCTTGTACAGCCCTCTCGCAGTGTCCGGAGCAAGTATGGTGGGTCTGACACACCGGTGTCAATGTGTTCTTTTTTCCATTTCCAGGAGTGTATATCCATTTTTTGTGCGTGGGAGGTGCCCCATCAAATCTGTTGCAGCTATTTGGTTTAATTTTTTAGGGATTGTTGGAAACATAGGTGGTTTGGTTTGGAAAGTGGCGTGTTTAGCCCTCATACATTTTTTGCATTTGACTCATACTGTTCTAATTCGTCTTTCCATATTAGGAAAATGGCTTGTTTGTTTTATTTTTAAAAAGCATTTCTTTGGTCCAAAGTGGCCATTACTTAAATGTGTATACCATATTTACTTATTAATTAGTTCATCTGGGATATAAATTAACCATTCATTCGTTGCAACATTTCGTCTAAAGAATAAAACATTGTTTTTTACGAGATAGTGCTGTCGAATGTCTGGAAAATCCTTACTTCTCCACTTGTGTTTGATTCCTAGTATTTCGGGATCCTTGCCCTGTTCTTTGCCTATGTTTTTCAATGCTGTCGTAATGTAGTTTTCGAAAGGTACTTGTTTCATATAGTACATTGTAAACTGGTCTTCTGCTGCTTCCAAACCTATGTTATTGGATGCACCCTGTGGACATCGTGATAAAGCATCTGATAATACATTCGCTGGTCCTGGTATGTGTGTAATAGTGAAGTCAAATTCTTGTAGTATTAACATCCATCTGGCTAACCTCCCATGAGTTAGTTTGGCAGATAACAGAAATTCTAATGCTTTGTGGTCAGTGTATACTTTTGTTTTTCTTCCGAATAGGAAGTATCGAAAACGTTGGAAGCCCCATACAATGGCCAATGCTTCCAGCTCCGTGAGTGAATAGTTTTTCTCACTTTTTGTAAGTACCCGACTGGCAAATGCAATTGTTCTATATGATCTTAGCCCTGCCTGTTCGTATTCTTGGAATAAAATAACTCCTAAACCTGTTTCCGCGCTATCAGTGGCCATACAAAAATTTTGTGTTTTATCAGAATATGCTAAAATCGGTGCTGTTGTCAGTGCGTTTTTCACTTTTAAAAATTCTTCGTTGGCTTGTTGATCCCATACCCATGGCTTCTTTTTTCCAGTCAATGCACATAGGCGTGGTGTTGCCAGAGAGTCGATCCAAATAATTTTTTTATAGAATCCTGTGAGACCTAGAAATCCTCTGACAGTTTTCTTATTATATGGAGTACAGAATTCTTTGATTGCCGTTAGTTTTTCTTGCGTCATCTTATGTTCCCTTAGAATTCCTCCGCGACCTACTAATGATTGCTGGTATTTCAATGGTAACTTCATCGCGCATAATTTAATCAACTCTCCGTCACTGTATGGTACATCTAAGCATTGATTTTTCTTTGCCATTACTTCGAAAAATTTCACGGGACTCTTCTCTCCTGAATTTTCAAAATATAGGTTCTGCAATAATTCGTACTTCACTCTTTTTCTGTGCTTCGCTGGACTAACATCGTTAGAGAAATTTCTCTCTGAAATCTTCGTACGATCGGCATGTCGCTGCAACATTCTGCATGGTTTCTGCGACTGTTCCTGACATGTGTGCACATATAAAGTCTAATTTGTGTGCTAGCGTCCAGTTTTCTGGTAATCCTACTCGAAATTGACCAATAAAAGTTCATGGATGTAATGAGTTTCCTTCTCGAAAGTGTTGAAATTTTCTGACTGTGAGGAAATGATCGTCGTCGTACTTCGTCATAGTTCCATATGAAATTCGCGATTCTTCGCCACTTTTGTTTCTGATCATTTCTCCCGTCGTTCTTTCAGGTTGTGGTGGATCCATTGGATATTGTCCACTGTAACTTTCGCCTACCCTTGCGTAGTATCGTTGGAGTGGTACGCAATAATTTTCTTCCATCGGTTGTGAACGTGTAGCTGAATGCATTGCACTGTACTCTTCGCAACCTGGCTTTCCATTGTCACGTATTGGTTCGGTATCTTGTCTGGTTAACCCTGCCGCTTCATTGCACGATCCAGACTGTCTAGAAACATACATTTGTGGTTCTGCAAGTGTTTGTGGTGCCGTTTGTTCATCAAGAATTTCGAAACGTGTTTGTTGGTGTGCAGGCTGTCTGATTTCACGTATGTTACTTTCCGCCTGTGATTGGAATCGCAAATGCATGATATCTTCGTTAATTGCTTGTTTTTCCGGTGCTGTTACAGATACGGATGTGGTTGCAGACTCAGTGCGTGTTCGATCTTGTTCACTACGCTCTTCAATGGTTTGCAACAACTCTGTTCGCAATTTCTGAAATTGTTGCTTCATTTGTGCTTCTATTTTGACTATGCGGTTATCATATCTTTTCAGCGCTGCTTTCGTGATACGTTTGTGTAACACACTGTTTTCAACAATTTCACGCGCTGTACCTGCTGCTAGTCTAGTAATAACGTTTATCTGTTTCTCTAGTTTCTTGACTTCTCCCTGGGTGTTGTTATGTAATGTTTTGATCTCGTCCTGAATGTCACTACGCAATGTTTGTACGTCCGCTTGTACCTTGTCAATGTCTGTTCTCAATTGATTGTGACCTGTTATTAAGTTTCCTATCACTTCTCGATATTCTTTTGCCTCGTCTTCAATATGACTTTGGTGTAATTGAATTTTTTTGTTTTGTTCTTTAATCTCACGCATGTGTCTCGTGGTTTCTGCAATTTGTTTCGTCATTTCTGCATTCTGAATTTTAATTTGGTTCGCAATAACTTTATTTTGTCTTGTCATGGTTTCCGTCATTTGTTGTAATAATTCTGCCAGACTGGTGGGTCCTCTTGCGTTTTCTTCCAACGTCCTACACTCTGAACTTTCGCCCAAGTGTTGGTTTGCAACCGATTGCATTGAACTGTGCGGTGACACGTTTCTGCTCGAATTCCTTGTACTCTGTGGTGAGGGAGCTCTGATTACTTGTACTATGGGTTCCACGTATTCAAGAAGCAAGTTAGAATCTTCATCGACTGTCTCTCTACTTTCCTGCTCCTCTGTCGTATGCTGACTTACGTTTTCTACGCCTTGACGTACAGTCGAGCTCAAAAGTATCCGAACGCCCTGAATTGCATTTAGCCTGATTCGCAAGCAACCCACATAATGCAGCTTTCTAGCAAGTCCTCTAATCGCTCCTTGGTACAGTCGTTTGACTATTGAAAATGGCTCCAACAAGTCACCCCTAGAAAACTCGGCTCCTTAACGCAATAACGCAAAATGTAAAGTAATACCACGATACTGTAAATATCAGGGAACATCTTATCACAGATATGACTGTCCTTAAGGCTTGTGAGCTCACATTTATTGCAATAAATGACATACCTGAAATGTTACCACTCTCATTATTACGTCAGATAGGTAATGCACGTAGTAAGTTCGTCGTATTCATGATTTCTTCTTCAAATTAACATACCGTACTTGTTATTTAACACAAAATGACATTAAAAATTTAAGTTATTCACGAGCAGCTAGTTGAGAATATGTATTAACTTCAAATGATACGACGAACAGTCTCGTTCTGCATATGGATTCAAACCCTGGTCATGCAGACTAATATTTCGTGACTGACGGAATCTAACAGTCATTCCTCACTAGGCATATAGGGAGTGATATACCGTGATTTTAAACAGTATCAGATAGCAAATTACATAACGTAAACATTTTTAACGGACACGAATTCCTACCCAGCATCTATTGTCCCTGTTAACGAACTACGAGAGATGTTAAATATTGCTTCTTCACAAGTAACTTCCTTGAAATGCCGTGAGGTAAAGTTTTGTGTTGGACCGGGATTCGAACCCAGAACCTAATCGGATTGTTATAGAAGCACAATCAACTGTGACATATCGGATTTTCTCGGCAGTAGCTAGATGTTTTAACTGAAATGACGAGACGAAACATCAATTTTTTGCTCCCCAGGACTCCAACACGAAACCTACCGCTGTTATATTCTATATAAAACGAACGTTAAATATGGGTTTGTTACATCAGCAGCGACATGTGAGCATGTTTGAACTAGAAATAATATGACGAAGAGTTCGGTGCTGACTGGGAATCGAACCCCACACATACCGTTGTTGACTGCACACAAAGAGACGTTAGCTACCGCATTTTTCTCCACCAGCAGCTCGGAAAAACATCCTTGAACTTACAGTGATCTCTCAAATAGTCCTGTGCCTCACTGGGAGTCAAAACAGTCAGATATCGTTAATATTGACAACGAATGGAAGTTCATTACAAATCAAAATTATTATCCACCAGCAGACAGGCGTTCTCATGCTAGAGCTTGATAATACATAATGAAAACTTTAGTGCCGTGCCAGGAATCGAACCCATTCACGCGCAAAATTTTAATCGAGCTGTATTGTCACGAAGGGATCAAATTCCGTTCCGCGTTAAGGGCGGTCTGAGTTGCATTCCAAGTTCAGAACCAATTTTATCGACATACAGAAGCTCAAATAAAAGATGAAATAAGGGTCCTGTGACCCTACATAGCGTTTGTTGCGTCACTAGAAATAAATAACTAGTATAAGAAAGGTTACTGGTGATAGAGTTTCCACATTTCACCACTCCTGACTTTATTGTTGTTCAACCTTACGTCTACTTGGTAGAGAAGGAATATCATGTTTAATGTGAATTTCAGACCACAATGCCATTATACCTTCTCCACTTGGCGTAGCCAGAAGATATTAGAATCTGTCTCTTCCTATTAAAAATCATTGGCAGAAGTTGGAATCGAACCCAGACCATCATCATAGGAACCTATCACCAACCCAACAGACCACCAACGCCTGCTCTGTAAGACTCATTTTCTATCGTAACACCACTGCAGCACACTGACACACAGGCTCCCTGTAGTTCAAATGGCTCTAAGCACTATGGGACTTAACATCTATGGTCACCAGTCCCCTAAAACTTAGAACTACTTAAACCTAACTAGCCTAAGGACATCAGACAACACCCAGCCATCACGAGGCAGAGAAAATCCCTGAACCCGCCGGGAATCGAACCCGGGAACCCGGGCGTGGGAAGCGAGAACGCTACCGCACGACCACGAGATGCGGGCCTCCCTGTAGTGGTTTGCAGCATGTTCAGTACGTTCATTTACGTGGTTGAGCGAATCGCCATGAACTAGCTGCCTCGGCTACCCAGTGCATACATTCGATTCTATTTTGTAATCACCGAAATAAAATCACGTTACTGCCACCTGCACAGAACTTCCAACAGTGTAGGATGCAGAAATTTAAATAGGAAGTGTTCCTTTCCAGTTGAGCTACTCTATTGCGCTATCTGTTTCTCGAAAACGTCCTGCAGTCAAAAAGAAAAGCTGTAACTGTCTGTCTCTCAGAAGTCTAGATTCGGCCATATGGATTATATCACTGCACTGTGGAATGCGGAATGTCTGGAGGAACTGTTGTCGACTTCTGGAGGCGCTCTCGCTAGATGACAGCTAGTAGCGTCACGGTAAGTGTCGCGCACTGTAGATAAGATGTCGCGAGTTCAATTTTATTCGCTGCTAAATTTTTTACAACGCAATTCTGCTGTCTGCTGAAGTTACCAATTTAATCTAACTTTGAACATAATTCCCTTCACTTCTCAACCCAAAATAGCCTCAAGTGGAAAAAAGGCTAACTCCTGCGTCACTTGGTTCTTTTCAGGTTTAATAGCGGCCAGGCAGTAGGTGCATGTCGAAGCTTTTGTATTATGTATGGGGAGAGCGCATCGTGCCAAAATACTAAGAAAAGTATTTTCTACATTAGCTGTCGTCTGGTAGTGGCATTTTATTCTCCTTCAAACCTTGTTTGACAGCTTTAACTCAGAACAAGTTTTCTACTTGCATGTAATCAATAAACTGCATGTGCATTGTCAGACTGTTAGAGATAACATCAGAGAATTCGCATTTATCGTTGATGATTAATTTCTTTCTCATGTTTAGTATTGTTTTAACAACACTAAAAGAAACCTTACGGAAATTGTGCACTGTATTACAAGAAATGTAATAAATCTACCTACGATAACCTTACGACGAAAGTCTGTTTTGATAAAACTGACTATCTGTACACAAGCGTGCCTCTATCTGCACGAATTAGTAAAATACTACTCACTTTGATTTCGATTCGGTCTGTGTTTAACTGGTATGCTGTGTCATACTCAACACGTATGCAAATGTGGCATTTCGTGAATAAAGTTATGTATTCCTCTTTTTTTTTTTTTTTTTGTCATTAGTCTACTGACTGGTTTGATGCGGCCCACCACGAATCACGAATTCCTTTCCTGTGCTAACCTCTTCATCTCAGAGTAGCACTTGCAACCTACGTCCTCAATTATTTGCTTGACGTATTCCAATCTCTGTCTTCCTCTACAGTTTTTGCCCTCTACAGCTCCCTCTAGTACCATGGAAGTCATTCCCTCATGTCTTAGCAGATGTCCTGTCATACTGTCCCTTCTCCTTATCAGTGTTTTCCTCATATTCCTTTCCTCTTCGATTCTGCATAGAACCTCCTCATTCCTTACCTTATCAGTCCACCTAATTTTCAACATTCGTCTATAGCACCACATCTCAAATGCTTCTATTCTCTTCTGTTCCGGTTTTCCCACAGTCCATGTTTCACTACCATACAATGCTGTACTCCAGACGTACGTCCTCAGAAATTTCTTCCTCAAATTAAGGCCGGTATTTCATATTAGTAGACTTCTCTTGCCCAGAAATGCCTTTTTTGCCATAGCGAGTCTGCTTTTGATGTCCTCCTTGCTCCGTCCGTCATTGGTTATTTTACTGCCTAGGTAGCAGAATTCCTTAACTTCACTGACTTCGTGACCATCAATCCCGATGTTACGTTTCACGCTGTTCTCATTTCTACTACTTCTCATTACCTTCGTCTTTCTCCGATTTACTCTCAAACCATACTTTGTACTCATTAGATTGTTCATTCCATTCAGCAGATCATTTAATTCTTCTTCACTTTCACTCAGGATAGCAATGTCATCAGCGAATCGTATCATTGATATCCTTTCACCTTGTATTTTAATTCCACTCCTGAACCTTTCTTTTATTTTCATCATTGCTTCCTCGATGTACAGATTGAAGAGTAGGGGCGAAAGACTACAGCCTTGTCTTACACCCATCTTAATACGAGCACTTCGTTCTTGATCGTCCACTCTTATTATTCCCTCTTGGTTGTTGTACATATTGTATATGACCCGTCTCTCCCTATAACTTACCCCTACTTTTTTCAGAATCTCGAACAGCTTGCACCATTTTATATTTTCGAACGCTTTTTCCAGGTCAACAAATCCTATGAAAGTGTCTTGATTTTTCTTTAGCCTTGCTTCCATTATGAGCCGTAACGTCAGAATTGCCTCTCTCGTCCCTTTACTTTTCCTAAAGCCAAACTGATCGTCACCTAGCGCATTCTCAATTTTCTTTGCCAGTCTTCTGTATTTTATTCTTGTAAGCAGCTTCGATGCATGAGCTGTTAAGCTGATTGTGCGATAATTCTCGCACTTGTCAGCTCTTGCCGTCTTCGGAATTGTGTGGATGATGCTTTTCGGAAAGTCAGATGGTATGTCGCCAGACTCATATATTCTACACACCAACGTGAATAGTCGTTTTGTTGCCACTTCCCCCAATGATTTTAGAAATTCTGATGGAATGTTATCTATCCCTTCGGCCTTATTTGACCGTAAGTCCTCCAAAGCTCTTTTAAATTCCGATTCTAATACTGGATCCCCTATCTCTTCTAAATCGACTCCTGTTTCTTCTTCTATCACATCAGACAAATCTTCACCCTCGTAGAGGCTTTCAATGTATTCTTTCCACCTATCTGCTCTCTCCTCTGCATTTAATAGTGGAATTCCCGATGCACTCTTAATGTTACCACCGTTGCTTTTAATGTCACCAAAGGTTGTTTTGACTTTCCTGTATGCTGAGTCTGTCCTTCCGACAATCATATCTTTTTCGATGTCTTCACATTTTTCCTGCAGCCATTTCGTCTTAGCTTCCCTGCACTTCCTATTTATTTCATTCCTCAGCGACTTGTATTTCTGTATTCCTGATTTTCCCGGAACATGTTTGTACTTCCTCCTTTCATCAATCAACTGAAGTATTTCTTCTGTTACCCATGGTTTCTTTGCAGCTACCTTCTTTGTACCTTTGTTTTCCTTCCCAACTTCTGTGATGGCCTCTTCAACTGTACTGCCTACTGCGCTATTCCTTATTGCTGTATCTATGGCGTTAGAGAACTTCAAACGTATCTCGTCATTCCTTAGTACTTCCGTATCCCTTGCCGGCCGCGGTGGTCTAGCGGTTCTGGCGCTGCAGTCCGGAACCGCGGAACTGCTACGGTCGCAGGTTCGAATCCTGCCTCGGGCATGGGTGTGTGTGATGTCCTTAGGTTAGTTAGGTTTAAGTAGTTCTAAGTTCTAGGGGACTTATGACCTAAGATGTTGAGTCCCATAGTGCTCAGAGCCATTTGAACCATTTTTTGAACCGTATCCCACTTCCTTGCGTATTGATTCTTCCTGACTAATGTCTTGAACTTCAGCCTACTCTTCATCACTACTATATTGTGATCTGAGTCTATATCTGCTCCTGGGTACGCCTTACAATCCAGTATCTGATTTCGGAATCTCTGTCTGACCATGATGTAATCTAATTGAAATCTTCCGGTATCTCCCGGCCTTTTCCAAGTATGCCTCCTCCTCTTATGATTCTTGAACAGGGTATTCGCTATTACTATCTGAAACTTCACAGTGGATTTTCTCGAACTACGAAATCTCCTGAATTAGTGAAAATTTCAAAATGGCTTCACAACGAGGCTATGATGCCTAGAAGAGTCTTTACATCCTGCTGACGCGAGAATAGCATAATCTCCGCGTCAGAAACTTGCTTCTACTTAACCATTTAATAGACTCGCATTTTTTCCACCGTGACTAATTTTGTAAGCCAAGCACATCACCCGTTACAGCACACTCCTGGGGCTGGGAAATGTGGCCACAATGGTCTGGTGGAACGAACTATCACAAGTGCAATGCATGGATTCAGGCATTTACTTTTAAGAGGCACAAACAGATTTACTTTACCTCTGGTAACCTCAAGAGAAAGACGTTATAATCCAGAATCCGCAATAAATATCACGTTCCTTCATTCCCAACAGGACAGTGCCGGTTGTTTTGGGAAATGACATAGGCGGAGGTCATTGTAAAAGAAATACTGTCGCCAGTAACCTTACTTACATTACAAAATTTAATTTTAATTGATAAACCAATAGCCATTTAAAGGAACAGGGCTCTTATTTTACTTGTACTTGATTGAACTAGACGTTGAAAAATTTGGTGCTGGACTGTGATTCGAATTCGTATCTCCTCTTTCGAGGATCTGAATCTCCCGGAACAGTATAGTTCAATCACTTCGTTCCTTTTTACAAGACTGCAATCTTCTCTAGGTCTCCTCCAAAGATAAGTATGTGGGTCCGATTCCTGATCCAGTACAAAAATATTCATAATTTCATTTCAAGCCCTATCATGTGCCCACTGGCCCGCTAGTGAAAATTAACGTGTATTTCTAATGTCTGTTCATGTGTTGCAAACAATTTCTGGTCAAACACGCACACATATTACTGTTGGTGAGTAAGCAATTGATACTTGAGCTATATTCGTGGACGATAAAGAAGAACGATAGGAGTGCGGTTCGATTGTCGCTCAGGCACAAAAAATTTGTGTCCTTATTTTAGATTCAAACACCTAGTAACATTTGATTGTACTTAGTTAACAATCCGATTACGTGTTGGGTTCGTACCCCCGTCACAGAACTTCACATCATGCACTTCACCTTTAAATGCATACACACTTTGTTACTTCTGAATGGAGGTATATTAGACATCTTTCGTGGTTAGAAAGGGTCTTGATGGGAGTCCCGGTTTATTACAAAAACTGTCGTCTTTTATTTTCTAGTTTAGATTTGGTTAGTAATATTGGCGAAAATTTCGGTAATTCATGACTCTTCACGAATAGTCAGCAAAAGATATGATTAGATTAGATTAATACTTGTTCCATAGATCATGAATACGACACTTCGTAATGATGTGGAACGTATCATTTTAATGAAAGATTTCTTTACATACCAGCATTCAATTTCTTTACAACAATTTTTTACCCTCTCTCTCATTCTTCTTTATCTCTATTTCTCTCTCTCTCTTTCTTTCTCTCTCTCTCTCTCTCTCTCTCTCTCTCTCTCTCTCTCTCTCTCTCTCTCTCTCTCCCCCATACACACACACACACACACACACACACACACACACACACACACACACACACACACACAGACACACACACATTCGTTTTCTATTTTTATTTGTTTTGTGTGCTCGACCATCGGCGAGGCACGAAAACGTCCGTGAATGAGTTTCTTAGTTTCGAGTACAGTTACGCAAGAAATATAAAAACAACTAGGGGAGTTACTGATTTATGATGCTTAGTTAGCAGTCAGTTCTGAGTATTATTAGTAACTACGCTCCAGTCCCTGAACCTAGTTACAGAAATGCGAATCAGACGCATTACGTATTCCAGGCTGTAGCAGCCGCGCCTTTGAGACGCCAGATATGGTCACTTCCCAGCCCGCTGTAGGATCACATCGGTTCGTCTTCATCCTGCTAGTACTGTAACTGAGATTTGGCAACAAGGCAAGGTATATTTGGCAACTCTGTGATCGACGAGTTACTTCCTGGTGTGCACGGAATTAAGCCTCAAAGTTCACTTGATTTTTCCTGTCATTTCCATTGAATAATCTGAGATATTATCGCTTGAGGTGTAAAAAAAGATTGTAAATTTACGGTTTTCAGCCCAGGAAAGTCGGTGCATGTGGAAATCGCAACTAAACTCGTCCTTTAAATAGCGGTTTACGAGTTCTAAGCACTATTGGCATCGTAAGAGGAATGTGCGACACACCTCTTCGCTAGCTCTGTGGTGACTCGCTGTCCTGTGAAAAAAAGGCTGTTCTGGTTCGCGGTTCCAGTCTCGCTGAACGTAAGGTTTTTATCCCCTGTGTGTCAGAATTCTCATCCAGTGTGGCGCAACGGCATTACAACAGAAAAGTGAGGCACCACGAGGAGAATTTCATGGTGTGTTGGGTTGCTGATAGACTCATATTGTGTTTTATTCAGTTGCTATCAGACGGTGCATAAGTGAAACTTATCAATATACCGTAGTATTACGGGCAACTGAGGAGGACAGGACCACAAAAGTTGAAGATGTCAATACAGCTATGTCAAGCATTCCCTGTCAACGTGTACAACAGGTTATCGTAGGTAGATTTATTAAATTTCTTATAATACAGTGCACAATTTTCGTAAGGTTTCTTTTAGTGTTGTTAAAACAATACTTAACATGAGAAAGAAATTAATCATCAACGATATATGCGAATTCTCTGATGTTATCTCTAACAGTCTGACAATGCACATGCAGTTTATTGATTACATGCAAGTAGACAACTTGTTCTTAGTTAAAGCTGTCAAACAAAGTTTGAAGGAGAATAACATGCCACTACCAGACGACAGCTAATGTAGAAAATACTTTTCTGACTATTTTGGCACGATGCGCTCTCCCCATACATATTACAAAAGCTTCGAGATGCATCTGCTGCCTGGCCGCTATTAAACCTGAAAAGAACAAAGTGACGCAGGAGTTAGCCATTTTTCCACTGAAGGCTATTTTGGGTTGAGAAGTGAAGGGAATTATGTTCAAAGTTAGATTAAATTGGTAACTTCAGCAGACAGCAGAATTGCGTTGTAAAAAATTTAGCAGCTAATAAAATTGAACTCGCGACATCTTATCTACAGTGCGCGACACTTACCGTGACGCTACTAGCTGCCATCTAGCGAGAGCGCCTCCAGAAGTCGACAACAGTTCCTCCAGACATTCCGCATTCCACAGTGCAGTGATATAATCCTTATGTCCGGTTCTAGACTTCTGATAGACAGACAGTTACAGCTTTTCTTTTTCACTGCAGGACGTTTTCGACAAACTGATTGCGCAGTAGAGTAGCTCAACTGGAAAGGAACACTTCCTATTTAAATTTCTGCATCCTACACTGTTGGAAGTTCTGTGCAGGTGGCAGTTACGTGATTTTGTTTCGGTGATTACAAAATAGAGTCGAATGTATGCACTGGGTAGCCGAGGCAGCTAGTTCATGGCGATTCGGTCAACCAAGTAAATAAATGTACTGAACATGCTGCAAACCACTACAAAGAGCCTGTGTGACAGAATTCTCATCCAGTGTGGCGCAACGGCATTACAACAGAAAAGTGAGGCACCGCGAAGAGAATATCATGGTGTGTTGGGTTGCTGATAGACTCATATACTCATGGTCTGGGTTTAATTCCCACTTCTGCCGATGATTTTTGAATGGGAGAGAGAGATTCTAATATCTTCTGGCTACGCCAAGTGAAGAAAGTATAATGGTATTATCGTCTGAAATTCACATTAAGCATGATGTTCCTTCTGTACCAAGTAGACGTAAGGTTGAACCACAATAAAGGCAGGAGTGGTGAAATGTGGGAACTCTATCACCAGTAACCTTTCTTATACTAGTTATTTATTTCTAATGACGAAACAAACGCTATGTAGGGTCACAGGACCCTTATTCCATCTTTTATTTGAGCTTCTGTATGTCGATAAAATTGGTTCTGAATTTCGAATGCTACTCAGACCGGCCTAACGCGGAATTTGATCCCTTCGTGACAATACAGCTCGACTACAATTTGTTGTCTGTTCAAAACTGCTGATTCCTCAACATCTCCACATATTGCGCATAAATCGCTTCGAATGCTGGCCCAGCATTAAAGTATTCATTATGTATTATCAAGCTGTAGCATGAGAACACGTATCTGCTGATGGATAATAATTTTGATTTTTAATGCATTTTCATTCGTTGTCAACACTAACGATATCTGACGTTTTTGACTCCCAGTGAGACACAAAACTATTTGAGATATCACTGTAAGTGCGAGGATGTTATTCCGAGCTGCTGGTGGAGAAAAAATTCGGTAGCTGACGTCTCTTTGCATGTAGTCAACAACGGTATGTGTGGGGTTCGATTCCCAGTCAGCACTGAACTCTTCGTCATATTATTTCTAGTTCAAACATGCTCACGTGTCGCTACTGATGTAACAAACCCATATTCAACGTTCGTTTTCTCTAGAATATAACAACGATAGGTTCCAGTTTGGAGTCGTGGGAAGGAAAAAATTGCTGTTTCGTCTCGTCATTTCAGTTAAAACATCTAGCTACTGCCGAGAAAATCCGATATGTCACAGTTGATTGTGCTTCGGTAACAATCCGGTTACGTTCTGGGTTCGAACCCTGTCTAACACAAAGTTTTACCTCACGGCATTTCAAGTAAGTTACTTGTGAAGAAGCAATATTTAACATCTCTCGTAGTTCATTAACAGGGACAATAGATGATGGGTAGGAATTCGCGTCCGTTAAAAATGTTTACGTTATGTAATTTAAAGTTGATATTTGCTAACTGATACCGTCTAAAATCGAGGTATATCACGCTCTGTATGCCTAGTCAAGAATGACTGTCAGTTTCCGTCAGTCAAGAAATCTGAGTCTGCATGACCTGGGTTTGAATCCATATGCAGAACGAGACGGTTCGTCGTGTCAGTTGAAGTTCATACATACTCTCAACAAGCTGCTCGTGAATTACTTAAATTTTTAATGTAATTTTGTGTTAAATAACAAGTGCGGTACGTTACTTTGAAGAGGAAATCATGAATACGACGAACTTACTACGTGCATTACCTATCTGACGTAATAATGAGAGTGGTAGCATTTCAGGTATGTCATTTATTGCAGTAAATGTGAGCTTACAAGCCTTAAGGACAGTCTTATCTGTGATAAGGTGTTCTCTGATATTTGTAGTATCGTGGTATTACTTTACATCTTGAGTTATTGCGAGACAGAGCAGAGTTTTCTAGTGGTGACTTGTTGGAACCATTTTCAATAGTCAAACGACTGTACTAAGGAGCGATTAGAGGACCTGCTAGACAGCTGCGTTATGTGGGTTGCATGCGAATCAGGCCAAGTGCAATTCTGGTCGTTCGGATACTTTTGAGCACGACTGTACATTATCCTCGTTATGGTGCGTTATCTGTCCTATTTCTCGCGATACTGCATCGTCTGTAGTACTGTCCTCTATTCTGTATCCATATTCATTCTGGGTCTCTACCTCAATTCGGTCAAGGTATCGATCTGCCATTGCTAATCTTTCCGAATCCCTTATTTTCTGTTTTAAAAGCAATTCACGCGCCCTACTTCTCGTCAACATGCTCTCATACGATATCACGCGTTTCATAAACTTTTTGTTCACACGACTTGACACTTATTATACACAAGACTGACAATCCATTCACTTAATTGTTGGATCAGAATCAATTTGTCAACGATGTATCCGCCACCTGTGCGCTTGCATTGGAGAGAAAACTTAATTCTAACAATATTAAAATTCATAACTTAATTATGCTATTGTCTCTGTTAGAATGTCTCACTTTCAATTGAATACTTTATTACTATCTATCGCTGCAGCTACTGTTTTCAACTATATACGCCTTTCAAAAAAAAATTTATTACAAAAATTTTTTAACAGGATATTTTTCTGACTTAGTTGGGCATGTGGTCAACCTTCAATCATGGTATTTTACCATCCTGGCAGGGTCGCCATTCTCTGACATTCTGCGTGGTGTCTGTTTGTTCTAAGTCGTGTCTCCCTACCACTTTCGCGCAACGACGATCTGAGCGTGTTTTTTAGGGAATTTACTGGTTAGAACCTGGGACCTGTTTCTGGTAAGGAGACGCCAGACCACACATAACATGAAGAGTTCAGAAGAGTTCAGTGAGACTAGCGATGATATAATCAAATACTTAATGATTTCAGCGTCAGCTCCACTGCACTCCCTGTAAAAGAATCTTAATACTAACTAAATTTAGTGGAAGGGGTTCAAGGCTTTCCTATTTTTAGTTAGCTGGTAAAATAACGTCGAAAAAGCAGTTCAGTTCACCATTTGAAATTTTATTCTACCCACAAAACATTCTATACAAATTGCACTATTGATAAAAGGAAATATTTTAATACAGGATGATAAAAACCAACTGCGTTCAACAAAAATGTGAATGAATATTCCCTGAATGGGTTTCCAAGTTCTACAATGGATCGAAGGATCACCTATGCCATATCACATCTATAATCTAGGTTTAAATTAAGTTTCACAAGAGAGAAAACTATCAAAATGGTCTACAGTGACCCTCAATTATCTTTAATTACTTATCTAACTTGTCGTAAATTACAGTGGCTGATGTGGCTTCTCAATAATTATAGAACAGAAAAATCATCGCGTTTCAGATTTTTACTTCAAGCAGCAAATGTGGACATCATGAGATTTAATTGACGATCGACACTAGTATTACGTAAAAAGGGGGTGTAACAGATGAGACTTCTGCAGTTCTGAGAGAAGCTTTATGCGCTATTATGCGGCATCACGTGCGTTCATTACCTTGTCGTTGGTTAGGCAGCGTCAGGGGGCTGCGGGCGGCGCCGCTCCATACAGCTAGCCGTCTCGGAAGCAACTCTCTCCTAACTTCTCCTTACTACAATTTACCGAAGTTGGTTTAAAAAAAGCTATCTGGATGTGTTTTCAACTGACCAATCAGAGTCTCAATGTTAACCTTAAGCTCCGCCTACAAAATTCTGTCTATACAATGCGAAACGTTATACTTTTAGTGGTGCGGCAATGTTTTTAACGTTTGCAACGTAACAGAGACGCGAAAAAGTCTCCCGCTAAAACTTGCAGCTGGTGTGGCCCTTTTAGTGTTATCGTAAGATCTATGCTGTTCTTCTAGGGGGCTCTAACTTTTAACATGGGCTGAGAGGTGGTCCTGGTGGTCGGCAGGCGATGTGGGTGTCCGTCCCTTATCGTAGGGCCTTCTAGGTTAACACGGTTCTGCTCTCGGCTTCTGTTCTCGTTTCTTCCGTCGGAATTGCGTTTGTTTCACGGTGGGAAGGTATGACACGCATTTAGGCGTTCTTGTGTTACTCTGTGGTATTCCATTTGCTCACTCGTTGATCTTATTACTTTGATTAATTTAATGTCAGGATTTATTCGGAGCTATGTGACATACTGCCGGATTTGCTTATCATGTCAGGGTTTTCATGGAAGGTGTTGGATTTGCCTGACACCTTACAAAATACTAGTGTTTCTGTAAGATTAGTCAGTGAAATGTGTCGTGTGTACACACAGGACTGTGAGGGCAGTGTACATGAGGAGTACAATGATGACGATACGTGCTTAACACATGAAACTGATACGGAAACAGGTGTCGTGCCGTGCACTTCATCATACTTGTCGAACAAGGAGCCACAAAAACCATCTCAAGTGGACGTCGTAAAGGACAATCGTTGTCCAAGGAGCAGGTACTGAACACAGTTACGTACATGGTAGATAATCCGCAGCATAGCAAAAAACAATTCTAAACAGATTTCTAATAAGTCCGCAGCAATACGTCCGTTTAGCGCATGAGAAAACCTACGGATATTCAAGGGAGGACAAGCCGCACTCATAAAAACTGGCGTCTGCGCGTCTCAAAGATGGTCGATACAATTTCTACGATGTGTATAGGATTGACCTACTACTTTTTTGGGTCATGAGTCTTTTGACTGGTTTGTTGCGGCCCGCCACAAATTCCTCTCCTCTGCCAACCTCTTCATCTCAGAGTAGCACTTGCAACATACGTACTCAGTTATTTGCTGCATGTTTTCTACACCCTCTCTAGGTTTTACCCTCTACAGCTCCCTCTATTACCATGGAAGTCATTCCCTGATCTCTTATCAGGTGTCCTACCACCCAACCTCTTCTCTTTGTCAGTGTTTTCCACATATTCATTTCCTCTCCGGTTCTGCGCTGAACCTCCTTATTCCTTACCTTATCAGTCCACCTAATTTTCAACATTCGTCTGTAGCACCACATCTCAAATGCATCGATTCTCTTCTGTTCCGGTTTTCCCACAGTCCATGTTCCACCATCATACAATGCTGTGCTCCAGACGCACATTCTTAGAAATGTCTTCCTCAAATTAAGGCCTATGTTTGATATTAGGAGACTTCTGTTGGCCAGGAATGCCCTTTCTGCAGTGCTAGTCTGCTTTTGATGTCCTTGCTCCATCCGTCATTGGTTATTTTGCTGCCTAGGTAACAGACTTCCTTAACCTCATCTACTTCGTGATCATGAATCCTAATGTTAATTTTCTCGTTGGTGTATCTCACTACTTTCGTCTTTCTTCAATGTACTCTCAGTATTCTGTACTCATTAGATTGTTCATTCCATTCAAAAGATCATGTAATTTTTCTTCACTTTTACTCAGTATAGCAATGTCATCAGCGAATCATGCCTCTGATATCTTTCACTGTGAATTTTAATTGCATTCCTGAACCTTTCTTTTATTTCCTTCATAGTTTCTTCGAGGTACAGACTAAGCAGTAGGGCAGAAAGACTACATCTCCGCCTTACACCCTTTTTAATCCGATCACTTCGTTCTTTGTCTTCATTATTCCATCTTGGCTCTTGTACATATTGCATATTACCCGTCTATCCCTTTAACTTATTCTTGTTTTCCTTAGAATTTCGAATATCTTACACCATTTTACACTGTCGAAAGCTCTTCCCAGGTCGACAGATCCTATGAACGTGTCTTGATTTTTTTTTCGTCTTGCTTCTATTATCAACCGCAACGTCAGAATTGCCTCTCTGGCACCTTTGTCTTTCCTAAAGCCAAACTGTTCGTCAGTTAGCTGTTAAGCTCATTGTGCGATAGTTCTCGCATTTGTCAGCTCTTGCAGTCTTCGGAATTGTTTGGATGATATTTTTCCGCAAGTCAGATGGTAAGTCGGAAGACTCATTCATTCTAAACATCAACGTGAATAGTCGTTGTTCCCCAATGATTTTAGAAATTCTTGTGGAATATTATCTATACCTTCTGCATTATTTGATCTTAAGTCCTCCAAAGCTCTCTTAAATTCTGAATATAATACTGGATCCCCTATCTCTTCTCAATCGACTCCTCTTTCGTCTTTTATCACATCTGGTAAATCTTCCCCCTCATAGAGGCCTTCAATTTACTCTTCACACCTATCCGCGCTCTCGTCTGCATTTAACAGAGGAATTTCCGTTGCATTCTTTATGCTACCACCCTTGCTTTTAATTTCACCGGAGGTTGTTTTGACTTTCCTGTATGCTGAGTCAGTCCTTCCGACAATCATTTCTTTTTCGATTTCTTCACATTTTTCATGAGGCCGTTTTGGCTTAGCCTCATATTTTCCTATTTACTTCATTCCTCAGCGATTTGCATTTCTGTATTCCTGAATTTCCCTGAACATTTTTGTACTTCCTTCTTTCATCGATCAAATGAAGTATTTCTTCTGTTGCCCATGGTTTCTTCGCAGTTACCTTCCTTGTACCTACGTTTTTCTTTCCAACTTCTGTGGTTGCCCTTTTTAGAGATGATCATTCCTCTTTACTGCCTACTGAACTATTCCTTATTGCTTTATCTACAGCCTTAGATAACTTCAAGCCTACTCGTCACCTCTTAGTATTTCTGTATCCCACTTCTTTGCGTATTGATTCTTTCTGGCTTATCTCTTGAACTTGAGCCTACTCTTCATCACTACTACATTGTGATCTGAGTCTATATATGCTCCTGGGTACGCCTTACAATCCAACATCTTATTTCGGAACCTGTGTCTGACCATGATGTAATCTTCGCGTATCACCCTGTCCTTTCGAAGTATACCTCCTCCTCTTGTGATTATTGAACAGAGTATTTGCTATCACTAGCCGAAATTTATTGCAGAAATCAGTTAGTTTTTCTCCTGTCTCATTACTTGCCCCAAGCCCATATTCTCCTGCAACTTTTTCTTCTACTCCATCCCCTGCAACTGCATTGTAGTCCCCCATTACTATTAGGTTTTCATCTCCCTTTACATACTTTACTACCCTTTCAATATCCTCACATACTTTATCTGTTCACCTTCAGCTTGTGACGTCTGCATGTATACCTGAACTATCGATATCGGCGTTGGTTTGCTGTTGATTCTGATAAGAACAATCCTATCACTGAACTGTCCGCAGTAACACAATCTTTGCCCTACCTTCCTATTCATAACGAATCCTCCTCCCGTTATAACTTTTTCTTCTCTTGCTGATATTACCCTATACTCAACTCACCAGAAATCCTTGTCTTCTTTCTATTTCACTTCACTGACCCGTACTACACCTAGATTGAACCTTTGCATTTCCCTTTTCAGATTTTATAGCTTTCCTACGACATTCAGGCTTCTGACATTCCACGCTCCGACTCATAAAACGTTATCCTTTCTTTTATATTCAATATTTTTCTCATGGTCTCCTAGACTTTGGTAATCCCTTTCCGGAGATCCGAGTGGGGGACTGTTCCGGAACCTTTTGCCAATGGAGAGATTATCACGACACTTTTTCGATTAGAAGCCACATGTCCTATGGATACACGTTATGTGCCTTTAATGCAGTGGTTTCCATTGCCTTCTGCAATCTCACGGCATTGATCATTGCTGATTCTTCGACTTTAGGTGCAGTTTCGAACCCCAAGGACAAGAGAGTGCCCTAAACCTCTGTCCGCTCTTTCGCCCCCTTTGACAAGGCCATTCTCAGAATGAGGATCACTTCTTGTGGCTGAAATTTTCGGCCGCCAATGCTGATTATTAATCAAAATTTAAACGGTAGTGAGTTTTGAACCTGGGATAGAGAACATTAATCAAAGACGCTACTCCTAGACCACGGGTGCATTCCGCTCTGTACTCACATCAAATTCCGTATGACTTAGATTACATTGATTTCAAGGGAAGAAGTGGACGGTTGCACAACGTCAAACAGTGCTACAGAATTGGAAGGCGTAAGGTAACGAGATTTCAAATAAAGCGTCAACTTGACGATGCAAAACAAAAAGCGAAATCGGCCAGAAAATTTGTAGATGAGATTAACGAAGTTCAGTAAGGATCTTTTTTTTTTTTTCAATTGCGACCAATCGGGATTTCAAGAATAAATGCATATGAAAGGCTTAACGCGTTCGTATACAATTATGCCGACTGCTAATCTCGACGGTAAATTGGCTGGAAAGTTATTTATTGTGCTTCGAGAAGTTAGAGGTGCTCTGCCTACCTACAATTCTTTCTTGTGTTCGTGATCTTGCAAGGGCAGTAGGGAATATTTCGTCTCAGCAAGCAAGAGTGGGAAAATGAGCATAAGAGAACTACAACTGTGGTATGAGTACTACCTTTGGCAAATAGCTGGTCAAAATAGCTTGCTCTTGCTTGATTCCTGGACTGAGCATAAAAATCATTCACCTTAAGAGAAAATATCCCACCTGAAAAGTATTTGACATTACAGTTCATACAACCTGAAAGCAGTGTACAAATTCAGCCTCTGGGTGTTTTTTTTCCGTAGCTACTGAACATATTATCGCACTGTCTCCAGCTACGACTTAAAGTATATTTGGTTTCACGATAAAGTGTGTAAATCGTGCACAGGATCAGATAAAGACTCAGATCACAATTTAGCAATGAATAGTTCAGAAGAATCAGTATGGCAATAAGTGGGATACAGAAGTACTTAAGAGTAATGAGACGAATTTGAAATTTGTTAAGGATGTGGATACTGCGATAAGGAATAACAGAGAGGCACTTCAGTTGAAGCACGGTGGCCATCTCTAAAATGGATAGTCACAGATGGACAGGATTAGGAACCTTGGCCGGTGAAAGCCATTAGACAGATTGAAAAATTTAAACATTAACTTGTTGGCACTAGCAATTATTACAGTTGCAACAAATGGTTCAAATGGCTCTGAGCACTATGGGACTCAACTGCTGTGGTCATCAGTCCCCTAGAACTTAGAACTATTTAAACCTAACTAACCTAAGGACATCACACACACCCATGCCCGAGGCAGGATTTGAACCTGCGACCGTAGTAGCAGCGCGGCTCCGGACTGGAGCGCCTAGAACCGCACGGCCGCCGCGGAAGAATATTTGCTCTTGCTTGTCGATATCTATGGACAGAAGCCCTCTTCCCTGTTTTATCTCACTTGCTATTATACACTGTTACTGGATTCACAGATACGGGCGCGTTAATTCTATTATCTAACTTTCCATTCGACTCCTACACGAAGTGTTTAACTGAAGATCATACGTGTGCTACAAATATTTTATTTCGAATGTTACAGCATTGTAGGTCATCTTCAGATAAATCCCGGCAACGTGTCTTCTATTGTGGCAATGCTGCCTGAAAAGAATTCTTAGTGATGTGTGAAGTTCTTCAGTGTAGTTTTCTTGGTTCTCGTTTCCTCTAAACAGGAGAAAAGTATCCGATGACAAATCGCGACACTGGAGAATCTGGGTGTAGCATCAGAATGATGGTTCGAAAAATACTAACAAATAATTCGTGAGCAGGCGCTTATAGGCGATGCATTATTCTCAGTTGGTTTTCCTTACACTTGCTGGCTCTTCTTGTATAGGTTACCGCATACGTGTTCAAAGCTTTTGATAGGATTCTTTGTGTACCGTATGGCCACAAGTTACTATCACGTGACGCACAATGTAGCTGTAATCGACCACAATCGTTTGCACCGCGATGACTTCCCTTATAGTGTGTACACCGTCAGAAATTGGAATTTTGTGGTAAGGTCTTATGGGACCAAAGTGCTGAGGTCATCGGTCTCTAAGCATACGCACTACGTAATCTAACTTAAACTAACTTACGCTAAGGACAACACACACACCCATGCCCGAGGGAGGACTCGAACCTCCAACGGGAGGAGCCGCACGGACCGTGGCAAGGCGCCAGAGAACCCGCGGCTACCCCGCCCGGCTGTACATCGTCATCTCACTTTTACAGCATTTGCTGACAGCGGACAATGGCGTTTCGATTCTCTTATCATTAATAATAGGAATGAATACTTTCTAATTTTCCCCCATGTCTGTCACCTCGCTGATTTGTTTTCCATGTCTTCCTTTCTTCGTCGACTATGCGGAGAATCCCCTCATTCTTCACCTTATTAGTCTAGTCTATATTAACATAAAATTAAAATCTTCTGTTCTCTTGATTCCGGTATTCCCACAGTCCTTGACTCATTACCATACGGTACTGCGCTCCTAATATAGATTCTTATAAATTCCTTCCTCAAATTATGGCCGCAGTTTGATCCGAGTAGACTTCAATTTGCTAGGAATGCCCTCTATGCCTGTGTTACTCTATTTTTATGTCGTCCGTTATGCATTATTTTGCTTCCAGGGTACAAAATTTCTTTACGTCATTAACCTCGCGGTCTTCGATTTTGATATTATGTTTATCGCTAAAATCGTTTGTGCTATTGCTCCTACTTCTCATTACTTTATATCATTTCTAAGTTTATCTTCAGTCGAAATTCTATACTCAATAAACTGTTCATTCCATTCAACAAGCTCCCGTAATTCACTTTCAATGGCGATAGCAGATTCATCAGCGAATTGAATCACCGTTATCCTTTCATTCTGAATTTTAAACGCATTCCTGAACTTTAGTTTTCGATATTGCTTCTTCGGTGTGTAGATTGAACAGTAAGGGCGAAAGACACCATCCCTGTCTTATACCCTTTTTAATTACAGCACTTTGTTCTTGGTGTTCCATTCTTATTTTTCGGGCGTGGTTCTTGTACGTATCATGTAACAACCGTCACATTATACCTTACTTTCATTTTTCACAGAATTTGACCATCTTGCACCATGTACATTGTCGAATGCTTTTTCTAGATCGACAAATTCTATGAAAGTGTAGTGATTTCTCCTAAGTTCTGCTTCCATTACCAAGCGCAGCGTCAGAACTGCCTGTGTAGCGCCTTTTCGTTTCCTAAATCCAAGCTGTTCGCCGTGTAATAGATCTTCAATTTTCTTTTCAGTTGATATCTTTAGGACGCTTGACCTATTCATAGTGTTTCGTATGACTCATTTAATCTTGTATGTATTTTCGTTTAAGTGTTTTGTTCCATTGCATCATAATTCCGTATACTTGCTTTGTTCTTGTGATTCTTTCATCATGAAAGATGAGGCGGATTTCTTGTAGCTAAACACTTTAAGCAGCTGTGTGCTGCAGCGACAGCGACAGAATGTGTGTGTGTGTGTGTGTGTGTGTGTGTGTGTGTGTGTGTGTGTGTGTGTGTGTGTGCCCGCATGTATGTGTGTGTGCGCGAACTTGCGTGTGTGCGTGTAGTGGTAAACGAAGGAGTTGAGTGGTTTGATATACAGGTGAATCTGCTTGCGTCTGATATAATTCCAAGCTTATGTGTTAGCTTAAAGGCAAGTCAGCTTTTCATTGCCCGATACCCCATGTTTCTGTACAATTTTCCCATCGGCTCTCTTTCAGCACTGTATGCACAATGCAGTATGTCTTTACTGACATGCAGTAATCACCCTGATGCTCCGACAGATGAAATAACCGAGCCTCATTAGCCTAAACCAACCCCACATGAACTAATTATACCGGAAACCCAAATAGCAGTCTGCGCTGTATCAGATTAAAATATCATTGCACAGAAAACTCCTCAATAGGCACGTGCTCTGCGTATCACAATAGTACACAAAACAATTTGTTGTCAGCGTTTGGCGGCTGGGAGCGACTGACGACAAGGCAAGAGGACTGTAGTATCCATGTTCCTTATTTGTGTGAGCTATGATCCTTCAGTGACTACAAAGCTTTCGTCATTGTCCGCAACGACACTTTTGTGACTGTCAGTGCATTGCATCAATCACCGTCCAGTGTGCAATAAGAGATCTTCATAAAAAAAATTGATCATCTTATTTCAAGGAGCAGGTAGACTATGCCGTAGAGTTCAGGCATTCAGGTTTGGTACAAATTTCTGGCTATGAAAATACAATATGCTGTACAACTTCTTCTATAGTCGGAAATGCAGCCCTCAGTCATTCTCCTTCCCGCAAACGCTAAACTGCGGTTGCAATACTTTAATAGCTCACGTCGATTTCAGATGTTATCTTTGTCCAGATATTTCACATTACGAGTCTTGGCTCGGGCTATGCTGGATTCATCGACCAGAAAATTTATTCTCCTGGTTCAACCATTTTTGATAGTATAGGCAAAAAATCTTTCTTTCTCAGGACTCTTATCTTTGTGTCTACGTCCCACAAAGCCAGCGGCAGTCGAAATTCTTGTTTTTAAATCAAAAACGATTTTGTGTATTTTCGGTCATTTAATATTTATAATAAAGTTTCGATTAAGCTGAATTATTATTTCATTTCCAGGGAGCTTAAAGCCTCTGAATTGGGGGGGGAGGGGGGGAGGGGGGGAGTGGACAGACAACAAGAGACAGGACCTTCTTTTAGGGAGTCATTCACTGGTTTTAAACCGTCATGCATCTCTTGCTATTCTGCGCTATTATTATAATCATCTCTACATATCTACTAATTCTTGCACAACCATGACGTGCCATTACTTTTTTTCTGGGTACGGTTTTTTTCCAAAGCAAGTAAACTGCTGGAAATCGTTTGTAAAGCGTATGTAAAATGTAGCTGTGTCGACTATATTGGTGTCCTTTTCTTTCTAGTTCGGCCCAATTAATTTTTAACGTCATTTCGTGGAAACAAATTTCATATGCTTTGAATTTTTTCCCCGTTTGTTCTTCGTATAAACCACGTTTCATTTCCTACAATACTGTATTCCACAACATTTATATTTTATAAATTCTGATCGTACGTGACCACTAAAAGTTTTGCGATGTTATAAGTCATTTGTCCAAAAAATCACCTTGTTCACATTAACAAGTGGTTTCCATTGTTTATTGGGGTTATGATTGAGGTTCCTGGCTCAAATTAGAATGTACTGACTGTATGAACATTTCATTTTGCGAGCGCTTTTTTCTCCAGTTGTTTGTCTGCTCGTTCATTATTTGCAGTTCTCCCCTTCCAATGGGTGGTTAATTAGTTATTTGCATTTTCGGTGAATCACACTCGCATTGATAGGGAAAGAGATAATTTACAGTTGTGAAATATTTCACTCACACATTATATTGCTGTGTACTGTGCAGCAGCGGTGGAGTAGTGGATAGCGCCACTTGTTTGCGTGCTGCGTGTCGCCAGTTCGAATCTGATCACTAGCAAATATTTCGTCTTTAGTTTTTATAATTTGTAGAAGGTTCTAGAAATTTCTTATGTTTGAATGGGAATATTCATTCTCCGTTCAGGAGGCAGTTCTGTTCTGTCTCTACGTTATTGTCCATAGTAAACGTGCTATCAATGCTAAGTGCTGTACGTAGGAACTTCAGAAAGTGAGTGACACATATCCTCCCACGCTAAGATCAAGGCGCAGCAACAGTGGCACACTGTCAGAAGAGAGTACTTGTTCCAGATTTTATGCAGACACAGTTCTGCTGCAGTATGGGTAACAGGTGCATAACATCGAGCGAGTGAAGTAGTGCGGCAACCGGCAACTTACCGAAAAAAGGGGTAAATAGAAACGAAACTTCCAAAGAAGTTGTATGACATCGTGTCGGAAGACAAACGGCTATATCATTCAAAGATTTGTTGTCTAGGCTGGTGGTGAACCAGCCTAACAGGAAAATTACGAATTTCCAAGTTGGCGACACAGTTGATGTTTTCTTTTCACTATGGTAAATATCCGATGCCATATTGAATTTCCTCGCTTCTAACCTTATCTGTAGGTACCAATCTCAATTCTGTTGTTTTAATTTAAGTATCTGTGTGGGAAATAGGCAGTTCCGTTTCATTAACTAGCAGTTCAGTTTTAAAGTACACTTTAATCTAACTTTTAGGCTAATTTAAAACGCAGGGCAGTGTTTTCGGTATTTGTGGAGTGAATAGAAATAGTAATTGTCAGTGTTTCTTCAGGAAAAGACCAAGTATTTGACGGGAATGAGGAATCTGGTGGCACTGTTCTCAGACTAGGTGATTACGCTGTGTCTACAGAATATGGAAAAAGTAAGCAGTCATTTAGATTATATGCATGTAAGAGTTGTTATTTTCAAGACAAACGCTCAGTTGAGGGTTTTTTGCTTAAAACATGAAAAAGCACGTCAATTTCAAAAAATGAGGAGTGGTCAAGGGTATGATGTTAGAAAGCTCTCTGTTACTTCTTGGGCTACGACATCTAGATTCAAAGACATGATCGTTATTTAATATGTCAGTGACTTAAAATATTAATGATAAAACGAGTTAATTAATTAAATGTTACAATAAATTAATTAGAGATATAACAGTTTTTATTTTGACAGCAGAATAAAAACCGCAATTAAGGCAATATTTTTAGTTTTTGTACTGAATAAAACTTCCTTGAACAAGATAAAAACAGGTTTTGACAAGTCCCTATTCACCACAAAGACCAATAAATAGTAATAATAATAATAATAATAATAATAAAAGACTAACACTGCTGTTTCTATTTACCGCTCTATGCGGGGTGAATAGTAACACCAGTATTTAATTTTTTTATGTTATACGAGCATGAGCTAAGTTCCATAATTCATTGTAAGTTTAAACTTAAGCGCAAGACCAATAATTCCATATAATTTTGATGTTCATTTTTCTTTTCAAAATTAGCAATTTTTCTTTCAAAAATGAAAACTTTCTCTGTTCATGCATTCTACTGTACGCCTAAGTCGAAGTTCAAGGACGGTACGACTTTTGTGGGCAAAAAGTCTGAATTTCAGGCAGACTCACCGTAAAATTCTGGCGGTATGTGGACCAAATACAAAATCGCGGCCAGCGTTGGTGAAATGGTGCCAGTAATTTGATCAATGGCGCACAAACAAGAGTGGAGTTGATCGTAAAGTCCAGATATTCTTGCAACGTGCGATTTTCATCTTCTCGGCAAGCTGGAAGAATAGGTTGGGGGAAGGGTGCGGAGGAAAGAGACTTACCAACGACGAAGAGGTTCACAGCGCGGTTCCCGAGCGGCTCCGTGGCCAAGCAATGGATTTCTGTCTTCAAGGAATTGGAAGACTGGTAGACAATTTGTGACTATCTTAAAATAGTGTTAGGCATGTTTGTCTCTTTGATATGTAGTGCAGCCCTGAGTAAAAGTTAACTAGCCTGCCACAGTAATGGGATACTTACTTTATGAAGTTCCCCCCCCCCTCCCCCCTACTTCACTGACGAACGGAGTTTCGGATATGGGTTTGATAGTGGTTACGTAGTGACAATATTATCTCACACAAGGGAAATTACCAGTGCACCTCCCTCAGATGTATTGGTAAGGTGGCCCAGTGCATAGTCCGTCAAGGCTGAACACACACCATGCATGAAAAGAGGAAGAAGGTGTACCGAATTGTGAAAAAAGAAGCAAAATAGAAACAGTCAACGGTACAAGCTCAAGATGTGCAATATCGAGTGGATTGCAAGCACTGTGGTGTCGTGGTCGTGTGGTCACAGGATTGGACCGCAGAGTGGGAGATCCGTGTTCAGACGTCTCTTGTGCCCCATCTTTTTTTCACAAAACTATGAACGTCCCGTCCGGTCATTGACGTATCTGTTCTCCTTCTGTAATCTTGGCAGATGTCGTACTAAACATTGGTCATAGAATATGAGTCACTTGGTAAGAATATATTACATTTCCAAGTAATTATGATAAATAATGGCCGGCCGCTGTGGTCGAGCGGTTCTAGGCGCTTCAGTCCGGAGCCACGCGGCTGCTACGGTCGCAGGTTCGAATCCTGCCTCGGGCATGGATGTGTGTCATGTCCTTAGGTTAGTTAGGCTTAAGTAGTTCTAAGTCTAGAGGACTGATGACCTCAGATGTTAAGTCCCGTAGTGCTTAGAGCCATTTGAACAATTTGATAAATAATGAGAACAGGCGAGATTCTGCATAGACCTCTCACAGAATTGAAAAACAACGAATAGACAGGTGTGAACTATGTTATAACAAATGAATTGTAGAGTCAAAACTTCGAAAACGGAACGCATGATTAACGACAAGTGGTACTTGCTTAGAACAAACAGGATGTATGTGTATCTGGAGGTCCGTTCCTTGTACCTCGCTATTGCAAAAGGACGTTACACCACGACACATACACAAATATGAGTACAGCGAACAGAAACGTCAATGCAAGGACGGACGTTTCATAACTTTGTGAAAAAAGATGTATGGGGCACGAGTGAGATTTGAACACGGCCTCTTCGCAGTCCAACACCGTAATCAACTACGACGCCGTGGATATTCCAATAGTCTCGATGTTGCCCATCTTGAGCTTTTATCGTTGACTGTGTCCGCCCCCGGTAGCTGTGTGGTCAGCGCGACAGAATGCCAATCCTAAGGGCCCGGGTTCGGTTCCCGGCTGGGTCGGAGATTTTCTGCGCTCAGGGACTGGGTGTTGTCCTAATCATCATCATTTCATCCCTACCGACGAGCAAGTCGCCGAAGTGACGTCAAATCGAAAGACTTACACCCGACAAACGGTCTACTCGACGGGAGGCCCTAGTCACACGACATTTATCTTTTATCGTTGACTGTTACTATTTTGCTTCTTTTTTCACACTTCAGTACACCTTTCAGTTTCCATACTTGATCTGTGCACTGGGCCATCTTACCATCAAATCAAAAAGGGGGCGGGGGGATAGAGCGGTAGGAACTTTCCCTGGTCAGAAATTCGTCTATGGAGAAAAATGAGTTGTCAAGCAAAAGTGATTCAGTTCTCCTGGAGCATCAGTCCCCAAAGCGGACGACATTTTTCGCGTCTGTGGTTCGATATTGGTCATGACATACTTCACCAAATATCTATTAATTTCCAGTGCCATTTCACGAACGCGGAAACCTCAGTTACACACTTACGGCACGTTACATAATGTGTTAATGACTTTGCTCTCGTGGATTTATCGACAAATCAAACTGATACAGCCCGCTCATCGTACTTTATCTAGTTGATCCGTTAGCTTGTCTCGTATCAGCGAGAATTACAGATTATATGAAAGGCAGCTCCTCATGACATTCCTCCTGCCATTCTCTCCACGTCAGCGCAGAGCTGTCGCTGGGACATCGATCGATCTGCGGCCTTGGCGTAGCCTGAGTCGGCCTGTCGTTCCGACGGAGAACCTTTTTAAAATGTAACGCTTCCCCCCAGCGCTAATAGCGTCCCGTCCTTGGCACCCTGCACAGTGGCTCGCCAACAGTTTTATTCCTGCGAGTAAAGAATGGTAATGCACTTTAACGAAGTGAGTAACGACGCATACATGAATGCATTAGGGCCTTGCAGCCCAAATAAAGGCGCAATATCCATTTTCCTTCCCTTATTATTGTCGGCACGGACACGACTGGCGCCGAATTTCTACCAGAGCGCATTTACTCTGCGGTTTGCGGTGGAGGCTGATGGAGCCGACGTGACGTGGAGGAAGCTTCCTAGATGACTTTTCGCATCAATCTTCGTATTTGTTTTACCATTTCAAAATTATTTCCACGACACTGAACCTATAAATTTGTCCTTAGAGCTCGTGAGACTAGAAAGCTTAGTATTCTATTGAAAGATAGAGCCGCTTCTTAAAATAGGTCTGTAAAGATAACAGTAAATTTTGCATCGTATGTATTCGATATTGTTGCGACAGATACCAGTTACAAAGTATCTGTTACTTGTTAATTTGTTCGTGGATCTCATTACGTGTAAAGCATGCCATTACCGCTGAGCAATGAGTGATCTGCGCTTTTGAATAACTGAATGATGCCACAAGTGACGGTGCGCAAAATTCACGTAGATATGAGCCACACAGCTATTTTTCGAAATCAGAAATTGCGGTTAAAGGTATTTTTCGTTGTGACATTTGAAGGCAAAGGTTCCTATGGGGTGGTTTTTGTGTCGTAGATTCGGTGCCAGGAAAAAATGCTGTTTCAAGTTTCCAGAGCATTAAGAGCTGTCAAAAATGCATCGTTTTACTAGATAACAGAACGCAGCATGTCATTCTCAATGGAAAGAAGTCTTCCGAAGTAAGAGTGATTTCAGGTGTGCCGCAGCCGAGTGTCGTGGGACCGTTGCTATTCACAATATACATAAATGACCTTGTGGATGACATCGGAAGTTCACTGAGTCTTTTTTGCGGATGATGCGGTGGTACATCGAGAGGTTGTAACAATGGAAAATTGTACTGCAATGCAGGAGGATCTGCAGCGAATTGACGCATGGTGCAGGGAATGGCAATTGAATCTCAATGTAGACAAGTGTAATGTGCTGCGAATACATAGAAATAAAGTTCCCTTATCATTTAGCTACAATATAGCAGGTCAGCAACTGGAGGCAGTTAATCCCATAAATTATCTGGGAGTACACATTGGGAGTGATTTAAAATGGAATGATCATATAAAGTTGATCGTCGGTAAAGCAGATGCCAGACTGAGATTCATTGGAAGAATCCTAAGGAAATGCAATCCGTAAACAAAGGAAGTAGGTTACAGTACGCTTGTTCGCCCACTGCTTGAATACTGCTCAGCAGTGTGGGATCCGTACCAGATATGGTTGATGGAAGAGATAGAGAATATCCAACGGAGAGCAGCTTCGTTACAGGATCATTTAGTAATCGCGAAAGCGTTACAGAGATGATAGATAAACTCCAGTGGAAGACTCTGCGGGAGAGACGCTCAGTAGCTCGGTACGGGCTTTTGTTGAAGTTTCGAGAACATACCTTCACCGAGGAGTCAAGCAGTATATTGCTCCCGCCTACGTATATCTCGCGAGGAGACCATGAGGATAAAATCAGAGAGATTGGAGCCCACACAGAGGCATACCGACAATCTTTTTTTCCACGAACAATACGGGACTGGAATAGAAGGGAGAACCGTTAGAGGTACTCAAAAGTACGCTCCGCCACACGCCGTCAGGTGGCTTTCGAAGTATAGATGTAGATGTAGAGTACTTATAATAAAGCGAGGGGAAATGGCATGGTGACATTAATTGAGCATCAAGTAAAAAAGTATTCAGCAAATATCGTGATGGAGTTGCGTAATTAGGTTCCAGATAACGTAGTAGTTCAGTAAAGCTTGAAACTTCTACAAAAAGGATGGAAATCTTTGACAGCTAGTTTTAGGACTAAATCATTTTTTTCGACCACATTCACATGTACCACTACAAAGGCTGAGAATTTGCCTGACTATACGTTTTCAGAGAAGAGCTTTCAGGTCGCACAAAACGCGGACTAACGTGTTTCCTGAGCACTGTATACTGTTGTGTCGAAGACGAGGGAGATGTTCGTACCGAAAATTGTGTCTTATGTAGTTCTGATGGAAATAAACTATATCTACAGTTTATGCGAACTCATTCGAAGAGTGTAGGAAATCTCAAAATAGTACTAATCTCCTCACTCATCTTTGATCACAATACAATTTAATAACCGACTTGAAAACTTGGTTAGAAACATAGATATGTCGAACTAAGTGATGTTGCAGACATTTGGAGACGTAAAGGTCTCGCACAAGTTACTCATTCCCTCTATTGCACGCGCGAAACTTGTCTAAGAGTCTCTTTACATAAAATTAGTGATTGAGACAGTGCAATGGTTTGTACACTCGACCCGCAGTCGGAAAGAATCAAAACTTCTCCCTTGACTCATTTTGTATGCTCTTTCACAAAGCCAAGTAGTATAAAATTCAGGATGATTCTTTGGAAGGTCCCTCTCAGTTTTCTACGCCTCACTTGCATTCTGCGAACTTATGTTCCGTTACAAACGACCTTGCGCCCAAGGTATATTAAATCCTAACTACCTTCATTTCGCGAAAGAAGAAAAGTTACACTGTAAAAGGACAGGTTAAAGTGAGGGAAAGGAAAGGATCTGAGTCGACTGCTTGAAACGAGTCTGTGGACATTTGGACAACATGTAGAGGCGATGATATGAGTATAGAACCAAATGTTGAGGATCGGGGATCAATTGTTTTAAACTGCATTGGAGCCAGGTACTGTTGAGCATGTAAGCTTTCCGAGCATTGAGTGTAGCTGTCTCAGAAATCTGCTTCAATGGGAACAGGGCACATATTCTCTGACATGAATTATCAGTTATGTTGTTATGAATCAATTCTCATTATCCCCCCTTCTTGGATTATTGTATTAATAAATCCAGACATCACTTCCATCAAAGCTACTCACACAGAACAGTGAGTCACTTCTGTTCTTCATCAGTATGTCGAACATGTTGTAGTATCTCATGACTCACTACGTCACCTGCTCGCTCGTCTAAGACAATGGTACTTACAGTGGCAACAGCGTAAAGTAGTAGTAGCAAAAAGAAAATAAATAAGCGAAAATTTGTAGATGGAACAATAAATACTACTCGTTTTGCTCTCTCTAAAATTTTCCTATATATATAGCATTATGTGCCTGATAATAAATGCTAGTAATAATGGTGATATAAACAATAAATACAGAATTTAATGGTAAGTTCACCGAATATTAGTAGTGTTATAATATGGAAAAATAAATTTCATCACCTAACGCAAGACAGTGAAAAAAGATACCCTATTTTGCAGCTTCGCAACTACTTCCAACCGCAAAGTATGGTCTGAATACAGTCTATCTGGCTGTACCGATTATTATAGTTTTCAAACACAACATAGAGTTCAGTTTTGTTGATACGTAAATCTAAACATTTCGAATAAATTCACATGTATTTCAGGTAAGCTAAAAAAATATTTTCAGTTACTATTGGTTTCTTCATATTAAGCTTACTGCAGTTAAGGAATATTTGTCACTAGATGCTTTTCGCTGTTAGTTATAAGGCACCTTCTGTGATCAGTAATCTTGGAGAACATTTCTAGTGGATAACAGAGGTCAGGCAAAAAGCACTATAAAAATGAACAAAAACAGTATTTACCGTGGTAACCGTTTCGGTCAGTTTTTGACTATCTTCAGACGTTCAAACCATAACGGTAACCGGCGGCGGTGAGTCGAGCGGGTGTTATACCTCCACCACCGTCAACTGCTCATTGGTTCCCGTCAGAACATCGAAGTTAAGCAGTTGACGTTCGTGGATTTATAGCACCCACTTCATTCACCGCCATCGCCTACCATTATGGTGAGAGGATCTGAAGGTGGTCAAAAACTCACCGAAAATGGTTACCACGAAATAAATGTTTGTGTTCATTTTTAAAGTATATTTTGTGGTCATTCTGGAAAGAATGTGGATGATGAGTATGTAAACAAACATATTATATGCAGGTTTGTTCCATGAAGGTTGCGATAAACATCGAGCGGTTGTAGAGTGTGTCTTAAAGAACGAACCGAGAATAGAAACCCGTGACTGTAACCGTCCTCCATCGACGCTACAGAGCGTCGAAGTTAAAGGCGCCGGCGCCTGCCACTAGGCTACCCCTTCGACTGCAAAGGTGACTTTGTACGCTGATGGACCATAGGTGGGACGTCTGAGAATGTTGTAAGTTATTCAGTGATGATGACTTAGTGCCTCAATCGCCAGTGGAGAAGATCGAGCAAGCTGCTGCGTACACATGCCTTGTCTCCTATGAAAGCGATGCTCTGTTGCCTTGTAGGGTGACAGTTTCGCACATGGAACTCCATCTGCAGTTTAATTTCTCTTGCACACGGAAAATAACGTTGGAGATTTTGAGGGTCCCAGGGAAAAATAAAGTGCTGATGGAAATCCGTGTCCGAAACTGTCATCCACAGATGCAACAGAGCACTGCATTCATAGAAGACCTTTCTAAGCAGCAGCTAACTCTATCTTCTCCACGGGTGATTCTGGAAATCATTCGAGATCTCTGAATAACAAACAACATTGCTAGGCGTTCCACCTACGATCAGTTAGCATATAAAATTACGTTTGCTGCCGAAGAGGTGGCGCTGGCGTCTATAACTTCGATGCTCTGCAGCGTCTATAGATGAGTTTCCGGACACGGGTTTCTGCCCTCGACTTGTTCTTTCAGACACTCTCTCGAACCCTTCGAAGCTTGTCGCACTGTTTCTGTGATACTCTGTATTTTTGAGGCCAAAGGCCTTGCCGCAGTTAAGAACACCCGTTCCCGTCAGATCACCGAAATTAATCGCTGCTGGGCTTAGGTAGCACCATCCGGGTCTGCCGAGCGCGGTAGGTAAGCGGCATGTACCCAGCCCTTGTGAGGTCAATTGAGGACCCACTTGATTAAGGAGTGGCGGCTCCCGTCACGACATTGACAACGGCAGTGAGAGCGATGTGCTGATCATATTCCCCGCCATATCCACATCCAGTGACACCTGTCGGCTGAGGATGATACGCGCGATTGGTCAGTACTGTCTTGTCTTCCGAAGCCTTTTCAAACGGAGAGAGAGGCCGTATATTTCATATCAGCTTCAATAATTGAGGTAAATAAGCCTATGTTGTACATGCACCCAGGCGTCCTAAGCAATTACTTCGAGTACCCAATATAGTTCTCTCTATACAAACGTGCAAAGCACAACTATATCGTCCACGCGTTCGCATAGTTTACTAGTTTCCGCTTACTCCTCCTCCACTCAAGTGCTCCAAGTGCTCCCTGAGAATATATCCTAACAAAGCCCTAACCCCCGCCCACAAAAAAGTTAAAATATAATAAGATTTTCAGGGATAAAATTTCGTGCTCTTCAACGAGAAGAGGACAGATAATGGTTATAAAAGTGGATGGGAACGCAGATGACAAGTTGACAACATCCAGACACGGAAAACGATACCTAACAGAAAAATGTAGCGTTTAAGAAAAGACTAGATCTTGAATTCGTATAGCTTTTACATTTCAAAAATGTGTGGTAACAAGTTGCTACTTGTTTCTGGCCGAGTTAAAAAGTAGACACTCGAGACCTTCTTCACAACAAGCTTAAGAATCTGAACTGTGGGTTCCTTTCCTTCCCGCAGGTAGATCACAGTCACACAAAATTTCTGAAATGACATCATAACCTCCTTGCACCAAAATTATTGTTTATTTTCCACTATTGGACTATTTTGGCTGTTATTCCATTTCCAAGTTGCATTGATTTGCATGAGGAAAAGGCACCAAGCAATGCCACCACAGGGAAACATAAAACTTACGTACAAATGGTATTGATAAAAAAGTTCACAGGTACTGACAGAAACCAGAACACTTGCCAGTGCGAGTCAACTGTAATAAAGTAGTCATAGCACTGGGAATCGTCAAACAGGTAATAAAGTCAGGAAATTCGTGCATATTGCAGTATTGTTATTATTCGAGTCAAACCAAACACTGACAGTCAATAGCAATAGGTTTAGTATAAAATATAGATTAAATAATCACCATTGTCTGGATGCACACGAAAAAAAGGGACAACATTTTCCTGTGAGGCAAGTTACTTATTGTTCATCTCCCCCTCCATGTTCACCGCACTACGAGCTAAGGATGCCTTACGAGGAATGCTCTCTGGATTGTAACGCGTTTCTGGGATTTCGAAGACTTTGATTTGGCAATCTTTCGTCATCAAATTTTCGACTACGCAAAGTGGGAAACGGAAACGTTAGGTACGTGGACGGTGGAGATATTCACTCGATAACTGACTGCGGATTCGCACATCACCAAGCTAAAATGCTATGAATTTCGATACGTTGATTTAAATTGAAGCGCATGAAATGTTATTCATACTGGATTCGCTTTTAGGTAACAAATTTTAATAATTCCATCACGATGAGCAAATACATTCCATTCATCACGAATTCTCATGCACCAATGCATATGAATGCAATCTAAAGGTGAAAGTTCAGTAACATAAGAAATGCTGCTTATGTTGGACGCGATACTGTATCGACAGCAGCCGGCCGGAGTGGCCGAGCGGTTCTAGGTGCTCCAGTCTGGAGCCGCGAGACCGCTACGGTTGCAGGTTCGAATCCTGCCTCGGGCATGGATGTGTGTAATGTCCTTAGGTTAGTTCGGTTTAAGTAGTTCTAAGTTCTAGGGGACTGATGACCTCAGATGTTAAGTCCCATAGTGCTCAGAGCCATTTTTTTGTATCGACAGCATCAAAATTAATAAAAGAAAGTTCCAAGAAATATTTTTGCATTGTTGTAAGAAAATTAATATTTAGCGCTGTAGTTTATGAAGTTAAAATACTGCTTGAGAACTGGTCAGCTACAAAATTCATTTCCAGTACACATATGACTGTAGTTGTTTCTCGAATTTCTAATTCAACGAAGTGCTCTTGCAATACGCCTCTACTTCTTGCAATGTATTCCAGACAACAGGAATTTATAACCGAACCGGAAAGCGTATGTTCGGTTTCAGCAGCAGAAAGCTATTAACACATTTTCACCGTTACGTGCAACCCAGTAATCCAAAGCCTCTTCCAAACACCTTGTTCGCGACCTTGTAGCTCACGTCTCGTTCAGTTTCCTGGATTGAGCAGGTTCTGTGGGAGAGTTAGGATACCACGGTAATTATCAGCGAGTGTCAGTGAATAGCAGTAAGCAACCAGACAAAGAAAATGAGTAGAATGACAAGTTTCATTTTGACACTTGGCCGGAAAATACATCAAACCTAATGTTTGTAACATTGTTCACAGTAATTGATCTATACCACAGGTGAATGCATCACAAACGTGCCTCTAAACTTTAAAATATTGGTTGAGGCAATTCAGTTGCTTCTGACAGAAAACCACCTTACCTTTATGTCAATACACATATTCCGCAAGCCACCATGCGTTGCATGGCAGAGGGTAACTTGTGTCAGTGCTCGTCATTCCCTTTCCTGTTCCACTCGCAAAGGGAGCGGGGGAAAACCGACTTTCTGTATGCTTCCATGTGAACTGCGATTTCTTTTATCTTGTCTTCGCGATCCTTATGCGAGAGGTGGGTTGAATCGGCAAGATCGTTCTGCGATCTGTCGCAAATGTCGATTCTCTAAACTTTCCCAATACCGTTTCGCGAAAAGAACGTCTTCTTTCCTCCAGGGTTTCCATTTTAGTTCATGGAGTATTAAATAAATGCTCCATGATCGAAGCAATCGGTAACAAATCTAGCAGTGCAACTCTTAATTCCTTCCGCTCTTCCTTAAGTCCGACCCTGTGGGTATTCCAAACACTGCCACGCAAGTATTCTGTATGCGGTCTCCTTTATAGATGAGTTACGCTTCTTTAGAATTCTGCCGATAAACAGACATTACGTTCTCGTCCCATTTCATGTCATTTTGCAACGTTAAGCCGAGACGTTTAATAGATTTGTGTGTGTCAAGCAATACTTTGCTAATACTGTATTCGAGCTTTACAGGATTATTCTTTTTTACTCATTTGCGTTAACTTACATTTTTTCACATTTATAATAAGCTGCCATTCATCACACCCCGTGAAGTGATGACTTGGTCTCTTTGATGTCCGCTGATGTTATACATTATTACAATTACTCCCTACGCCCACAGGAATTGCCACTTACAGCAGTCACGGTACACGATTTACTAACACCGAATGTAGCTCTCCACCTAATCGCTTTAAAGTGCCTGGATGAGAAATTGTGCAGCAAAAGGAACGACCGAAGTATTCTTCCAGAGATGGTCAGTCTTGTTGTGATCCAGTTCATTTTGGAAACAAGGGAAGCTGTTCCAGCAGTTTGGAGGGGAGCTATCGCGTAGAAATATTCAATCCCCAGGGTACAGAATCATCATGTGGGTGAAAACTAATCACAGAAGGAAGGAAGGGAGGAAGGAAGATTAGGACCTAACGTACCGTCGACATTGAGACCATTAAACACAGAGCACAAGCTCGGACTGTTTCAAGGATGGGGAAGGAAATCAGCCGTGTTCTTTCAAAGGGACTATACCAGCAACGGCATGGAGCTATTTACGGAAATCACGAAAAACCTAAATCTCGATAGTCGGACGCGGATGTGAACCGTCGTTCTCCCAAAGGCGAGTCCATTGTGGTAAGAACTGCACCACCTCAAATGGCTCTGAGCACTATGGGACTTAACAGCTGAGCTCATCAGTCCCCTAGAACTTAGAACCACTTAAACCTAACTAACCTAAGGACATTACATACATCCATGCCCGAGGCAGGATTCGAACCTGTGACGGTAGCAGTCGCGCGGTTCTGGACTGAAGCGCCTAGAACCGCTCGGCCACCACGGCCGGCTGCACCACATCGCTCGGTAGTAAACTCCGAGGGTAGAGCAATAATCGCATTAGTCAAGAGCAGCGCTGTCGTCACATCTATGTGTTTGTAAGCCATATGTTCCTACTTTTGATTACCTATAGAGATTTATTTTACATAATCAATCGCGAATTTCAAGATATAATCTGATAATCGTTCTGCGTTCATTGGAACGTTATTTTTGACTATTGATAGGTGCCCAAGGCGCAATGTATTTTTATAAAAACTAATAAAAATAATCACTAAATCCCGCAGAAGCCCAGTGTCAAACTGTTTAGAGCATCGTTCTCCCTTTGGTACCAATTACCTACTACAAAATAAAAAAGAGAAACCTATATATTGGTTACCATTGCTCTGAAACAACAACTTCAATGCTATAGATAAATGCTAAGGCTGTGTTATTTACATTTCTATGTAGTTAGCGCTAGGAATACAGCTATTTTTTTTTTCTTTATTGTTATTTGAATTTCCCAGAAAGGGTCGAGCTAGCAGCGGCTAAAAACTGCTCTTCAGCCAAGGATCATATATATGCCAGAAAAGTTTAAAGCATTAGTTACTTTAAGTTGTTTAAGTAGTGTGTAAGTCTAGGGACCGATGACCTCAGCAGTTTGGTCCCTTAGGAATTTACGCACATTTGAACATAAGTTTAAAATACATACAAATAGAGGATAATAAAAGACATTAAAAAAAGAAGACACGTTGGTCGGCAAATTTTATGGCTTTTAATACTTTTTATATGATTTTTTAATTACAGTTAGAATTTAATCACTGATGGTGATGTTAGAGCTGCTATAGTATAATAGTGACTCTGGAGCAGGGCGAAAACGATCGTGATCATGATGGAGGAGGAATGATGATAACAAATACGGGGCCCTGAGGAGCTGCATTAAGAGTCTAAAAGTCAGCAAGATGAGGCAATGGGGACGGAGGCAAATGGATGGATAGAGTGAGGTGGAAATTTCAATTTTTGTATACATAAACGCTGCACTCGCCTTCGGAACAGACGCAATGTGCCATTGTTGAACATTCTATATCCACTGCATATAAATGGTTCAAGTGGCTCTAAGCACTATGGGACTTAACATCTGAGGTCATCCGTCCCCTAGAACTTAGAACTACTTAAACCTAACCAACCTAAGGACAAAATGGTTCAAATGGCTCTGAGCACTATGGGACTCAACTGCTGTGGTCATAAGTCCCCTAGAACTTAGAACTACTTAAACCTAACTAACCTAAGGACATCACACACATCCATGCCCGAGGCAGGATTCGAACCTGCGACCGTAGCGGTCGTGTGGTTACAGACTGTAGCGCCTTTAACCGCTCGGCCACTCCGGCCGGCACCTAAGGACATCACACACATTCATGCCCGAGGCAGGATTCGAACCTGCGACAGTAGCAGCAGCGCAGTTCCGGGCTGAAACGCCTAGAACCCCTCGGCCACAGCTGACGGCACAGCACTGCATATAAAACGGATTAGAATAAAATAAGAAATTTAGCAGTTGCTGAAACTTCCTGGCAGATTAAAACTGTGTTCCCGACCGAGACTCGAACTCAGGACCTTTGCCTTTCGCGGGCAAGTGCTCTACCAACTGAGTTACCGAAGCACGACTCACGCCGGGTACTCACTGCTTTACTTCTGCCAGTATCTCGTCTCCTACCTTCCAAACTTTGCAGAAGCTCTCCTGCGTACCTTGCAGAACTAGCACTCCTGAAAGAAAGGATATTGCGGAGACATGGCTTAGCCACAGCCTGGGGGATGTTTCCAGAATAAGATTTTCACTCTGCAGCGAAGTGTGCGCTGATATGAAACTTCCTGGCAGATTAGAACTGTGTGCCCGACCGAGACTCGAACTCGGGACCTTTGCCTTTCGCGGGCAAGTGCTCTACCAACTGAGCTACCGAAGCACGACTCACGCCAGATACTCACAGCTTTACTTTTGCCAGTACCTCGTCTCCTACCTTCCAAACTTTGCAGAAGCTCTCCTGCGAACCTTGCAGAACTAGCACTCCTGAAAGAAAGGATATTGCGGAGACATGGCTTAGCCACAGCCTGGGGGATGTTTCCAGAATGAGATTTTCCCTCTGCAGCGGAGTGTGCGCTGATATGAAACTTCTTGGCAGATTAAAACTGTGTGCCCGACCGAGACCCGAACTCGGGACCTTTGCCTTTCGCGGGCAAGTGCTCTACCAACTGAGCTACCGAAGCACGACTCACGGCCGGTACTCACAGCTTTACTTCTGCCAGTACCTCGTCTCCTACCTTCCAAACTTTGCAGAAGCTCTCCTGCGAACCTTACAGAACTAGCACTCCTGAAAGAAAGGATATTGCGGAGACATGGCTTAGCCACAGCCTGGGGGATGTTTCCAGAATGGGAGCATGATGAGGGCCAAGGTGAACGGCGGCCCATCTGTCATCTGATTTCCGAATTTCAGCCTTCGAAGGCGCTAACAGCTGGCAGTGTGGTCGGTCTTCCAATTACGATCTTGACGCATGTGCAAAACATATATAATACGCTAATAAATTGCCCGAGAGTGGTAGCCAATGTCACGCCTACAAAAGAATTATCTGAACCAATCCTAACTTTTTTAACGTAGCCTAAACGTTTGCAACACCAAAATTTTACCATCCTTACATTTCTGTAACTTCATGCACTCCACCACACAGCCGTACGCTCTCCATTACGTACCCACTGCCAATTGAAAAAAATTCTTCGCTCTCCCTAAATTCCTCAAGAAACTTGGTAAACCCTATACATCCCCCAATTCAAATGTCTAGTCGATCCTCTCCAGGGCTGCTGCTGAGGCTATACCTACACGTACCACCTTCCCTCCATCTACACACTCTCATGTCCCACTCCAAGACAACTTCAACAGACTCAAGCTTCCTGAACCAAAAATGTGCCCCCACCGTTCCAATCCCTACCATCAAGAGCCCTAGCCCCTTACCTCTTCCTTCTCCCACCCTGTATATCCACCCTCATTATTACCAGCTCTGGCTTCCATTTCTGATCAAAAGTATCGGGACACCTATTAGTAGACATTAATATCGGGTGTGCTCATCCTTCGCCTTTGTGATGACTTGAACTCTGTCTGTGGACGAATGGTAGCCCAGTCTTCCTCAGGAGCCGAAAGCAGAGAAGGTAGTAGGGCCTGCGACGATGTCGTTGTTCTCATTCCAAAGGCGTTCAGTTTTGTTCAGGTTCGGACTCTGCGCAGATCACTTCATTTCATGAATCTTGTTATCCACAAACCGTTGCATCAACCTGCACCATGGCAGCCGGACCTGCCCCGCAAGGAACCTTCTTGCCAATGACGCCAAACGCTCATTTCTATCTAAATACATGACATATATGACCCTATCTCTTGACTGCATTGACGTAGAAGCTTCAGCTTTTTACATCGCTAAGGAAACGTGAACCTTAGTAAGTAGCATAAATTGCAACTTGATACATCTAACCATTCCTGAGATAAAGGGTTTTTAATAGACGACCCGATAGATATACAAACAGGCGGACGGACAACAAAGTTTTTACAGATTGAGATACGGAACCCTAAGAATACTTTAACCAGTAAGAGACTACAAAGCGTCGAGACAGTAATTCATTTGTCCTGGTCAGCTTCTGAGTAAAGCGTCAAAATTGTTAAACGCCTTTCAGAACAAATCTAAAAAAAAATAATTATAATCCTTTACAATCATATCAATGATTTCATATTATTGCAATTGACTAGATGCCGCAAAATAAGTTCTGCTGTCCCTGTATAGGAATCACGTTAAGCGAAAATGCGAAAATATGATAGTAATTTTGTGATAAAGATGCTTGAGACGAAACACTGAAACAATTATTTCCGTAAAAACTTTCTTATAATACATTAAAAATGTGCCTGATAATTAGCGAATCAAGCAAATATGTTAAAATACAAGTTTGGATTGGTTAGCGTAGCACTGAAACGCTGGTCATTGATTCTGAAAAGAGAAATAAATTACGCTTGGGAGCTAAAACTTAACGAAAAACAAGTTTATTGTTTAAAACAATAAACATTTTCCCTAACGAATAAACATGTTAAAATGTACAATTCAGAAGGTCTGAACTCACAGATCGCACATAACACAATTTACCTAGTAATTCAACATTATCTACTTCTACAACATACATTTTTTCACTTATGTAAGTGTGGTTTTTTCCCGTAAATGCACTTACTCTAATATCGCTCTCAAAAGACGTAGAAAAATCTTTAAAAATGTCTTGCAGTAACTTTGACAAAAATATAATCGTTACTGACATAATGAAAGTAACTCCGTTGCTAGGTTTTCAGGATTAAATCGTTGAACCGAATTAAATGAAATTTGGTATAGGGAGTTTGAAGCCTGAAGATAATCATCGGCCGCTTTAGAAAGTTAAAACAAAAGAAATCCGTAGGATGTTGGAGTTGGAATTGGAACATCTTTCTGTACATCAGTGAACGAACCATGTTTGCCCGCCCGGTTGGCCGTGCGGTCTAACGCACGGCTTTCCGGGTGGGAAGAAGCGCCTGGTCGCCGGCACGAATCCGCCCGGCGGATTTCTGTCGAGGTCCGGTGAGGCGGCTAGTCTGTGGATGGTTTTTAGGCGAATTCGAGCTGGTTATTCCGCCTCAGCTACAGTATGTCGGCGATTGCTGTACAAACAAGTTCTCCACGTACGCGTACACCACCATTACTCTACCACGTAAACATATGGGTTACACTCATCTGGTGTGAGACGTTCCCTGGGGTGTCCACCGGGCGCCAAACCGCACAACCACCCTGGGTTCGGTGTGGGGCGGCGGAGGTGTGAAGTGGACTGCGGTCTTCGTTGTGAGGTTGCGGACCACTGCAGCTGCGGTGGGGACGGAGCCTCTCCGTCGTTTCTAGGTCCCCGGTTAACATAGCATAACATAAACCATGTTTTAAAATACTAAATTTGTCGTGTGATATATGCACCATGTTATGTGCAGTTCTTCAGTAGTACGATGCCTGCGCACATTCCTCCACAGGCACCACTTGGCAGCTACACTGCACGTGCCGCATCGTCATGTGCAGGGGCAGTAGGCGGGGGAGGAGGGAAGGGGCACATCACGACATATGCTTAACCATACCGGCAGACACAAGAGAGCAACTGAAGTTTTCGAACGTGCAAACATTACACAGTTTGTCCTGTAGCGACCTATAAATTATTTATTTTCTTCATTTATCAGTTCAACACTGTTTAATGATTTTAGAAAGCCCATATTTTCCCAATTACATCAATGGATTTGCCTTTTCAATTCAAAATATTACAATTCCCGCTAAAAATTTCTTTTAGAATGCCTATAAACAAATCTCAAGGGCGAACACTCAAAGTTGTCGGTGCGCATTTTGAAAAATCGTGTTTCTCTCACGGACAACTGTATGTGGCGTGCTCTTGTGTATCTAACCCAAAAAAAACTTTATTTCCTTGCAAAAGAAGTCAACACCAAAAACGTTGTTTAAGAGAGTGCAATAAATAACTGATAAGAAAGAATATTTTTATTGTTTGTAGTATTTTTAACTATTGTTTGGCGTGCAGCAAAAAAATAGAAACACATTTATTATGCACCTGTATACTGGCACTACGTACAATTATACATATACACATATATTTTAGGTATCCAGCAAAGGAGTCCTTGATTTCAAAATTAAGTATCGCAGAAAGTAAGCTCAAAAGTGGAGAACAACAGCTGGTATGTTTATTGTGAAAGGTGCAAGAATTTTAAACAAAAGTTTTTAAATAGTTCGATAAGCTGCTTATACAGGGTGTTACAAAAAGGTACGGCCAAACTTTCAGGAAACATTCCTCACACGCAAATAAAGAAAAGATGTTATGTGGACATGTTAGAGCTCATTTTAGTTTCGTCAGTATGTACGCTCAATGGAGCACGTTATCATGATTTCATACGAGGCACTCTACCTGTGCTGCTAGAACATGTGCCTTTACAAGTATGACACAACATGTGGGTCATGCACGATGGAGCTCCTGCACATTTCAGTCGAAGTGTTCGTACGCTTCTCAACAACAGATTCTGTGACCGATGGATTGGTAGAGGCGGACCAATTCCATGGCCTCCACGATCTCCTGACCTCAACCCTCTTGACTTTCATTTACGGGGGCATTTGAAAGCTCTTGTCTACGTAACCCCTGCACCAAATGTAGAGACTCTTCGTGCTCGTATTGTGGACGGCTGTGATACAATACGCCATTCTCCAGGGCTGCATCAGCGCATCAGGGATTCCATGCGACGGAGGGTGGATGCATGTATCCTCGCTAACGGAGGACATTTTGAACATTTCCTGTAACAAAGTGTTTGAAGTCACGCTGGTACTTTCTGTTTCTGTGTGTTTCCATTCCATGATTAATGTGATTTGAAGAGAAGTAATAAAATGAGCTCTAACATGGAAAGTAAGCGTTTCCGAACACATATCCACATAACAAATTTTCTTTCTCTGTGCCTGAGGAATGTTTCCTGAAAGTTTGGCCGTACCTTTTTGTAACACCCTGTAGACGGCGCTGTATCTAGGATGCGTACTGGCCATAAATAGTGCTCACCCGCTCAGTGCGATCAGTTCCGCCGTTCAAAAGTGAAAACAGGTTAGCGCAGGCCTACCGAAGGAAGAGGGTGAAATTATGTATTCCATTCAACAACGTATTTTTCTGGTACTGGAATACTAAAGGATAAAACACAGTCCTATGGCAACAATGCCTAATTTTCAAACACGATTTAATGTTCCAAAAGGACCTGGTGAGAAAACTATTGGCAAGCTCTTCGCAAGATTCCACTGGGCAAGCAGTGTGACTGACGATCTAGCGGGGAATGTTGGTTCCAGGCAAACAGTAGTTACTTCTGTCGCCAAGGTTTCTCGAATTATTCACCACATTCTAAGGAAATCAGTCCGAAGAATTGCAGTAGAGACTGGTCTAAAGCGTTCCACCACGCAGAAAATACTGAGTCAGAGCCTATAAATGTTTACATTGAAAATCCTAAGCCAATGGGCCATACCTGTACGAGTTGTACGAAAATGGGCTGATCTTGTGAACCAGATTCTAAAAGTTGTTTATAATAAAGGGTCTGATATCGGCTGCGTCTGGTACACAGATGAAGTACACTTCCACCTGAATGGAGTCGCGAATAAACAAAAATGGCGTCTTTGGGGTTCCGAAAATCCCCATCTGCGTGACTTGAAACCACTGTATTCTCCCGAAAGTTACTGTTTCGTCTGAGGTGTTCATAAGAGGCATTATTGGCCTTTTTTTCAAAAGAGAAGTGATCGTTATTGAACGTTATGTTACAATTTTGGAACAGTTGTCTTCACACAGCTAGTGTTGGAGGATCAACCAGGCAGCGAGTAGTACACAAGATGGGATCAGAACAAACCGCACCGAACAGGTTTTTCGCTTTCTTGATGAATACTTCGGGACTGGATTATTTCAGATGTACTGGCGCAGGGGTGGTTGGCTCCCATATTCGCCCAATCTGACTCCTTGTGACTACTTTTTGTGGGTCACTTTGAAAGACACTGTCCACCAGAACTATGCCACCACGGACAAACTTGAATCGGTGATCTAAGTGGCATCTGAACCCATTTCTGTTGAGACGCTACAGGATGTGAGGGCAGATTTCATTGCTCGTTTACGCCATCTCCGCACTGCGAGATATTTCGGAAAGATTGTGATGCGAATGCGAAGGATGCTCGCAAAAGACGAGTGAAATTATGAGCTCTGATACTGTACGAGCTGCACAGCGTACTACGCAGGCTCTTAGCAGCTTTTCGAACTATTTCTAAGCTTCTGTATGACTTCTGGATACAATTATTACAGCTGGGAAAAACTCTGCCACGTAATTTGAAGGAGCGTCGACGTAGCATCAACTGCTGCTGCAGAAGGACCTGAAAGAAAAAGTTGCCGACCGACCATATCTCAGACTTATTCGATGAACGACATATCAGGCGATCGGGCAGGGCAGAGAAACAGTGGTACCCGTCTTCTTCGAAGAAGAAAAAAATGGTTCAAATGGCTCTAAGCACTATGGGACATAACTTCTGAGGTCATCAGTCCCCTAAACTTAGAACTACTTAAACCTAACTAACCTAAGGACATCACACACACCCTTGCCCGAGGCAGGATTCGAACCTGCGACCGTAGCAGCCGCGTGGTTCCGGACTGATGCGCCGAGAACCGCTCGTCCACCGCGGCCGGCTCTTCGAAGAAGACTTGCACACTTCTCGTCTCATGCGGCTGGGTTCTGCTGCAATATGGCTTGTAGAACGGCCTGCAGATGAGGCCGTAAAATCCACCAGATGTAGCGATAACTGTTCAGATTGCCCTCAAGACGTAGTAGGCGAGATCGCCTTTTAAGGCAATGGCGCCCCAAACCATCACACTTGCCGTTTGTTGTCTATGCCCCTCAACAAGACATTCTGCCCTATTGGGTTCACTACGGAAGCACCGAATGCGTGTGTGGTCATCCCTGTGGGATAAGCTGAAGTGGGACCCATCCGAAAACACTACACTTTGCTACTCAGCACGCCAGTGTCGGCGTTCACGCGCGTTGTGGCGTTGGTATGTTCTGCTCAATGGAAGCCGACGCAGCGGCATGCATGCAACGAGTCCAGCCCGCAGAAGAAGGCCCAACTCT